>NC_081426.1:41835562-43035562 GCF_949786415.1 Peromyscus eremicus | reverse complement strand
TTAATTTATATCAATTTTATTTATTTTTTTATTTATTTTTATTTTTTTATTTTTTTCAGAGCTGAGGACTGAACCCAGGGCCTTGTGCTTGCTAGGCAAATGCTCTACCACTGAGCTAAATCCCCAACCCCGATATCAATTTTAGTATAATTCTATATAACCATAATATCAATGTTATAACTTATTATATTAAGACATATGTTTTATTATGTATTTCTGAAACTCCCAGTTGTTCATTTGATGTTTCTCTACTCTGTGTTATGGGCTGAATTGTGCTTTTCCTCCAAAAATCATAATCATAAATCATAATTTGAAATAATGAGCCCTAGTACCATAGGATATGACCATGTTTGGAGATAGCATCTTTCTCTTGAACCTAAAATGAGACTCTTAAGGTAGACTCCCACATGAACATCACTGGAATCCTCATAAGGAGATGGGGTTTGGAAACAAACATAAAGAGACCCTCACCGATGAGGGATTTAGAGGTTAACCTTTCTCATATTCTCCTAAGTGAATAACCTTGATTTTGGATCCCAGCCTCCATACCTGTGAACAAATAAACTTGCTCCTAGTTAAGACAGGGGCTGTGATATTCAGGTACAGAAGCCTTAGGCAATGAATGTACCAATTTTCTGTCTCCTTACTCTGTCAGACAAACATCCAGTCAGTTAAATACACTCTTTAAGTTCATTTCTCTCCCTGTACAACTGTCCTTGACAAACTTTCATCTCACAAGTTCTTCCCACACTTATGTCTGTATTGTCAAGAAAGGGAATCTCATTGGCCCCAAATTAGCAGTTGTTTTGGGGTTTGACTCATCAGAATTTATCTTTGAAAGATTACCTGTAGTCAATGTATTTTATAATTTAAAAGAGGTCCATAGTATAGCATTGATGGTATCTTCTGGCATATATTTTACCTGCAGGTTTAGCAGTTACTATCTGGTTTCTAGACATAACACACTGCATGTGGACATTGTAGAAATGTGCATCTCCATAAAGTCAGATTGTTCTGGATTCAAAGCCCATCCCGTATAGTGTGGGTATATTTACCTGCCTCCTCTGAATCTCAGCTTCTTCATATTCATGAAAGACATTGCAGAATCTACCATAGGTTTGTGAAATATTAAATATTATAACCACAGGAGCATATAGATTAACAGGGTACTGACACAAGTAAAACACAGCATTTGCTTTCTTTCTTTTTTTTTTTTTTTGTACAACCTCTCTTTTAGGTTGTAAAACCTAGTGCACCTGGATTCTTATTCTGTTATTCTTATTCCTACTTAGAGTTTAAAAATAGGTGTTTTCTCTTTTATCCCTCTCTCTTTCTCCCTCTCTCTTCCTCTCCTCTCTCGTTTTTAGCTGGGAGGATGTCTTGTTAGGAATTATCACCATAATTTTGAACTAATTATTGTTCTAAAAATTTAATATCAATGTCATGACTAGTCCTGTTTCATTTAGTGTTAGCTAGTGTTCTTATCTTCAGAGTAATTTGGATTAAAAACCAGTCCATGTAGTCAGTCACAGTCATTCTATTCTTCACTGGAATACAGACAAAGGCAGAGTTCTTATTTGGCACATCACCATAGTAACAGGACCTCATGCAAAATAAGGAATTGGTCATTAATAATGAGTTTAAATGAACAAAGTGATTGTACTTTGTAAAGTCCCACTGTAATTCTATAGGCAAAATCAATGGTAAACTGATTGATTTCACTCAATTGAGACTGACCAGTTCATAATATTGATATATCTGATTTATGTGCATGTTTGCACACTCCATCAACACACACATGCATATGTGTGCAAGCACACATTCACATACACACAGAAATACACACACACACACCCCTGGGGGGATTCAAAATTCAATTTTTTTTCTCAAAATGCTCAGCTATGTGCTTGCTTTTCTA
Source organism: Peromyscus eremicus (assembly GCF_949786415.1). Classification (NCBI taxonomy): domain Eukaryota; kingdom Metazoa; phylum Chordata; class Mammalia; order Rodentia; family Cricetidae; genus Peromyscus; species Peromyscus eremicus. Next base: position 43,033,644 of record NC_081426.1, on the reverse strand, counting down.
TTTACTTAACAATATTTCTCCTACCCATTCTCTTTCATTCCATTAAACTCCCTACATACTGTTAAACACAATTTCCTGCAATTTTTTTCTGAAGTATATGAGAAAGGCTAATTCATTTTTGCTTATTGCTTCTTCCAATGCTTTGTGTGTTTCAAATGGTTGGCCATTGGCAGGTCAGAGATGACACTATTCTTTGTTGTCTGAGAGTAATTCCTGCCCTGTTTTTGTAATCTGCTATGACCTCCTGTCATTACTTCATTCTTGGAGGACATCTCAGCTTCCATAGCAATTCACAGATACAAAAAGAAATACTCAGCATATTTCATTTTGTTTTACAGTCAGATGTTCTGAAGAAAAGAGTTAGAGCCCAATTTAGACATAAGTGCACCTAATAAACTGGATGGGTGGGGAGGAAAGATGCCTCTACCTTAATCTAGAGTTCCTGTGAATATGTTACATTGAGTGTCAATAACTGTACTGATGTGATTAAAAATCTTTCCAAGGACAAACTATCTTTTTGGTCCCAATTTAGTCAAAGACACCTTAGGAGAGTAAAGCATCAGATGATGGCACATAAGGCATGAGAATGTTGCATCCAGCATGACTATGTTTGAAAATAGAAAATATATTCACAAGCCAAGGTATTTATGTAATTTCTAGAATTTCAGCACCCAGTGGGTCTGCAGAGAGTATTTGAAGAGCTCACTGGACTTCTGAATATATGAAAGATAAATTTGTCTATTTTTAAGATGCAGAATTTTGTGATACCTTGTAATGATATGAGAAAGCTAATACAATGGCAGAAGGGGAAATAGCCATTATAAAGATAACTCTGGCCAAAAAAAAATGTCAGGGCTATTCACAGTACTCTGGGAATAAAATTCTGCCACTCATGTGAACATCCAGCCTAAATTAGGACAAATAAGTGAGTCTAGATTCTTTGTTTTCATATCTATACAAGTTCCCTAAGATTTACCAGCTATACTAGCTACTCAGTTCTCAGCCAATTGATCCTGTGAACACAATGGTTGTGAGGCAATGAGAAACATTGTTATTATTCTAACATTTCTGTTGTATATTTTCTAAGTACTAATTAATAACTTAGCTCATTTAATCTTTATAAGAGCTCTCGGATATTGATACTATATAGTTGTATTTTCCAAGTGAGGAACCTGAGGCATGGGGAGATGAAATCATCAATTGAGTTTCATAACTAGTATGAGTTGGCATTGAGATTGAATCCAGGCAGTATTGCTCCAGAGACCATGTTTCTTACAGCAACTGTGGTATATAGAACTAAGGCACTCTAATTTCTGAACCCATTGAAAATATTATACTATATGGCAAAAAGTAAATAAGGTAATTAGTTTGCTGAAATTATGGATTTTTCCTTAGTTATCTGTATGAGTCAAATTTCAAAGTCCCTAGAAGGTGTAAGGTGAAGTTGGAGGAGAAAGGAGAAATGTTACATACAAAGGTCGTCATTGATCACTACAGTGTCTGGAAATAGAAGAGAACTAGAAGCCAAGGAATGCAAGCAGCCATGAAATTTGGGAAGGCCAAGCAGTGGACTCTCCCCTAGGCATGCAGAAAGCAACAGTCTTGCTGATATGTTCCCTTCAAGCCAGTTAGAGCAACATCAGATTCTTGACCTACTGTGAAAGTACTTAGTGTAGCTGGAAGACAGCAACCTGATAGTAATTTGATATAGAAGAAATAAAATTAATACTATCTATAGTTATGTATCAGAAAGGAGAATTGTCTTAGCTACCTATCCTTAAGGCCATGCTCAATACTTAGGTTTGTTGTCCATACTAAGTCTGAGAATTGATGTCTTACTGGTTACAACCACTTGTACTCTTCAACTAAATTTTTCTGTTTACAAAATATAGCACTGCCCGTGGCCAGGAATATGCTTTCTGTGAGGTGTGTTGCCTTCTGTCCAGATGAGCACCCCCAAAACCTCCATGAGCTTATCTAAAGCAATTGTTTGAATATTTAAGTCATTTGTCTTTCTACATTGCTCCTTTTCTGAGGAAAAGTGGCCTGTGGAAGGCAAACCCACTGGCCAGCATTTTTAGCCAACACAGGAGTGGCTTTTTCTGGCCAAAGAATGCTCAGTCAGCTCATGTCTTCTACACTTGCTCTTTTAGAGGTGATCAGAAAATGGATAACTCACAATGCTCCAAGAGAAAGCTTACTATGTTGATTTATTTTACTCACCAAAGAAAAATTTTAAAAGAGAATATTAAAAATGGGATATATGGATCTGGGTTACTCATTATACTCTGAAAGATTTTTGCCCTGGCCTGTGAAAGAGTAGAATGCAATACTGAATTCCATGGCTCACCAATAAGGATGCTTTTTAAAATTCCAAGGTATGTCTGAGTCATAACATCATTTGGTAACCCATAAATATGCACTTTCATGTGTCAATTCAAAGAAATGAAAAATGTTCATTTGCCTCATTTACTTTGTGAGGGAGCAGCCTGGAGCTTCCAAAGAAATCTGCATTACCTCCGAGCCATATTGATAGCCTTTCTCAATTTGCTGCTCAATGCACAACAGGAAAGCAAATGAGGAACCCACGGGGTCTGTTATTTCTGATAAATGTGTCTACAGTGAAGCAGATGGCATTGTTCCTTCGAGGGTTGGTGATCATGCTTATGTCAGTCCTGGTCTCTCAGCTTCTCAGCTTTCCACAGTGTTTTTCTTTTTTCTCATTTCCATTATGATTCGACTTACTTTCTAGTTATCAGCCCACCCACAAACTTGCTAGTCTAACTCTAGATACAGCCTAGTGTTCTTTAGAATTCAGGAAGCATTGGAGGCACAACATGTAGTCTAAGCCAGCTGGAATTCAATGTCTATTTACACTGGAAATTTTCTAATACAATTGGAGATCTGGAGAGAAGTAATTTGACCACTTTGAGGCTTTTGACATAATTGATCAAAGTGGAAGCTGTTTCTATTTAGTGTTGCTTTTCTGAATTTGTCTTTCAATCTCTTTATTCGCAATGACTTTCAAAGTGAATGCCTGAGTTTGTCTAAATTTAGTGTGTTGAGAAGGAATATGAAATCCTATTCTAATTTCTTGAGACATGATAACATCAAACTTAAAATTTTTTTCTGTGGGACTGCTGTGGAAAACCTTTTGGGAGTTGGGTTTACTTCAAATATAGCAAGTATATGAAACTTCATATAGAAATAAAAGACTAATGAGGGAATCATTATCCACTACAAAAATGGTTCTCAAAGTAAATAGACCTAAAATTTTATTTTATTTGCTGGTGTCATATTTATATCTGATAACTGATGAAAAAATTCTAGTTCTTTAAACTATTATAGATGAAAACACAGTCAGTTTAGTTATACCCCTTTAGATGTAGTTTCTTCAGTTATAAATGGAGAGACAAAGAGCAATTATATCAAGATCTCTCTCTCTCTCTCTCTCTCTCTCTCTCTCTCTCTCTCTCTCTCTCTCTTTTAGGTACACACACACAAATCAAATGAAGTTGATCATGCATCTGAAATTTCTGTGGTCATTATATAGATTGAAGTACATTAAGTTTTTCTATTTGCTAAATGAGGGGGGAAAAGCAACCTTGTCAAAACACAAAGAAAATTGTATTTATTTGGGGCTCATTTAGATTTCAGTCTGAGAAACACAGATTTGCTCAGAGATTTTACAAAATGGCAGCTCTATTAATAGCATCAAACCGCAGTGTTGGAAGTTATATCATTTGTTAGTGGAAATTACTGTTTTTTATATTTCATATATGTGTACTATATACATATTTTCATGTATGTGTAATATAGTATTTCCCCATATTCTTCCATCTCATTCTGTGTCCTTGAGCTCCCTCTCAGACTCATGGCCTCTTTTTCTTTAATTATTATTGTGTTATATACATGCATAAATATATATATTTATATTTATATATATAAATGAGTATATATATATATATATATATATATATATATATATATATATGAGTAAATATAGGACTTCCGATTCCATTTAGTGTTGATCCATGTATAAATATTCTTAGGGTGGGTACTTGGTATTGGATAATCACTTAGAGTACTTTTCCCTAGAAAAGACTAATTTTCCCTATCTCAGCAGTCATTAATTGAGGAATCCTTGTTGATGCTGGGAGAAGTTGAATTGACTTATAAAAACGGGATTGTATATGCTATCAATCTGTTTAGTTTTGAGGAAAGACTGCATTATACAAAGATAGTAGAGATTGACAGTTTCTAAAAAGGCTGATTAATATTTTAGCATGAAATCACAAATCTATATCAATGGTTTAATCTCACATTTTAAACTCAAATCAAGACTATACATATATCAGAATAGTAAATTTTTTGAGGACCCCAAGGACATATATAGTATAAATGTGCACTTTCTTAGTTATGGCAATTCAATTCTAAAATTTTAAATACTATGATTTGGTTTTCTTTTATCTTTACATTTGTGTTGTGTTATTTTCTCTAGGCTAGAAAATGTATTCTTGGGGATATTGTTACTATTATTAACTGGAACTCTTATCAATCATATTTAATTGTAATTTTTTTAGATGGGTGCCTGTCATATGGCAAGGTACAAAACCCTGTATATTCACAGGATGTAACATTGATTTAAAGAGCTTGCCTTTGGGTTGATGTACTCTAGTTCCTCATCAGGTCACAGCTCTCAATGAGTAAAAGTACTTGTTTGTATTGGCATTTTTTTCTTTAGTTTGTGATTGTGAATTCTTTGTGTTTTTCCCTCTCTTCTTTTACTCCTTCCATTCCGGTGTTGATTCTGAAAGTATCTGAAAGTACCTGAGTTGTCTGTTAGAGTTATTACTTGGAGATATACCTTCACTCCAAGGACACTGTACTGAGACAGCAGGGTAACTCAAAACTTGGAATTTCAGAAAGCTAAGGAAATTGCAAACTTAGTAAATAAATGCCCAAATAAGCTTATTCATCCATAAAATGAAGGAGTGATAAAGGACGTTTTAAAGTTCCTTGGGAATGCCAATAGAAAAGAGACAAAATCATGGGCCTCCAAAGGATTGTTAAAGTTGTTTTTCTCACAAGGTAGTGGATACGATTGCCAAAATAGAACAGATCATTGAAACCAAGCAGAAATGTAGACATGAGAACACACTTAATATTTATAGTTATATACATTAACATGGATGATACTTCTTATCTGTTAATGGTCTTCATAAAATGTTAAATGAAATATTTTAAATACTTATTAATCAATGAAAAGTAATTTTAAGGGATTTTTCATGAACTAAATATTACACATTAATTGATCCTTACTCTGTTTTTGTTGTGAAACTATCAATATGGATAAGTGTAAAGCTATGAAAATAAAAAAGACAAATACCTATAACTACAGCAAATAATAGCATCTGCAGTAAATTATTCATTACATGTAGTTAAATATTAAGTTAATAGTATAAGAATTATCACTTATATATAATCATTTTTACATAGCTGTTTTGAATGATTGTACTTGATTATCTATAACATATATATATATATATATATATATATATATATATTGTCCATAATGAGATACACACACACACACACACAAACACATGGATGTCTATCCAGAATAATAGATAGGTAAGGTAGCTAGGTAGATGGAAATATATAGATAGATTAAAACTAGATATATATGCACAAATAGAGATGAATTAATTTAGCTTATTTAATACTCTAAAGGCTAAACCCTCTGACTGTCATAGTAATTATGTTTTATATACAACCTAAAATTGAGTGGTGTAAATTATTTACTCAAGAATACCTACTCCATTTTAGAAACTGTCCTATATGCAGAGTATGGATAGGTATACAAGTTAGCTTCTACTGCAAGTAGATCTCGTTAAGTAGAAGGGCTTGGCAGCAACTAATTATTAAGTGGTTTGATGACATAACAGAAGCACAGAGTGTACAATAGCAGCAGCAAAGCTGGGTGTGACTCACACTTTCATCCCAAGAAAACTGTTTGAAACTAATGTGGAAAATGATGAGGAACCTAGCAAATAACCAGTGGCCAGGATTTAAGTACTATAGCCAAAGCGACAGTAGCAGCAGCAATAACTATTCCATCACAGTATCCACAAAGTCACTGACGCATTCCATTCAAGGAATACTTGTTGCACTGGTGCTTTCTGCCAAGAAAGGACAGACTTACAGTTGAATTAGAGACAAGTGTATACAAGTTATAAAATAATGAAGGAGAACATGCACAGTGAGAAATGCCAGGAAGAATGTAAGACGTAGAAATGTAAGAGAGAGATTGGGAGGGAAGATAGTATTTACTGATTTAGTCAAGGAGTCCTATGAAATGACGACTGAGCCCTGAAGCAGAAAGAAGAAGCAACATGAGTAGGCCTGGAAGAAGAGCTACAAGATTGCTCCAGATAGTCACTGAGGCAGCGATGACCTAGTCTCATGTGAGAATGAAGAAGACGGTCATTTTGATTGGAGTTGAGTAGAACAGAAGGAGGAGAAAATAAACAGCAATCAGACCATGTGGAGCTTATACACTAAGGGAGAAGATGTGGATTTTAATCAAGGGCTGAATAAAGCCTCTTTGGAAACAGACAGAAGATTGACACGACCTGGTTATGTTTTGCAAATTCACTCTGGTGCTGATCGGACCATGTGTTTAGGGAATGAGATGAAGAAAGAGTTTCTGCAGGAGTTCAGAAAAGACATGATGATGATTTGAGCTGAAGTGGATATGACTAGAAGTCGAATAGCACATTTAAGACTTTGCAGATACTTATTATGTCTATAGTTTTTGAAAGTTTATATATTTCTAGGGGAGAAGATGTATATTGGTTTGGATGTATTGGCAACGTTCAGGATACAAATGCATTTCCTAGTGGTATGGGTACTAAAATATATTCTTCTGGCATTGTAAAGACAATAAAGTGCTTTGAGCTGAATAGGAGAGCATGCCATAATCAGATTTGAGTTTTATGGAATTGTTCAGGCCACAGCACTATGAAGGAGCAATTGAGAGGAGGGAGGTTGGAGTCAGAAAGACCAGAATTTCTTTGCAGACACGGATGCTCATGGGGATACTGGATGGGGTCAACAAAGGGATGTGTGGTAAACATTCAGCAGAAGAGCGGTGTTCAATTAATATAGAACAAAAAGACTGGTGACTCATGGAACGTGAGAGAATAAAGAAAATGAAGAAATCTAGGATGACATACAATTTACTTTTCTTTTTTTATGTTTGTCTAACATTAGTGGTTAAAAAAATTAAGATTGGAAACAAACCCACCAGGAAGGGGATCGTGTTTGTGTTAAGGAGGTGAGGCTTGGGATCTCTAGAGGTTCCACGTGGTCTGTGTCTGTTAGCCAGTGGGTATATTTGTTACTTTCCTCCTTGCTGTGACAATATGCCTGACCAGGGGCAACTTAAAGGAAGCATCTTGCTATAGCTTTCTGCTTGAGAAGATGCAGTTTTTCATGGCAGAGAAGGTGTGAAAATGAGTTATCTGGTCACACTGCATCTATAGTCAAGAAACAGAGAGAAGTGGATGCAGATGCTCAGCTCACTTTCTCCATGTTATTCAATTCTGTACCCCTTCCACAGAATGACATAAACCATTTCAGATTGAGTGTCCCACCTCATTCTAATCTGCCTTTAAATACCAATAGAAACATGCCTGGGGGATTATTTACTCTATGAGGGTTCATAGATATTTGCCATTGTCTCCCCAGGAAAGCTGCACGCAGTGGAACTGATGACAGAAATATAATGGAGCTGGTCGTAGTCTGGAGATATTCTCTTGTGGCATCAAAGCATCTTTTGATTTTGTTTTCAATAGTGGGGATGTAACTTAGGCCTCATGCATGCCAAGTAAGCAAGCAATCAACCACTGAATTATGTTCCTTTCCTGGGCAAAGTCATATTTGTAGTGTACAATCCTATCTTTTGGCTAAAAGATATGAAGATAGCTTAAAAACCTCTGTACCATCCACAAGCTTTGGTGAGGGAGCAGTTCCCTTATGTAACTAGGCCAAGTCTTCCCAGTGGGTTTAGTGGGAGGAGCTGACCAGGAAAAGTAAAAGATCAAAAAAAAAAAAAGAAGCAGTCTGAGATAATAATACTTAGAGAAATGCATCTAAAATGTGATTTGGGTACCACCTGCAGTAGGATTTCTAGTAAAATGTACATATACCGAATCCTATTCAGATCTGCTGGATCAAAATCTTAAGGACCGTGTCTCCAATGTAATCTGGTGAGCTGTTTAGTGCTACATAGAGCCTTCCTTGAGCTTGTCTTCAATATTTAGCTCAGAATTATGACTGCTTAAAGACATCTCCCTGTACCTGGAACAATTCACCTTTGGTAAGTAAACAAGAAAATTCTGTGCACCAGATATTTCAGCCAGAGCAAATCTGCTTCCAGCAACTACATAGTGCCCATCTTAGAACAGAATTATACTTACAAAAGCCAGAATCTTAATTGCTATTCTGCAGAAAGATGATCAAATGACACCTTGAATGTGTTATAGACACTGGATGTCGTCTACAGTAGTATTTTGCCTTAATTTCTGAGATAAGGTCTCTCACTGAACTCAGCTCATTGAAGCTGGCTGGCCAATGAAATCCAGGTATCCTCTCCACTTGTCTCCACCCTTAGGCACAGACCTCCTTGTCCAACTTTTAAAATAACTAATGGGAATTGGAATGCAGAGCCTCTTGCTTGTTTGACAGATACTTTACCAACTGAGCAATTTCCCTGCCCCAAGCAAGTACCAGCTTTGTGGTTTGTGCTGGTCATTGGGGTTGGATTGTGTTTTGAATTTTCTCTTCATTCGTGTTTGCATATACTGTCAGTGTACTTATGGTGCACCATATAGTTTGTATCACCTATTGGATACTTAATGGATGATAGCTAGTATCAGTCTTTATTGCATATTATTGCTATTTGCATTTTCCCTGGGGGAAATCATGAAATTGGAAAGTAACTCCATTAAGACATTTCAGAAATTATAGTACTATAGAGATAATAAATCATACTAATTACAAGAGAAATTATTTTAAAATGCCCTCTTGATTATTGATTCTCTCTCTAAAACAAAATGGATAAATTGTTCAAAGGTCATAGGAAACTGAATAATGTTTTTCAAAAATGCATGTTAATTTCAAAATGTATTACTTTATTCTAACCTGTGACCACAGGATATAGAAAGTCCAAGAATATTCTTTGAGGGCCACTATCTTCATATAAGAGCCATATGAGAAGAGGAAGCAATTACACTTGAAGGATGCTACAATCAAGATTCAAAGAATGTTGACAGTGAATTGGCAATCCAAGCTGATGGCAGTTGGGATAATGTAGTTAATCAAATATACTAGCTTCAGAAATTCTGTTATGGATGTTCTGTTCTGAGATGTCCCCTAAAGAGAAGTCTAATAGCACTAAGCTAAAGTGTCTTCCAGGGCTCATAATACTGCTCCCCTTAGTAGGGAATCGGCAGGAAGTTAGCAAGTGGAACTCCAAAGTGTGGGAACAAAAGGAAACCAAGTGTAAATATTTGTTATGTGACTTAGGAGGCCCCACTAGATAGAGGTGTGCAGATCTTGCTGATATTGAATTTGCCTAAACATTTTTAACTAAAAAATATATTCGGCCTGTTTTTATTTGGGGATTAGAGTAGGCACTGTCTAAATCAAGTATGTAGAAGGACATGGTCTTTGGAATTAGAGGCTTTGCCTGTACTGATGAAGGGACATTCTCACCATGCATCTGGTGATCTATTATAGGGGCTAATAAGCCTCAGGCTAAATCTGGCCTGCTTCCAGCTGCTTACCCAATTTTGTAAACAAAGTTTGAATCTCACACAGCTATTCTCATCCTTTTATATCTCTCCCATGAGTACTTGTTCACTTCAACTCTAGAGATAAGTACTGCAACATAGATGATATGGCTCTCAGAGGCTAAAATATTCATTATTTGGCATTTTAAAGAAAATATTTGCTGGTCTTGATCATATCTATCTATCTATATCTATATATCTATATATATCTATATATCTATATCTATATCTATCTATATATCTATATCTATATCTATATATCTATATCTCTATATATCTATATCTCTATCTATCTATCTATCTATCTATCTATCTATATATATATATATATATATATATATATATATCACAGAACAGATGAAGGTGTTTTGGTAATGTTTCATTGACCTTAAAATATATTTTGGGTAAACCTTCAACAGACTGATTAAAATCCTGAAGCTTCAGTACTCCTGATGTTAAAATACTGGGATAGAAACCAAAGTTCTACATTTATCTATATACCATGATCTTGAGATACAGCTTATACATTAAACACAATAATTTCTTTCTATTTCTCTCCTTCCATGTAATGACAGCTGGCTCTACTTCAATCTGTGACAATTGACAGCATAGAGCACCATAGCAACCACTGACTTTATGACTCTATAAATGTTTAGGCATACAGAAGTAACTTTCAAGATTAAGTCAATTAACATATATTATTATATATAAAGAAAAAGCCAGTGATACTTCATATACAAACAGTAATATAATTATGATTATATAACATATAACAATACATAGATTATTATGCATATTATTAAATATAACAGTAAGAACTTTTACTGTTATTATAATATATTATATATAATAATAACTATAATTTATGTTTCAAGATATACTCTCCTCTTTGTATTCTCTGCACATAATAATAATTATATAATAATAATTATATATTGTATACATATATGCATACATATTATTAAACTATAATATATAATTATATACAAAGATTATGTCTTCATATATAATAATCATTATATATCAATTATATATATATATCAATATATAATATTATTGTTAGAATTTATTTGTGAAGAAACATTATCCTTTTCTTTGTGTTCTCTGTCTTTCATTTTCAGGTAAATATATATTTATTTTAAATCAGATATGTCATGTGATACTTGTTTTTAACTTGTCGTTCGGTAATATGATCCAGTTTGTCTCTCCTTAAAGGCACAACAGCTTACAAATCTGCCACAATGGATGCTTTGATAGGGAGCCAGTAAAATAAGTACTGCAGGGGTTTTCTTTGTTTGTCTCTTGAAAATGTCCTCAACCTTTTAGAATTTTCTCAACCTAAATCTAGGAGGAGAATGTAAATACTCATTGGATGAAGCCAGTCAACTCAGAACACCCCAAACAAGGGTAGCTAATGGAGAGTTAATCAAATCAAACTCTTTTTCCCCCCAACGTAATATTTTTTTTAATAATTATTTGGGAATTTCACACAATGCACCCTGACCACACTAGCTTAGTACATGGGCTAGTGGAGGTGTCCTTGGAAGAGAGTTTGCTGAAAATGGCTTTAATTGTAGTCTGCACGCCGGTGCCTCTGCCTAGAAAGTTTATGAGAGTAATATTTCTAAAAGGTATGATGACTTCGAACCTCCCATCCCTTGTCATGGTTATATTTGATTTGATATAACTCCTTATGATGATACTGTAACTTCAGACGTGGTTTTAGGCTCAAACACAGCTCTACAAGGTTCCTACATGGAGGAAGCCTCTTACCCATCCTGCCCCCATCTTTCCTGTCACCCATCTTACAGCTGCTCTTTTCCTACTTCTAAACCAGTATGAACTCATTCATCCTGTGTCCTCTTAACAGAACCTTATTTATTTCTCATTCTTCCTGTCTCACTTGGGATCTTCAGTGGCTCTTCGCCATGGTCTTACAAAAATCTTCTCCTTACTGACTCAAAGCCTCCAAAGTTGAAGACAGTGTTTGTTCCAGAGTGCTCAAGGCTACTCCCAAACGCAGCAATGAGTAAAATAAAAATGTGACTTTAATTATATCCATTTGCTAAGCAAATAGACTTTTAGTAATGTGTGACTGCATATTCATTGATTATAGGAAGCAATAATGAAAATTAGTAGTGCAGCACAGTCATGACTTTCATATATATATATAAAACTTAGAATTCTTTTAAGAACTTGGAAGATTTTTTTCATAAAACAGCAAACTTCAAACATGAATTAAGTCAGTATAGTTGTAACTAATTTATATAGTGATGAGAACTAAACTGTATAGCTTTGAGACTTTACGAAGTATATGTTCATTGTGTTAAACATTTAGCAGAGACTGAACACTATATCTTATTCTTGATAATGCCTAAATGCTTAACAAACAATAAATACCTATGGAAAAGAAGGGAGGTGTGAAGGAGGGGGAAATAATGGAAAGGAATAATGGAGGGGAGAATAGATGCTTCAACTTTTAGAACTCAGCAATGGAAAAACATCCAGAAACCAGAAAAACAAAACAGCAACTAAAATGTCGATGAATATTTTAAAACAATTGGCCGATTTAAAAATGAATTTATTTTCCTGAAAAAGAAAGCTCAGAAAATATTAATATTTTATACACTTGACTCTGAAATAAATTTGCCACACACCTCCATATATTAATAGGTAGAATAGGAGAGCAATTACATTTTTCTGAGTAATTGAAGGTGCAGCTTCCCCATCAAAATATTCATTGCTTTCACATTAGTGTTAAGTGTCATTTCTCTCTATGTTCTCACTGAATTTCTCTCCCTTTGCTTCATAAATGAGTTACCTTCTAAGCCTACAATTTTCTCGTGCCAAAACTCTGCATATGACACTTTGTCCTGTTCCTACTTCTGAAAGGAAAGGAGACTGGAGAGCTACAGATGGGAAGAATTAAGTATGAACAGAAATACTGGTCTATATCTCACTCTTAGAAATGTCAAATGAGCTATAGATTTCTTTACTAAAAGCCAACAGTGAGTTTAAAGTTAAAACCCAATTCAAAACAAATATATTTGTGATCTACAACTCCTACTAGTTATTTTACCCTCTTTCTGTGTTTGGAACTTTGAAACAAATGCTGGGAAGTTGGCGCAGCCACCGCTAATCAAGCACAATGTGGTGTAGATGGAGAAACAAAAGCACCACTTTGAAATCCTGCTGTGTATGGGCTCCATCTCTCTGGGCAGTTCAGCTTTGGTGTTTGCAAAGCTTCTAGCTCTAGGTTTTCTGGGCTCCTATGCCAACTCTTAGCCATACCACCTCTTATTATACAAGCTGGCTACACATTTTGCTCCAGGTCACATACACAAAAGTGTATGTGTGTCCGTTAGAGTTAAAATTCCACACTAATTCCATAGCCCGGGCTTCTTATAAGATACTAGAAGCCTTGGTCCTAATGATAAAATCATGTTGGAAGTCAGGGAAGTTAGAGAATGCTAGTTTGTAACAACATACTCTTTGTTTTTGATTGGGCTATCTCTAATGAGATTTCACGCACATAGAAAAAGTACAGAGTCCCTCTACTTCCAGCAGCGTTTATGATTTTCCCTTGGCCAGTATTCCTTACCCACTGGTACATGTGTCACAGGGACTTTTCATGATTCACAATTATCACCCAGAATTCATAGTCTATTTGAGAGCTCAGTCCTCATGTTGCATACTCTAAATGTTTGATGGACACTTAATATCATGTGCCCTCCATGGCACTGTCACAAATAAAAATTTGATTGTTCTCAGAGCCCCTATGCTCCACGTGCTCACTCCGTCCATTCTGCTATTATTCTATTGCCTTTGCCTTTCCCAGCGTGTTACATATCTGGACTCAGACAATATAAAGTCTTTTCAAATTGAGTTCTTTTGTTCAGTAATATGCATTGAAAACTTCATGGCTTGATAGCTCATTTCTTTTTGATGTTGAATAATCTTCTGTTTTCCAGATACACTATCATTTAATCTATTCACCTCCTAATGAACATTTTACTGCCTCCAAGCTTTCAGACCAAAACACTACTATAAATTTCCATGTGCAGGCATTTTGTGGATGGATTTCTTTTTTTAATCTCACTGGCTCGCATGCAAGGGCATGTCTGCTTTTTAAAGAAGCTGCCAATCTGTGTAGCCAAGTGGCTGTCATAGTTTATACTCTCACTAACAATGAGTAAGAGTTTTTGCACTAATAAAGCAATTGTCTGACATGTTCAAGGCCTATAGACCGATTCTCAGTATGAGAGAGAGAGAGAGAGAGAGAGAGAGAGAGAGAGAGAGAGAGAGAGAGAGAGAGAGAGAGAGAGAGAGAGAGAGCTTGGAACAAAATGTTTCCATTTTTGCCAGCATGTGGTGCCAGTGATTTGGATATGGCTACTCTAATCAGTGTGTAGTAGTATCTCACTTTAGTTTCAATTTGCAGTTTTACAGCATCATCTGAAATTCAACATCTTTGCATGTTAGTTTCCTTTTGTCATCTTTTAACTCCCCCTTTTGTACCTTTATAATATACTTGCTTTTGACTTCTTAAAAAAATTGCCCATAGAATCATCTTTTTTCTAGGATCTCAGAAAGATTTAGATGAAGTCAATGTTGTCCTTTATCTTATTTCAAAAGTGAGCAGTGTGCAAAGATCAAGTCAATAAGAACATTGAGTCCTCTGGTCATGGTGCTTGACTATGGATAGCAATTTATCTCCTGGATCTGATGATACCTATAGAATGGGTATTGATTCAGTCAGGACAGTGGCAGGTTCTTGTCAGTGTGCTACTGAGGAGAACTGAGTTTTTAGAAGAAATATAACAGTAATGATTTGTGAATAGCCAAGGTTGCCTGAAAATACACACAAATTTCTGTTTTTGAGAGAAATTTTGTTAATTTACACTTTTGATTTTTTTCTCAATTCCTAATTGCTCAAAGAATCTTAAAAATGGTTAAGTCTTGGAGGAGAGAGCTAATGAGTGTTTCATTAGTGGAATACTACACTAAAGCAGACATCCCAGCTAATACCATGGCTCTTGGGAGTGTTTGTGAAAAAGTGTCAGTAGTTTGAAACTTTATTAACTAGAACTCTTACAGAAGAAATCACTTAGTCAGGATAATTTTCTCCTGTATATTCTCCTAGATGGGAGGCAACTCGCCTGCCTGGAATGGTAGAGACAGTTCTCATTTCATTAGGAATTTATAAAGTGATAATCATGATAGCAGCCATCTCATTACCCAACAGGGCATACCAAATTGTTCTGAGTCAATGAGGAAATGTACTTCAGCAGGGAATTGGGAGTAGAAAAAGAACTTTTTGGATGAGAGCAGTTATTATTTTTCTAAGGAAGAAGGAAGCCAAGAAGTGTTCTTCAATTTTCCCTGAAACGCAACCTGTCCCCCTACACTCTGAATTCCCCAAAGGACCTCTACTCTCTTGCCAGGGAACTCATGAAAAGAGAAGGACAAGTTCTTTCTGAAGAGCCAAGTAAATGAAATTCTCAGTAGGAATTGAGGCATCACCAAAGCAATCACAGTGGCACAGCAGGGAATTAATCTACATCCATTTCCACACCAACTGACTTTCTGGTAAAGGGAATCTTGTGGCTTCTGCCATCCTGTTCACAGCAAAGCCATTTGTGAGTGGTGGCTAATTTGGTGTGCTAAGAATACATAACATCTATCTCCTTCAACTGAATTTTTTTCCAGTTATACAGAGTTGGTGATTGTAAATACTACCTGCCAATTTGGATTACTTAACAAATAAAACATCAATAATGTTTTGAAAGTTCTGGAAGAAATGATAATAATGTTCAACACTGAGCACCAATAACCCATAGATTCTTTACCTATATCATAATCCATATGTTTAAACACCTATTTTTAGTTTTATCAGCTGAATTTTATGGTTATTGGAGAAATCATTCTTTTATGGGAATCATCTTATAATGTGATTTAGACTTCAATTCAAGATCTAGATAATGTCTTATTACTGGATAGTTGCCTCAAGGAAAAGCTTTGCCCATATGGCAGATTCATGATCATACCCACTCATCCTTCTCTCAACCTGTATTCCTGCTATGCATGCTGAGGACATTGTGCCAAGGAAGCTACATAATTCACAGTTTGCAGAATGCTTAAGTTGGGATGTTATTTGTACCCAAATACTTTTAATTAAATTGAAGCATTGGTATATATATCTTAAAACTAATAATTCTTTCCAAATTCAGAACTAGCTTCATAAGTCACAGTTGGGAAAGCAAAGAAAAAAAGTGGAAATGAGAAAGTACTGAGCTCTTAGGTAGGGATATAATTTCAGCAAGGAACAAGAAGACTATAAATTGTTTACCATTAATGGGGAACTGGTGAGTAGAACAACTGTACATTAAAAAGTCAGTTTACAAAACACAAAGTATAGTGCAGTAAAATTTCGTAGAAAAATTTGGAAGTACATTACTGAGAATAATTAACTTATTATAAATATGGTTGTCCCTAGAGAGTTGGCTTGTTGTTGGTATTTGTTCATTTGCCTTTGCATTTCTGTTCAAATTCACCAAACCCAGTATGTGTGATTTAAAAGTAAATAATAATAATAATAATAATAATAATAATAATAATGACAATAAAAAGAGACCAGGTAGAGTCACAAACTGATGAGTTTAGATGTTTCCAAGCCCAGATTTTCATGCAATTGAGGGATGCCTTTCAAAATATTCCTGGGAAGTAGCCAAGTCTTGAATAAAAGAGTTAAATGAACTCCAAATATGATTTTTCCTAGGTTCCCATGAAACCCAGTCATATGAACAAACAAGAAATTCTGCAAAATATACATGGGTCATACCAAGGAGAGTACAGGTTACCCAAACAAATTCCTTTCTATTTGTGATAATCTCAACCAGAGAAAGCCACTTACATTGGCCCCATGTTACACTACATTTCTTTACCGGTATTCAGTCATTCAGTCAGACTCATAGTTAGCTAACTGCCTCTAATTTTTGTATAGTTTCGATATTCTTTACTTATTCATGATCTTCTATGAATGTGGTCCTAGTTTTTCCATATATATATATAAATATATATTTAATAATATATATTATTTAAAAAGATTTTCTTTCCTTTTATATACCAACCCATTACCCCTCCCTCCTCTTCTCCTGCTCCCCTCACCTACCCCCATCCCACCCCCATCCCCTCCTCATAGAGAGTAAGGCCTCCCTTGGGTTGTCAACACAGGCTATTATTACCATGTCGGGGCTAGACTTAGCCTCTCCTTTCTGAATCAAGGCTGAGTAAGGCATTGCACCATAGGGAATGGGATCTAAAAAGTCAGTTTGTATACCCAGGGTAAGTCCTGGTCCCATTGCCAGGGAACCCACAAACACATCAAACCATGCAACTTTCTCCCACATTCAGAGGCCCTAGTTCCGTCCCGTGCAGGCTCCCCAGCTGTCAGTCTAGAGTCCATGAGCTTCCATTAGCTTAGGTCAGCTATTTCTATAATTTTTCCCGTCATGATTCTGAGCCCCCTTGCTTTTATAGTCTTTCCTCCCTCTCTTCAGCTGAACTCCAAGATCTTGGCCAAGTGTTTGGCTGTGGGTCTCTGCATCTGGTTCCATCAGTCACTGGATGTAGGTTTTATGATGACAATTAGGGTACACACCAATCTGAGTGCAGGGGAAGGCTAGTTCAAGAATCCTTTCCACCATTGCTATGGGTCTTAGCTGGGGACAATCTTGTGAGTTCCTGGGGTTTTCCCTAGCTGCATATTTCTCCCCATCCCCTTAATGGCACACTCATTTAATGCTACACATTATGAAATTTTAAATGGTTATTGTACTTTCCACTTCTCCAAATTATTGGTACCAGTGATTGCAATGGTCTTACCCTTTAATTGCTGATTTTAGTATTTACAGAAAATTTTAATTTTTATTTGTATGTCTTAATTGGTTATTTTTATTAGCTAATGATTTCTTCTATTAATTTTATACTTGAAGGTTGATTTTTCTTACTGAACTTTACTGAGTATTCTCCCCAACCCTGTCTACTGTTTTTTACTTTCATTATGCTTTTCTTCTTTCTTCTTCTCTATTCTTTACTTTTCCTTCCCATATTAGACATGCAAGTGTTATCCTAAGCATTTTCCTTCTCATATGGGCTAACCACCAATCCTGATAGATAATGCTCTAAATATTTTCATAAGATGTCTTCCCCAATGCCATCAGGTAATTAAACAGCTGTTTTTCTCTCTCCAGTACTTTCTTCTGAATTTGTCATTTCTTATTGCCATTGATTGTATAGCCTTACTGATGGCTCTTTAAAAAAAAATTGCTCATTTTGGCATTCTAATGTCATTTAGTATTACCTCAGGATGTAATGTAGCTCTGAATATTTTGTGAGATTATGCACACAAAATATAGAACATAGCTTTGTCATAGACAAAATACAACAACCTTTCTCCATGCTATTCCTTTTGGGAACTACTGTAGATCACAGGAAACATCCCGTTGTATTTTTAGAGTGATCTATATTGTCTCCTTTCTAATTGGGTCACAATCTCCATTTTAAATAGAGTACACACAGATAACAAGGTAAAGACGCCCTGGTATACTAAACAGGCAAATTGTTTGGTGATAGGCAGTTAGATTTTCTTTGACGCCAAATGCTACTATTTTAGCTTTTGACCACCAGACACAAAGATCAGTTAACTATGAAAAAACAGCCTTAGTCATGGTTCATCTGACTACAGACAGTTCCTCCAAACCCCTCACTCACATATACCAAATGCAGTATTGGTATTGCCAAGGAATTGGTTTTTCAAAATGTCTATATTTAGAATTATTGAACAGGACTTGGCCAAGTTCCACTCAAGTGCACAAATCTGTTATGATATTTAAAGTGACTGAGCAGTAAGAGTGCCTTCTGCTCTTCCAAAGGACAAGAGTTCTATTCTCAGCACCCATTTCAGCCGCTTCCCACTGCCTGTAACTCCATCTCCAGAGGCTCTAACACCTTTCTTTGTCCTCCAAAGAGCACTGAACTTACATCCACTCAAAGCATAGACATAATCATAATTTTTAAAAGTATAAAAAAAATACAAGGTTGGAGAAGTTGCACCAGTTGGCTATCATGTGTCTTAGTGGGAACAGTGATAATTATAATGTGTTATCATAGGGACAGTGACCTAAACAGGGCTTTCATGTCATTTCTGCATTGCCATTGGATAACAGTGGAAGAAGGTAGCAAGTCCTTTTTTTGAGACTGAAGTTTGTGCCAGGTCCAGAAATCATGTTTTTGCCAGGTCCAGGACCATGGTGAAATGTGTAAGAAATACCTCAACCTTAGACTTTAATCTAACTTTGAAAAAGAGTCATTGTCCAGTTTCATAAACTCACAAGCTTTTCCTGTCTATTCTTCTCTTTACATTTATGGCTCACATGTACCTGTGAGATTGTTCCTTGGAGCCAAATGGAAGGGTGCTAGAGATTATTGTGTTTTCCTTAACCAGTTAGAAAGCCAAATGCTGCCTTTCTCTGTCAGCCAGCTATTCCAGTCCTTTCCTTCTAGGACAACAGCTCTTGTTGAACTACAACACAGGAGTGGTTAAGAGCTCTGGCTGCTGTTCCAGAGGCCTGGTACCATTCTCAGCACCCACAAACATCTGTAACTCGATTTGAAGAGGGCTATGAAACTTACAAAAAAAATAAAGGAACAGCAGCTATCAATTGAGACTGTATATGTGTGCCAGCAAAATTAAATTTACATCTTTTAAATGAGGTAGAAGACTGAGGAGGAAACTTAGTTTTCACTACATACCTTGTTTTGAGGTTGAATTAAACTGTTAGTCAAGAGTCAGGGATTATCAAATACAAACAACTGTGAAATTAGTAAGTGTTCTAGTCAAAAGAAGCCAAAATACCTATTTACGTCCATCTCTGCATACAATAATGATGGGCAACTCTAGCAACATGCATGGACCTTTTGGAAAAGATTAAGAACTAGTGATATATTTTTTTAAAAAAAAGAAAAACAGTACCTTTTATAGTAACATGTTAGTTTTTCAAAATATAGACATGCTAACTTTATGAAGTACAGGCTTAGTTAGCTGAAAATAATGGAGGCAGAAATTTAAAACAGCATTGCGCAGACTCTGATGAAGGCCACATTGGCTGCCTGTCTTCATGGCAGTAGTTGACAACAGGAGCTCCAGTGAGAACATGGCATCTCTTACTAGTTTAGAGAGCAGAAGAGCTCACTGACAGCAGGCACTGAATTTTAGGGCCTCTTGCTCTCATGAGAATCATCCAGGAAATTGGTTTTCCATCCAGGAGTTTCACCTCTGTTGATGCAAGGGCTTCTTTGTATCTCTCCCTCTTAAATGTTGTACCACCTTCCAAGGACACCATTCTGGGCACCAAGTCTCCAGCACATGAGTAGAGAGTGTGGGTATTCCCAAATCATATCCATAGCAAGTAGGCTACCTAAGATAACACACAAGATGATGTATGTATGTTTTGTTCTCTTCAATCAATAACAATAGAGATGTCCCTGAGGCATATTTTAAGGAAACATGTGATATAGAATAAATTATTTTCTCTCCTCTGACAGCAGCCTTATTTTAAGGATTTCATGAGTACAGGTGCTATTTGTTAGCTCTCCCCTAGATCCTGTTTGTTGCCATGATTCTCTTAGTCATGACTCTTGTCTCTACTTACAAATCAAATCTCTAGACTTATCACTTTATCAAAAATTGAATCCTGCACCTGTCCCTTTATTATCTTAAACTCACTTCATCTGAGTTCAGCTATAGCTTTCCATCCAGCATCCCAGGTCTTCCCTCACTCTCAAATTGTCAGTGACTTTTCCTTTATTATTATTGTTACACACACACACACACACACACACACACACACACACACACACATACACACACACACTCACACATACATACACACACACACACACACAAATATATAAGGACAACCTGCTGAGTTCATTATTGTTGCTTCTGTATATATGGTTTAACTTATGACCACTTTGTATTGAGTTACCAGTTAAGGGGCTCATTCCTGGGAGAGTCTTATTCTCTCTCACTTGGAAGTTATTAGTTGCACTGTGTTGGTTTTCAATGACATTTACAGTTAACAAATAACCCAAGAAAATAAGTGTCATTTCTTTTTAATGTGTCACTTTATATATGAAACTTACCAGAGTGGTAATGGGCCTTTGAACAATGTGACTGATGGCATTTTTACATGCCCAAATATTTTACATTGTGACACAATATTATCGTCTATAAGTCCATACTTGAGAACTGCACAACCACATTGCAAAAAAAAAATTGTAATGTTTTAGGTAAGTTTACAATTTTGTGTTGGGCTGCATTAATAGCATACTTGGACACTTGCAGCTACATATCTATCTTCAAGACTACAGGTTGACTAGTCATAGTGAGTGTAGTTTCATCTGAGAATTCATGCATCCCTTTTAGAATATTCTTTGTCAGTTGTATGTAATTTTAATTGCTTATTTTCATGTATCACAGATTTTTTAACAGAAATATAAAATCAAGTATTTTACTTAAATATGAAGTAAAAAATACATCTCAAATATATTATTATCGCTACTATTAATGGAGAAACCAATAATATACTACAGTGAAGTCATTAGACAATGCTTGAGACTATGCAAATTTGAAATGCTAAAAATTTATAAGTAGATGCAGAAGGAATCTCAAGGCAGCAAGCAACTGGATACAGCTAATTTGCATTGTGAGGGGCAAGACTAAATTGCATAATTTTACTTGTTAGAAATATATAAAGTTAACTCAAAAACAAGGGAAGATTGAATATTTAAAAGAGTATGAAGTGAGTAAATTCTCCACAGCCAGAAATTTATTTAGGGGCTCTCTCTGTGTGTGAAAGGGATGTCTTCAAAACCTTTCATATTTTTTTTCGTACAATGGAAAAGATCCTTGTGAGTAGATTATTTTATATTTGGAAAACTATTATTAAGAAGTTTTTTTTCTGACATGAAATTAAAGTTTTCTCTCTTATAAAACCCATCTTCATTTGTCAGGATACCTTGGAGGGCAGCTCTAAATATTATTGGTCCTCCGAGAAACTCTTGAGACAAATTCAGGAGTCATTTGTCTCAAGCATCCTCCTTTTCTCTTTGTTGAACCATGTTAAATACTTCTTTTACCTCTTCTTTATATGAGACACTCTCCAAATCTACACATCTGGATTGGCTTCCATATCTTGACAAACTCTTCTTATCTTTTGTGTTTTCTCTATCTTGAGTCCATTTGTCTCTATGTGGCTATCCTTATATGATCGCTATTCATTACATTGGTAGCCACTTAGATTATTCTATAATTCTTCCATTTAGGCAACATAAAATCATATGGCCCTAAAGGGCAGATGAAGTCTTTCACTTAATCATTAATCCAGATAGTTGATACAAACCCTTCTAGTTCAAAAAATAAGGCTATAGCATCAAGACTGCACTGAAGATATCAAAATGCTATTGAGAATGGATATTGGTGGAATCTGAAAGATAGGGTGGACCATACATTTTAAGGTCATTTAAAGTCTGTATTGATTTGTTTCTCAGCTTGAGCATGTGGTCAAAGGATTCTATTAGTGTTTTATTTTTTCCTCCTCCCCTTCATTTCTCTCTTTCCTTCCTCTTGCCCCTCTTTCTAGTGTGGGGTACAAGTCAATGGGACCAGCTCATATTACCCAGCTCTGGTGCTTACAAGAACCTGAATTTTATTTAATACTCTACTATTAATATTTTGAAATTATTCTTGATTACTTGAAAAGGATCCTGAATTTTTTTTTGTACCAGACCTAGCAAGTGATGTCGTCTTTCATGCTTGCTAAATCATGCCTGACTACCCTTTTTTTCAGACAAGTGATTTATTGATAGCTACACCCCCACTATACACTCTTTAGAATTTGACTTCATCATTTTCTAATTAAAATAAGACAACAGCCACCACCCTACTCACCTGACTCCAAACGCATCTACTGTGATACACTTGCATAAGTAAGCTCGGTTATACTTTCTTATTCTGGTGGTTTTGGGCTCACAAAATATCAGCAATAATATGCAAAGTCATCATTTCCCACCTTCTGATTTATCCTTCATCAGTTTCTGCTGCCTACACCAAATTTTACTTTCAGTTGCATACCATTAACATCTCACCATGGTTTTAGGAAATCATTATGGATGCTGGTATACTGAACTCTGTGAAAGAACTTTTGTAATAAAGGCATTGATGCCATGGAGAGAGAGGCACAGCTAGCCCCTGTCTCCTCAGGTAACTTTGACAGGGTATGGTTTTTTAGTAAGTAATTGCTTGTTAACAGTGTCATGGAAGAAGATAATTATGAGCTCTAGGAGAGGACTAGGAGATAACTTTCCTGCTTTGTTCAAACCTCTCATGTTGTTTACAGGACAGATAAAACAGCTCTATTTTTCATAGAGGTATTGTTACTTATCTTCCTTGCTTATGGTACTTATTTAACACTCACTTATTACCTTTTAAACCTACATCATTAATATTGTATTTACTTTGCCCATAATAAGCTGTCTAGACTAAGCCTGATGTGCTTTGAAACTCTTCAAAGTTGTCTTCAGCTGTTACCTTCTCTAGAGTCCTCCCTTCACTGTTATCGTCTCCTAGCCGTGGGTACATGTGCAGCACCACCCTCTTGCACCCACAGAAAGAGTTCAATTTGCCACAGTATATGAAACATCTGGTTTTTTTTCTTTTCATTTGTCACTTATGTTATTTCCATGAAAAAAGGCTGCCCTTTTATGTTATTTGCAGTGCTCAGCATGCAACCAAGCTTATAGTAGGAGATGCTCAGGAGATTCTGAATGCATGAGAAAGCTATTAGTTTTACTAGGATGCCTTGCTTTTATGTTTCAGTGTTGTATAAGGTCTGAGTTATAATGTCCTTTTCCTGATATTTTCAGGGATTTATTAAATACTTCAACACGTAGGAGAACTATTCACATAACCACAATATTCCTGCTTTATCTAAGTATGTGACAGCATTTGCCTCAGTTCAGTGACAGTATTGTGTATTTTCTTTTACATTAATTTTTAATTTGATGCACAAAAAATAAACACTGGGCATATTTACAGAGTACAATAGGATATTTTCATAATCTCTATATCGTATTTTAAAGAGTAGATATTGTATCACTTCTAACTTTCATCACTTCTCTATGGTGAAATATGCAAAAGTCTTCATTTTCAGTTTTAATTTTTATCCCTTGCACCCTAGTTTTCCAGATGTCTTTTGTACACTACCAGCCAGTTGCCTTAGTGAAAAAACTGAGGACCTTTTGGTCTAGGATCACAGTTCTTCACAAAGACATGAAAAATAGATGTGTCTTACATGTAGTTTAATGTCTGAGAATTAGGTCATCCAAAGCTGGATACACAGTTGAAGACACTTAGGGTTTCAATCTTGCCCTAGCTGGAAGGTGTTAAAAACCATGGTGTGAGCCAAATATGGTGTCTCATGCCTATCATTTCAGCACTTGGAAGGCTGAAGCAGAGGGATTGCCAGGAATTTAAAGCCAACCTTAGCTTCCAAATAAGACTGTCTCAAAACAAACAAAACAACAAATAAACCAGGAATGTCAAGAAAGGAGGAGAAAGGTTCCCCCCTTTCAGGATATTTATTCTTTCCTTTCTCACTTAAGGATTGCCATGCAGATCAGGTGGGGGACAGGTTGGTGACAAGCACTGAGACTTCAACATTTCCTCAGATGTCCTTTACCATAATAATACTTGGTATGGTTATTGCCTGATGCCATTGTACAGTAGATGCATATGATCAAAAAATTTGTGTAAATTGTATAAAGAAAATTTCAGTTCATTCAAATTGAATGAACAATAAGGCCATTATATGAGACAGAATCTGTCAGTATAAATAAAATCAGTTTATATTTGTTTTTATAGCCTAAAAAGGAAGTAGTAGAGTTATTTTAATGAGGCAGTTATTAATAATTATTAGTCAATTTATGATATTTTATTTAAATATTTAAATGCTGTTACATGAAACAGTTATTGACTTGTACAGTTTGACCTCAAAAAGCAAAGCTCGTCTTCATAGAATTTGGTAACTACTGGAAAGAGAACATTTTCATTATTTCAAGGACAAGGCTTTATGTAACAAATCCATAAGTTATTAATTTATTCATATTTTGATGTCTATATTTATTGGGTATGTAAACAATTAAGTGAGATTAATATCCTTTGGCTGTGGTATATGTTAGTTATTTACTTAGATTCCCTCTCACCCTCACACTTAATTTCTGTATTTTTACTTCAGTTAGTGAATGTGAGGGCTGAAGACCCAGTTTCTCACTGATGTGAGCATGTCAAACACAAAGGTGGTTTTGATCATCTGTGAACTATTTCATTCAGGATGTGGAGTAATAACAGGATGGATCAGTTTAGTGGAAGTTATTTGTAATGCTCTAAAAGTTGTCTGCTAAAGAATAAACACAGAAAACTTATTATCTATCATCATCGATGTGGTAGTTTGTGTTTTATGTGCCAGAGAAGACAACACGTCCTAACTTTTAACTTTAGAGTACCTCAGTTTGATTGCTGAACACCATTGGGAGCATGCCAATGTCTTTTCAGCATCAAAATTGACACCTGAAAGCAGGCATGAGATGAAATGATAAAAAGAGAGAACAATGGTTAGTGTTAGTATAGTGTGCAATTTGTGTAGTATTCTAGACATGTTAAGTCGTGCATGTTCCTTGGAAGACAGTAGGATAAGTTATCCTGTTTTGGTCATGAGAATCTGAGTGACAATGAGGTACTCACTGGATCATTATTACCATTAGATGCAAAGTGGTCTTGGTGGATAATAACTTTAACCTTCCTCCTGGCTAGCAAGAACACTACAGCTCTATTGTTCAACATATCATGTTAAACATATCTTTTGGGAACTACTTCTTTAAAATAGTGAGGTCAGGATTTAGTTAGCTTATTGCAATTAAGAAATAGCCCAAATTCTGAATAGCACACACATAAATAATGGTTGCATTTTTGTCTGTATTAGAGATGATCCTGGTATTATGTTAGTATCAGGAGAGACATAGTTTTACAAATGGTCTTTGAAAGTAAATATACCTTTTCATTAATTATTGATAAATTTTTCAAAGTGATGAATGCATTAGACTCTGTCTTACCATGTATCTTTATCCCTCTCTGAATTTTGTGTCAAGGTTTTAAGAAGTTGGCTTGTTGACAAAAGGCGATCTTGAATCTTGAAACTTTTCTTTTTGGTGTAATTTAATTGAATTCCTGTCACACACTTGCTTTTGGTGTGTCTTAGCCCTTCATGCCAGTTCTGAGATCTCAATGCCTTGCCTATTCTTCCCATACACACCCACTTCATGGTCACTCACTGTGAGGCACTGAGCAAGGCAATGGCTTGCAAAGTCTAGGCATGTCACTCTGAGAGGCTGACTATACTCTTCTATCATAAGTTTAGCTAACATATATATCTTGCATATTGACAGTGAAATGTATACCATTTATAGAAACAAAATTACTATTTTATAGAGATAAGTCCATGATTCTGTTTCTTGTGGAGTATATGGTATAATCAAAGTAAATAATGGCTTAAATCAATAATTATACAAATAATACTAGCAATAACATTATAGAGCAAGTTCATAAATGTCCATTTTTTGTCATTTTGTCATGCAAACACTGATGTGGAACTCATGGCTGAAATAAACTGTATCTTGTGGACGATGCTTAGACCAGTCAGTCATGTGTGTGTGTTATCCTTAGTTGGTGCCATTACTATCACGGCATTCAACTTATCACTGACAGTCTAGTGTCTATATTTTTAGATGAATGCTGATTTTTACCATTGATATAACAATTTCAACTTACTCATAATCATAGTACATCATCTTCTTTGAAGCTAAAAAAGATACCCATTTTGTTAACTATGTATATGTCCCTGTTCTGTTTTCTTGGTTGTTGTGCATGACTAATTACTCCATTTCAAGAAAATTATAATAAATTAATCAATCTTAAAAGTTCCTCTTTATTATTTTTTATAAAATGGACTTTATACCTAAATTACATTTTTGATCAAAATTATGTTGTAATTGTTCCTATAATATATTTAAATAAGTGTATTTTCCAATTTTTCTGAAAATCTTTAAGAATGGCATTTAAAAAATATGGGCAGTGATTCAGATCTGCCAGAATTAATGATGCTCACAGTGTTTATTTTATTAAATAATTCATGTTTTGTTAATAAACTTCTAAGGTAAATATTTGTTTTGTAAGTACTTGAAAAAAGTTAAGAAACATCTGATTGTTCAATTTCAGTGAAGTCCAGGATGAGGGATCTAGAGAACTGAAGGCAGAGAACCTCGTTATTCCAGGTCTCCTCTACCTTCAGGTGTGAGGATGCCTCATCAGTGTTGAATGTCACATGCCTGATGTGAAGGTTGGTGATGTGATGGATCTACTGGGTGTGATTAGATGGCTCACTGGATAAAGAAATTGCCAGACAAACACAAAGATATAATATTTGATCTCCAACACCCACATAAAATCTGGAAAGGTATTATGGGCCACATGTGATTCCAGTTCGAGAAGGTGAAGATGAGTGTATTCCCATACAAACTGAATAGCTATGATAGTGAGTTTGTGAGCTCTATATTCAGCAACAGGCCATATCTCAATGCACAAATAAGGAAAAAATACAGAAATACAGCTGATATTACCCCTGATGTATGTATGTATATATATATATATATATATATATATATATATATATATATATATATATATATATATATATATTACTTACATGCCTGCACGCTAGAATCCATATATCTGCCCTTATACATGTGAGTACAGAGCACATGCCACATATACTTACAGTCACATACATGCAAAGAGTTCCCATTTATCTATCATTGTCATGGGACTATTCACTAACACATGCAAAATATTTAATCAGTATAATAGATGCATATTGTCATTCCTGTTATGTACTCAGAAATGCTTATAGTTTTAGACATCAGAGCTTAGCCTATGTCTTCATCATGTAAAGGTTTTTGTCCAACTGCTGTTTTTTTCTCATGGCCACTTGCCTTTACCAGATTTCTTGGCTTTTCTCTAAGCGATGCAATAACAGAAAAGTCAAGGGAGTCAAAAAGAAGTTAGACTTGTATGGAAGGTGTCTTATCTTGATCTCCACAAGCAGTTCAAAACTCATTTCATCTCTCCAGCTTGCTTTCCAATCTGTACCACTCTCCTCTCATTATCAACCTTCCTTTCTTTTTTTTTTTTCTTTCTTTTTAGGTCATCTCCCAAGTATAAATATGGTCAGTAAAATTACTTTTAACTGGTTATTTTTGAGGATGATTAATGGGAATGATCCTAATAAACACTATCATTTTTGTATTTTGCCAATCACCTATTTGCAAAGACTAATGTTGCCTAATTATACCCCACTTTATTTTACTGAAGCTCTCCTGGGTAGATATATATTGCTTGGATCTGGATTTAAGTTTTTAGGAGAAAATCACATTATGGTTTACAGTAGCAAATAAAAATAACTTAAATCTCAATCAAGATGTGGAAAGATAAAGCAGACAATATATATATCATATGTATATCAGTATATATATATCATATATATACAGTAGACTATTACTTAGCCATGAAAATAGTGAGATTCTATCACTTGTGGCAACACGAATGCTATCTAAGGACATAGGAAGCCTTAAATGAAATAATCCAGATGCAAAAAGACAAGAAGCAGGTAATCTCACTTGCAAGAAAATCTTATGAATTGACCAAAGAGAAGTTAGGACAGAGTAGTCACTAGCAGAAGATAGACATAATAGGTTGAAAGAAGGATGAAGAGGCTGATAAGTAAGTCTGATAACATGGTTAGATCACTGTATGCAGGGAGAATCTCCTCTCTATATACATCAGAATCCCCATCTCTCTAAAATTAATACTGTCTGATCATTTTTTTTTCTTCTTCATTTTTTTCCTTACTAGAACTCTGAAGAATCAGGTGAAATAAATCATTTTATAATGGGATTTGCTCAGGGTTTCAGCCTTGAGAATGTGTCTTTTTAAACATAAATGAATGTTAGAATTACATTATAAATTCTATAACATAGGTTTTAAGTGTTGGTGCTAAAATTCTTCAAATCATCTAGTTTACAGATGGCAAAGCATGTGATCCTGACATTATACTATATGACTAGTTCCTAGGACTTATTTATGATAGGTATTGTCCTCTTGATGGTTGCTATTTTTTGAGTACTTACTATATGTCAGACCTTAGAATAGCTTTCTTATATATTTCCTCTCGTAAGCATCAACATTTCTGCTCTATGAGTAAGTAATGTCACCCTAATCTTCCTATGAAGACAGAGAAGTACAGCAAGCCTAAGACATTTCCAAGTCCCACAAAACTAGATCAGTGTTTGACATGATGACTGAGCACAGATTATTCAGCTCCAGAGTTGCCACAAAAAAACCCTTGGCTCTTAACTCCACTGTGAAGTCTAATATCCTTATGAATTGTTTACAAGGTTTGATTTGTAAATTTCTTTTTCAAAGATGATCAAAATGCACTAGATTTCAGTTTTGTGCAGTCTATAGACAGTTTTATCTTCAAAGTATGTAGCCTCAGAAGAGAATAGAAAATTCCACAGTTGTGTTGATGAATCTGAGTCTGCCTTCCTTTCTTCTTGCAAAGTGATTATCATGGCAACTACAGACTTTGGATGAGAAATTGTTTTAATAGTGGGCTTAATACAGTAAGAATCCTTGAGGTTTTCCTAATTCCTCTGAAGTTATAAAGAAGTCAGAAAAATCTTTGAAACAAAAGTATTCTTTTCTGGGGGAAATAAAAATAGTTTTAACATATCAGATACCCTTCTTTCTCATTATTCTCCTAAGAATACACTTAGCTTTCTTATATGAATACCAAAATGTAAAATGGAATCTTTCAAATGTCTTGGGGAGTTATAGTTTTATATCAAAACTTTGTTTATATGTGCTGAGTGTTCATGGTTTATTTATAAGGCGTATGCATGGATTTGTATTCAATATGCTTTCTTTGAAAAATGTGTTTGTTGTGGAGAAATATTTTCATCTAATAAAAGGAAAAAACATTGCAATATTTTCCCCAAAGTCCTAGTCATATAATTTTACATATTTATTTACTTCTATATTGCATATTCAACAATGATTAGCTTAAATTCATTTGTTATATGAGTGGAGTTGGAAGGGAAATGTCAGAGTACTATTGCCATATGAAGTGTGCTACATACATTTTCTTTAGTGGACCAGAAAATGTAGGTAGTAAAAGCACCAAATTTTACAATCAGAGCCCCACCATATTCCACATTTCAGCCTACTAAACAACTTACTCCATGTGCAAGGAAAAGGAGACGCAATGCAAGTGCTCATTCTTAACTATTTATTAATGAATAAGATCGATTGATTAATGAATAAGATCGAGTAGCTTCTCAGGTCAATGAAGATAATCAGCATGTGGACATCATTCTACCTAGAGAATTTTAGATATTTTGGATATTTCCTGGGAAGAAAATACATTTTAGGCATCTCAGATTTCATACATACAAAAAAAGACTATTCAAGGTTTTAACACTAATCTTTATACTTTACTAGAGGTAATATTCTCTGAAAATGTCTGTTTGATTTCTTTTCTCTCTCTCTCTCTCTCTCTCTCTCTCTCTCTCTCTCTCTCTCTCTCTCTCTCTCTCTCTCTCTCTCTCTCTCTCTCTTTTGCCAGTCATGCTAGGTTTTATCCTAGGTCTATGTCTCTGAGCTGTCCATCCTCTGGGTCCTGGCCCTTCAGGAAGTGTCAGGGGTGGGATCCCTCTCATGGTATGGGACTCAAGCTGGATCAGACATTTGTTGGCTACTCACATAATTTCTGCACCATCTTTACCCCAGCACATCTTGTAAGCAGGGCAAATTGCAGGTCAAAAGTTATGTAGAAAACTTGCCAGATTATAGCATATGGTCAGTATAAGCTCATCATCCCCCATTTCTAGGAGTTTAAGCTAGGTTCAGCCTCATAGATTCCTGAGAGTTTCCATTTTTCTAGGTTTCTAGCTTGTCCCAGATATGGCCCGATTCCAGTTGTCTCTCCCAGTACTCCCACCCTCCATCCGCCTCCCACCTCATCCCTGCTGTTCCCATGCCCACCCCCAATCCAGACCCCACCACCCATCTGTGATGTCTATTCTATTTCACCTTCACAGTGAGAGTCTGTGTCTCATTTCCCCCATCTCGCTTGAGCTCTCCTTGTTACTTAGCTTCTTTTGGTCTGTGGATTATAACACAGCTATCCTTTATTTTATAGCTAATATCCGCTTAGAAATGAGTCCATACCAAGTTTGTCTTTCTGGATCTGGGTTACCTCACTTTGGGTGATCTTCTCTAATTCCATTTATTTGCTTGCAATTTCATGATATTATTGTTTTTAACTGTTGAGTAATACTCCCTTCTTTGAATGTACATTTTCTTTATTCATTCTTGGTTTGATAAACACCTAGGTTGTTTCTCTTCATTCTTATTTTTATTATTATTTAGTGTGATATATGCACATATGGGGAATGCACATAGCCATGCAGAGGTCAGAAGAGGACAACAGGTATCTTTATCTATCACTGTCTATCTTCTCTTGATACAGGCTCTGGGACTGACACTAGAGTTAAGCTGGCAGCCAACAAGCCCCAGCCATCCTTGTCTTGGCTCCACAAAACACTGTTTTATAGGCATACATGTCCATACTAAGATTATTTCCATGGAAGCTGGATATCAACTTTAGAACTTCATTCTTGCTCAGCCAGCACTCTTATCCAATTCTTCCCAAATTCTTATTCTGATTTTTGTTTTTTTTCTTTTGAAGTACAAATATTTAATACTTTATAAAGAATAGAGGTAATCTTGTTCATTGTTCTGGATGCTAGAAAGTCCAAGAACAGAGCTCCTTATTTAGTGAAGGCCTTACTTCTGTGTCATAACATGACAAAGGGCATAACATGGGGTCATAGAATATTCATGTGGCCATTGGTCCCTCCGCCTTTTCACATGTCACTCCTAATGTCATACTGAGGTCCTTAACCTCATGATCTCTAAGGATTATCTCCTAATTGTCCTGTTTACAAATACCAGGACAAAAATTAGGAACTAAATTTCTAACACCTATACCATTGGTGATCACAATCAATCCATACAACATTTCATTCTTGGATTTTTTAAAATACTCATCATTAAGCCCAGTTTCACTTTAGAATGGACAGACTAAATGAAGCAGACAGTTCTCCCATAGAGTGAAGATGAAGTGACTCCAGATGTATTATGATATGTAATTATGATTATGGTCAGTGTTTACTGATAACATTCTTTGATAATGTTCTAGGTACAATTTTCTTTGGGATCCAGTCTATAATGTGAGCCTTTCAATAGTTGTGTTTATATAATAAGTATTATTTACTATCCTCATTTTATTGTGGAGTTTAGACTGTGAAAACACTTTGCACTCGTTTGGATAAATCATTACTGAAAAATGTAGGACTTAATATATAGGCACATAATAAACAATGAGTTGATATATATATGTATATATATAATATATGAGTTGATAGGACTTGAACTCACATATATACACACACACATACACACAAACACACACACACACACACACACACACACACATATATATATATATATATAAAGTCATTATTTATCATGTGCCTATATTTCTTTCTACTCAGAACTATGATTAGTCTATTATTAGAGGTCAGTAATTTGAATCTAAGGGAATGACTACAGACTCTTCCAGACTTCTTAGAAGAAAGGCATATGGAACTGTTCTAACAATAAAGAAATTTTGAATGTAGAATTGTACATTACTCAGGTTGTCAATTCCTTGAAACTAGTGGACCCCCTGAAGCTCTGATATTGGGCTGTTTTTCTACTAATGTGCTTGTTTTCATTTGGGTAAGTGTTTCACTTAAATATCTTAGAAACGGATATTATTTTCCCTGCAGGCCTATATTTAACGTCAACATTCAGGATGACAGAGAGAATTCCCAAAGATAAAATAAACTAAGTATACACTACAGTTTATGAATTCAGCTCAAGCTGAGTGTTAAACATTCCACACACTCATCGAACTGGGTCATTTGTTCTCAGAACATGCTGACATATCCTTACAAAAGCAGAGTTTATCAACATGCCTTTCCTGCTCTGTTCTTCACTGTGAGAGTGAGAGAAGAGAATGTGATTTTTGTGTCGCATATAATACTTGACAGTGCTTCCTGACTGTGTGTAGGTATTTGTTAGCACAGGGGCCTTATTAGCTTTCTAGGGGAATGGGATAGTTGCAAGACTGCCATCTGGGATGTAATAGTATCATTTATTCAGCTATTTCTATTTTTGCTTGACTGGGACTTGAACCCAGGGACTTACTAGGGCTGGCAAAGAACTGTAATGATGAGCTATCTCTCCAGTTCTTCTAAAATTTTTACTTTGAAACATTCTCTCCCTGGGCTGCTCAGGCAAGCTTCAAAGCTGTAACCCTCCTGCTTTAGTTATTTAAGCCTCAGCATCTCAGCTAGTTGGGATTATAGATGTGTACCATACTGCCTCGTCATTGTGTATCTTCAATGTATATGTGACATCTGTAAATGAGATGCTTGGGGGAATGCTAAGAGCAATTGTCTTTGGAACATTTATTTTGTTTTCATAAAGTATTTTATGAAGCTACATAGAAGAGTTTGTAATTTACTGCCATGAAGGTAAATATATTAACAACACAGTGATATTTGGTAGTTTAAAAAATTCTTAAAGAATTACTCACTTAATTGGAATTTTTTCAATATCTTGATGAAAATTCCTTGCACAAAAAAAGACTGTTTTTTAGAACAAGAGGCATGTGGGTTGAATGTAATTTCTGTAGCCCACTGACACTCAGCAAGGTGTTCACACTATCTCGGAAGAACTGTCTTTGTGCACAAGAAAGACAAATCCCTAATACTTAAAAGCACTACTATGGATATTAACTGGAATAAATAAGTCATAAAGTAACCTGTCTCAAGGCCACCACCAAAAAGGATTTGTTAGGCATTGCCTCATATATTTATTTGAACTCATATTTTTAATGCTCCTATACTTTGTAAGGCACCTAGTTAAAATCCAGTAATCCATGGATATTGCAGATAAAAACCATTGGTGTGTAATATAGTTCCCTTTACTGGACAATTAAGGATACAATAATGTAGATTTGGATATTTACTGTTGCTGTTGGAAGTGATGCATTTATCTGTAGTTGGCATCAGTTGACCATTCTTGTTGCAAAGCACAATAAGAGATCTGAAAAACATCCTTCTATCAGTAATGGAGCTTTGTTGGATGGAGGCCAAGATAGCTAAAAATTCTTTTCAAAAATAATTTCCCTTGTGTTTTATTATTGTACTGCTACAAGAGTCAAAGGTAGATGGAAACATTTTGTTAAATTAAGAATTCTTTTATAACCAGAAGGGCAGTTTATAGAGAATAACAACCAGACTGTCATTGTATTCAACATGTATTGAATTATCCATGAATTTTGAAATATAGAGTGTCAATAGATTTTGTCTTCTGCATAATACAGCAGTTTTCTAAAATGAAAATCAAAGTGGTTGAAAACGGTTTATCTTAGTGGACAACTACCTTGAGTATTCTAAATGTAGTATCATTATATTTTAGGCCCCTATGAGCATAAATAAGCATACAGAATGCTATATGTATCCCAACTGAAACGAAAATGAATAAATTGCATAGTCAGCAGTTTACAAATAAGATATAAATAAATCAACACTGTTTACGGAACCAGGGAACCTGTTTAGGATCCAGGTATGCAATGGATACAAGCAGCCTTCTTATCTTCAGAGGTGAAACAAGTTGGAGCATGCCCACTTTCTTGCACAGCATAGTTTGTCCTTTGGGTGGTATATGCTCACTTTAACCTGTGTTGTATTAAAACTCCACCATGGCTCTAAGTATAGTTTTCTACATTATAGAGAAACACTTAACCCTGTTTTCTAACTTATCCCTTTGTGATTTTCTTCTTGGGGCCTGCCTACCAAAGCTATCCCAAGCTACAAAGCAGAGCAATGGGGCTTCATGATCCCTGGCTTCTTATACTATAAAAGTTATTTAGTATATTACAGATTAGAACAGTTTATTTCAAATAATCTATATGTAGAAATATGTAAGTTGAAATTTATAC
Source organism: Peromyscus eremicus (assembly GCF_949786415.1). Lineage (NCBI taxonomy): Eukaryota > Metazoa > Chordata > Mammalia > Rodentia > Cricetidae > Peromyscus > Peromyscus eremicus. Next base: position 42,998,441 of record NC_081426.1, on the reverse strand, counting down.
AAAGTAAGTAGATAACTATTTTATAAGCAGATGCAAATGGTGCTTAGTAATAGATTTCCATTTGTATTCAATAATTCAGTCTATGGACATTGGTTAAGTGCTCAAAATGTGCAAAGGAGTTGCATTAATAAATATCTGCTCAAGGCAAATATACTTTAGAGAGTATGTTGTTACAGGTATACACTACCTCTAGATTAGACTAGTATGAGTATGCTGTCTCCAAGCTCAGGCAAGGGCACTGATTCTTGGTTTGAGAACAAGAGTGCAGTCATTCTTTGACTTGCCTTCAGATGCCAAGAGGTAGAACACACGTGAATAATTAAAGGCTAGAGCATTCAAGACAAAAAGGACCAATTGGTGTAATTGTAATTGGTGTACAGGATTTCTTAAGTGGAGGTGAGCAGAGATTTACTCTACTCTAGTGTTCAGCCACCTACTGGGTAGAATAGTGGTTGGAAAATCTACCTTGGCTCAGTTCTTCTACAATTGCTTACTTATTTTATCTCATTATCTTTTTCTTCCTCTGTGACTCCTTGGCCCTGTTACTTGTATGAGGTATGTATTTTATGATTTTATGACTCTGTGTGTTTGTGTGTGTGTGTGTGTGTGTGTGTGTGTGTGTGTGTGTGCTTGTGCATGTGTGTATGTGTATGTGTATAGACAGACACACACCCAGTTGCATATATTCCTTTCTTTGCTTATTTGTTCAACTGAACATGTAAAGTTTCTGTGCTTTAGAAGCAGAATGACCTTGGGTATAATATAGGAGAAAGTCATGTTTAGTCATCATGAATTCTAAGAATTCATACACAAGCCATATACACAAGCCATAGAGAAAAAAATTCACTTGTTTTCTATGCAGCTAATGTGTGCATAGCAGTGTTAAACTTTTAGGGAGAGTTGGAGAAAATATTAAGGATATATGAGTTTGTTGTTTCCCATTGTGTGGAGACTAGTAAATAGCATACGTTGTTGATGGTAGATGCAGACATAAGCAAGACAAATACTACTGAGGAGAGGATAATAGATCCTTCTATGAAAGATATCTTTTAAGACGTTTTCAAAGATGGAACAGAGCTAAACAGGATACCCAGGAAAAGCCTTGGAGGCCATGGTAGAGGAGGGACATGTACAAATATATATCAGAAATGTAGTACATCCTTTGCATCACAACTTTCAACATAAAAGGAAACTGAAGCAATAAGCAAGGCTGAGGTCATACATGGTCATGCAACCTTTTTATCCTTCAGCAATTGACAAAGACAGATGTAGTCTGTCTACTTATTAGAGTGGATGCTCTTCCAACCACACTGAACTGCTTGGATGATATCTCAATGTCACATCCACACAGTGCATTCCAGGCAAGTCAACAAAGTACATTCAGCTAGTGAAATTAGTTGGTAATATTTATTATGACTGAAATAATTATTTAGTATTAGTTTATAGAGTAGATTTTATACAACTAAAGAAAAGCAGGCCAATCCACAGTGGGAGTGCAGCTGATTGATATTTTTAATGAACATAACCATAAAACTAATGTTTTAGAAAAGAAGTGTATTCAATAGATAATATATTGTAATATTATTATGAAAACCATTAAATGATAATGGAATAATTGTATAGTAAAACTAAAATGAGATACTATTTTAATTAACCTAATTAAGTATATAGTGGTTAAAGCCTTATGGATTTCAATTGAGTATAATTTTTTTAAAAATTAGCATATTAATGTGAGATATTATAATCATAGTATCTCAAATGAGCTCAGTGTTTAGAGAAAATGTGTTCTAAAGCAAATAGGAATTCAGCAAAATGAATAATCAAAATTAAATAACTAACTTTTAAAACTTACTTTAAATTCTTTACTAGAGATATAAAAATCATTTCTGGGATAGATATTTAGGTACTGATTTGGGCAGAATTTCAATTATTTCTGAGTGTATTAAGCGATGTTAGGATTTGAGTTTTTGTAGTCAATGTATAATCGTATCTAGTGCTCCTATTTGCATACCAAATATTCTTTTTATAGAAGAACACTTCTAAGATTAATTGATTTTTATTATGTGTGGATAGGTATCTTACTCAAATATATGTCTATGATCATGTGCTTCCTAGGGCTAAAGTTATGGACAGTTGTGAACATCCATGTGGGTGCTAAAAATTGTACCCAAGTCCAGTGCAAGACCAACAAGTGCTCTTAACTACTGAGCCATCTCTCTAGCCCCCAGTTGTTCTTAGAGTGAAAAACTGTAAGTAAATACAATAAAATAGTCTAGTGAACAACAACGTCAAATTGTTTTTTAAGCCCATAGAAGCTTACTGTTTTTATTTTGTTTTATTTTTCAAGAAAAAAGAAATATTTATTTAAGTAGCTATCATAAGGTTGGTACAATGGTCTTAGGCCACTTCCTTCCACTTCCAGTGGCTGGATCATATTCAGTAAGTGATTATTAAGATTATTTTATGAAGGCTGGAGAGGTGGATCAGCCATTGAGAACAATTGTTGTTCTTATAGAAGACATACAGTTATTTCTCAGGTCCTATGTTAAGTGGCTTACAACTGCTGTGGGATGGTCTGTATGTCAAATGTGTTGCTCTGATTGGTCAATAAATAAAACACTGATTGGCCAGTAGCCAGACAGGAAGTATAGATGGGACTAACAGAGAGAAGAATTGAGAGAACAGGAAGGTGGAGGGAGACACTGTCAGCCCCTGCCATGACAAGCAGCATGTAAAGATGCTGGTAAGCCATGAGCCACGTGGCAAGGTATAGATTTATAGAAATGGATTAATTTAAGATATAAGAACCAGATAGCTAGAAACCTGAGCCATTAGGCCAATCAGTTTAAATAACATAAGCGTCTGTGTGTTTATTTTATAAGTGGACTGTCTGACAGCTGGGGTTTGGCGGGACCCGGAGAGAAAACTCCAACTAAATACAACCTTACAACCTTTCTGTAGATGTAACAGTCTTTAAGATTCCTGCTACATCTTTCATAGCCCCATTCTATAACCCCATGGGATCCGAAACCTCTGATCTCTGTTGGCAACTGCACTCACATAATCACAGACACACAGACACACACACACACACACACACACACACACACATACACACACACACATACACACACACACACACACACACACACAGAGAGAGAGAGAGAGAGAGAGAGAGAGAGAGAGAGAGAGAGAGAGAGACTAACCCCTACATATAATATTTAAAGTAAATAAAAAAAAATTAGTGAAAAAAGGCTATTTCACAGGTTTTCTGCTTCGAAACATCACACATAGACTGTAACAAGGCTTTTAAATGCTTGTGTGTCTCATATTACTCCCATTTAATATATACAAATTCTGATATTTGTAATATGATCAAAGCTGCAGCTCTCTATTGTCCTCGCATGGTTAACTACTGGAAGAAACTTGGCATGTTACAAGGTATGGAACAAAGATTGTATTATACATTATACTTCATGCTTCGCATGATGGCACATGCCTATAATCCCAATACTTGGAAGCTAAGGGTAGGAGGGTTATCTGCAGGTTCAGGTAAACGTGTTTTACAGAATGAGATCCAGAAAAATCCAGGACAAAGTAACACTGTGACTCAAAATTAGACTGGGGTGAGGGGTGCTTTAACGGAGTCTTCATGGAGATTCATGTTAGAGTCTTGGATGGAGTGTTTGCCTTTAACTACCCAAAACAGTGTCTTCTGAACTTTGAACACCTTTCTCTCATTTTTCAACTCTTACTAGAATTGCAGGGTTTTATTTTATTGGTGGCTCAATGTAAAAGGCCATGAGATCATATCTCCTAAATGGTATGTAGGGTATTCTCTGAAATGATGGCAAAAACTCTCTTTACAAATACCCATGAATCATTGACAAAAGTGGGCAGGGACATGAAAATTATATATATATATATATATATATATATATATATATATATATATATGCATTTTATTTATAATTACATACTCATATAAAATATATATGGCCTGGGAATTTATAAATGCTATCTTAAATTCATAGAGACAAATGCAAATGCCAAAAATGTAAGATTTTGAGTTCATAATAAATTTAGAAAGAACAAATGTTAGTATTCTAGTAATGCCACAAGACACCATCAGTCCATCTTATGTTATATGTATAACCATGCCTCAGCTCTCGTTTTTCCTCATCGATTTTCTTTCCACTGAACCTAGTGCATTAGTGATGCTAAATTTACTTCGAAGAGTACATTGCTGTTAACTTCAGAGTTTTCTTTCCAGCCTGAGGATGCCATTTTGAAAATGATGAGGGCGGAGTATTATGAGTCTTCTGAGAAATTATCCATTCGATATTTTGATCAGCATAATGAAGGCATTGAAACAACCATTTGTCTCTGCTCTGAAGTAACAGTAATATTCAAAATGAAGCTGAAATGACACCAGCAGGAAAAAACAATGGCCAGGAATCGATATAAGCATGAATAGGAGAAACCATTTTGGCAAGGCAATCCTGCAGAGATCTTTGACACATTTATCCTACTGGGCTCAGTGTACTGATCAGGGATTGTATTTCACTCTCAAATTAAGAAATCTCTTGCTTGTGTGTTCTGTTACTAGTAGAAAAGACTTCATACATAGTGTCTCAGAACTTAAGCATGGACTTCATTCAGGAAGTATGACCCAAAGTTAAAGACATTGTTCATATGGCTGGGCGGTGGTGGCACATGCCTTTAATCCCAGCACTTGGGAGGCAGAGGCAGGTGGATCTTTGTGAGTTCGAGGCCAGCCGGGGCTACCAAGTGAGTCCCAGGAAAGGCGCAAAGCTACACAGAGAAACCCTGTCTCGAAAAACCAAAAAAAAAAAAAAAAAAAAAAAAGACATTGCTCATAGGAAATTTGTAGACTTAAATACTTACATTAGTACAATGAGAAAAAAAATTAAATGAATTAAATGTCTAGGCTAAAACTTGCTAGAAAAGAAATAAAACTAGCCCAAGGCAAAGTCAATAGAGGAAAATAGAAGCTGATAATAAAAATCTGAAAAACAGAACTGGCGTAAATATGAAAGATAGTTCTTTGGGGAAAATAAATAAATATGGAGCTAGACCAATTAAGAGAGAAAAGGGGGGAAGGAGAGAAAAGAAAAAAAATAGAAAAGAGAAGAAAAAAAACCCAGAAAATAAGAAGTCTTCAGAGAGGGGGGATATACGAGAAATTAAAGTAAACTCATATCTCTCAGATGGAAAGTACGGTAGATAAATTTATTCTCACTGATGGGACCTTAATAAGCTAATGTTCATACACTGAAAGCTTTTGGTGCTGTGTGTAACTGGAGAGTTTTTCTCCAGCTCCCGCCAATCCTCTGCAGTCCCGTAGCCCACTTATAAAATAAACACACAGACTCTTATATTATTTAAACTGTTTGGCCTAATGGCTCAGGCTTCTAGCTATCTAGTTCTTACAACTTAAATTAACCCATTTCTATAAATCTATACCTTGCCACATCTTCCATGGTGGTACTGGTGGCAGCGGCTGGCAGCATCTCCTGACTAAGCCTTCCTGTTCCCAGAATCCTCTTCTCTGCTTGTCCCGCCTATACTTCCTGCATACTATATTTATACAGAGAGATAGCCACAGCAGCTGTGTGTGGTACATGGTGCAGCACTCAGTGGAGGACTACAAGTGGTAGGACTAGTAAGGAGTTGTACTACTAACACTATAGCTGACCTGCCACCATTGCTGCAGCTCAATGTTGTTGTCAGTAATGGCATGCCTAGGATGCACTGGGATTAGTGATAGGTTTACCTAAGGCAGCTCAAATCAGGGAAAGTGTGCTGAAGGACTGAGGTCCAAATTGAGTCTTAGAACACCTGGAGCTGAAATAAAAGTAATGAGAGAACAAAATGCATAAAAAGTCACTAAAGGATGGAAAGCTGATAAATCCATACGGTTTTTGGTAGTGGTTAATAAAATATTCATTGCAGGCAGCACTAAAGGAAGATTGCAAGAAATCATATGAACTCACAAATCAGGGTGCACATCTAGATGTTTCCTCACTATGCTGTAAGCAATTTTCTATTTTGTGAGGGTACAGAAGCAGTTAACATTCCGTGTAAACTATGGTTTCAGTGATGAAGTCCATTCTTTTCTCAAGTGAGTGTAGTCCCAGGTGATGCAATCTTGTGCTACTGGGCAGCAGCATGGACCCATGGTTCCAGTGTCCTGTACCATCACAAGAGGAATGTCATCCTTACAGTATACTATACTGCTTAAATAAGTGCTGGAAGCTAGATTCCTGAAGTGATTTTTGATGTCAGATTCTGTCAACTTAAAATGGACCTTCATAGGGTGCCCTCTTGTAAAATACTGGAGCCATTGTGCTAAGGCATTAAGAAATATTTTAACCAGTTTTCACCAATGAAGCAAAGGTGGACTTTCTTCTGGATATATTTTAACCAAATTTAGGCATAGACATGAACTGACATGAGAAGGGGTTTTGGAAAGATACTTGCATATACCCAAGTGTTGGCAAGGGCTTCTCAAGGTATTCACACCATTTCTGTGCATATGTACATGTGTGGTTTTATTATCAACACATCCTGTGTGGAGCTCTGCAGGGCTGTGTTCTGAGTTTATGTGTATAACTTCTTTCATCTAGAATTTGGATGCATGTAAGGTTAAATATAATAGGGCATAGTAAATAATATATCTTAAATATTTTGTACTGAACTAATAAAACTTTACCAATATATACAATAGTAGAACAAAAATAAGGATCAAATCTTGGTAAATAAAAGAATCAAACTGGTCAGGTCATGTTACACTGACAATAATGGACATTTTCCAGAGTTTTCTTTTTAATTTTCAATATGGAGTTTCTCTATATAACAGTCCTGATTGTCCTGGAACTCTCTTTGTAGACCAGCCTGGCCTCAGATTCACAGAGATCTCCCTGCCCGTGTCTCCCAAGTGCTGGGATTTTAGCCATGTACTACTATGCCCAGCACCAGAGATTTTCTCAAGTAGCACGTTTCCTTAGAAATGTGTGTACTGGGGTGCTCTCATGTGATGTGACTATTTCAGATATAAAATATCCAGAAATTAAAGTACTATTTAACAGTTTTTTATTGACTAGTAATAGGCAATTCTACACTCAGATTCTATTTATTTTATATTTTTATAAGCATATATTTGTACAAAAATATATCTTTATGAGCCAATTTCTGTTTTGTACCAAAATGTGTTTGATGAGATAATGGCAAATAAATATAAGCAAAGCCTTCAGGACTCCTGGGTGGGTATTAACATTTTTATAATTGCTTAAACTTTTAAAATCAGTTTATACTCATGTGAATATTCTCCATAAAATGTGATACATACAAGAGTTCAAAAGCTCTGGATTTTCTTTCTGTGTAGCTATGCCTCATAGGCTCCTGGACATTTTCCAACCCTGGGCAATAACTAGCCCTTTGGCAATCCAGATGAGCTTTTATTTAACCTTGTCTGTTCCACTCTACTTTCCTCCTTCACATTAGCTGTGAAACCCACAGATACGAGCTTAGGCTCATCAGCTCAGCTTAACTTTGGCATAACTTCTTGGCAGGAGAATGAGTGCACCTGCTGCTCATTTATACACAAACTTTTGCCTGCTGTGTTGTGTGTGTAAGAGGAAAGAGCCAGCCTAGTAACACTCAGGAAAGTGAGCAACTATGTCCTCTGTGCTTGTATTCCTGAGTCCATGACCCCTGAACACCTGCAATCAGGTCTGGGCAGTGGTGTTGAAACAGGTGCATTCTTCCCAATAGTAACACAGCTGGGTCTGTTCTCACCCAGTTGAGTCCTCTGTGAAGTTTTTGTGCCCATTTCTGGTATCCTTTTCTGGTTAGAAGCCATGTATTTTCAATTTCTCATCATCAGTATTAAGCTTTTCACCTCTGAAGCCAGTGACAAATGTCAAATAAGAAACAGAAGAAGAAAGGGGATACACAGAGGAGAATATAAACGCACCAAGCCAAGAATTTAGACAGATGGTGTAAGCTGCCAGGTGGAACTTGAGATTTGAAGTGACCTTAACGACTATCTTGAAAACAATATGTAACTATGAATGAAATTTCTCAGAGTAAAAAAATTATGGTAACCAAACAAAAGGAAAATTTGAATACACGTGCAACTATGTGTAACTAATATGGTCAAAATCCAGTAATTTAACATCTCTGATGTCCTGTTTCTCCCTATACAAAATAGGCATACTTAGATCCAAACCACAGATTGTTTGGAGGATTTGACATGATGTAAGAAAGTGCTGAGTCCCAACCACATATGAAGTACTGATTAAATAGTATAATGTTTGTACTTGTGAGGATGATGGTGGTGGTGGTGATAATAAAGGAATTATTGTTGCTTAAGTTGTCTGGATTCATTCATCTGATGCACTAACTTATTTTCAGAAACTAGTGGCAGTTAACAAGAGTCAAGTGAGATGCATATATTTTCACTTTATTGTAGTCCTGAAGTTGCCCAGAACATAATTCTAGGATTGTCTTAAAATTTTTATCTTATTTGTTCCTTTTCCTTAATGAACATTTGATGCTCATTTCAAAATCTATGTTATATTTCAAAATCTATGAATTACTATTGTGTATTTAGTCTCTCACCTGCCCCCACTTGTTATAAATTAAAATGTTGGCATGTTCAGAACAAATGCTTAGTCTGTGTATTTGTCAGGAAGAAAACATTAGTATAAAAATATTTTAAGTGACAAAAATAAGATCACCCATCATCTTCAGAAGAACAGGAATGTAATAAAATAGGGTAAAAAAATATGATTTTTGAAATGAGGTATTTCACGGCATGATAAATTTGTCTAATGTATCTTTTGATTAAAAAGTACAGATAATATTGCTGTCTCAAGACTAAGGTGATAAATAGGAAGAAAATGTCTTAGAGATAATGATCGCTCAGTAAAAAGTATACAATAATTGTTTATTCTCTCTTCTTTATTGAAGTGAAATGCAGTAGATGATCTGTTCCATTCAAATCCATGACCCCCTCCCACACCTGTCACATCTTCTGAAAAGGAGATTCAGGCAACAGTCTGCATAGCACCACATTTACTTTCTCCAGCCATTGCACTTTCCTGATAAAAATAATTATTCCCATTCCTATGATTTCTCATTATAAGCCTAACTTATAATGTAGAATGCTACATATATCTTTCCCACTGTCAAATCAGAATACCTTTTCTGACTAATGTTTATTTATGTAATTGACTAATTACTATATAATTGACTAATTAAATAGTATGTGTGTGAGTATTGGACATAGCCACCCATCATCCACTCATTTCATCCTTTATAATTTTCATTGCATTCTGCATTTCTAATCCATTCAGTTCTTACAGTGATCATGGGGGATCTGTAATGAAAATAATATCATGCAAAATGAGTCAACAACAATACATTGAGGTTAATCACTATGAAAATATTCTTATCCAGAAAAGTAGGATTCTAAAATTCTGTTTTCCAGATTCTCTTTTCAGGGCATATTTTACCAGGCTAGTTTTGGAAGAATGCTTCAAACATAGAGAAAGTTCCAGGCATTCAATTGAGGCAAGCCATTTTGTATTTGGATCCATTTTTAACGTATCAGTTCTGTCTACTAATACACACAAATACACTTGCTGGAAAACATATATGTTTCTTTGTGTGATTTTAATAGTTACTGCCCTGCAAAACATAGCCTTCTAGAAACTGAGCTTTGAGATGAAAACTAGTCATTAAGACATTTTTATTCACTGACTCAAAATGCATTTGAAATATCAGACGAACCAACAAAGAAATGATGTTTTTAAAATCCTGTAAAATCTCACTGGCGTTAATGAGAAATTACAATTTCAAATGCATTACTCTGGTAAGATAAATCAAAGGTAACAGTAATTAAGATAATTGCAAAGATATTTTGGGTTCTGTGTATTTGTGCAAGTGTTAAGAGGTGGAATATAAATGTGAAAGTATTTTTGTTCACTTTAATATATTGAGCTGGAAGCAATTTTTAGACCACAATATTTTTCATACTGTGTTAAAATATGAAACTTGTGGATACAATCTTATTTCCTTATATATCCACTAATTCCCAATTTTATGACATGAAATATTCTTTAAAGGGGACTTCTTATTTCTATTGCTGTGTCTTATACAAAATACCCTGCTACAAAACCCTAAAAAAAAAAAAAAAAACCTTCTTAACATGTAGGTTAGAAGAAGTACCCGTTTGGGTTTGATACACAATAAATGTTATTATTTTGATTTGTTTCTGAAGCAGCCCTCATGTTTAAAGCCATTAAGTCACTATGGAATTCCCAAGCATTAGATGTTATTTAATTGGAAACAGCTAAGCATGAGTATTTTGAGGGAACAGTCAACACTGTTAATGAGAGATTCCTACACATGATTAGGAGAGGGGTAGAGGAGCTATTTAAGCTTAAGGGCACATATATGAATTATTAATGGGTCTTTAATATCAGATTGAATACCCTGTCAATTTCTATAAATTAAACATTAATGATAGCCTCTCAACATTGTAATCATTCGTTTTGAGTGTCGAGTCTTGCCTATAAGCTCCAATAGATTGCAATTTTGTGTGTCCTAGGAGCTAGCAAGTTAAGATAGCCAACCTAAATTTTCTTTCTTTTTCATAGAAAAAAAAAAATAGTGGATGCGACGGTGGCTAGAATGATGACAAATCAGAAAGGACCTTCACAGAGACAGGAAGACAGGGAGAAGTTTTGCTCCTGATAGATTTAGAGTTGAAGACCAGATGGTTTGTTTGTTGTTTGTTTGTTTTTCAAAATGGAATTAATTACAGGAAGAAATTCGGTGTTCTGGACAATTGTCAGGCTTAGACATATCCAGACCTAGTCTTTGTCATAGAGGTTCCATGAAACAGCCCTGGAGCTTTGATTTCAAGGAATTCTTGTTCATAAGTAAATGATATGAAGGCATTGCAGCATTCCAACAAGCAACTCTTTTCCTAAAATGACCTAAAGAAAGCCAAAATAAAATGTTGAATGCTGTGACGCTTAACATCATTTCTACAAAATAGTGAGAGCTCAATTAATGATGGCTAGCATTTTTACCTAAGTAATGATTCTAAATAACAAAACATCAGCAATCGACTCTTTAACCTTTCAGTCTATTTTTCAGTAGTAAACAGAGTATTCATTAAATCGACCCAGCTCCTAAAATATACATTGCCAATAAACCGATATCTCTGATTGTTGTCTAATTGAACAACTTTCAAGAAATGAAATCATTTTTGAGACATAGAGGAACTGTAAGAATTGTTTGGAATGCCTATTTTATCTTTGGCCTTAGTAATGAAAGCAAACAGACTTTCCTGTCCCAATGTATCTAAGGAAACTGTGATTCCATCCCTTCTATTTTTAGACCTTAATTGATTACTGCTTTCTTTCCCTGTTTTCCCCTTCCCCTTTCATATCAAGGAAGTATGCTGAAACAAAAACTATCCTTTTTTTCTAGAGTTTACTGTTTGTCTTGGATAAAGAACAGCATAGAGATAATTCACTATTTTTTATACTCACACTCTTCAGACCTCCCAAGGACACTGAAGATCTCCTAATGGGAAAAATGATTTCCTTACGAATAATATGTATTTCTTCAACTTTGCTCCAGTGCTTGTACCTAATAAGTGTGCAGTGCAGACTCCAGCTGTGGTAAAGTAGAAAATGCCATGTAATGAACTCCATTATTTTTCCCTGCTCAATTTAATAGCCCACTAACTTTTATTAAAAAAAATCCCAGAAAAATCAAAATGTGATTCCAACTGTATTACTTGTTGTTTTTCCAACATTCCCATTCCCATTAATACTGTAATATGATCTATGACGATTAATAAGATGTATGTAAACACTTACGTGTCAAGTCAATAAGATGTACGTTTATGTATGTATAAACACTCCATCAAAGTGTGCAGCATAATATTTTATTTAGAAATCTTCTTGAAGAGGTACAGAAATTAAAGCTTGTTGTTCTCTTTCAATAATCAGGAGTATGAATGAATTTATTAACCTATTTCATGAATACAAACCAAGTCAGTAACATAACAAGACTCAAATCATATCCTTGCTCATACATTATATAATGTAACGTATCACTCTTTAAGTTATTATAGATATTAACACTAGACATGCACTGTGAATTAGAGCTGTATTTGCTGTCACTCACCTTCAGGATTTTCTGATGTTAAAAACAACAAAACAAAACAAAAATAGTGTTGTTTAACATGACTACAACTTTCTCATTGCAGAAATAGCTAAGCTTATGTGGTCATAAATGCCAAGTTTATTTGGCTTAGACAAGTCTGAATCTGTGGTTTTGTAAAATGAGCTGTATTTGTGAATATTTAATTTTTTGAGCTTTTATCTATAATAAGCACTTATGTATTTATGGATATACTTTAAATTTTAATCATGTTCAATTGCAAAACCAGCTATGGTCCATTTGCTATAAGAATCTTTCCTCAGAGCTATGTTAAACACTCAGATGAAATAATCTGCAAATCAGATACAGAGCTCATTTTGCAAATGGAACAGCCCAGTGGCTCAAGGTCAAGACAGTGCATATCTGAGCATCAAGTGAAACAAAGTTCAACTTAGTCTCCATGGAGGTATTCTGGGAAACCCATTTGCATTTACATTATTTGCTTTTTTTTTTAAGAAATAAGCATAAATCAGTTCCCTAGAGAAGAACAACAAATTGTTACATGTGAAATAATACAAGGAAATATTCTCAAAGGAACACCATCTAGCTAGTGAGGGGAGGAAGTCAAGTAAGATAAAATAGACATACTATAACAAGATCAATTAAGAGCAAATAAGTCCATAAAAAAATGAAAAAAAGAAACAGGCAAAAGCGATTCCAGGTGGAACTGAATTGTTGAGCTTAAGTAGTTTCTGTAAATTTAGATGTTGTTTATGAAACTGGAGCAGAGTTGCCAGAGGGTTGGAGGAATAGAGATGGTTATAGGACTTGAGTTTTGGCTTAACTTTACTTGTTAATATCATGGAACAATGGACTATATACATACACAAGCACACACATGAACACATACATGCACACACACACATACACGCATGTACACACATGTAGACAAATTTCTAAATAGTCTTATTAAATAAAAAACACAGAGCCAAATATAGGGGTGAAAGCCTTAGAGATCAGGGAAATAGGAATAGCCACCAGCCAACATTACCTCACCAACTCTGCAGCTTCCAAATGCGAGCTACTTCCTGTCTTACTTGTGCCTTTATTGCCTTGCTGTTATTCGCTCTCCTTGGCTATCTTAACCCAGCTTCCTCATTTCCTTGTCACTGTCTGTCTCTACAGACCTGCAGGTCTCTATGGTTGGTACTGGGATTAAAGGCGTGTGTCACCACACTTGCCTCTGTTCTCTAGTATGGCCTCGAACATACAGAGAACTTGCCTGCTAAGTGATTGGATTAAAGGCGTGTGCTACCACTGCCTGACTTTTGTGTTTCCTTAAAATGGCTGGCTATTTCCTCTGATCTCCAGGCAAACTTCATTTATTAACATACAAATGAAATATCTCCACATTTCAGCACACACATGCACACACTTTTCATGTTCGTTGTTTCTCATTAGAATAAAATTACTACTCTGTTCATTTTATAACTATGTCTGACATTACCTTTTTCTTCCTTCATTTTCCATTGTCTGCATTTTTTCATGAGTTGACTCTCCTTGAGAGCCTTTTGTCATCTTCTCCATTAATAAATCACTCGGCCGAGCTCTTCTTACAACAGAGAGTGCAGTTTGTATTCTTGGTTCTCTGAACTCCTCAAGGAACAAATATGAACTATTTTAATCTTCCCATTGATGGATATTTAGTATAAAAGCATCCATGCATCCATGGAAAAGGCAGCTATCATTGCCTACCACAAAAGGATGCAGATACAGAAATGAACTAAAGTGATTTGCAGTTGCTCAGATTCAACCAATTTTGACTCACTCACATTGTGATAGATTTAATAAACCTTTAGACTCTAGTTCCCCTCTAAACTTATAAATTAATAATATATGCCAATTGCTGTTATCATGATTACTTTATTATTTATTTGATGATAGCTGTGAACTCCAGTCTTATCTAGATACTTGTATTCTTTGCATCTTGTTACAAATGGTCCTACTTACCTAGATGCTAACGTCCTAATTTTACAGTTGATAAAAATGGCTTATAACCTGTGATTTTTTTTAATCCCGTATTTGTATGTGTGTACATATATCAGCATGTGTGCCACTGTGCATAACTCAGAAGACAGCTTGTGGACTTCAATCCTTTCTTTCCACCATGTAGCTTCTGAGATTGAACTCAATTCTTTAGGCTTAGGAGTAAGCATTTTAACCACTGTGGCACCTGACTGGACCTTATCGTCTTAAAGGAGATGACTAAGCCCCGAGACACACTGTGCTTACCTGATTCCAAGCCTATAGTCTTATGCAGAAGCTAAAAATGTATAGATTAAAGCATCTATGCTTTGAAGGTTTAATGGAATTTTAATGATTCAGTGGAAATTAGTGAACAGAATAACAAAGGTTTATAAAGTCATATTATTAGAGAGTAAGTTTTCAAAAAGGAGGTAGTGATAGCCCAAGCTTCATGCTGCTTTTTGATCACCCTAGCCTCGATGTAGTCCCTGATCCATGTCCCAATTAATTTGTTATAATGACATGGCTGTAATCAGGCAGGAGATAACAGTTTTCCTACCTTCATCACGTTTGATTGTGGCATCTTCACAGCCTGATGTTTTAAAACATCATACCTAGTTATTTCTTCTTACTAATGTCAGCTGATTGGGCAAGATCCTTTAATGAAAATAGTAAGCATGGCAGGTATTATTTGAGAAAATTAAGTTTCTGGGAAATGCAAGCTGAATCTCATTTCAGGTAGCAGGTACAATGCTTATAAAAGTCCACAGTCTGCATCAGTGCACTATGCTCTTGCGTTTATGGGGAGGCTTTGGCACACTTTTTCTACCTTTTAAAATTAAACACACTACGGCAGTAAACCTCTACTAACACTGATTGCTTTTTAGACCGTCAGAGAGAAACGTTGGCATGGCCATCAGTATCCTCTCCCATTTTCCTTCACCCAAATGTTAAGAATGTTCCCATGATTGTTTTAGCACATGGTCACTTGTGGTTAAGAATCCTCTCTCTTTCCTTTGTGCCCCGTGTTTCTATTATTGTTTAAAATAGAGAATTAAACTGGAATCTTAATGGTAATATGTGTGTCAATTTAAGTCTTTCTGGAAACACTGGAGAACAGACAAAACATGCTTAGGATGCCCTTCTCTCTACAGAAGATGCCCTCCTTCTGCCAAGCAGTGCTAGGGAACAGGTAGGGGTGCAAATAGGACCCAAGTGGAGCATTGACTCTACATGAAGTAACTCTTTTCTTCTCCATTCAAGATGCAATATGCATCACTTTCTCTAGTATGCAGATCTTAATGTTTAAAATACTGATTTTATAGTAAGCTTAGTAGAACAGATTTTTTTTAAAATAAAATATCCACTGAGATGTCACTGTAGTCATGAAGTTGATCTTTGTACAGAATATATTTCCATAGCTATGCTAAAGATCAAGTCTATAAAGAGGAAGCTTTTATTTTTCTATTTTTCCCATACTACTTTTTACTCATTTGATCTCTTTGACCATATACATAAAGAGATGAAACAACATGACTCATGATGTAAATCAGTCAAGATCATTACATCAGCGTTGGCACAGTGCTATTTGCTAGGAGTTGATGTGGACTCTAGGGAAGTTTATCTCCACAGAGTTTGAAAACAATCATTAGAAAACACTCAAAGTGATTGTCTAGGGGAAATGGAATATGTGAAATATGTTTAAAATTTTCACCTATCTTATATGCTTCCATATTGTGTATGTATTTATCATGTACATATACTGTGTATGTATTTACATTTCAGGTGATGTTAGTAAGTCATACAGAAGTAAATTATCTTTGACTTTAATGTGTGTGAAGACTTCTAAATGCACCTACTCCTCTTTTACGTTTCACTATGAGTTGAATATATAACAGAAGGCTCTCAGTGGACTGTGCAAATGCTGATTTTGTGTTGTTAGACCTCTAGGACTGTGAGTCAAAACAAACATCTTTGGCTGGAAATATGGCTCAGTAAAAAAAGGCAGACAACCTGAGTTCAATCCTTGACCACTGACTGGTAGAAGGCAAGAACTGACCCCTGCAAATTATCCTCTGATTGTCAAATTGCCATCTGTTCAGGCATATGAACACACACACACACACACACACACACACACACACACACACACACACACACACACACACAGTAAATAAAAACTGAAATTTGAATCAAAGTAGACTATTTCTGTATGAATATCTCAATGTTGGCACTCTGCTATAGCAACAAAAAAGAATAATAGCCTTCTCTCATCTCATTTTCTCTCTATAATAAAGAACATACATGTTTCTTAGCCTTAAAAAAATAAAGCCTACTGGTTTTATTAATTTACCAAACAAAATTCATTTACTTTTATGGTGCATAAAGACAGAACAAGCCAAAGGACATTTTCTCCCTTGCATTTTCTGGGTGCTAAAATCATTCCAGGATTAATTAAACACACATTTTTATGGCACACAGCTGTGCCTGCGACACACCTGGTGCACTAAGAGCCTCTGTGGAGGGCTAACTGGACCTACATATGGAATTGAGATATGAACTCTGACAACAATAGGGAGTAGCTGGAATTGTTGGTCATATTGAATCTATTCACATCTTGATATATTACAAAGGACTATGTTTAGAAGCTACAGACAATGATGCATGCAGTACTTACTTAAATGAGAATATATTTTAAGCACAATAGTAAAATCTATCTAAAGTGTTTCCACACCTACCTATACTTGACATATACATATTTTAGGATGAGTGAAATACATTTTTCCTTTTTCACTTTCTAGGATTTTTTTTTTTCCTAGATAGGGTTTCTCTGTATAGTTTTGGTGCCTGTCCTGGATCTCACTCTGTAGACCAGGCTGGCCTCGAACTCACAGAAATCTGCCTGGCTCTGCCTTCAAGGGCTGGGATTAAAGATGTTTGCCACCACCACGTGGCTCCTAGGATGTTTTTATTGACAGATTATCATGCTTTAACACAGTTTCAATTACTCAACTAATATTTATATTAGATGTCCAAACAAGAAAAAGTAATGGGTCAAGAATTAAAACAACTTATTTCTAAAGACTCGGTTGCCCTGGAAGTATCACCAAGATCACAGCTGCTGGTCCCTTCATGCTATAATAGTGAGAGTGATGGGGGAGGTTCTTCTTTGAGCTTTTTTTTTGTCCCTTTGTTGGGTTTAGTGGCATGATCAACAGGGTTTATTGATTTTCCAGAACTCATGAACATGATGGGTATAACATCACCTTTTGGAGTCAGCATAATTTAGAAGTGGAAGAAATCTACTCCCTGAACTATAGGTTTAGCCACACTGTTGCACTGACTGGGGAAGTGGCCCCAACAGGTTAGTGCATGTCGCTTTGCCCGCGTAGTTCCAGAAGTAACAAAGTAAAAATACCTACCACTCATCTGAATCTTGGAGCATGATAAAAGAAGAAGGCAATATCTGAGTATAATTCTAAAGAATTGTTATGAAAATATTTAAGTAGTGAGTATGTCCTGATGATATCTTTATGTGGACCATTCATCAAGTTACAGAATAGAGTCTATGCTTAATTATATAGCATATGTATATATCCCTGCTATATAATTATATATAAATATTATATATATATATATATATATATATATATATATATATATATCAGAGAAATACATTCAAATTGACTAATATTGAAGTTTGAGATTCACTCAATCACTTAAGCAGCATTTGATGCCTAGGGTGTAGTATTCTCTGCCATTACAGTGATAGGCTTGGCATGAACAGGACCATAAAGAACTGTACAGTTAGTGCAGCAGGCATCCTCCAAACAGATGCTGATAGCACAGTGGAATAAGAAGTAGAAAATAAGAGCCCTGGAGAAAGGAAGAGGGTGCCTGACCTTATCCAGGGAGGTGGCACAAACCAGAGACAATCCTCAGCTGAGAGAAGAGGCAGAATGGAGAAGGGCATGCATGCAGAAGGAATCATTTATGCAAATACTTGGCATGTTCCGTGAAGCACGAGATAATGAAACAGAATGGTAGACCACACCAAATTCAGGTTTAATGGTGGCAAAGAATTGCACTTGGAATTTTGTCTCATTATTAGAGCCAATTGTTGAAGATAATATACTAACATTCAAATCCTTGTCTGGGGTTTTGTTTCAATAGGAATGTCTTCTTACAATTTCGTATGCCTAAAGTTGAATATGATTTTCCTCCTCTCAGCCTATCCTGGCTCCCCATTAAACCTAGAACTAAATGCAAAATTATCCCATGAGTTTTTCTGTCATTTTTTCTTTACTGTTGGTCTACTCACATTTTATGCCTGCAGACACCCTAAGATTCTTCATTCTCCTGTCTCTTATTTTGCATTTGCTTGTTTTTTTTTTTTCTTCTGACTGCCACATGTATTCTTTATCTCTGTAGGTCTCACCCCCCCCCCCCACATCATTCTTTTCTTGGTTTAAATGTCACCTCGGTAGGAGGCTTGTCACCTCAGTAGGAGGTTTGCATTTATTCTTTTTTCCCACAACCATTTTTCATCCATCCTGAACCCCTATATAGTTGTTATTATTCTTTAAAGCTCCATATGTCAATTGCCATTACATAGTATACATTTTTTTAAGTTTAATTTCTCCCTCCCATAGTGGATTGTACTGGGCCCCATAGAGTTATGTCTGTCCCAAATCTGAAAAACTTATAAATTCAATATTATTTGGAAAAAAAACCTAAGAATATTAGGATAAAATCATCATGAACTTTGATGGGTCCTGAATTCAACCACAATTGTCTTTATAAGAGTTCCCGATTCTCTTATCCAGTGCCAATACGATAGTAATGTTGACTACAAACCCTAATACAACTTCATTTTTCATTTTTCTCCTTTAATAACTCTAACGAACACATAGGATGATAAATATCCATGATTTTGTCTATAACTGGTTCAGTGTCTTGAGATAGTATTGCCATTGAGATACCTCAGGAATAAGAAAGGAGATTCATCTGAGGTGGGACCTGCACATCTTTGAAGGCCTCCAGACTGTTGAAACCACACTGTGTGTGCCTTAGGTATGGATGCAGTTTAGTATTGGCATCAGCAGTAGAAAAAAAAAGAACACACATCCATACAAAGACATCTAATGTGGATTTCTATACCCTCTTCTGCATGCAATTCTCTGAAAACTTCAAAGCTGATCCGAGTGGATTTTGTTTTCACTGTGGAGAAGAACAGAAATTAGAGAGAAAGGCATGGCAGTCAGTCCAAAATCTGCTGTGGTTGAAAGAAATGTCCCTAAGGATTCCATAAGTAAGACTGTTCTGATGCACACTTGTGTTCAGTGAGGGATTCCAGCTATTCTATGCCCAAGTGACCTTTCACCTCTTATTGTCTAGCATGCTACAGCCACAACATAAACTGATGGCAACAGCATCACATTTCAACCTTGCCTACTCCACCCTTTCAGAGCTTTTATTCTGTGTCCCTTGGTCAGCACATGGGGCTTGCTCCCAAGTGGCTTAGCAACTCTGAGTAGGGTGTGTAAGAAGTTATAAAACACACTTTGGCATTTCTGTTGTCTTTTGATTCCTTCCTCAATGTTACCTTGGGGGAAAAAAAAGGCATCTTACGTGGAGGCTTTGATTGCTTGTCCCTCTTTTCTGATTCTCTTTCACAGTGATACCCAGGCTGTCTATGAATAGTGTGCCCCTGTAAGATAAATGACTCTAACAAAAGGTCAACCTGCCAAGAGAAGCCTAGAGAAGCAGATATTTTTAAACATATCATTCTCTGTGGCAACTACAGATAACAGTCTACATGTACACCTTCCCCGACAGAACCTTCCTTTAAAAATAAAGGTATTCTCAATCCTAGAGATTTGTTTAAAGCCATAATTATATTTGATGGTGATGTGGGCAAAACATTCCATAGCTGAGGATTTATTGTGCTTTTGAATGAAAGGATGAAAAGGCAATGTATTCTGTGTACTCTATTTAGTGTGTCTCCATAAAATTAAGTTTTAGATGATGAAAATAGTTTCTTTTGTGCACTATGGATAAAATACTTCAATCTACTAAGTTAATTCAAAGGAAAAAGACAAATGTCTTTCATTGCTCTGTTTTTTTCTCTCTTGCTCTGTGTGTATGTACATATTTATTTATTGTCTATTTTTTAGTGTATCCAGTTCCATATTTCCTGAATGTATTAGTGATCAGTTTTACTCCTGATCATTTGTTTGTGGGTTGACATCAATGACTTACTACTCAATGATGAGATATGCTGTTTTATAAAAAGGTAGTGGAATTCAAGGGACCACATATTAAACTGAGATTTTTCTAATCATCATTGTAAATAAAAGTTTAATACATAATTGAATACCAACTAGATTAAGTGCTTTGAAATGTATTTTCATTTCTTTGTCAATGTTTTCTTAAATCATCCTAGGTAGGCAGATCTAGACGGGATTGATTTGCTTTTATGTTTGAAGAAATGGAGGTTCAGCTGGGGAAGGAATTTGCCTTCTGTATCTGAACCAAATATGGCCAAAGTAGTTTCACTCATAGTTTAGAATTCTAACATCCCTCCATTTTGCACTGCAACTTCTGTTCTTTAAAGGTGCACTGACATTTAGGAGGCAAAGAAAATGAAATCCCAAGCCAGTGACAGGAACTGAAGCATAAGGTGTTTGCTAGGAATGACTAGAGGTCTTGTATGTGCTATTTAATCCTCATGAAAAAACTTCTAGTTTGCCCTGTGCAAGAGAGATGAAATTGAGAACTCGTAAAGCTCTGCATTTCACAGGCTCAGGCAGGGGTTCATCCTCTCCATTGGAAGGAGAGTAATTAATTTTTTATCAGGCTGTCAGGGATGTTTAGTCTTTCAGTAACAGTTCACAGCACTGAAACGCATTGGGCTGTCACAGTTCTATGAACTGTAGCCAACTTCAAAGACCATTAAATAATTCAGTATGGAAAGTTTTTAGTTACACAATGGAAGGAAGAAGGGGCCTTGCAGTGAATTGGGCATGCCTAAAAATCACATTTTTTTTTTTTTTAAATTCAGGCAAAAGAATTCCAATTAGTTATCTTCAGTCAATATTATTCTTCACAGTATTGTATTCCTCTTGGATAATCTAAGTGTATTTAACTGTTTTATGTATATAATCATGCCCTTCTGAGAAAAAAAACTGTGAGTACAAAATGTACTGAAAAGGAACTTTTAGTTTTGTGTATCAAGTAATAGTGATGTATATGAAGCAATTTATTCACTTCTGTCACTTATACTTATGACTTTCTTTGTCAATATACACATGTATAAACATAAACTATGGCTCATGTTGGAGTGATGGCTGTTCTCTTAGTTTTAAAAAAGTTAAGAATATATTTTATTTTGTGTGTTTGGGGGACACTATACCACACCTGCATCTATCAAAGGACAGCTCGTAGGGGTAGGTTCTCTTCATTGACCATATAGGTTCCAGGGATTAAATTCAGGTGGGTGCTCAGACGTGGTGCCTGGCACATTTCCCACCTGAGCTATTTCTCCTACCTTCTCTCCTTTATAATCTTTAAAGATTTAATTTGATTACAAAACCATCTGATTATATAGAAAGTGACTGCTAGTGATCCTTTGAAGCACATTTACATCTGGTGATGCGCCTTTGTGTGGAAGCAGAAGTGGAAGTGTTTGAGACTAGACCCAGTGTTGTATAATTCCTGGTTGGGGAGTTTTATAGAGATTAGGGAGCTTATCACTGCTAGAGATTTTGAAATTTATCTGTATGGTATACTTAACAAAAGTCATAATTAACAAGTGTAGAAGATTCTCCAAGAATCTGCTATTATGCAAAGTGGAGATCTACCACAATGTAGGAAACAACATCCTTACTTATGAATTTAAAGGAGAACAAGTCTGGGATCATGCCAGTTGGTAAGGAAGTAAAACAGTCCCAGATTTAGACACACGAGGACACATGATGGTGAGCAGGCTTTAAGGTATTGTGTGAAATCATCAAGTAATCAGGAAAGAATGCTGATTTAGCAGCTGAATTGATTTACAGAGGCAAGATAGAGAATAAAGACAAAGAAATGAAGAGAAATTTTCAATGAGGACATGAAATAATTTCAGTTTTCCGCACACATTGCATTTTTTTGTGTGTGCTGAGGTCAATCCCTGGACTTTGCATATGAGGCTGAGCCATAGTCCCAGCCTCTGTAAGCAGTGGGCACGTTAGTCACTTTAGGCTAGGGAACTGTATCTTTCTAGTTTTATAATCAATGTAACATCTCATCTTTAGGTACATTTTCCAACACCATTTCCAGTGTTAGTATTTATACACACCTGATCAGTAGTCCAATTCCTTTCTGTCAATAACTGGTAAGACCAGCAAAGTTATGCACATTTTCCAGAAATGTCTTTGATCCTATATGGCCTTGAAGACTTTGAAGACTTTGCAATAGGAATCTGAAGAAATTTGCAAGGACAGTATTGGAAGTAGCCTCTCTCTTTCTTATAGAATGTTGCCCTGGAAGACAGTTCTATGAAGACACAGACTTTAAAGATACAGGCATGATTTAAATCAGTAATGATTGATGGCTGACATTAGCAAGCTGGACTTTTAGTGCTGCACATTTTCTGATATGTGCTCAACTTGCTGTTATGGAAACAAATCTGACCAAATAGATTTATCTAAAATTTAGAGACCCACATTGGAAGAGAGACCTCTGAGATCATTTAGAATAGATCCAAGTTTGGCAGTTGGGTAGAAAATGCCTTAAGAGATAATGTCCAGGTTTCAAATGTCAGTCTGTAGTGCTAGTTATTTCAAGCCCATTTCCTAATAGTCACTGCTTCAGTTTATTCGAATCTGGGATCCGACTTAGCCTTTTATTCAATTTCATCATCACCGATATAGAAATAATCATATAGTTCTTTTGACTTTTTATCAAGGTTAAAATTAATCAGGATGATCCTATAAGATACTAGCATGTTACCATGGCTATTTTGAGATTGTAATTAACAACTATACTTGGAAGAATACATTACATGGCACTTTATAGCTCATTGGATCTCTCTAGGGGCAGCCTGTTTGTTTGTTTGTTTGTGTGTTTGTTTGTTTGTCTGTTTTGGAAGGAGAGATGTGTCTATATTTGGGATGTACTTAGTTATTATGATACCAGACTAAGGGACCACATCTGGCATCTAGTGGTTAGTGACCAGAGATTCTGCCAAACATAACATCATTTGCAAGCCAGGCCCCCGTAGCAAGAAACTATCCAGCTGAAAATTCCATCACAGTAAAAACTGTGATAGTCTGCTCTCAGTTGAAAAAGTATAATTTGAATGTAAGATATGAGCTAAAACTGAGTTAAAAGTAATAATTGTGAAACTTAAGTCATAATTTTAAACATAGGTGAGAACTACCAGTATGGATCACACTCATCCTGCGGCCTACATCTATATTATATTTACCCATCACATTTCCCTCAGTTATTGGCTACTGTGATCTCAGTACCTTGAACCATCCATTTGTGTTTAACACAGGTGTTAGAAGAAGCTTCAACACTGTGTGTATTAAGTGCATAACTCAATTATATAAAGAGTTACTAATGCTGGTCATAAGTCGGATGAAAAATCTTCTCATAATATTCTCTGTAAATTCTAATGTGCTTCCATAACTGATAGAATAGAAGAGAGGCTTTGCTTTTAAGATTCCAAATTATATAAATTTATTCAATAGTCTGTTTGAAGTGATCTTCTCACCTTTTTCCCTTTCCTTTTGATGTTACATCCATACAATGAGAAAGTTGTGACAGTGATAGTATCTGCAAGATTTTTCTTATATTCATATATATTCAAATATATCCCATATTTGGAATCATTTTGAAGGTTTTAACCTTCCTACAAGCAAATTCACCAAATAAGACCTTTTAAAATAGGTTTTAATGTGGCAAAAAGAGCAAGTTTCAAAGTGTGTTGCACTCTTGAGAAAATATTATCAACATAACCACACACTTATAATCAAACAATATATAGTGAGCCTTCGATCCGTGATGAACAGGGTCTATAAGGGAGATCCCAGAAGAAAATAAAAATTGTGTTGCATAGTGGCACGGTAGTATTCATCATGCAATATAGTGTACTAGTCATCCCACTGGTGCTGGTGAAAAGAAGCGTATGTGTGACCGATGGCATAAATGTATAGCAAACTATACCATATAGTACATCATACATGATAAAGTTCCACTTTATTGATTTATTTACTTTTTAAATGTTTTTATTATTTTATGTGTATGAGTGTTTTGTGTACAGGTATGCATGTGCACCAAAACATGAATGGTACATGTGAAGAGCAGAAGAGGACATCAGATCCCTTGGAGCTGGAGTTCCAAGAGGTTGTGAGCCACCATGTTGGTGCTGGGAATCAAACTCAGGTTCCCTGGAAGAGCAGCTAATATACTTAATTGCTGGACCATTTAATTAACCCCATACTTTGGGTTATATATGTGCCTCACTGCATGAATAGTTTTGAATGTTTTCATTCTGTTTCTAACTATAACCTTATTGTAAAGATGTATGTCATATAACACTGGAAGGGGCCTCATTAACCTAGAGTCCAGTAAATCATGGAGATATGTCAAGTTATGGACCTATATAATCTAGGTTTTTGTAAGTATGCTCTGTAGTACATACACAATGACATATTAACCTACCATTATATACCTTGGAACACATCCTCATCACCAAATTCTGCATCACTATAGATTCAGTCTATTAATGTATAGCTATAAATGTGTATCATTTGGATGACTCATTTAAACCTTGATTCCACAAACATCTATCCTTCCCTTCCATTTATAGTTTCTGTCTTTTGTCTTTACTAAAGCTGCAATGGTTCTGTGAAACAAATTTCCCCAAAACATGCGATACTTTCAACAGCAAGTGTTTTTCCTGAGGGGGATTCCATTTCAACTATTGAGAGTGTGTTTGGCTAGGAGTCTCTGTCACACAGTAGACTTTGTCTTTCTGATCATCATGTATGTATCTTAGTGACCAGTAAGAGTGGAAAAGGTTTTATCAGAGTGGCTTGCCAGGGTACTAAGACTACAGCAAACCTGACAGATGTATTGAAAGTCTCTTTTCTGGTCACATTCATCACCATTCCCCATTAGTTAAAGCAATTTCCTGGCCAAGCCCAATATCAACGGGGTATAAAAGAGAATTGAAGTATTTCCTGAATAATGTTTTCACCTATCATACTTTGTCCTTATTTCAGGTGAGGGTACCTAAAGTTATCATTTCTGTCTCTTTTTATTTGTGAGATCCAGGTCAGATACTATAAATGTGAACCTAGGTACATGCAGCACTATTCAGCTTGACATCATATGGTATGCATTTATGTTTGTCTACTGTCATAATGAAATGCTAATGTATGCATGGATATGGTAAATTTGTTTGAGACAATAATTTAATTATAGACTCAGAAGTTCCACAGCATAAACAAATTAACATGGAAGGAAGACAAGAATGGCTCAAATCTGCAGATTTGAAACCAGAGTATAATTATGAAATAACAAATTAAGATATGCAAATAACTTAGGAAAAATAAACATTTTAGAGTGTATCATGCACTCTACTAAAGAACAGATACTGGGAAGGCAGAGGATAAAAAGAATATACACTCTGTCTCCAGGGTGATGGCAAATTTCTTTTGTTTCCCTTTTTCCTACTCCATCTGGATTTGCCTATTCTCCTTCCTGGTTTACTTCTTTGGGTTTATATGAACTGGGGTTCACAGCCATCTGTAAACTTTGATTTCCCTCGATGTAACCTCTGCACTTAAGATAGAATCATGTAGCTCTAGTAAAATGTTTATGTAGGAGAGAATTGATGCCAAATCCTATCACCCTCCCGTGATAAGTGTAGGCAAAACCCCAGAAAATGTTGAAGTATCATCATTATAATCACATTGCATGTGTCATGGCAGAAAATGAGGCAGATAACCTGGTTGGGCCTAATCTAATCTTTTGAAGTACATGAATTTGTTTAACTGAATGAAGAAAAACTTTCGTTTTACATTATGTTTGTGCTACATTTTGTTGTTGCTGGGGTGTGATCTAGAGCTTTGGGCTTGCTAGTGATAGCTTGCTACATCTACCACTGACCTCCCCACCTCTATACTGCACTATATATATTCCCATTATTTATTTATTTGTTTGTTTGTTGTTTGTTTTCACAGCTCTAAATTATGTATCTTGGTCTTACCTTCCTCTCACTCCCCCACCTCTTACTAATTCCAGGACCCCTAATCAGTTTAACCTCCCAAATTCCTATTTTTATATTATATTATTTATTTGAAACACATCAAATTCAATTAGTGCTGCCCATATATGCATAAGAATGTGATACCTATCAATGGCCACAGTCCCTAAGAAAAGCGACTCACTTTGAAGTCAGATATCAATGGTTCCTAGGCAAATGGCAAGGGCTTGGCTATTTCTATTCATTCCTTGCCAGAGTTTTAATTGGCTGGATTTTGTCCAAGTCTTTTGTAGGCAAGCACAGCTGCTGTGTGTTCATGTGTTCAACAACCATATCCTGTCCAGAGGAAAGCATTTCACAGGTTCCCTTCCTGTTCCCTTGGTCTTACATGTTTTCCATCTCCTCTTCTATGATGTTCCCTGAGCCTTGGAAGTCATATTATTTTTAATGGAAATTTTTATTTTATAAATGGAACAAAGTTAGTTTCATGTACACTCTATAATCTAGAATTTATAATCCTTGAAGTCTTATTGAAATATTCTGTAACATGTTTCTGAATTTCAATTAAAATGGATATTTTAGTTTTCTCAAACTTAAAACATTATTTTGCAAGCTTATTTTCATTAAAGTTTTTTTAGTAAATCCTCCAGAAATATAGTTAAGGCCTTAAAACATCTTTAACTTTATGTTGCAAATTGTAGGACTTCACTGGCTTTGAAATATGACCGCTATCCACTATCCACTATCCAACTTCTTCCAGGGTGACAGCCAACTATGTTTCTTACACCTGTGATTCACCCTTGAGTCATTTTGCCAGGTGTATTAGCTTTCTTTCACTCTAAAAAGAATATCTGAAACAACTTTAAAAATGAGATTATTTTGGCTCATGGTTTCTGAGACTTCAGTCGGCAGTTGGCTGGCTTCATTATTTCTAGGGCTACTGTGAGCACAGAATCACAGGAGACCTGGAAAATAAAATGCTTCCCTTGTAGAAGCTAGGAAACGAGGTGGGGTGACAAATGACATGATATAGTCTCCAAAGCAACACCTCCAGTAATCCACCCTCTTCAACAAGGTTCTACCTATCAGGCTTCCATAACCCTTCTAATAACCTATTAAATTATGAACCAATGAGCCAGCAGACCTAGCTGTTGATGAGATCAGAGCTGTAGTGATCCAATCTCTTTATAAAACTCCCATTGGGACCAAGCCTTCAACACATGATCCTTTAGGGGTGATTTCAGATCCTCAAGCATAGCCTAGGTAAGTTATCACAGGGGATTATAGAAATGTCTGTGGAAAGAAGGTATCCCGAGCCTAGTTTATATCATGTTCTCATAAACTAGCCAACAGACAATAAATAGAACACACAGATTGCAAGCCCAGAGTCACTTTGAGATCTTTGGCAACAGTTAACTCTGCAGCTCACACATGATTGACCCTGTATAATAATGAGTATTCAGAGATGGATAATACCTGGGGGGCACTCACCAACCCAAGACAGAGTGCCTGTGTGGCCTGAGCAGGCATCTCCATGATGGGTAAGGTGACCTGCTGACGTCCCATGCAACCTAAGTCAGAAGCTCATTTTCTGACTTAGGGCCTATAGGACCCTGGCCCCCCTTTTTGGGTAACTGTTGCCTTGCTTGCTGACCTTGACCTTGATATCCTCCCTATGCTAATTTTCTGCCAGGTTCCACCCTCCTGAATGCTTAAGGGAAGTTCCTTGTCTGTGTATCCTGCATAATGGGCCTTAACAGTTTAGATGCAAGATTGTAAAACATCAGTAGCAAACTTCTGCCTTCTGGGGTTCTCCCATTGTGCTGTAAGCCTGTATTTAAGACCTCCTCCCTCCTTCAATAAATGGCATTCAGCAAAAAAATTAAAAAAAAAAGGAATATTCAGTCATAAAGAGGAACGGAGTTATGTAGTTTGTGGGAAAATAGGTCCAACTGGAGACAGTTATAGTCAGTGAATAAAGCCTATATCAGACAAATATCATGTATTTTTATATCATTTGTGATTTCTAGATTTTTATAGTCATAAAAAGTCATGTATGTATGTTAGGGGAAAGTACACATAAAGTGTTCTGAGGGAACAAAGGAGATTAATGAGAGGGAGGAGGGTGAGAATGTGGAAAATAAGAGGGAATGGAAGGGAGTGAAAGAGGGGTGTGCTCAATATAAAATCTGTACAGCTACGAACAATAAATGAATGAAATATACTAAATACAGATCATGTTTTCTTAACAGAGAACTCCAAGGATTTCCTAAGGGCTGCAATAGGATTCCAAGCATTGTCTACTGAATATTGGCACTCCATGAGATCATGTATATTTCTTTTAGATGAAGTAAAACAAATAATCATATATTGATAAGTAATCCATTAAACCAGAAACTGATAGTTTCTTTTTCTACAGGCATTACAACCTTCCATGAGGTAAGAGAAGGCTGAGCTCCAGCTAGTTTTCATTATTTCTAATAGTTACCCTGTGTAACATCATTTTACATGCTGACTTAGCAAACAGGAGATATTGTACTTCATGGAGTCACAGGAACCTCTGGTCACATCATTTTTGTCAGTTGATCAGCAAAGGATCCTATTTTGCATGTACTTCTGCTTTGTGCCCTCTTAACAACTTACATAATGTGTGCTGTTGGTTCTCTTGATTCTCTAACAAGGAACTCACAGCCAACAACACATTGGGGTTGAACAGTGTAACTCTTGCCTAAATAAAGCTTATCCAATACACCTTTTTTTTTTTTTTTATGGCTAAACAACAAAGCTTTTGTATTCCTAAGCATACTATGCTGGTGCAAGTATTTTAAAAATACAAAACCATGAAAAATATGACAGGACACTGCATATATTGTAGAAACAGGCTTATTTAATGAAAACTGAAGCAAGAGGGCGGAGTGTCACCTTAAGAGACCTCTGCCAGGAAAAATATGACTCATGTTTGTATCTCTCTTGTACACTCTCACTTCCACAAATGACTCTGACCACATGATGAACACTAATATTAGAATAATAAACAAACAAACAACAACAAACCTTTTAGCAACCAGGTAGACTCACAAGTGCAGACTTTGTAAACATTGAAAATAAACTATTATTTGGTTGTAAACTTTTAGACATTCACTTTTTCATTCATTTAATTTTAAAAATAGGATATTGAATATTTCTTGCAAGCTTCCCATTTATCTAAACTCTGGAACACAGGGTTGAAAAAAGAAGCTTAATTCTTGCCTTCATGAAGTTTGTAATTTATTGCAGTTTGGAAGCAATGTTACTTGAAATTTTTCCTTGCTGCTATAATAAAGTACATTCCAAACCTATGTTTGATGCTTCTAAACTGAAAAGTTACTTCTCTGATAGATTTGCAAAGCATCATTTCATTAAGCAACCTTTGCTGGTATTAGAACAATCAACCTTGTTCATTGCTAGCTGGTTTTATATTAGAAAAAGTGTTACCTCAGTGTATCTCTTTCCTACCTGAGATGCTAATGAGAAGTAAAATTACACATAACACAATTTTATGGCTGTTATTTTTGAAAACCTTGCCTTTAAGATGATGCTTT
Organism: Peromyscus eremicus; assembly: GCF_949786415.1. Classification (NCBI taxonomy): domain Eukaryota; kingdom Metazoa; phylum Chordata; class Mammalia; order Rodentia; family Cricetidae; genus Peromyscus; species Peromyscus eremicus. Next base: position 42,968,363 of record NC_081426.1, on the reverse strand, counting down.
AATACAGAGTTATGCTCAGGAGCCTTTAATATGACAAAGCACGTGATGAATTTCATAGGAAGAGTTAGTGCAGTTTCTGAAATTTGTTTGACCACAGTAATTTGAATATGTGAAGCCAGCTCCTTGAGGCTTAAGTGCCCTAAATTGCTCTGGAATGTTCTTTCTAGTGTACATGTTCACGTCAGTAATCCTGTTAGTATGCCTCTCTGAGAACCTACATATTCCACTTGAGAACTCTCTTTCCAGGGCCTATAAGCTTTATTTGTGCCATATCCCAGGTTTCTCTTGATACTTTATGTTTCAGTTCATTCCAAATTTACATAAGAAAGGTGCTGATTTCTAGAGGGTGTCTCTGAAAGAGTCTAGAGCTTTCTTTCCTATTGCTTCTTACTTCTGATTGTCTGTAATGAGAGCTGCATTCCTGCATATCTTCTCCTGACATGTGCTTTGATATTTAAAGTACCCATGCTCACAAGTTTAGCTGTGGCTCATTGTGGGAAAATTGGTGCTTAAGTTCCAAGTACTTGTAAGGTCATCTATTTTTGCTTTAAAATGTTGTCATGTTGCATTGTGACTTTAGGCAATAGAACCTAAGACTTTTTAATTATTTGGTCATAAGCCTAATAAAAAAAGAAATTTCTCTTGTGATATCATGTGCCCAGAGATTTGTCTAAAAATATATTTAGGGAAGTCACAGGGCTTAGTGAAAGGAACATTTGAATTTTCAAGTCTAAATACTTAGTTAGTTACAAGGCCCATTACAATTATTCTGTCTGACTGTATACACATTTGGAAACCTTTGTGTATCTCAATTTTGTCATATGTAAAAAGAACAAAACAACAAGACTGTCACAAAACAAACAGAAATTATTTTAGTAAGCAGTATGGACCAAAAAAAATCTTCGACAAGTATGTACAATGAGTGATGCTCTTTCTATATTTGCAAGATCTGAAGCAAATGCATAAAAATGGTCATGGAGCATTATGAGAAATGAAAGCTTCCTGTAATTTATAAAACCAAGGAAATGATACTAAGAATTTGAGGATCTGACATCCTCAAATGCACTTCTTTTAATTATTTTTTCCTCTCTTCTCCTTCCTAGACCTTAGACTTTTTGTTAATTCTCTGTGCTAATTCTTTCTCTGTTTTCTCCAGAGTCTGGGAGAAGACATAGTTGCTGATGTCATTGGAGGGAGGAACTGGAAGACAGGAAAAACCCTGATGCATTTATGGTAGTTGAAAGCTGCTTTCATGCACTGCATGAATTGCATGGGCTTTGACGACCATTTGTTTTATGATGTCTGTGATAGTTTTGAGTTTAGAATTGTGGTGTTACTTCTATCACCTTATATAGACAATTTACAAGAATTATAGAATGTCACGTGAGCCTGCTCACTGCTGCGATGCTGGAGCTCAAGTCTTAAGACCACCTTGTGACATGCTTTCCATGTGCTTGGACTAGAGACTATTGTGTTATGTGTCAATAGAAGCACTGTTATGTGTCAATAGAAGCACACGTGTGAGGTATCAAAAACTGAGGAGAAGGGAGCATTCAGAACCATGTTGTACATAATGCCATAGGTTTGTAAGCCAAGAAATAAAGAGAAAGAGAAATGCAGGTAAGAATGTTCAGTGGCATTTTAGGAAAAAAGTGAGAAACAAGATTCACAAGGAAGTTGCATACTGCTTTACCTTCTTCCCCTGCAGTTGCAGGAACCAATGTGTATCTTGGGTACCAAGCTGATCTCTCCCCTATTACGTAGTTTCATCTCAGAGCATGAATCCTTGTAAGTTGTGGTGGGTTTCAAAGCTGTTGTGTCAGTTTCTGGGGATTCCTATAATAGAGAATCACAACCTAGGTGGACTAAAGCAACAAATACTGATTATCTTAACATTTTGGAGACTATCAGTGTGATATCAAAGTACCAGAAGGGTCAGAGTACCTCTGGTGGGACTAGAATTTTCTCTCTTGCCTCTTTCAGCTTGTAGTGATTGTTCATCACCTTGAAAATTCTACTGGCTTATAAATATAATGCTTCTGTCTTTACCTGCATCTTCTAATGCCTCTCTCTTTGTATGATTTGCAGTTTTCCACCAAAGTTTACCATTTAACGAAGAAATGAGTCATCTTGTATCTGGAGCCCACTTTACCACACTATCACTTACTCTTGAGTCCATTTGTGAATAATATTTCTAATGCTCTTCAAAACAAAACTGTATCTGCATATTTAGGGAGACACGAATTTTGAAACATTTCTGTAGAAAATAGTAGATTCAACTGGTAACTTTTTGGAGGAGGAGATTCTATAGTGTGTCTAGAACTGTACCACACACACATATACACACACACACACACACACACACACACACACACTCAGTGGGAAAGCTTCTGTACATTACTTTAGAATATATGAATTTTAAATTTTTCTTCTCCTCATTTGGCACCATGTGTGTTAATACACAAAATACTGTGTGGCGTGTATGCAATGATGAGATGAGGCCCCCATTCCAGTTCTCACCTTCCATCAGCTGCTGTTATACATCAGATTTCCAGCCTTATCAAAGCTACAGTTTCCAGTGCACAATGTTCCATAAAATACAAGATTGAAAATAACGAGAAAACCTCTGAGTCATCTTCTCATTTTCTAGAAGCTTGATCTAATATAGAGTTTAGCAAATCAAAGACTACTTGAATTCACTCTGCCAGCTGAATCCACGATGAGGAATTTACAATGCAGACCCTGATTCTTCACTGAACCAACATCCCTTATGAAGGTCAGGAGGAAATGAGACAATTGTGTAGCTTTCCTGAAATGCTCTGTATTAGTTACTTTTGTATTGCTCTGATAAAGTGCCTTGGACATGACAACTTATTGAAATAAAAGTTTATTCAGGCTTAATGTTTCAGGGGATAAGAATCCACCATGGTTGGGAGGCTAGCTAGCTGGCAGGTATGGCAGAAAGACCAAGAATCTGAGATGTTATACATTCAACTTGAAGAAGGAAGCAGGGAGAAGAAACTGGTAGGAGGAAAGGATTTTGCTTATCAAAGACCACCCATGGGGATTTCCTTCCTCCAGCAAAGCTGCATCACCAACCTTCCCCACCCCCAAATAGCCCTATCAACTGAGCACCAACTGTTTCAATACCCAAGACTCTGAGGGACATTTCTCATCCAAGTCACCATGGGCCGTCTTCTTACACTAGGCTTCAACATGATTTTTTGTTCGTTTGCTTTAAGGAGTAAATAGTTTAGTGGAAGTCCAAATAGTGAGCCTCTACGAAAACTGCAGAGTACATTAGAAGAAAGCTAAGATTGGGGGCAGGGTTTAAAGAAAGCAAATATTTGAGATACATTACCTTTAGGCAAATGTTTGTTGCTAGTTGCTTTGTTTACTTTAGCTTCATAGAGTCATAGTGATGTATTCCTCAACTCACATTAGTACCTACCCTCAGTAGAGCTCCATCTGGTCTGTGAATATTGGCATCAATACTCGGTATGTGTAGCTGGAGTTTTCTCCAATCCTGCCTGGTCCACTCAGACCAAAATAAACACACAGAGGCTTATATTTTTAGACTATAAAGACTAATGGCTCAGGCTCTCACCAGCTAGCTCTTACATCTTAAATTAAACCATTTCTATAAATCCATACTTTGCCATGTGGCTTGTGGCTTACCAGTTCTTTACATCTTGATTCTTCTAGCTAGCAGAGTCTCCTCAGCTGTGCCTTTCTCCTTCCTCTCTCTCTAGTTGGAATGTCCCGCTTAACCTTATTCTGCCTTACCATTGCCCAAACATTTGTATTTATCAACCAATCAGAGCAACACACATTCACAGCATACAGAATGATATTCTATAGCAAGTATGCCTAGTTCTGTCTTACTGAACTGTGGACATTATATGAGTCATTCTCGAGAAAATAAACCCTTTCCAGGGGAAAGATCATTGATGTCATTGTACCTGACTTATATAAAAGCTTGTTTTGATAAAAAGTGTTCAGAATTTACTTCCAGGCAGGATACCCAACACACATTCTTGAATATTGCTATGACTTCAGTGATTAGAAAGGATAGAGTATAAAATTTCCTAGAGAGATGATCTAGAGATTTCAAATACAGTAATTCATATCTTTATAAACAGAGTAGGACCCAGAAATCTATAACAAGGGAATAAATATTCTAGACATTACTGATTTACCTATTCCATCAAACTGTCTTTGAAAAATTCCAAAACAGAAGCAAATTGACTTTGTATTTGGAGTAGTGGGAAGCTTAAAAACTACAATGCATTCCCTCGGTAAACAAAAACATTGAATGCTAGACATATTTTCTTTTATTTTATTCAATTTGTGTAGAAATTTTTTTTAATATAAGGGAATTTTTTACTGAAAAAGATTTATGTTTTTGAGAAGTAGTTGAATCTTGGATATCTATTGGCATTGTACTATTTATGTCACAGTTATTTTAGCTATCTGAGTTCATGGTATTTTATTTATATACAAAAAAGGGGAAAAAACTTAGAGAAATGCTATGATCAAGAACTATAGCTTGCACCTTCTGTGGAGACAGATACTTTAATTTGATCACCTAGATTTGGTTGATAGTATCTTCTGCACGGTTAATCAAATCTTTCTAGTTGTCATGATTCACTGGTTCACTGGAAATATATATATATCAAAGACTTACTTTAACTACGTTAAGATCTACAGAATATAGACTTCTGAAACTTGTCAGTTAAAACTAGAAATACCCAGTGGTCAAGTATAGAACAGACCAAGAGGACTTAATTGATTCTATAATTCCTTCTGCTTCTCTAAAGTGGCATATGTTGGAAATTACAGAATCAGTTTCTGATGCCATAAACCTATCTGTTGAATGAAACCTGGTCAGCTCAAGAGGGCCTTGAAAGCAAAGTTGTGTTTTTGATAGTACCAACTTCTTATTCCTGAGAGATTAGTTTAGCACAAATAGGTTATAAGGTTAATCAAATAGTCAAAAATAGATGTAGTGCTTATGAATGAAATGAGGGAGAATAGAACAAGGCAGAATGGATTGAGCTAGCTGGATTTGAATTAATCAATTGGATAAAAGGGCTGCCATAGCACTATATGCATAAAAATATCGACCTTGATCAATTCTAATGAACTAAGGACAACATATTTGAATATGAAGCCGTTGAGAAGAAAGCATGTCTCTAATAGTTACTTCGCTTTACATCTGTCTTTACATGGATCCTGCTTATAGACATGACATTGTTCTTACTGGCCCTGACCTATCTGAGGTTTCAGATGGAGTACTGATAGGTGGTCCTGTGTTCCCCTGTACTGCTTCTGGATGAGGTGCCCTGTAGATGTTCATTTGGCAATCATTTTCACACTGTAGATATTTAATGAAGACAGAGAAGACAAGCTGCTGTTATGACAGTTGCTCATATCGTTCTCATATTAGCTCCCCCAAAAGTTATTGTAATTTAGTTATTATCCATGCCAGATGATGTGATTTCCAATATAGTTTCCATCATGGAAAAGGTCAATTATGTGAAAGGGATCCAATAATAGATGTTGAAATCTTGTTGTGATGTTACAGAGGTGTCTTACATAAACATGTGTGAAATGTTACTAATTATTAAATTTCACCATGACTTTATCTTCTTGCCTTGTTAAAGTAAAAATTTACAAAATAGATATATCTGATAGGAGATGCATAATACTCTATTAATGTCATTAACTGAATGACAAGTTACTGAACTGATATGGTAATACACTTTGATATTTCTGAAGATAAGACAGAACCTTCCAGTGTCTGTATCACTAATTCATATATACAGCCTATTTACCTTCACAAAAATAGTCAGAACTATATGATATATCCCCAATATATAATATATACTATGATACATACTTTTATATACATTTAACTTTGAAATACACATTCTATGCAGCAGGAAACTGAGGCAGAGAGATGGTAAATCACTTGATTCCAGCTTCCATCATTTCTGTATGCCGAGTAACAACTCAAACTCAGCAATCTATATTGAAAGATCATACTACATAGAGACTATGCCACTGTTGTCATAAGTTGAAGAGTTTTGGTTTTCTGTCCATGAAGTTTTCTCTAGGAATTGCTGACACCATTCCCTATAGATTCGCTTCTGTGGCTTCCAGTTCTCAATAGACTTCAGCACACCTGCTTTATTGTAGTCCATTGTCTTTCCTTGGAACTTATTTATATAATTTGTAGAAAGTGATCCAGGCTTTATATCTTTTTATTATTTTTGTCTATATAGTCTCAATTCCTTAGTAAATGATTTTTATCTGTTTTACTGAGAAGTAGTAAATGAAGGATCTGATGCATGCAACATTACCTACAATAAATGAGACACTTATTAAGGTGTCTTTGGTTGTCCCATCATTACTTATCTATTCCAAAGCTCCAGATAAATTTGAAAAAGTTTGAAATCAGCATGGTTGTTCTATAGTTGTTATTGATCATAACATCTTCCCATAGGAAATTAATCTTTTGTGAATGAAAATGTTCTAAAATGGCTTAGGGCAATTAATACAGTTTAGCAAGCGGGATGAGCAAATGGGCCTAGACCTGATTTTTATTTCATCTGTCTTTGACCATTTTACAGCTTTTAAAATCAGTCAATCCATCAAGCAGACAAGCACTTTCCTTGTAGGTCAACTAGCCAAATGTTTTATCTATCTATCTATCTATCTATCTATCTATCTATCTATCTATCTCTATCTCTCTATCTCTCTTATCTATCTATCTATCTATCTATCTATCTATCTATCTATCTATCTATCTATCTTATTTTGGCTTTTCAAGATTTGATTTTTCTGTGTAGCCCTGGCTGTCCTGAAATTTGCTCTCTAGACCAGGCTGACCTCTGCCTCCCAGGTACTGGGATTAAAGGCATGCACCACCATTGCCTGGCTGCCATATGTTTTTGGAAAAAGAGTTTGAACAACAAACAGAGCAGGAATGAATTGTGCAAACATCAGGCAGCCCCTACAGAAAGTGTATTCAAATGAGTACATACTTTGCAGTCAAATGCTCTGACATTTAGAACTGGACTCTCTTCCATGCTGCTTATAGATTTTGCACAAGTATTGGCTTCTGTTCACTCATCAAGAGGTGCTGACAGTTGAGTGAAAAACAGAGGGTTTTTTTTTTCTCCATTGCCACTGAATTTTCTTGAGTGTGCTTTGGAGATTTTTCATTGTAGGAACTCTTCAGCCCCAAGTTGGTCAGTTATGTAGGGGTCAGGACATATAGGTCTGTGAAGTATTTAATGAGATGAAAAGGGGAAACACCTCTAAAGCCAGGTTCTTAAACATTTTCAGGTTATTTACCAGCACTTTTTATTGACTGTTAGATATGCACATAGGGACCCAAAGTTTCCTGTACATTTCATATATCATGGGCTGAGATAGAGATTCTTGTGAAATTTGGATATTGTGAGCATGCTCAGGTGATCACACAAGGATGTGAGAAAAGGAAAACCACAGGTGTAGGCAGAGGTCAGTGCAGCTGAGTTTAAGAATCACACAGTTTGACCCAGCGGTAAATACTAACATGGAGACTAAGCCATAGATTTGTCCTGCATTGGGACAAGGGCTCTGTTCAGTTTTACTTGACATTTAGCAATGAAGTGAGCTGGCAGGGCATTTCTAATCCAAGGTGGTTCTCAGAAAAGAAAACTCTGAAGTGTGTGTGTGTGTGTGTGTGTGTGTGTGTGTGTGTGTGTGTGTGTTGTACATGTGTATGTACACAATTCATGTGTATATATATATATATAAAAGTGGGCATGTCATGGTGGCCCTGTGCCAATCAGAGGATGACCTTGAATACCAATTCTCACCTTCTACCTTGGGCAAGACAGGGCCTCTTTGTTGTTCATAGCTGTTTATACCAAGCTAGCTGGCTCACAAACTTCCATGGATTCTCCCTTCCTTGCCTCCCATCTCCCTTTAAGAGCAATGAAACTGCAGATATACTACTGTATCTGCTTTCTGTGGTTTCTGAGAATGCGGCCTTGGGTCCTCGTGATTGAAAGGTAAACACTTTACCCACTGAGCCATATCCCTGTTCCCGTGAGCTTTCTTAAGGATAATCCTAGCGCTCAGTTTAAGTGAGGGAACTCATTTTTATTACATGGCACTATTCATAGCTTCTGTCTTGATGCTTAAAAGTCTTGTCACTTCCCTTATTTACAGACACTTTAAAAATTAATGATTGTTTATCTAAAAAAGATTTTAAGAGTCTTTGAAAGAAGATACTATTGATCTAGAAATAATATCATTGTTGCTTCTGGCTGATATGTCTAGTGAATACTATTTTTTTTTTCTTCTTAATGCATTAGCTTCCACTGGGGGAAAAAAATCTAACAAACCTTGAAATGCAATTTTAAAAAAGAAATGAGAGCTGATTTTTTAAATCGTGGGTAATGTAATATGGTGGATTCATATAATTTAAAACAAGGGTGAAGGTTAAGTATCATATGTCTTATCCAGAAAGCCATGTATATTTCAGAAGTGTTTCAATTAGTCCTCAAGATTAAAAAATTAAAATATAAAAATGAAGTTAAAAAATTTAAAGGGAAGATCTTTTTTATATAGTTCATACATACAAATAGATTTTGACTTTCTCAGATTTTGAATAGATTAGCTTTTCAGCAGAAAAGATGTGGACTGATGTACAAATGGTTTGCACGGTATCTTTGTAAATTTTCCCCTTCACAGGTGCTTTCCCTGTTCTTTTAGAAATTGCAGTAGTCAAGTGAAATCCTCCTCCAGAGCAGGTCAAACAACTTAGGACCCTTTTTAAGAGTATTTAGTTTTCATAGAGGTGTGTGTTTTCTTAGGAATGACAAAAGTACATTGTTTGAGCCCCTTTGCCAGAGATGATTCTTGATTCTTATACATTCAATTGTTTGTGTAGTATCTTTGCTTCCAAACCCATATAGAGCACATAATAAAGAAATACAGTTTCATCATTGATCTTATGTGGCAATTGTTGGCCATAGAATATTGATAAGAACTTATTTTTAAATATTTTTATTATATTTCTGATATTTTTGAGAATGTCATATATGAATTTATCATTTATCTTCAATATTTTAATTTATGTGCATGGGTCTGTGTTTGTGTGTAGGTGTGTACACATATGAACAAGGAGGTTGTGGAGCCCAGAAATATCTCATGTCCTAGAACTAGAGTTTCAGTAGGCTGTGAGATGCCTGATGAGGGAGTTGGAACTGAACTTGAGTCTCAGAAAGAGAAGTAAATGCTCTTAACCACTGAGCCATCTCCTAGTCCTCACAACAATTTTACATGAAGAAAAACTGGATTTCTTTTTAATGTATTTATCTGTTTATCTCATGAATTCTATTTCTCTTTATTATAGTGATTATCTATTGTAATTCAGACCATTATACTAAACATAACTTTTAGAAAATATTAGAATATATTTTTATATATGAAACAGTGTGATAATTGCTGAAAAGAATAGTTCTCCTTTAATTTCTTACACATGTTAATCATCATTCCCCTCATATAATTCATTTTCAATATCAAAGCAGAAAGAATATAAGTTTGTTTTTTATTAAATGTTTTAAAATTTACTTCATTTTACATGTATGGCTGTTTTGCCTGTATGTATGTATATATACCACATGCCCATGGAGTTGCCTGTGGAGGTCAGAAGATGGTATATGATCCTCTGAAATCATGAGTCACGAAGGGTTGTGAGCAACCATGTAGATGCTGGGAACTGAGTCAGGGTCCTCTGCAAGAGCAAGAAGTGCTCTTAACTGCCAAGTCATCTCTCCAGTCCCATAATAGAGATTTCTTATATAATGACCAAAGCAATATATTGTCACTGACTTATCAATACATGCTAAATATATTTATCACACAAAGTAGAAAATCATATACCAAGTAAGAAACAGACAATAATCTCACCCCACATAATACCTCTTTTATTTTAGCATAATTGCTATTAGAGTGATTTGCTAATGAATCTAAAGTTCTCCAGACTACCTTCTAATTCCTTCTTTCTACTCAGAGACAGTGGTCTGTATCCTCTAGAAGAAGCAGGATACAGCAGGCTGCTGCTGACATGAAAGTCTAGAATAACAGAGACAAAGAGGATGTTAAGATTTCAGACTGTTGAACCTGAATGACCAGTGCTTTCTTGTTTAGATTCCGCTCACTTTTATGGTAGCTCACAGAGATTTGTCTGATCTAAGATGTCAAAGTTAATATCTAGTTAGTTAAACATCTACCTCGACTCTGCTGGGAAAGTACCTCCAAGACCTTTGCTTACATCCAGCCCCAGTACTTCAGTTTTGGGTATGATTATAACTTGGACCTTTACTTCTCTCTGGGGACCTGAGCTGCTTCTTTGAATTCATGAGCATGGAAGTCGCTTTCTGATTTCTTAACCTAGACTTGACATTTGCTTTGATGAAACTGCTTCTTAAACATTGCCAGTAAGGCTCAGGGATTATCTCAGTGGCACAATAATTGCCTACCATGTGCAAATTCCTGACTTTGATTCCCAGCACCCCAAATAAAAAGCTGAATAAATAAATTATCGATTCATGTTATTTCATATGCTAATAGCCCCAGAGGCTTTTGATATCCTTATGAGATAATATATAGATTTAGTGTATTCACTGAGTTTGATTCAGTTTTTAAGACATTTCCAAAGTGACAAGTTACCTCAAGAGCTGAACATCCCCCTCTGTGTATTAATTTGCTCCAATGTTAATAGCCCAAATATTAATAAAATTATTGTTGCTTTCTTAAAATTCCACCTTTAATCCCAGAACTCGGGAGGCAGAGGCAGGTGGATCTTTGTGAGTTCGAGGCCAGCCTGGTCTACAGCGTGAGATCCAGGAAAGGTGCAAAGCTACACAGAGAAACCTTGTCTTGAAAAACCAAAAAAAAAATTCAGTATGATAAATGACATTTTATATATTAGATTGTAGCTACCAAACACTTAGTACAGATGTATCACAATACACAAAGAAATGCTGATATTTAAGGGATAGGATGTTAAAGATAATTTACTGGCCTCATTGTGTTGTAAATAAAATGCCTTACATCTCAATGAAATTCTATTTGTTGCACTTATTTACTATCAACTTTAGCTTTATACAGGCTTCAGATCCCTAGTCAAGACATTTACATTTTGCAGCATGTTTTCCATCAAAAATTACAATAACAAAAATATTGGTTCAAGAATATTAAATGAAATACTTCAGTGTTTCTTATACAATTATCTTATGGAGGTTAAGAAACTTATCCTTTATCACCCAGGAGTCTAAAATGGGAGTATGGTACAGGCACATTGCACTGGACTGGGAAGCATTAAGTGCAAATTGTGAACCTGCTTCTTAATAGAAGGGTCAATATGTGATAACTATTAATTATCATATATCAACATGGTAGCTGAATGAAAAGATTCAAGTTTTCCCACAGTTACGGATTTCAGCTGATTTGGCCCATCTGATGTTCAGTGAGTGAATCAGAGTTTTTAAGTTTCTAGGACCAGCCTTGATACATTTAGTATTCAGAAACCAGCATTCTTAGATTCATGAAGCAATATTACTGTTGTATTTCATCCCATAATACCTAAGATCATGCATGAGAGCCTATAATGTTGATGTTAATATCTCTCTTGACAATTCTTCTCAACATTTTTCCACTTAGCACCCCACAAAGGATTGCAAGGATTTATTACTACCCAAGATATCATTACAACTATAACAAGCTTGAGAAAAGGTCTGAGAGTATTTCACTATAATGAAGTCTTTTTGAAGGAAAATGGGGAGATAAAATGACTAGAAAGATTTATTCCCATAAAATTATATAGCACATTGCTTTAGTCTTGGTTTGATGCATCCAAACATCACAAAATTGAGTTCTCTCAATTCTAGTTTGGATTTTGATAGTTCCTGAACTAACCTTATGCTAATGAAATACACATTTTGAGCACTGTCTTTCCTTGTCCTGTCATTGGATAAGCTGGACATCAGTTTCTTAAGAGAATTTGCATTATTTTAACTCTTCCACATTGCAGTTTGGGGCATTTCTTTGGATTGAACTGGAGTTTCTTATATGTAAAACATTACTTTAGCACTGTTGAAACCTTAAGTTTCATGGATATCTCATCCCAGTTCAAGACTGACACAAAGTCACTAACTATTTGTCTATAGTAGATGTGAGCAAACAACAACTACAGGTTCAGTCTAATGACAGGCACCAACTCAGATGACTGTACACCAAATCCATTGGCTGAAACAAAGCCAGTGATTATTAATACAATCTAATGACAGGCCCTGAGCCAAATAATTGTGCACCAAATCAATGACTGAGCACCAAAGTTGGCCTGCTGAGGTCTCAACCTCCTTAGTTTTTACATTCATAACAAATCAGTGGCTGCACGATGCCCATCTTACATGTTCTCAGCAGGAGAAAGCACACAAAGGAATATATAACTTCTTCCTTTGTTTTCAATTTTTTATTATTGGAAAGCTCTGTACATTTATATAATGTATATTGATTACATCTGTCTATATGTACCTTTTCCAATATCCCCTAGCCACCCATCCCACTTCCCTCTTAACTTCGGGTTCTCTTTTAACAAACTATTACCAAAAACCTCATGAGTACAATTATTACTTCCAATATGAATGTGTGTGTAGCCATTCATAGGTGCACAGGCACCCTACCAACAACCACATCCTCAAAAGAGAGTTATTCTCCCCATCAGCCTCCATTCACTGCCAGTAGCTCCTCCAGTGGGGCTGTGTCCAAGGGGCCTGTTCCATTCATGCTGGAATCTTGAGGGCTTGATTTTCTTCAGGGAGCCACAACTGCTGTGAATTGATACAGAAACATCATCGTTTTTCAGAATTTGTGGTCATGTAATTATTTTTAATTGGCCAAGATAGTGTCCTGTGAGGTTACGGAGGGACTCTATCTTCTTCATACCTCAAAACTAACCTTCACATCAAAAAGAAAAGAAATATGTACTCTTTTTGTCAATTACTGTGAAATCACACCCTCTTCACCAAAAGAATGGATTAGAGTTACAGATGATTTTGTAAGTACAGACATGTATTACAGAAGTACAAGGCTGACTTTCCAATCTGAAGAGCCATTGATTCTGAATCAGTGAGAGCAATGACCTGTAATAACTGGAAGCAGCAGAGCTCCATTCAATTAAGTACTTTCATTAGTCATTCATAAAATTACTCCTTAGACCTTGATTATCACGTTTAAAAAAGAAGTGCTAATTAGGGATGATCCTGTGACAAGTTTTGTAGAAATAAATGTGTGTCTAATTTCAGGAAGATGTGCACACACATATGTGCATGCATATGTGTGTGTGTTTGTGAGAGAGAGAGAGAGACAGAGAGAGAGAGAGAGAGAGAGAGAGAGAGAGAGAGAGAGAGACAGAGAGAGAGAGAGAGAGATATTGAGATATTAGGCAGCATTTAGGTCCCTACTGATGGGACTTGTATGAAGGAAGATGTGTTCAGGAAACATAAAATGCAAATCAAAGCAGGTGGTGACTGTCCCAAGGAGTATAGTGGTTATGATATGCATCACCTCACTGATTCAGATAATCAGAGAGAAATGCAGAATGAATTAGATAAGTCTGATTATACAATATTTAACATATTTGTTCTATTTTTATATTTTGTGATTATACAAATTTGGCTTTCAAATTTGACATAGTTAAGATTCTGAAAGCACCAGTGAATGATTTTTGTCCATTAAAATTTGTTTGCAAAGTTGATATCATATAAGAGTACTCTTATGAGTGAGTGAATGTGTGTGTGTGTGTATGTATATACAGATACATGAGTAGGCCAAAAGATGACTACTGGTGTCTTCCTCTGTCAGTCTCCAATTTGCTTTCTGAGAAATGATTTGTTACCTTCCTCACCAGGAGCTCAAAAATAAAGTAGACTGGCTAGACAGCAAGCCCAAGAGCTCTTCCTCTCTCTTCCTCCAAGCACCTAGATTATAGGTTCATAAGAAGGTCACAGTGTTATAACGCCCAGCCACTGATTTTTTCCCCTTAGGTACTGAGGATTGAGCTTAGATCATCTTGCTTCTCAGCAAACACTTTACTGACTAAGCCATCTTTGAATACTGTCTATCTGCCAATCATCTTGTCAGGCTTTGTTTAGCTTCTTTCCTGCTTATCTCAAGATAGTTGTAAAATAATTGTAAGATAGTCATAAAACTATCTTGAGAGGCAAATTTTACTCCAATTTTACCAACTAAAGAGCAATATATCACTGAGCAACCCTATGAGTAATATTGAGGACCCACCTTTCATCTTGCTTCAGGGCAGGTGTAATTCATGCTGAGAACTCCATGGTTGGTAAAATGATATGACATTTGTCCACTTCTGAGTACTCTTTTTAAAATAATAATATTTAAAATAAATAGTATAATATCACAATAATGAGGTGTTTGTGTGCATGAGTGTAACCAAGATACCCGTTGTTTCTTACCTTGGCAGGTATTTACTCATTCCTTAACTAGGGACTTCTTTTAGATGGAAAGCACAGTAGCAGTAATTATCTGAATGTCCTGGTCTTGCAAATAGTGATATTATAATAAATGATGCTCATACCGTTACAGACCGATTCTCTTCCACGAAGTGTTCAGATGCATGTGGGAAAGGGTGAAATTATCACCAAGAGCAGAGTGAAGTTCTGTACCTTGAAAGCTTTTTACCTTGAAAGGGCCCTTTGTGATTGGTTGTGGATTATATCTAGTAAAGAAAGATCATCTCTCCAAATTGCTTGTTCACTTCATTGAAACTTACCTGATAGAAGAAGAGTGAGCTGGGTTATGTCCAGTAAAGAAAGAATATCTCTCCAAATTGCTTGCTCATTTCATTGAAATTTACCTGATAGAGGAAGAGTGAGCTGCTTAGATGTGTGGAACATTTGGCAGCTTAGACTCCTCTGGGTATCCTTTAAGCATGGTTCTTTGAAATTGTTAACATTTGTGAAAAAGCTTTGGAGTAGGATGTCAGGCTGCCACCATGGTACCTGTGAATAGGACCTCCATTAGTTTAGAAAATAAGCCTGAGAATTCAGGAAAACAATTATTCATGCTGTATCACAAATGGCCTGTTTCTACAGCTGTAAGTTACACATGATTGCTGAAATGAATTAAAATTATACATCCAAATGAAGAAAAAGCATATGACTTTAATTTTGTTCCATATTTATGAGAGTGTTATGGAGAGTTTTTAATTTACTTCTCTTTTTCCATTCTTTCATACATTCATCTGTGTATTCACTTATGTCAGAACTCTTCCACTTAAAAATAATGTGGCTATTTCTCAATTTAACAATATTAAAGTTTCTTTTCTTTGTGGTAATATGATTTATAAGCTTAACAAAATTTCATTTCCAGACAAAAACTATCATTACCTAGTTACTAATGAGTGTAAGAATTAGACAGGAAATGATTACTGTTAATTTACTAAACTATGTCCCAATATCTTTTATTGCTAGTAATCATTTCAATTATATTAAGCTCCCAATACTTAAATAGCTAAAAATCATGGTCTCTGTTTCCTCCTTTTACCTACATCCTCTATTTAAGGTGGTGTCTTAGTTAAGGTTACTATTGTTGTGATGAAATACCATGACCAAAACAAGCTGGGGAAAAGGGGTCTATTTGCCTTACACTTCCACAGCATTGTTCATCACTGAAGGAAGTCAGGACTAGAACTCAAATAGGGCAGGAACCTAGAGGCAGAAGTTGATGCAGAGGCCATGGAGAGGTGATGATTACTGGCTTGTTCTATATGATTTGCTCAACCTGCTGTCTTGTAGAAACCATCACCACCAGCCCAAGAATGGCACCACTAATTAAAAAAAAATGCTCTATGGGTTGGCCCACAGCCTGATATTTTGGAGGCATTTTCTCAATTGAGGTTTCCTCCTCTCAGATGACTATAGTTTATGTCAGGTTGATATAAATCTAGTCAAGACAGGTTCCAACAAATAGAAATACTCTTTCACCAATAATTATTACTCCAGTAATAACTTGAATACCATTGTTCTTATTGTTTCAGTTTAAAGCAAATGTCCTTATGTGCTTTAGAAAAAGGGATTCCTCTTTACCAATAGATCAGTACTCTCTATGACACAGGCTCTTTATGAGGCAACTTTCATATTTCTATTTTTATGGGAGATTTGGAAATGATTATTTCCTGGCTTTTAAATATGTAATCCCCTTACACCTTTATGTTCTAGGTAGTAGAAAACACTAAGTTTGTGGCCGGGACGATTCTCTGGTTCCATCCAGCCCCACAGTTCCACAGCTGCTTATAAAATAATCATTCAGAGGCTTAATATTATTTACAAACTGTATGGCCTAGCTAGCTCTTTCATCTTAAATTAACCCATTTCTATTTATCTATGTTTTGCCATATGGCCATGGCATCACTGGTCTGCTGGCATGTTGCTTCTGCTTCAGTGGCAGCCGGAATCTCCCTCTCCTCTCCTTTCTTCTCTCCATATATCTTCTTGGATTTCCTGTCTCCCTCTAAGCTACCTTGCCATAGGCCAATGCAGTTTTATTTATCAACCAATCAGGGCAACACATATTCACAGCATACAGAAAGACATCCCACAACACTCTTTACCAATAGGTCTGTGCTCTCTATGACACAGGCTCTTTATGACGCAATTTTCACTTTTCTATTTTTATGGGACATTTGGAAATGATTATTCCCTAACTGTTAAATGTGTAAGCCCTTTATACTTTTAATTCTAGGTAGTAGAAAACACTAAGTTGACTTCACAGTCTCCATATGACAACTCAACATATAATCATCGACTTACTACAAACTATCAAAATAGCAGCATGAACTTTAAAGAATCCTGAGATTAGAATGAGGACTTCTGCCTTCAGGAATCTTTACATGGTATTAGAAAATCAGGCTAGGACTAATTAAAGTTGATGAGTATGTTGGAGTTCAATGGTTCCTTCTTTTTAACTCCTGTTTGTTTGTATGCTTTTTTACTAGGGATTGAACTTTGGGTTTATACATACTAAGAAAGTGATCTGCCAAAGATCCAGCTCTCTGGTCTTCTTCACTTCTTCATACATTTTATTCTTATTGTTGTTGTTGTTGTTCTTAATTTTGGGACAAACTTTGCTAAGTTGCTGTAGCTAGACTTGAACTTGTTGTGTAATCTAAGCAGACATTGAACTTCTGATCTTCTTGCCTCAACTTCCTAAGTAGTTAGGATGATAGCCTTTGAGAAGAGAAATGTCCATTACTCACTTAGCAAACTGTCTTCTCTGTACAAAGTACATATTGAATCCATGTGGGTTCAGTTCACTAAGGACAAAAGTCATCCATGGATTCAACAAATATTTATTGACTTCCTGTCATGTGCTTGGCATTATGTATAGTGCTAAAAAGCCAATGATTAAAAACAACCAACAGCACCTATTGTTTTCATGGCTCTTAGAATCTTGTGATGAATGCAAATGACACAGTTTGAAAGAAAGTGAGAGGGAAATATATTAGAGTTTATGAGAGAAACGTAACAGGATTTATAATGTTTCTGTGAAGAAATAATACCTAAAATAAAATATAAATAATAAGCAAATGTGAAACATGGAGAGCAAGAGGGCAAAGAAATAGTAAGTATCAATACAAAATAAAAGAAACGAATATATTTGCAGAACTGGGAGAGCTTAATTTATTCTACAGGTAGATCCTCAAGGAGCATGAGATAAGGTTTAAAGGCAAATCAAATGTAAAATTTTGTGTGAATATTTCTGGGTTTCTGGGGCCCATCCAATAAATAGAACTTCAAGTCTATCTGATTGTAGAAGAAAGGAACCACATGTGTAAATATGGAAGCTAAAACATTTGCTCATTATATGAGCCAAACAGTTAACACCTCAAACACAAGAATGATAATTACTTTCCATTCCTAAGGGGAACAGGACTCGGACTCCAGCAGCTCTTCTTTTTTTTTTAAAAATTTAATTTAATTTACTTTTATTTTACAATACAATTCAGTTCTACATATCAGCCATGGATTCCCTTGTTCTCCCCCCTCCTGCCTCCCCCTCCCCTTCCCCCCAGCCTATCCCCCATTCCCACCTCCTCCAGGGCAAAGCCTCCCCCACGGACTGAGATCAACCTGGTAGACTCAGTCCAGGCAGGTCCAGTCCCCTCCTCCCAGGCTGAGCCAAGCATCCCTGCATAAGCCCCAAGTTTCAAACAGCCAACTCATGCACTGAGCACAGGACCTGGTCCCACTGCCTGGATGCCTCCCAAACAGATCAAGCCAATCAACTATCTCACCCATTCAGAGGGCCTGATCCAGTTGGGGGGGCCCTCAGCCATTGGTTCATAGTTCATGTGTTTGCATTTGTTTGGCTGTTTGTCCCTGTGCTTTATCCAACCTTGGTCTCAACAATTCTTGCTCATACAAACCCTCCTCTTTCTCACTAATTGGACTCCCGGAGCTCCACCGGGGGCCTAGCTGTGGATCTCTGCATCCAGTTCCCTCAGTCATTGGATGGGGTTTCTAGCACGACAGTTAGGGTGTTTGGCCATCCCATCACCAGAGTAGGTCAATTCGGGCTGTCTCTGGACCATTGCCAGCAGTCTGTTGTGGGGGTATCTTTGTGGATTTCTGTGGGCCTCTCTAGCACTTTGCTTCTTCCTATTCTCATGTGGTCTTCATTTACCATGGTCTCCTATTCCTTGTTCTCCTTCTCTGTTCTTGATCCAGTCCGGCAGCTCTTCTGAAGGGGACAGCATTAAAAAAAAAAATCTAACAGGGAAATTTATGCCAACACGTTCTTACCACATCACCACTGAATTATGTCTGTATGCCCCTACCTTTTGATGGATGTTGGGGAAATGTGCAGGCTACGATTCACATGAAACCTAATCAACACAGAGAGAGAAAGAAAGAGAGAGAGAGAGAGAGAGAGAGAGAGAGAGAGAGAGAGAGAGAGAGAGAGAGAGAAATAATAAAAAAATAAAGAAAAAAAAGACACCCCTCTGTTAAAGGAACATGGCAATTGTATTGTGAAATGATGAGGGTGTTATAACCCATGTTAAGAAAAAATAATGACGATCCATTACATACTGTTAAAGAGCTGTTCAGTGATTCTATAATATAGTCAGTGAATAAAAAAAGTGAATATTTCTATTTGCTAAATCATTTCAAATCAGCAATAACAATGTATGCTTTTATTTAAATCTGGTACCAATGCATAATATTTAGTGTTAAATCATGTCAAAATACTATTATATGTATATGGTCATATTTAATTCTAAATTTAACAGTGGCCAACAAACAAAAAGAAACCATACAGACTTAATACATATAGGGAAGAGATAATAACAGTAAAAAAATAAAAACCACAGATATCTTTGTAAATTCTGGATTCTGGAATTTACATGACAAAATTCCAAAAGTTGAAGAGTTTACAACAGAAAAAAATAAATTTCTCATAGTGCTGGAAGCTAGCAAATTCAATATAAATGTAGGATTGCTGTGTGGAGTAGCTCAGTCCTTTCTGTTACTGATGGTGGTGCTTAGCACTCTGTGGTTTTTCTTTTGCAAGGTCTTCCAAGAAGCCCTGCCTCCATCACTTGTCAAATGAAACTACCTCTTTGACAACCAGCAGCTTGGTGGTTGGGATTCCTCCATGCTTTCTCTTGTGGTTCCTGCCTTTAGCTCATGCCCTGTCTTTCTTTGATGTTGGACTGTGATATGGAAACCATTACATGGGCTTTCAGGCAACACAAACACATTTAGACTGCAGCAACAGGAATAAAATTACAAACACATATTTCTTACCATGTATCAGACAGTGTCCTAAGTATATTACATAAATACTGTTATTTAATCCATTTAATAACCCCATGATGTAGCTATCATTGTTTTTCATCTTCAACTTACTGATCAAAATATTGGATTTGAGGTCAGATTAAGCTCAAGCAGGTAGGAATTGATTCCAAAATACATGATTAAAAGTATTCCTGCTCATACTTGCCATGGGGGTAGAGAATTTGAGGTCTAGTTTGCATTTTCATTGTCTTATTTGTTAATCTATTTTTTATTTCATTCCTTTGCATAAAATAAATTATTCAAAACAAAGCTGATACTGTGGTAGGAGAAAATGCATTTCACTTTATGCAATTAAAAAAACATGCGATGATATTATTCACTGAAAAGCATTCATTTGGAGATGTAAAATTGCAATGCCCACAGTTATTTCTTTCCTGGAGTCTCTGAAGAGTTAACCACACCTCCTTTGATGATAGGTTTGGGACATGCAAATGCATAGACTGAAGTGAAATACCCTAATGTGTAGTATGTTAAAAGAATCTTTTATTTTGCAATCACCTGTCAACGCATTACCTCTATTAATACAGTGTGACTATGAGAGACACATGTTGAAGTAACTAGTTTTTAAAGTATCTCTCAAAAGTGTGCTACATTCATTCTCAACCTCCAGAGAAGTGTGTTGAAACAGTGTCTTAAAAGTCATCAGCCTTCCAAGAACTATTCAAATGGCCTACAATTATGATTATTGTTATGTTGTCTATAAGAGAATGTGATTTTTTTTGCAATTCATACATTTCTTTCAATATTCTGTTAGTACCTCTGAAAAAGACACATCACATCAACTTTAATATACTTTATAAATAGTAATTACTCTGGCTTCATGGAGAGATGGGTAAAAATGTAGTTAAGGAAAATAGTGAGACAGATACATAGGGTACTTTTTCAGAAAGGAGGTGATGGGGCTCTAGCTAAGATAGTGAATAGAGGTCAACCATACTTTGGAGATGAACACTCTGAGACTTACTGATGAGTTAGGCAATGAGAGAGAGAAAGTATTACTCGACAATCCCTATACTCATTTTATATTGAGTAAATGATAATGATAATGGCATTCATCAGTTAGGAATGATGGTAATGGGGGAGCTGTGCTGGTTAGTTTTTGTCAACCTGACATAAGCTAGACTTATCTAAGAAGAGGGACCCATGATTGAGAAAATATCTCCATAAGATTGACCTGCAAGTAAGCTTCTGAGAATGTGCTTGTGCGTGTGTGTTAGTGTGTGTGTGTATGTGTGTGTGTGTGTGTGTGTGTGTGTGTGTGTGTGTGTCTTAATCATTAAATGATGTGGATGGTCCCAGGCTATTGTGGGCCATCCCTGGGAAGGTGGTTCTGGGGCATATAAAAGATTAGGCTGAGTAAGCCTTGAAGAGGAGGTCAATAAGCAACATTCCCTCATGACTTGTGATTCAGTTCTTGTCTCCAGGTTCCTAACTTTAGTTCATGCCCTGACTTGCTTTGATGAAGGACTATGATATGGAAACGTAAGATGAAATAAACACTTCTACCCCAAGTTGCTTTCGATCATGATGTTTTATCACAGCAATAGAAATCTTAATTATAGCATGGTCATATGAACAATCTAGGGAAGAGAATGAGTTCAATTTTACATTTATTGCTCTCATCCTTGTAAGATCTCCAGATAAGGAACTCAAAATAACAAACCTGGGCTGCATTTATCCTGTGATATTCCAAGTCTATTAAAATTTTTTATACCATGAGTTATTTGTGTCATCACTACCATGATGTGTGGTGATTAGAGAGACCCCTCTTGCCCCTATCTTGCACAATGAGGCAGCTATCCATACAATGAAAAGCAATGTACAGAGATATGTAAAGTGGTGCCAATTGCTCAGAATTAAGATAACGTTACAAAAAGTGTACATTAAAGTTCTTATGGAGAATTGATGTGGATGCTATCTCAGATAACACTGGATGCTTTGGTTGAATGCTAAAGTGTAGAAAAAGCACAGGGTATAGTTGAAGGTGGTAATTAGAGGCATAAAAGAGGTAAAACCCTGAAGGACAAATGAGTTGAAGATGATGCGATGATTAGGACAAAAGCACTGGATGCCAAATTCTATGCTCCAGCAAGTTCACCATCCCACTTCACAAAATGATAATAGAGGGCAATTTAATTAAAAGATAATGGAATAAATTAAGAATGCTCCAGTATCTTCGTGTGCCTCAAGAGCATACATTTTCACCTCATAAAAGTCAACCCAGGAATCTTTTTACTCAAATTGAAACAGTCTATAAATATCACACATTTAGGGCAAAGTATATTTAAACAAGACTGGTAGAAATGTTTGCTTAAATTGTTCTCCCAGGTAGGCAGATAGGAATTTTCATTTTGAAACTAACTACGCAAGTTATAAAGAAAAAAAAGAAATAAAGTTCTCTGCACATTTTACTCTACCAACTTCTTCAGAACATGGGATTACTGAGTGCCTGAGTACCAAAGTGGCAAGCACTATGCTAAGGCATGAAGTAGTGACTGAGCTCACATCTTTAATAGCTGACCCCACAGAAGGCAATGTTCCTATGAGTTTGAACTACAGTTTGGAAAAACCAGAGACATTATCCAGCCTGATATGACACAGTGGTTGGGATTCAGTGCAGAGTCCTACTCCGTGCTGAACAGCTACCAGTCTGCACTGTTGCAATAAAATTCCACATACTGAGTGGCTTTACTTACAGACATTTATACCTCATGGTTCTGGTCCTAGACCATAGGACCTAGAATAGCTTTTGTGTTTCATTGATAAGGGCATTAATCTTCTTCATGATGCTTACCCTTGTGACCTTCCTAATACCAGCACATTGAAGATTTCAACATGAATTTAGATGAGGCAGATGTGTAGTCTATAATGACTTTGGGCAAGTTAATGAACCTTCTTGTTCTTCAAGTTTCTCAGTGGGTTAAAGGTATACAGTAATAATGTCCCCTATCCCCAAGCTTCTTGTGTGGAAAAATTGGAGTAATTAAAGGAAAGACCTGTAAAGGACATGGATCATAAGAGTTTCCAAAACCTCTTAACTGCTATTAAAACTAAACATGATTTGTGGAAATACTCAGTTCTGTCTCCATGGATCCTAGACAAATCTTACAGTTATTAAGCATCTGGGTACATGTTCCCAATATTTCCTCATGGTAAGGTCCCATCTCCTGGAGTATACATGGATGGATAATTTGCAAGTGATCCTATGATGTAAGACAAGCCTAGTTCTGCCTTATTTCTTATCCAGACAAAGTGTAACTATACTTCAGTACAGGATTGTTTCACTACTCTGGATTGATGCTGTCTCCAAACTTTTAAGTGTTGGTAATAATCTTACATGAAGTGTTGTCCTTTAAGAGGTAATTAGGTCACAAAGATACCACTCTCATTCATGAATAAAGGCTGTATCAGATGACCAAACTAGCATCAAAATGAGTTCAGCTCCTTACTTTGTCTTGTACATGATCCCACCACATTATACCTTCTAGTATGTCATGAAGCAGCAAGATCGTTCCCCCAAATTTAGTCCTCTTAAGCTGTGAGCTAAATATACTCATATTGCTTTGAATCACCCAGTGTATGAGCAGCAGAAACCTGACTAAAACAGAAGGCTGGATATATGCTAATTTGGGTGGGAATATACAAATTCATATTCGGCAAGATATAAGTTGGTTTTATATATATATATATATGTCACCAATTTCTTTTCCAAGAACCCTATTCATTAACAAGCTTTATTCATAAAAATGATACTATTTCTTATAATAGTCTCTGTTTTTACTATGCCCTTCTTTCTTTTTCTCCTTTAAAAAATTTGATATCTGAAACTTTTGAATCCATACCCACATTTGAATTCAAAGATCTCCATTGCATTCCACAATTTTTTATGATCTAGCTGCTCTAGTATTTGAAGTACAGAGAGGAAGAATGAGAAATTCTGACTGTCTATGATTGTTGATATATATATATATATATATATATATATATATATATACAGAGAGAGCCCACGTTCCATTCTGACAGACTGACTTCAGACGACGCTGTGCTCATCATTTCCCTGGGAACTGAAATTTCACCTCATTAGGATTCAGGAGTGCTCACAATCTCCATGGTTCTTCACAAAGTGGCACGAGGGTCCCTAATGTCCCTTGAGTGCTCCATTGACCTAGAGTGAACTACAACTGTACTCTTCACCCACATGGGCAATTCTTTACCCTTAAGTTCTCCAGACATCCAGGAGCTGGTCTCTGATCAGTTCTGTTACTAAATTACACTTTTTCTCAGAGACAATTCCCAGGGACCCTGCTCATATGCTTTGCCTGTACCATAGTGTAGATGAGTGTTCTTCAGCCAAGTGGCCAATAACAGAAGGAATAGGTCACTCTGCAAGATGTCAGTTTAGTCTGAGTAATATCAAGAACCAGAGGAAGGAACTTCTAGTCTCTCTCTCCCTTTCTCTCTTTCTCTTCCCCTTTCTCTCTGTCTGTCTCTGTCTCTGTCTGTCTCTCTCTCTCCCTCTCCATCTCTCTCTGTCTCTGTCTCTCTGTCTCTCTCTTTCTTTCCCTCTCCCTCTTCTCCTTTCCTCTCTTAAAATACTAATGAATTTTCAGTGGGCAAAGGGAAAATGGTGTTCTGTTTATAGTACTTTTATTTTTAAGAATTTCTTATCCATATACAATGCATTTTTATCATGATCCTATATCTCCCACACCCTCCATAACTTACCTTTGATCCCTTTCCACATCTTCCACCAAATAATGTCCTCTTTTTGTAAAAATTACCTACCAAGTCAAATCTGTACTGCCCATGTGCATATGGATGTAAGGCCATCCACTGGGACATTCTCTTTAAATCTTGTTCCCCAGAAGCCATCAGCTGCCAATAGCTCCCCAGCTAGTATTAGGGGAGCTCACCAATGCTCACCTTATGAGCTCACCAATGCTGGAATGATGGTTGGATTATTCCTGCTTCAAAACTGTTTTCTTCATGTCAGGGTAGTTGCACTTATTAATTCATGGCGTTGATGGTGGCCTGCACAAGACCTACACAAGATCAAGGAATCTCATTTTTTATAGAACCCATTCCATTCTTTTTCTATGTACACATGATTGTGTCTGACCTTAGATACCGGTGACAGCTGGAGTTGTGTTACTCAATATGTTGACTCAGCTTTGAGCTCTATGAAACCTTTCACTGGCATGCAGGATATATGAATATAATCCCTTAGGACAAAAGCACAGAAATGACTAAAGCTTCTGAAGATATCTAGGAAGGTTCCTCTTTCTCTCTCTTCACTAGTCATATGCTTCATATAGCCATTTTTTTATGATTAGAGCTCATTGTACATTTTTGTTGCTATGTGGTTTTCATTAATCAACCAATCTCTGAATTTTCATATCTATTTTTGTAATTAATAATCATGATTTGAACTACTATGCTGTATAGTGATTTTCAAGGTGGCAGTCTATAGCTGGACACATATTATACTACACACTATACATTCTTTTTACTTGGTCTGTTCTGAGCTGCTAGAAGAGACTAACACAGACTACATAATTTATCTCTACTTTTTTTTGTTTGTTTGTTTTTTGTTTTTTTCGAGACAGGGTTTCTATGTGTAGCTTTGCACCTTTCCTGGAACTCACTCTGTAGCCCAGGCTGGCCTTGAACTCACAGAGATCCTCCTGCCTCTGCCTCCCAAGTGCTGGGATTAAAGGCATGTGCCACCACCACCACCGGGCAACTACATAATTTATAATGAATAAAAATATGCTTGACTTATTAGATCTGGAAGCCACTGAGTGATCAAGAGGCTAGGCATTTGGCAAGGGCCTTATTCTAGAATCAATCTATGCAGAAAGTACCAAGTTAGGAGAGGCTAAGATCATGAGAGTACCAAACTCATTCTGTCATAGAAAGACTTCTCCCACAATAATGAACTTATTCCCATGATAATGACTTTAATACAGTCAAGCTCTCACAGCCCTCTTGTTAACACTCTATTGAGGATATGGTTTCCAACACCTTTGGGGTCACCTGTGTATGGGTACACTCTAATAATAACATCCATCGAGAGAGAAGCTTACAAATACAGTGAGTTAGTGTTAGCAAAGTGGTGATTTCTTCTAAAGCAGGAATGCTATTCTATGTTTTCAACATAGTAAGAATGTAAGAGGGTGTAGAGAAATCTTTTATTAGAGAATCATGTGTGGAAACCCTCTTAACAGGGAGAAAGCAAGAATTTCCAGACAGGAGTAAGCAATGTTCAAATTATTGAAATATTCAGTATGGTTAGAATGTAAAGATCTTGCTCTGTTAGGCAACATTGGAAAATAGGTAGTGGTAAAATAAACAGATAGCATAGGCCGTGGACAGGATAGTAAACGTGTAACAAGTGAGTGAAAATCTTAGGGATGGATTGCCCCCTGTAAGTAGATACGGCTATCAGATGAATAAGATACTTATAGTCCCTTTTGAAAGAAAGTTCAGGTTTGATACTACACCACTTTTCACATGGGAGGTAAGATGGAGATTGATGAATATGTAAATGAAAAGACTGTCTGAGAAACAGCTTTCTTTTGCCTGATTTAGTTTGATTTCATGGTTCCTTTCTAAATCTATCCCTACCCCCATTTCCTTTGCTGTTTCTCACTTACTTACTGTCTTGTCCCTCTGTATCCCCCCAATGACCTTGTGTTGATTGAGTCTGTTTATCCACAAAGGTAATTTTAATTCTTTTGATGAAAGAAGGGCTGTAATTATTTAGTTACTATTTTCCCCATTAGGGTTGTCTTTGCAGCATTTGAATTCTCTATGGAAACATAGACTCCTCTTGAAGTGGTTATACTTTATTGTGTAGATATCAATAATCAGATGATGTCTTTTCTAAAATATCTGTCTTTGTCCTCTGTGTGCTATGTACAAGACATTAGGTTTGCTGTGATTCAATTGCCTTGAGTTAGTGACAATATACTTTTCTCTGCTGAACTGAGAATGTTTTTATCTTGGGAAATATCACTGAAGATGACATGTTGCTGTCATGTTTTGAGGGCATACATACCACTTAGAAACAATAACATCATATGCAAATAACCCAAATGGTTTGTTTTTAAGGTTCCCACAGGGAAACTGCATTGTCTCCAAAGGGTCAGGGTGCATCTTACAGTTAAGGTTTTTCTGGATTCTTAGAAGATCAACAGTCCCACTGTTAGCATCTTCCATTTCCACGGGGTCTTTGTTGTCCAACAGAATCTATACAACTCCTTTGTTGAAAAAAAACTGGGTTAAAGTCTATTGACATCTTTATGCGTATTTTCCTGGAGATGAGGTGCCACTGTCATATCTGTGTTAAACCTCCTTGTCAAGTTCTCCGAATCTTCCCCTGTGCCTGGGTCTGATGGACACTGTGACTCAGCAGAATGAAGTGTTCTGTGCCGCCATTTGAGCATAGTATCTGGCTTGTTTCCCTTCCTTGTGTGGCTATCTAAATGAGATCTAACTAAAGACAAGAAGAAAGCGGTGGAGTTGAAGGAGCAGTTAACAAAGTGATTCTGATGAGGCTGATGATAAAAGTTAATGAGGAGTGAGTGTGCAGCAAGGAAAGAAGGCTCAGTGGTTTGCCTGTGTTGTCCTTCCACTTCCTACAGCAGAACATTGAAGAAAATGCTATCAATAGAAGAATATATAGAGAGTTATCTAATAACTTAAGTCCTTGCAGGTATCAAGAAAGAGGTCTAGATTTCAAAGTCATATTTTTCTGATTCCATTATGCAATAGATAAAGGATTCAGAATTATATAATGTGGATACCTATTTTTTCTCACTTAAAATAGTTCATGTCACTTAAACTTGAGAACTAACTGGCTGACTGACTAACATAATGATTGTACTATGCTACTTCCTGTTCAACGAAATTGTTGACTCATCTTAGTCCTATCGGCAAATGTGTTCCATACAGTAAATAAACTCTCTGGAATGCATTTTCTAATCAAAATATTAAAGACATAGATTTTTTCCCTTTTGAAATAAATGGCTCTTTTTAAAAAGTAACTCAATTCACTAGTAAGCATACTTATACCACAGTCTGTTTTATTGGTATGAGTTAATTACTCTTTCATAATTATAAGGTAAATAACATGGATATGTGAATGTTTTTAGTGGTGGTTTTAAGGTTATATTGTATACCTTATCATGTTTTCCTTTTTTTTTTTTTTTTTTTTTTTTTGGTTTTTTGAGACAGGGTATTTCTGTGTAGCTTTGTGCCTTTCTGGAACTCACTCTGTAGCCCAGGCTGGCCTCGAACTCACAGAGATCTGCCTGCATCTGCCTCCCGAGTGCTGGGATTAAAGGCGTGGACCACCACCGCCCAGCCATTAATCATGGTTTTTAAATATCTACACTATTGAAAATGATACAAAAATATCTGTCCCTGTAAATGTATTCTGAGGAAAATTCCTTTCTTCCACCATGACACATCCTCATGTGAGAATTTGTTTGCTTATGCTAGCTCCCTAGGTATCAAAACCACAAGCTCTTGACTGACCAAAGAGGGTCTTGACACTTCCGCATGCTTCTAACGTAAGACTTGGCAGAACTCTCAGATTTTCTGTCAAGCCATCTGCCTAAGCAAGAAGCTTCTGGAAAAATGGAAGTAAAGGCCAGTGAAGACACCAGAAAAGTGAAGTTATAAGAGATCATATGTTGGAGGAGGGAAATAAATAAATAGCTTCACTCCTTGGTGCAGTTGAATGAGGAGGTTGAAAGACTATACATACCTAGCCTGAGACAGTTACTAGACTCCATGTTCATTGCTCAAGTCTGGTGAAGTGTGTGCTCTTCCACAGCAGGGCTGTCCTTTTTGTTTGGCCCAATAGGATTTGTGTATTCCATTTGGAGAATGACAGCATGGAGGTGAGTTATTGGTGATGGGGTGGGGGGTGGGGTAGAAATTTAGTAATGTAACAATATTTACCTAGTGACTCCTCATGTGATAATGTGCTTGATGAAGTATTGTCTCCTCTATATCACAGACCCGTGGAATGGCTTCTGCTTCCGTTTCATAACGATTTTATTGTTTAATAAGCATGCTCTTTGTTATAATAAAATGAATGACCTTTCAATAGATTTTGAAAATCAATCCACTAGGCCATCATTATTCATTCCAACAGATTTACTAACATTTCCAATGGAATTTGCCAATTAAAAGCTACGGAGGAACTTTAACCTTTAGTGACGTCAATTGAAACCACAGGAAAGAAAAGAAGATCATTACCCAGTATGTCTTCTGGCCGATAAATTTAAGAACAGATTAGTCTGTTGTCATTTGATCTCATGTACCTCCCTGGTGGGAGCAGCTCTGTGGCCTGGGTCTCTGAATCAGAGGCTAAATGAATTTCTTTCTACCGATGACTTTTTCAGCTCATTTAGACTCTGCTGCCACAGTGTGGGGAAACATCAAATAGAACATCAGCTATAGAGGTATCTTTTGTCATTTTTTTTTTTTTAAAGAAAAAGGAACACTTGCCTATTGATATTGACAAGTTTATTTAAAAATAACTACTATTAAAATTTAAAAAAAAAAGCACTCAGACAAAGGGTGAGACCAAGTAAAATCATTACAGTTGGCTAGGAAAGTGAGTGATATTATTATAAATCCTTGATTATTTGGGTAGTGACATCAACTAAAAAATATTGTCATCTCAAGAAGGGTGAGATGGAATGAGATAAATGAGCTTCACTGATGACTACATAAAGGCTCAGACCTTCCCCCTCCTTGCTGCCCTTTATTTTCACCTTTTTTCCTTTTCTTCATCTTCCCTGGATTTTTTTCTTCCTTCCATCTTCTCCTGGTTCCGTTAAAAAAAAAATTGTGCGATATCTCCTTCTTTATGCAAGGCATTATGGTAATTGTGACTAACATAAAATGAAATTAAGCTTTGTCTCTGCATTCCAATAGAGACTTAGCTAGTGATGAAGAATGGTATGTACAATAAAGCTTAGAATATGAAGCAGGCCTCAAAGAATCTTTCACAAGATGTTATGGGATCCCAAGGGACATCTTCCAAAACTGTCAGTCCAGTTATTTACAGTCCTTTCCCACACATTGTTTTCTGAATTTCAAAAATCCCATCTTCCAGTGCCTGGTGGCTGCAGCAACAGAAGCCAGAAATTCTATTATGCCCCATACAAGGAAAGTGATTGTTTGCTTAAAGGCTATTGAAATTTATAGGGATTCAAGAAAAGTCATTACCAAATAGAGATTTTCTCAAACATTAACACTTGGCATTTAAGAACATCACAAGTGGTTTTGATAGAAAGGTGTAGATTTTTCCAATCTTCTCTGGAAATACATTTCATTTTGAATATGTATGTTTCCTTAAGTCTATAATGAGAAATCGTTATTTATCAGTTTTTCAGCCATTAGAAAAAGTAATATACAAGACTGAGGCTGTACATCAAGATGGAAAAATAGAATGCAACAAAGCAGCATCTTGATTCAAAGAGCATGTAAGATGGAAGAGTAATGTTTGAATCTACTAGAGTTTAGGTCATTAAAGTAAAAGCTCCATCATAATCCCAACTCTTCTTTGCTGTATCTTTACTACACTAGCTCCTATTATGGAGTGTTTAAAAAAAAAAAAAACAAACACTTGATTGGCCATGCAGTGGTGGCACATGCCTGTAATCCCAGCACTCAGGAGGCAGAGCCAGGCGGATCTCTGTGAGTTTGAGGCCAGCCTGATCTACAGCACAAGATCCACGACAGGAACCAAAACTACACAGAAAAACCCTGTCTCAAAAAAACAAAAACAAACAAACAAAAAAACCTTTATCTGTCTCAAAATTAACAAACTTGGAAGCAGAATTAGAATATACAGTTCGTTTGAGAGCTTTAAAGAAGTGAGAGAACTACTTTACTAAAAAAGTTTATGCACAGGTGTCAGACTATTTATATTCATTATTAACAAAAACACCATGGAAGATAATAACAGGAAGTCAACAGATGATCTCCATTTTATAGGTTAAGAAGGCAAGGCTTAGGGAAGATGAGCAACTCACCCAAAAACTCAAAGTTAGTAAACGATAGAGACTTAGACAAAACCACATCTCCTATTGTTCATTCCAATAAAGGTACTGTGTGTGTGTGTGTGTCTGTGTGTGTGTGTGTCTGTGTGTGTGTCTGTGTCTGAGTCTGTGTGTATCTGTCCGTTAAAATACACATATAGAGGGATTTTACAAATGTGCATACACATGCATTATGCATGAGTTGATTTTCAAGATTAAAACAATAATCTGTAGTATCAGTGGATTAAATACAAAGACCTTACTTGGAACTCTGTAAAATACATTTGCTTACCTTTGAAGTGCACACATTTTTATTGAGTACATTTAAAATTAATCATTTTTTTAGAAGGTGAAAGAAAACAGTAAGCTAATTGGAAAGTCAGCAATCCAGGGAGTTCTTTTGAAGTACAAGTTATTAGAGCCAAATTCATTACCATCAATTCAGTGAGAAAAGAAAGTAAAACAGTTTAATGTTGAGTCTTTACATGATGTGAAACAGACTTTGGCAGTCCAAACCCACAGTCCAGGGAAATGAAAGCATGTATAGGAAGGAGGAGGGAGCACAGTCTCAAGCTTGGGTGGAGCTCAAAGATGAGAGTGAAGTGTTGAGACATGCGACAGGTTTTAAAATAGGACCAACCCTGTAAGTGAGGAATACACTGCACTGTCCCTGGACTTTGCTTCAGCCCCTTCATCTATAGTGGATGTAAGAATGGTACCAGGCTGTAAGACATTTGAGAGACGAAGTGCACTGATAACGCAGGTGAATGCTTTCAGCGTGAAGTGCCTGCTTGCTAGTGTTAGTCATTGTTATCCCTACAACAAAGGGGATAAGGAAAGATGGTACAAACCATCATATTGGCCTAGCAAGACTCCACGAGTAAGTTTAGATCATAACAAATGTGTGATCTTGGAAATTAAAGTAATATTTCTAATACAGCCTCTACACTGGTGAACAGAGACTACTCTGATTGAAACAGAAAGTGTGAAAGCCTTTGTGAAGCACTAAAAGCTTCTCAAATGCTGTTTAATGTGTTTCTTCTGTTTCCTTGTTGGCATAGAAGCTATTTATTTAAATATGTTTATGATGCGTGGTACAAAATGATATAAAATATACTTAGTAGCTGTGATGCACTTTTGTAGATGATGGATACAGAGCAAAAACTCAAATTAGTATGGGCAAGGGCAGGCGTTCAGATTCATGGTGGATAGACAAAATGAAGTTAAGGCTTGGGGGTTTAAAAAGGAAATTACCTATGAAGAATCCACTCACTTAAGGAACATAGCAATTTACAGTAGTGTAAATTAGCAAGTTGTTATGTTTTTATATAGAATTTGGAAGAAAGTGGTTTCTTAATGACTGTGGACTGACATCACTCTGCTCTCCTGTACTGTTCATAATGGGCACCTCATCTTGTTGTAGCATGGAGATCAACAGTCACATCTATGGTGTTATGCATCACTTGGGTAGAAAGAAGTAGATAAGCCTGGAACCAGTTCTTGCAGGGAGAAGGCCTTCCCTGTATCCCTTGGCAAACTATTAATTCCCAGAAAGTTGGATAGGGCACATGGATCTAGCCAACACAGAAAGTGTGGTTATATAGTGGGGCATGTCAGTAGTTTGAATAAAATTGGAGTTACAGAAATGAGGTACATTGTGGGGTGGAAATGACTGAGTAGGTGTCCTGAATGCATGTTACAGTACAATGCTCTCAAAGAAGGATGAAAGAACCTCTTAACCATGAGTCTACAGGTGCTTCTAATGAGGCTGGAGCTCTAACCTTTGGGTTGTGTGTGTGTGTGTGTGTGTGTGTGTGTGTGTGTGTGTGTGTGTGTATGTATGTGTGTGTGTGTGCACATGCTCCCATGTTACAACTGAGGAGTAAGGACAGAGAGGAGTAGGTGAACACTGACAACAAATTGGATTAAAAAAATGGAGTCAGAAATTACCTTTAGCTGACTGTTGTCTGGAGAACTATCTCATCTGTAATTGATGGGAAGTGCCTTTCAATTGCTGTGTGCATAGGTGAAACTATCCTATTGCTCCTAATATATGTTCCGTCCTAAACTTGAACAGACTTCCCAGTATTCAAGTGTGTGTTAGGTGTTCTTGAGGCCTGCAACTAGAAGAGAAAATTGGGGAAAGAAACCGTATAGTTTTAAGTAAAAATGTAAATGCCTTAAGCTTACAGAATGAAAATAGATGTCTTAGGGTGTCCCCTCTGGTAAATTGTGTACATTATAATGGGTGTTTTTTGTTGTTGTTTTTGTTTGTTGGTTGGTTGGTTGGTTTTCTCTAGAGGTTCTAAAACTGCATTAGTCGTGTACACCAAATAATCCTGATAAACTACAGTACATTTGATAGTGGACAATTGGAATTTTCTTGATACTTAATATTGCTGAGCATCTGGTTTCATTCAAAAAGCCTTGTTGAATCCTAAATAGAAGGGGCAGAAATAAATATCCATGGCTTTCCTGTAATGTATATTTCTGATTGTCAGAGTTATACAAAGATGGTGTTTTGTTCATATTGCTGATCATAATTATCACGGTAAAATCTGACTTCCACATAATTAAGACACATTGTCCTGCAAGTCAACATTCACCTCTTAGGAATTTCTCTGTTCAAAGACTAGTATTTGGCTCCAGCGCCACCCAGTGACATAGTTTTTAAACTGCATTGATAGAATTTAGTCTTAAACACCCAATGCACAATTAAGGTCCATATGCAGTCAAACAGTGTCTGAAACATTACTGGTACTAATTGAAACTTGCTGTTTGTGTAAAGGTGTACTTTAATCATTGATGACTTTCATAGGATTTCAGGATGAGATGAAAATATTTGGACATGTAGCCAAACATGTCATTGAATATGTCATTTTTATTCTTATTATTTTCTGTTAGCTAGTAGAAAATTTACAATTGTGTAATTATGTTTTTTGTGTGTGTGTGTGTGAAATGTCATTCTCGCTGGTGGGATTAATTGTGTAGTTTTTTCTCAGTTCTCTCATTTGTAAGAAATACAAGAGTAATTAAGCTAATATAAACCATCAACGATCATTCAATACAGCATGCAGTATTAGGTAGAGGTGACAGAAGTGTATACAGCTTGATTATATAGTTCAAATCACAGAGATTCAATAGTGGTTTAGATTTTAAGTATTGAAGGGGTTATATTGAGAATTCACTAGGTAACACGTAATGCTTTAAGAATGTTGCATGCATTTGCCCACTTAGTCTCCACAGAAATACCAAGAAGAAAGAACTATTAGCATTATTGCTTTATACACTAGAAGTTCCATGCGCTGAATGTCTTATCCAATGTCCCATCTCTACAGGAAGGCAGAGTGGGCATTTGAATTATTATAGTTTGGCTCCCTTTTTTACATTCTTAGCTGTTTTTGTTTTGGAATCACGGAGTTTCTAATGCCCAATTTATAATTTTGCTGTCCTACTGAAAACAAAAAAGCCAAAAAATAATAAAACTCTCCTTAGATTTAAGAAAGAACACCCACATGTCAATACTTACAGGTCTGCACTTAGTAACATAGCACAACTCTTTAGCATTTGGTTATTGCGTTCTTATTAACAAAATTCAGATGTGCATAGCAAGCAATGCTCTTTTAGAAGTATGTATTTAATTAAAATTTAACTATATCATTTACCTACTTCCTTCTCCCTCCAACTCCTCCAAAGTCCTCCTCATCTGCTCCTTGTCAAGTTCATGCCTTCTTAATTTTTGTTATTAAATATATATGCATATGAGACTAAAAATATAAATGCAATCTGCTGAGTCTATTTAATGTTGCTCGTATGTATATGTTGCTAGTAGGGCTGACCACTTGGGACTGGATAACTATTTAGGAAACTCATCTCTGGAGATATCTCAATGTCTTTGATTGGCTATAGCTCTTCATTTAGGGGTGGGATATACTGGCATGTCAACTGGTGTTGTCTTTGTCCAGGTCTTGTTTAAGGTGCCACATTGCTGAAATTTCATGAGTGGGACTACCTGGTTATATCAATAAGACAACAATCTTCAGCAGACTTCCTGGTCCTTTGGTTCTTAGAATCTTCCCTCACTTTGCTCTGTGATATTCCCTGAGCTTTAGGTGTAGTGCTTGTGTTATAGATGCATCAAATGGTGATGGCACATCCTTGGGCATTCTCTGCATCTTGATTACTTATGTGGCTTTCTGTAATGGTCTCTGCCTGTGGCAAAAAAAGAAGCTTCTTTGATGAGGGTTGAGAGCTACATGTATCTGTGAGTATAAGTATTATTTAGAATATAGGTAGTAATGGTAATGGTTTGGGAAAGTGGCAGTAGTAGGTTCTTCTCTAGGATCCATGACCTCACTAGCTACAGGTATTTGGTGGTTTATTGTACCAAGCATGATTTCCCTCCTGCAGGGTTGTAAGTTCAATTAGAGAGCTGTTAGTTACCAGCAAGATATAAGTGCCACTATTGTACCTATAGGGATATCTGGCCAGGCTGGCCAGGCTGTGGTTCATAGGCACCACATCTGGGTAGGATTATTGATTGCTTTCCTATCTAGGAAGCTTGCATATCAAATTCTGATATTACCACGGAGAGTCCTCAAGGAAGAAGCTGTTAGATGAGATCCAACTTGAATTCTCTGAGTTCTGCATCTTAAGTGTGTGATGTTTCAGCAATAAGAACAAATTTTCACCCTGTGGGAGGCAACTAAGAGCAACAGCAACAGCCTGTGTTGTTTAAGAGTCTCTTCGACTCCCCTGACCAATAACTCAAAAGGAGGTTTCTTATGCCTGGTACAGGAATTTTAGTAAAAGTCTATGACTCTTGTGGGGATCATTTTCAGCCCAAATGGCATAACTTCATTTATGCATGCACATACACACTTATGTGTATTAAATATAATCTTAGGTAAATATAAAAACAAGATGATTCTTTATGGCTATTTCAAACATCCCTAAGTGCTGTTATTTTATCCTTCTTCCATCCTACTATTGAACTTCCCTCCCTCCTCTTCCCCAGTTGAAGCCCGAACTTGTTTTACCCACCTCTCCCTTAATTTACAATATGTCACTTAGCCATTGATTGTTTAGCATCCTTTACAATTGAGAAGTGCCTTGAGGATGCTAAGATGAGTGACACTCATGAATTCTTCTTTGAGTATTAAGAGTTGGGAGGATTGCATCCATAAGTAAAACTAAATAAATGCTATATATAAAGCATAGAGAGGAAAGTCCCCCCCATACCCACATGATCCTGGGGGAATGACATTTAAGGAGACTTTTGGAGAGGAAAAAATTGAATTTATCGCAGAGAAAAGTGAGAATCCAGAGAGATTATACAAGAGACAGTGGGCAAGGTTTTGTAATTAAGAAACACAGTGACATGAAGAAGTTAGTTTAGTATTACTTGACTTAAAGTTGGGAGAAGAGCATGAAGATCGCACTTGAATGAAGCAATCATGAAGTTCTTTTCTAACCCAGACTGAACTCGATTTCTTACCATCCTGTATGTAGCAGTGTGGAAGAAAATGATAATTTATTGCCAATGGTAACTTCCTAGTCTGAGCTTTGTTGTATATTGTTATCATCTTTCTTTCAGTTTGATGTGATGGTATACATCCTATAAGGGAAAAATCTGTGAACCTTTATAGTTCACTTTCCTAAGCTAAGGATATGTATGATAATGTCCTCTGGTCCATCTAGTGAAGATCAAATGCATTTATGAATGTGATCCCTCTATGAAATCTAGTTTATCTAGTTATCACAGCTTCACAGTGACCATCAGAGACCTGAGCTCAGGCTCTCAGGTCATTCAAAGGTCAAAGAACAAGCATGTTTTAAGGAAAATCTCTTAGTGGTTCCATCACTAAAGAGGGATAGATTTGTCTACATGGCTGGCAATATCTTATAAAAGACACAAATCCTTTCTTTTCAACTTTAAAAAATATAATCATATTTCTTTTTTTTTAAAGGTAACTGGGGCTGGAGAAATGGGTCAGAGGTTAAAGAGCCCTTGCTGCCCCTCCTGGGAAGCCTGAGCTTAGTTTCCAACACTCACACTAAGCAGGTGACTTACAATCACCTATATTTCCAGTTCCTGGGTACCCATGTCCCTCTTTAGGCCTCTACAAGCACCTGCCTCCAACACTCACAGCATCCATACACAGATAGATGTGCACATAGCTGCATAAATTAAAAAAATATAAGGTCAGGTATCATCCTTAAAGAAAAGTCATCAAGTTAAAGTGACAATACAAACACTGGTCTCCAACACTCTCAGGCTGTCTGCTCCAGCTGCGCATAAGCTTGTACAATATGTGGTTGAAAGTGGATTAAGTCACCCAGGTGATGTTTAAGGTGGACAGTTTTGAGCACTGGCCAGCAGTGAGTGACAATCCATGCAGTGGAACCTGGGAATCAGAATATTTTTCTTTCTAAATTTTAAATTTGGGGGGTGTGTGTGTATGTGTATGTGTGTGTGTGTGTGTGTGTGTGTGTGTGTGTGTGTGTGTGTGTGATTTGAGTGAGCATGTCTGTGCATACATGTTTGTGTACGTGTCTGGACATGAATGTACCATAGTGTGTGTGGAGGCCTGAGGAACACCTTAGGTGGGGGCCCTCACCTTCCACCTTGTTTGAGACAGAGATTCTTTATTGTTTGCAGCAGCATGTGCCAGGCTAGCTGTTCCATGAGCTTCACAGGGTTCTCCTGTCCACATCTCTCCTATTACCATAGGAGAATTGGGATTATAGACAGCAGGACCATGTCTGGCTTTACATGGGTTCTAAAGATCAAAATGAAGTCCTTATATTTTAAGAGAAGTCCCTTACCCACTGGGCAGGATCCCTACATAGATCCACATTTTCAATGAATATTCTAAAATATTTTTATGCATTTTCAAATTCCAGAAGCTCAGAATGAAATTGTGGGTTCAGAACTATGTGTTTGAATATGAGTAACTTTTACATAGTAACATAAACACACACACACACACACACACACACACACACACACACACACACACACACACGTTGTACTGCAATGATGGAACGATACCGATCATTTACAGAATATAATATTTATATTCACAGACCATATGTTTTTTTAAACAATGTGTCTTTCACAGAAATGCATTTCCAAGGAGGGGAATGATAAAAGCAAAGCAGCTGCAGCTGGTCCTGGGAGGACGATAGAAGATTCTGGAGAGGGGAGCCTCTCAGTTCCTTTTGCCAGACATTTACATTTTTAACCTTCTAACAATTTGTAAGAGAGAGAGAGAGAGAGA
Source organism: Peromyscus eremicus (assembly GCF_949786415.1). Lineage (NCBI taxonomy): Eukaryota > Metazoa > Chordata > Mammalia > Rodentia > Cricetidae > Peromyscus > Peromyscus eremicus. Next base: position 42,930,065 of record NC_081426.1, on the reverse strand, counting down.
GAGAGAGAGAGAGAGAGAGAGAGAGAGAGAAGAGAGTAGGGAGGGAGGGAGGGAGGGAGAGAGAGAGAGAGAGAGAGAGAGAGAGAGACAGAGAGAGAGAGAGAGAAGAAGGAGGAGGAGGAGAAAAAGTCAAGCTGATAGCATACTTGTAAAAACCTTAGACATTAATACAGACAAGATGGTACACACCTGCTTCCCAGGTTCTACTACAGATTGTCACTCACTAGATTTCTAGGTACAGTCATAAAACGTTGCTTTTCATTAATTGTCCAAACTAATTCTCCACTTAATGTAGATATGTCATATACGACTAGGTGGGGGTATATAAAAAGAAGGAATCTAAGGATAATTTCTGAATTCCACTGGAACTGATAAAATGCAATAGGCTATCTGTGGTCAAAGTAAATATTTTTAATGCCCATATTTCATCAGTGACTCAGATAGGAATATCATGATTAACTATACACCTCTTAACATTTTTGAAGACAGGAGAACATAAGGAGGTATGGCAGAAATATAAAAAATGAGACAATTACAGTATCAGAAACTGGAGATTAGAGGTACTGCTGATGGTTAATCTTGACTACCAACTTGATGAAACTAGAATTACTACAGAACTGAATCTCAGGAGTCACTTGTGAATGATTATCCAGATTAGGTTAACTGGGGTGACAGGACCCATCTTAAATGTGGGAGGCACCATTCTATTGCTTGGATCTTGGACTGAATGGAAAAGAGAAAATGCACTGAGCAGAAGCATTTCTCTCTCTCTGCTTCCTGATTGTGGATTCAAGACTACCAGATGCATTAACCCCCTGCTCCCGTGATGGACCGTATCCTGCAACTGTGAGTCAGAATAAGCCCTTTTTCCTTTAACTTGTTTTCACTGGGTAATTCGTCACAGCAAGGAGACAAGTACCTAATGATTACATGAATATTCCTGTAATTTTGACTTAGAAGCTCTTCCTTGCTCTGATGTGTGTTTGGAGCACAGGTCTGAAGAGATGAAGCTATGTGTATACACAGAAGAGTGAATCATAAGCATCTTTGACATGTGTCCTTACTTTGTTGTCATGGTGGAGTATTCTATTTTGAATAGCAAAAATGTGCATTTTAAAAGAACGTTTTAGTTTTATTTATGTGCATACACATGTTTATGGGGAACCATTAAGGCCAGAAGAGGGCATTAGGTCCCATGGAGCTGCAGTTACAGGTAGTCGTGAGTTGCCTAACTTGGGTTCTGGGAATTAACTGCTAAGCCATCTGCCCCATTCCCTAGTCAACAGTTTTAATCTGACATCCAGGAACTGAAATAAGTTTCAACTTGACAAGATCTGAAGTCATGATTTATGGCTAAGTAATTAGTTTAGACTAAAAACTTAGATGATTTTACATAATAAACATTATAGTAATTTTACCATTGATGTTGACATTTTTTTACAGTAGCAAAAATATTTCATTTTCTATATTGATTTTTTCATATATTAAAACAAGACTTTCTTTTTTTATTAAAAAATTTTTTCATTCATTTTACACACCAATCAAAGATCCCCCTCGTCCCTCCTCCCGCCCCCCAAGCCTCCCCCTCCCAACCCACCCCCCACTCCCCACCACAAGAAGGCAAGGCCTCCCATGGGAAGGCACATCCAGAATCCAGAGGGCAAGCCCTCCCGCAAGGCTGCACGAAGTGTCCCATCATAGGTAGTGAGCTCCAAAAAGCTCCCTCATGCACCAGGGATGGATTCTGATTCATGTGGTCTTTAGTGATCAAAAGCTGCAGATGGAATTTGATCTTCATTCTATATACGTCATGTAACCAAGTGCTAGGACAAAATCAGCGATAATGTGACATGAAAGCAACCAAGGCTCTAACCATGATGTTTGTGAGAAACATCATGAAGTTACCAAATAGTATGTTCCCAAAACTAAATCATAGGTTATTTGATTCCCAAATTAGGTCTCTCACCTATGCCCAGCAGAATACAATGTGATAAAATTTATAAATCAAGTAAAGTTCATATTAGTTCCTAGGGGCTCCACTCTCAATGTATTTTGGAAATACTGAAATCACAAAGACCATATGGGTAAGCAACTTTTAGTTTGTTTTTTTCGTCCCTATAGGTGTAGTTATTTTAATTTGCTTCCTTAATCTTAGTATTTATAAAAGAATATCAGTGTTTACTGGCCATGTATATAAACCTGTAAAGTACAAATTTTGTTTGATGAATTTTTGCATTCCTAGGTATTTCATTTTCTAATGTTTTGAGGAATTAACCTACTTCATGAACACTCATCCTTTTGTGTGTATGTGAATGAGCACACATACATACAACAGTAAAAATAAATATAAAAAACTAGCTCAATGTGTTACTTGAAAGATAAGACAGCCTTTTGAAGTAATGATTACATTTATTAACTCTGAAATCAAAGGATCTAGGCATATATTTTAGTGTTGTATTTCAAACTGCATAAATGTCAGTTTTAATAAACTTTCTGAAGATGTAAATCCATCACGTTGTGTGGATACCTAGAGAAGCCCTCTGTGATCTCAAGATACAATGTTTCTTAATGATACCACTATTTGTAAAATAATGAAATCTAAGATCTAAGAGTGAAGTCTAATGGGCATGTAATCCAGGAAGGGTAGAGAGAGGAGACATCTAGGGTAGGGCTTGGAAAATGAGTTACATTTTATCACACTTTGTATCACTAAGGAGGTAGTGTGGTGGAAAAAATAGGGATTCGAAAGTGTGCAAATATATGAACAAACAAAATTTAGAAAATCATAAGTAATTTCATGAGAATGATAAAGGAAATAAAATCAGAGTGGTAACTAGGAGACTGAACTCTTGTCCTAACGCTATTTTATACATAATCTGTGCACAAACTCATTAAATATTGCTGAAAAAAATGGGAAACTTGGATTTTCAAGTGCTTTACTAACTTGTCAAGGTGATGTAGTCTTGTAGTGCTGGTCAATATTGAGAAAGCAGAATTCTTTGCTTATTATTGTGCACTTGTGACTGAAGACTGAATTCAAACACAATGATTCCATTTCTGGTACCCTCATAGAAGAGAGACCAGACTTTATCCTGTGTGCAATGAGAAACACCTAAAATAGGACAGCAGCAGCACTATAGTCAGATAGGTTCTGTGTACATCTCTCTGGCTGCTGTTTGCTGAATAGACTAAATCTGCTTGAGCATAGAGATCTCCTTCTGGATTAGTCAAAGCATAATGAAAGCCAAGATAAGGCCAAGAAGTCAACTCTGGTTTGATGTATGCTGGGTATCTACCACACCATTAGACTCTAATGAGTATGCTATATCTTTTCAATTCTTGAAAAGACAAATTCTGGGTCTGTAGTTCAGGCCTAAGTGTCTTCAGAATTCTATCACTAGGACAGCAACTATTAATGCACTCAAGAAGTCATTGGTTTGTCATGTGATACTTATTCGTTGACTCTTAGCAACATACTTTTTGACTCATCTCCATCACCCAGATATATTTGTCTTTTTTTGAGGCGGAGGAGTGACTTGTAGTTTTACTCCTAATTTTCCTACTTCCTTACACAGGTCCAAATATCTATTTGACAGAGAATACAGATATATTAGATAATACACATTGTAAAAGACATTTTAACTGTATACCATCATCTTAACTTTATTTTAATAATTTGTGTTAATCTTATGACAACATTGATTTATGTTGGAAGTGTTTCTTAAATGATGGCTCTTGCAGCATCTGCGTAAAAATCAGATAAAGTTTAAATTATATAGGTAAAACTGAGCTATACCCATAGACCTCTAGAATAAGATTCTAAGCCATGGGCTGGAGAGATGGCTCAGAGGTTAAGAGCACTGACTTCTCTTCCAGAGGTCCTGAGTTCAAATCCCAGCAAATCTCATTAAATATTGCTGAAAAAAATGGGAAACTTGGATTTTCAAGTGCTTTACTAACTTGTCAAGGTGATGTAGTCTTGTAGTGCTGGTCAATATTGAGAAAGCAGAATTCTTTGCTTATTATTGTGCACTTGTGACTGAAGACTGAATTCAAACACAATGATTCCATTTCTGGTACCCTCATAGAAGAGAGACCAGACTTTATCCTGTGTGCAATGAGAAACACCTGAAATAGGACAGCAGCAGCACTATAGTCAGATAGGTTCTGTGTACATCTCTCTGGCTGCTGTTTGCTGAATAGACTAAATCTGCTTGAGCATAGAGATCTCCTTCTGGATTAGTCAAAGCATAATGAAAGCCAAGATAAGGCCAAGAAGTCAACTCTGGTTTGATGTATGCTGGGTATCTACCACACCATTAGACTCTAATGAGTATGCTATATCTTTTCAATTCTTGAAAAGACAAATTCTGGGTCTGTAGTTCAGGCCTAAGTGTCTTCAGAATTCTATCACTAGGACAGCAACTATTAATGCACTCAAGAAGTCATTGGTTTGTCATGTGATACTTATTCGTTGACTCTTAGCAACATACTTTTTGACTCATCTCCATCACCCAGATATATTTGTCTTTTTTTGAGGCGGAGGAGTGACTTGTAGTTTTACTCCTAATTTTCCTACTTCCTTACACAGGTCCAAATATCTATTTGACAGAGAATACAGATATATTAGATAATACACATTGTAAAAGACATTTTAACTGTATACCATCATCTTAACTTTATTTTAATAATTTGTGTTAATCTTATGACAACATTGATTTATGTTGGAAGTGTTTCTTAAATGATGGCTCTTGCAGCATCTGCGTAAAAATCAGATAAAGTTTAAATTATATAGGTAAAACTGAGCTATACCCATAGACCTCTAGAATAAGATTCTAAGCCATGGGCTGGAGAGATGGCTCAGAGGTTAAGAGCACTGACTTCTCTTCCAGAGGTCCTGAGTTCAAATCCCAGCAACCACATGGTGGCTCACAGCCATCTGTAATGAGATCTGGTGCCCTCTTCTGGCATAAAGTCATACATGGTGTATAAGTAAAATAAATAAATCTTTAAAAAAAAAAAAAAAAAAGAATCTAAGCCAGACTGTGGTGGTGCTTGCCTTTAATCTCAGCACTCAGGAGGCAGAGGCAGGTGGAACTCTGTGAGTTCAAGGCCAGCCTGGTCTACAGGGCTAGTTCCAGGATGGCTAGGGCTGTTACACAGAGAGGCCCTGTCTCAAAACAAAACAAAAGAATCTGTACTGCTAGCTAGATTCTTGCACTCTTATTTATGTATGTTAATGATCAACTCTACTTTGAGAAAACCAATTTGGTACCTTCACATACTGAAATGATATTTTAATTGAACCATTAATTGACTCTTTTTAAACTCTGTGTAATTCACACTTTATCTTGTGGAAGAAATAGGGAATAAATTAGATCTACTTTAGCAATAATGAGGACTGGTAGGGAAGAAGCTACACTCAGAGCATAAAGGTTACTTTGCTCTCTGGGTTGTTTATAGACCCAATCTGAGTTGGAAAACGAAAAAGATGAGTGTTAACAACTTTTAATGTTCACTATGATTTCTGAATCTTCCTACAACCCATTATTTATTGGAGGGTAAAATGTTATAATAATTATAAAAATATTCACAGAGTTCATAATAAATAGTCTCTTCCAAAACGTATTGGAATAGAAAAATGAAATCTTTTCTGTTATCTCTTTGGGCTCTAGCTCTGGAGTGTAATATTGGAGCTGCCAAAGAACCTCTCTGTAACTTGCTAACAGGTCATCTAAATGATGGCTTAAACTGTCATTCACTCTGTTAGACAATAGGCAAAAGACTTAAGGAGTGGAACTTGTTATTATGATAGTGAGTCTTAGGTCAGTATATCCAGACACTTGGTTTTTCTCTTAACCTCTGTATTTGGGAAGAAGATAAACCATTCAAGTACAATGCAGTTTCTAAAGAGATATCTCAATGATCCTGGCTTGTTTGCTAGATTGGCATAGAAGATTCTGTTGCTTAGCCTGAAACTGATAAGAAGCAGGAACTTGAGGTATAATAAATAGAATGTATTTAAGAACACTGTTCTTGGCAAAGCTTGAAAAATTCCCCCAGAAGTTTGTGGTGTGCATGCATATAAACATAGTCTAGTCCCTTGTTCTCTGGAGAATTTTGAATGTGGGAAGCTGTCTAGAAGTGCTTGGCATATCATATAGAAAGGGGACGCAATTGCTCAAGTGCCTGTGTTTGGAACATCAAGTATTCATGATATCTTGGAAGATAGTCACAACCAATATAATATGACTTTGAGTGATACCTTCTAGTATTATAGACAAAATGCTTAAAAGCTGTCTAGTAGGCCTTGGTGAAAAAAAAGTGAAAGAACCAAGCTTAGTTGCCAGTTGGTAAGTGACAATCTGTCATAGAGACTAGTATATTACACAATGGGAAGATCTGTATCTATTATAACAGAAGGACTGCTAAAGGATAAGTCCAAAGCTAAGGGACAGAAATTATACACAATCAAACTATTCTACCTCCTTATTATCACATCAGCTCATCTCTCACCCTGGCTTTATAGAGATCTGAAGTACCAGTGCAAGATGAAGAGGCCAAAGAAAGGAAATAAAGGGGATTTAGCCATTCTAAAGAAGCTCCTTGGAATTGTACTGGAGATTGGTGTGTTTACTGGCCTGCTTGTAGCTGCTTCCTATATGAAATTAAAACTTGAATATTAAAATGTAATTCTTTCTTGAAACAATTCCTTCTGGAGATGGGGAACGTCATAAATTTATTTAGAGATGGGAGAGATATTCAAAACTTATTAAGGGTAGAAGATAAAGAAAATTAAATTTATTTTTAGTGTGTCTCAAGACATTAAGACCATGAAATGAAGTATCTATGCATAGATCCACTTAATGCAAAACAAGACTGCAATAAAATCAATAATGTATACTAAGAAGGACATTTGAATATGTATTTAAAAAAAATTCCTAAGGAATGAGTTCAAAGAACACTTGCAGGAAATGAAGGTATTCTATTTACTGATCTTTGTAATTTAGTCATTTTATTTAATGTGACCACATAACCTTACACAAGATGAAAATCATAATAATTTAATGTCTGCTGTAAATCAAACCCTTTCTATCAAACAACAATATTCAAAGACATATGCACTTGGGATTACCTATTCTTAAGTGACCACTTCTAAGATTTTGAAACAGAGGAATGATATAAAAGATGGATTTTTATTCAGTTTACTTGATCATAATGGATGATCTTTTTGATGTGTTCTTGGGTTCAGTTTGTAAGTATTTTATTGAGTATTTTTGCATCAATGTTCATAAGGAAAATTGGTCTGTAATTTTCTTTGTTGAATCTTTGTGTGGATTGGATATCAGGGTGACTGTTGTCTCATAAAATGAATCTGGCAATATTCCTTCTGTTTCTATTTTATGGAATAATTTGAGAATTATTGGTATTAGGTCTTTTTTTAAACATCTGGTAGAATTCTACTCTAAACCGCCTGGCCCTGGGCTTTATTTGGTTGAGAGATTTTAATGACAGCTTCTATCCTTATGAGTTATAGGTGTATCTCCTTAGCTATGAACTTTTGCCCAGGATTATAACACCAGACAGGAAGTTTTATTTTACAGAGGAGACCTATAATCTAGACAGAAATCAGTTAGTTAATCCAAAATAGTTGTGTTATTATTGCCCCAGTGGGAACATTTTTGTCTGCCAATTAGATATTGGAACAATCAGGGCCCGGTGCTGGATAAGACCATTGATGTGTTTCTTTATCCAGCAGCTTGCATAACACCTTCTGGTATTATGAAAACCAGCTATCATGGAGAACATTTCTTAATCAGTTTGAAATTGAGGTGTTCAATTCTGAAACCAAGGTGTGTTGTATCTACAACATATAGTTGTGCTGGGTGATGAAGCAATATCCTGTGTTGTTTTGAAGATCTCTGGGGGCTTCTGGACCAGTAACTCTTAGGGAAGTATCACATGCCTTATTCATCAATTTTTATTTAATAGTTCATGTCTTTTTGGACTGACATTATCCACTCATGAAAAGATTTTTTTTTCCTTTTCAAGATGTATTTTGAAATGTAATTCCTAAGTAGAGACTTTCCATAAGGCTTTTTAATACACCATTAGTTTAATTTAAACCCTAGTATTCCTTCCTCTACTTCCATTTCACTTGTGTTTTTTGTCTCGAATTACACATTTTTTTAGTTGGGTTGTGAGGTCACAGGCCTCCATATAGCTTTCCTACCCATTCCTTTGGACTAACAACCATTCACCCCCTTTTCCCTCTATGTCTGCCATTCCTTTTCCTGATTATGTCTTTCTTTTTCCAGTATCCCACTTCTTTCCTCTCTTTATACCTATAGTTGGCTATCCCCTTCCCTCAGCAATTCTCTTTCTTAACTGAGATGTATAAAGGGTTAATGGCTGAGCCTTGCATCTAATGGTTCCAATCCTGTGTTAGATCTTTGTGTCTTGTTTCCTCCCTTTAGTCTTGTTGCCTTAGAGATATTTTATATCTCTTATTAAGGGAAAAAATAAGGTTGGAAAGTATAAGGTTGGAAGGGATGGAATGAGGGTGGAGATGGTAAGCAACAGAGATTTCTATTCTCTCTAAGTGAATGCTGAATGCAAATTTCAAATTAAAGAGTGAGAAGATATCTCAACATTATTCAAATTTATGTTCTTTCAGATGTGGATTGTAATCCAGTTAATGTGAATGTTTAAGTGGTGACTTAGGAGAAGGTCTCAGAGAGAAATGATGTAATTTTCAGTGCTATGAACCTGTACATTTATGAGAACAGATATACATGAAAAGTTCTCTGTTAAGTATATTCTCTGACAGAAGATCTTGCAATACACAGCAACAGAAAAAGAAAGATGAAGACAGAAATGCGTGAGATAGGGTAGAAGGATGGAAGGAGGCAATGAAAAAAGTAGGAATGAAATGAGAGGAAGAAAGAGAGATTTTACTTACTCTATCTCCTCATTAATTCCCATTATATTTTGTAAAAATTAAGGGAACTGTTATAAAATACACTACACTCAACTAGCAAAACTGACAGCCTAATTGATTATATCCAGACTACTTTTCTCCAGCAAAAGACCTTTGGGAGGTTATTTTTTTTCATCTTGTCTGAAAGGATGTGTCAAAATTCTCATTTCATTCAATGTTCACCTCATTCTATGAACAGTCACAAATAGACACCCAATGATTTAAACATGGCATGAGTTCTGATTGTTTGGCAAACTAGGTACTGCTACCTTTTGGTTGGAAGACAAATCAGAATATATATTCACTCCAGTCCTTTCCATCACCAAGACCAATTAGGTGGAACTGTCAGAAGAAAATAATAATGAATTTAAATATATTCTCTGAGTGTGAGTTCCTGTGTGCAGTTATGTGCAGGTCAGTTTTTATTATCCAATTGACAGAACCTGAAATCACCTGGAAAAGGGGACACTCAATTGAAGAACTGTCTAGATCTGATTGGCCCGTGGCCATGACTGTGAGAGATGGTGTGGACTAATGACTGATGTGGAAGTGTTATGCAGTATGGACAGCATCATGCCTAAGCAAGTAGGTCTGGCATTATAAAAAAAAGCTAGCTGTACATGAGCCTGAAAGGGAGCCAGTAAGCAGCATTCTTTCATGGTGGCAGCTTCTAGGCTGTTGCCTCAAGTTCAGCCCTGACTTTCTACAAAGATGGACTGTGACCTGGCAGTATAGGAAGAAATAAACCCTTTCATCCTTCAAGTTGCTTTTTGTCAAGATCTTTTTATCACAGCAATAGAATCCACCCAGAACAACGTGCACTGCCATTTCTCACTTCTGCTTTGTGGCAGGTTCTCTCTTGTTGTTCACTGCTGTCTACCACCAGGTTAGCTGGACCACAAACTCAGATGAGAAGATTCTCCTTTCTCTGCTTCCCATGTCTTCATGGGGGCATTCTGGGACTGTATTTAGATACTCACACTATTGTTTCCAGTTTTTTACATGGCTTTCTGCAAATCTGAACTCAGTTTCTTGAGCTTTGTGGGAAGCAGTTTACCCACTAAACCATCATCCCAGCCCCAACTCAATATATTCTTGATACATCAAAGAGAAATTAGAGTCTAACTGAGAAGTTAATAAGAGAATTTCTTAACTTCAACGATGAAAAAATTATGATGTAAGACACCAGTGAATTAGTCATTAATGGGACTGTGGAAAAATAGAATTAATGAAATGGTCAGTGTAATCTCTTTTCATCATAGCATATAGTTATAGATAGATCACTAAATTTTCTAAGGCTAAAGCAATGAACTTTTTAAAAGTCATTGGTAAAATTAATATACTAATGGCCCCACTGTTTAATCAAATGGGAGGGCATTCACTTCTTGCTGAAGGAGATTTTATTTGTTTGTTTGGGTTGGAAATTCTTTGTTGATATATGCTCAGTGCCTAGGATTCCTTTTTTGTTTTTTTTTTTTCATTTGCTATTTATTTAATGTATTACTGAATTGTTCCATACCACTGAGCACAAAGCTAGATGTTGATGACCAAAATAATTAATGCAAAGCCTTGTGCCCCCAGGCCTCACTTTTGCTCACAAGTGCATAAAGCAAATAATTAATAGTATTTGATTCAATCTATGATACACATGTCCTGTAAGATAAGATAAGAAGCCTGCCATACAGAATGCTCTATCTGAAGGCTACTTGGAGAAATATTCACTGCTAGGTCATGAGAGCCATTCTTCATTGAAAAATTGCCAATGATCTTTATGTCTTTGCTTGTAAGCTTTTGTTTACTTAGAATTAAACAATTTCTCATAGGGACCAAGTATCTCTAGGGAAGGGATTGAAAACAACCTGTGTATGGATCATAGTCATTAAATCTGTTTTTGTCATGGACATCTAAATTGGGGAATTTTTGAGAGCCTCGATCTTCAGTGTGAGTTGTATTGGTTCTCATTCTGTTTTGTTCTTAATTTTGGGAGTTCTATCCTCTGGCTCTTTAACTCATCATTAAGACTGAAATCTTTTTGCATTCTGAAATCTATCTTCCTGATAAAAATACATCTGTCCTCTGCTGATAATTATATCCTTTGTATATGTTTTATTTTATATTAATGTATATTTTCTACTTCCTATGCATCTGATATATGGTTTTCTTTTACTATTGTAACATACCTCACATAATTAGCTTAATCGAAGTAGTTGAAACAATGTTCTGTACCAGTTTTACTGGATCTATCCAATGGAAATGAGCAAATATAAGGTCCAAGATTTGGTTTCTAATATCATCCTTCAATAAAAAGGAGCAAGGCTCCCCAGAGATATTTTGTAGTTCCAGGAAATAATAAGTGAACAAATACACACAAGATAAACAAAAGCAAGAACCCATGAAGATTAGAAAGGAATGTAGGAACCAAATAAATGTGCTCCCAGGGACCAAAGCTGGTACAATTAAGCAATAAAGATGTTGGGATTGCAGGACAATACAAAAAAATAAGATAAATATCCATGAATGGAAACTGAAACTAATCAATGGAGAAAAGACAATTTATGTGCAAATACTTCTGTAGTTTTTTTTTTTCTGTGTTGATTTTCTGCTCTCACAGAGACAGATGGAACATAAATTGTCATTTTTTAGATTGTTGGCTGTACTCAGTGATCTTCTTTCAAATAGAGGAAAAGGAAAATGGCTGAAAACAGGAACAACTCAGAATTCAAAGCTTTCCAAGCACTACCTCAGCTGAGTTACCAGATATCATGTGCCTTTGGTATAGTGTAATGAAAATTACATCTTTTAGTTCTGCAATCTTCCTCTTAAAACATATGACCCTTATCTAATCTTTGAGAAGCAATGCAAGACAAATTCCATCTAAGAGACATCATGCAGAATATAGAACTCTGATTCTCAAGTGGACAGCCTGGGTGTCAGAAATAAGGACAGTCGAAGGACAGAAGTAAGGAATGTCAGAATCAAGAGAAGCACAAAGAGACATGACAAATGAATGTCATGCAGTATCCTGGGCCTGTTCCTGCAATAGGAAAGAATTTAGAGAAAAGTTAGTGCCTCCAAATAAAGTTTGAAATTAAATTTGAAGTAGATGCACACCAATACTAAAACAATGTAGCATACAATGTAAGATCAATAATCGGGGGATCTGGGTATGGCACATGTGAATACTCTTTGTACTTTCCTTGGGATATTTTTTATAAAAATATAAAACTGCACTACAAATAAAGTAAATCTAAGATAAAGAAATCTGTCATTACTCATAAATGACACCAAGAAGGGGAAATAAAATTTGGAGAGGATATTTTAGAATTTCATTTTGGCTGACATAGTTGAGGAGTATATTCCAAAGAGAAGCAGAAAAGTAAGAAAAAGAAATAAAAGCTCCTATTTGTTATTAATATTTTTATACAGACAGTAGATTAGGTAATGATAGAATTACATAAACTACAAGTATCACGAATATAAACAAAATCCACAGTTCCAGTAGTTTCATGGATGGTTCTGCATACGAACAGTTCTGTATTCTTTGATCTTGGGAGACAGGGAGATAAAACTCTGAAACCACCTAAAATGCACCACTTATTTCTTATCTCCATGTTCAGAGAGTATCTCTCCTACTAATAAATTCAGCTTTTATCTTGGAAGTTGCTTTGCAGTTGAGGAATTAGTAAGTCTGTGCCCCAATCTAAGTCCAGGATCTTCTGAGAGTGCAGTGCCTACGGCTTCTGCCCAGTATTGCAAAATAAACTGAATAATTCAGTGCAAGAAGATTGTTTGGGATGATCAAAGACCGTCAGAAAGGGAGCAAAAAAAAAAAAAAAAAAGCAAATAGACACAGTACATTTTTTTTTTTCCTGCTCAGTTTCCAGGAAGCTATCCTGAGATGGTCAATTTGCAAAATGATGAAGAAAATCAAAACTGATTTTCTGGATATTTTTCTCATGAACTTCCTTTCCACTTGACATAGAAAAAAATAGGGTGAAAAGCCCAAATATCAGGTGTTGCTCAGCTCTAGAAGAAAGCAGTGAACTCATTACAGGAGTAAGTTTTGCATAGAAACACTCTTGCCGGCCAGTGGTGGTGCACGCCTTTAATTTCAGCACTCGGGAGGCAGAGCCAGGTGGATCTCTATGAGGTTGAGGCCAGCCTGGGCTACCAAGTGAGTTCCAGGAAAGGTGCAAAGCTACACAGAGAAACCCTGTCTCGAAAAACCAAAAAAAAAAAAAAAAAAAAGAAAGAAAGAAAGAAAGAAAGAAAGAAACACTCTTTTGTAGCTGGAGACAGGACTGTGGCCTAATTTCCTATATTTTCCCCTTATCAGGTTTGGGTAAATGGCTGTTCTTTGACTGCCATCCTCATGTCCCAGACAGTAGGTTCCAGGGATAAAAAAAAACACTCCAAAAATCAAAAGGTAGATAAGAAATACAACTAATAATCCCAGATTCTGTGTTAATCACTATGTATATGAGGTGAACATTTAAGGCATTAAGGATGTTATCAAGAAGCCTGTGATTCTGATGGGCCTGAAAGAAGCTTTACTAACAATGAACTTCAGCTGGAGACCATCACATGACTGATGAATAGGATCTTGAAGTTTTACAAAACCATGGAGGGTAATTCAGGCCAAGGTGACAAAGTCTATCAATACAGGAGGCTCAGAGGTGACATTAAAGAATGAGATTGGGTTAAAGAATGGTGTGTCCTAATTTTGAATTTTAAAGTGTTACCTGAATATAGAGCACACACATGGTATTATGTATGTGACAAAGAGGCTCAGGAATCCATCAGGACATGAATTTAGAGACAGAGGGTCAGGTTTTATAAGAACACTTAGGATATGTTATAGATTTTTTTATACTAGTCAGCAAGAAGTAATTGAATGGTTACAAATGGAGCAAGCAGAAGCATTTGATAATTAAAACACACACACACACACACACACACACACACACACAGTGGAACAATTGTATTACTTGCTCACACTTATTTGCTCTGCTACAAAAGTTAATGTTGCAGAATTTATCTCTAATGTTTAATGGCATGAGTTGATGAGGGTGTTGTGTTGCCATAACCGAGAGCTGCCTCCCTGCTAATAAATGTCTGATGACACAGCTAATAAAGGCGTGTTCTGCTTTAATGTCTTCCAATAAATGTTTTATATTACCACCAAATGAGGGCAAAGAAAAGCAGTACAATGCAGATTGTCATCCTGAATTGTATTGCAAAATAAAAATTAAAAAAAAAAAACAAAAAAAACCTAAAGTTCATAATCGATATTAGAAGAAGCGTGGCAATAGCATTTGGCTTAAAAAAATAACTATGTGTGGACCTATCTCATCCTGTTCTCCCCACTCCTTCAACAGCTAAGAAATGTATCTTTAAATTACTATACTTCTGATGCATTTTGTTTTTGTTTGCTTTGTTTATTTTCTCCCATTATACTGAATATTACTGCTATATAGAACCTCTCCCCGATATATATAGATTGTAGTACTTTGGTTACAGAAGGTACCAAGGAAACCTTTGCTGTTAGGTATAACAGAAGCTGGGGTTAATATCTTATGTATTATTTAATAGCAGAAATATAAATCATTTCAGTCTTTCAAATATTTTTATTAGTTCTTGGAGAATTTCATACACAGATACTACATATTTTGATCATATTCATCCCTAGACCTACCCATGTGCTAGCTCAAATTCCCTATACTTTTGTCATCTCCTCTCAACTTCGTGCCTTTTTTTATAACACTGATGTCAGTTTGTGATGTTCACATATTTAGGGGTGTGGGGCCATGTAGAGCATGGCTGATCAACCAGTGGCCACACCTGCCTCTCCTTCCCCTAGCACCAATCAACTGACAATAGCTGAATAGCTAGAGGTCTGGAGGTTCATGAACGCCTTCCCATTCCATGCTGGAATGGTGACTGGCTTGATGTTGTGCAGGACGTATGCAGGTGACCACAGCTATTACTATGACCTCATGAGTGCAGAAATCCTGCCACATCCTGAAGACACTATTTTGATTTGATCCTCTGGATTGTAAAATCATTTTTTTTTTCTGCAATGTTCCTTGAACCTTTGGAAAAGGAGGTTTGCTATACGTGTCCCATTTGTGTCTCTATACTCCATGGACACATGTACCAGACTTGGTCAATTGAAAACAATACATTGAGATTTCATAAGGCTCAGATTCTCAGTAGAAAGTGCGCATTTAATATTCATTGAGACAAATAGCAGCCAATAAACATGAGGGGGTAGGGAGGGAGGGAGGGAGGGAGAGAGGCAGGGAGGGAGGGAGGCAGGGAGGGAGGGAGGGAGGACAGCCCGAGGAAAGAAGGGAGGAAGGGAAGAAATAAATCTATGGCCCTAAGTCATTCACTGTAATTTTAAAATGTTTCAAAATTAGAAATTTATCCTGGTTTTTAAGGGAGAAAAACACCAAAGCACATTATATTGAAGTAAAGTTTAAACAGTGAGTAAAGATAAACAGAAATTTAAATTCCACTTGTACAAAAAAGAATAAATTGTTTTTTTTATTGTTTGTTTGTTTTTAGGAAGAACAGGTTGTTTGTCAAATGGCAATGGTTATGTTGACAGGCTGGTACTTACAGGCTAGACACTGAAGACACATCAGAAGACAAAATACGATGGCCTAATGGATTTGTTTCATTACAACATTTTAAAGTGGGAAAACAAGGGGACCAAAGGTGAATGAAGGCTACCGTGAATCACACAGGAAAGTGTATCCGGTCTCACATTCCCCAGGCTAAAATGTTCTTATTTTGACAGCTGGGGGTGGTTCAGACAGATGTTCACTCTGTGAATGGGTCTCCAGTGGGTCTTGTTCATGTAGAGAATTACACAACTTCTTTGCATGGTGTCCTCATGGGACACTAATTGTAAGATACATTTTTCTACTATTTTTTTTTAACAGAAATGAGTAAGGACCAATATAATTATTTTACAGATAGCATGGCCCCAGTTTTTTTTCCATTGTGAATGGAATGTAAGGGAAAGTCATATGGGTATTTACTTTGCAGAGTAAGGCTGCTGCTTCTAGCCCCAGGAAATGCTTACCAGTAAACTACGCAATGATGACCCCATAAAACACATACCAGTACACTATGAAATGGTGGCCACATAGACCACAGGTTAATTAGCAACTATTTTATTGGGCTATTCTATCCACAGTGGTTGGTTTTTAACTTCACAATACAGAAAAGTCTGTGATTGTCCAAAGAAATTCTGTCTTGGTCCTTGGATTTATTATTTCCATCAAGACAAGGCTATAAAATGAGCTCATTAAATTTGCCTCTGACACTAAGCTTAAAGCATCAGACACAATTCTTGAGAAGTGTCTAGCCATGAAGTGTTGCCCTGGAGAGCCACATACACTTTAGCAAAGATGGTTATTTGTGAAAAGGAAGAAAATCTGAATAGACAAACTGGAGGATAATTAGCTTAGGGATTATGGTCAAAATAAATTGCCAGAGTCTAATTCATTATGACCCAAGCAGGGATGAAAGCCCTAACACTGAGCTTTAACATTTATTTAAGAAACTTCTTGAAGCAGAAAACTGCTAGTACCGAGTACTGTGCTGGGACACTTGAGTTGAGGGACTGTTGTTGGTCATTATTCCAGTCTCAATATCCAGGAATGTGTTCAGATTCCTGTCCAGGTCTGCTAAGATGTAAAGCACAGCAGAACAAAGGAGGACACAAAAGAGCGAGTTCTGAAACAAGCAGGAGACAGTGCCCTGCGAACTAGGGGTGTTGTCCCAAGGAGAGGGACAGGCTTTATAGTTATTTTAGTTTTAAAAAAAAAGTTGCTGGACTCTAATGAAAACCCAAGAGTATCAGTATCAGAGGTTGAAAGGTCTTGGTAGGACACAGATGCAGGAAAACTCTTTTCTAAATTTTTACAACTGGGACTGTGACAGAGCTAAGGTGCCATAATGAAGAACCACAGGTTGAAGGGATCAAATGACAGGCATTCATTTTCTCACAGCTCTGGAAAGCCAGAAGATTAAGGAGCTGGCATCCTGATAAGGGCTCTAACTGGTTTAGAGAGAGATCTGGCCCTTTTCTCAATAGGACCTCCAGGAGTGTGTAGGGAGACTTTGAGACAGTGTTGGGAAGGAGAGGGAGAGAGAAAGAGAGAGAACAAGAGAGAGAGAGAGAGAGAGAGAGAGAGAGAGAGAGAGAGAGAGAGAGAGAGAGAGAGAGAGAGAGAGATGTAGAAAAAGGGAGGAAGAGAGAAAAAGATCTTACTTGGTCAGGCATTTCAGGAGACACCTGTAATTTCACTATGCTGAAGAGGAAAGCAAAAAATCAGGAGTCAGCTTGTGACCAGTATGGGCTACATAAGAACCTGACCAAATCCTGCAAATGAAACAAACAAAATCACAAGAAATGAGTCTGCCTTTTTTTTTTTTAAAAAAAAGAGCATGTTTGTTACTAGGATGGAAGCATCTTTTTATGAATACTTGTAAACCAGCAGATTTTAATCAAACTCTATTAATCCAAAAGGCAAGATCTTAGCACTTCATATGACAAGTGATGAATTTTTAGCCTTAACTTTTTTCCTTTCCTTTTTTCTCATTAGAAAGTGAGGCAGGAATACAAATTTAATAACATAGCATTGAAAAGAAAGGTGTTTTTCATGATAAAATGGCTTATACATTTAAAAGTGAGGTTTATAGAAGGTAAAAATTAAGTAATATGGATACACCACATGGATATTTAATCTTCTAGAATGAGTAAAGAACATGAACATGATTTTAATATGTCAAAATCAAAAATTAAGCATTGAAATGGAGATGAATAGTTCTTTAGTTAGGTATTAGAGTCTCAGAAAGCCTTCATCTGTGAAACTGCAATCTACTTGAATTTGCATTTCAAGGAAAGTCCCACAGTATAGCTTTAGAAAACCTGGAACTGAGAACTGATTTTTCTCTCTAACAAAAAGCACCTTTATAAAGCGAGCCTAGGATGATGAATGTTAAACATTTCCTCTATATCCTTTTATATTTTTTTAATCATGGGGGAATTAGTTAAATAATGGTTTATTTAAAAATGAGATTGCACTATTTTATCCCATATTTTGCTTTGGTTAGGAGATGTGAGTGCGATGTTGAAAACCATTATCATTTCTCAGGTAGGTGTGGCATGTTCCATGTAGTGTGTGGATGGTAAGTAGTGGCCAGCACACTACTCATCCTTCAGTCTTATCTTCATTGTTGTATTAAATGTTTAACAAAACGCTAGGAGAGAGAATATGAAAGGGAAAAAATGGAAAGCATGAAAATGGCATGTCTGGAGAAAGCTTTTGTTACTCCTTATACTGGGTGTGTATAATAACTCCTAACAACAGTTTGCTACACTAATAGATCAGTCCATTGCTGAACCTTTATCAGATAAGCTTCTTCTTGAAGTAGATAAAGACCTACAAGTAGACAGTACACAGACAGTGAGAGAGTTTGGAAACTAAATGGGATGTCTGTATCACACCATTCAAGGCTCTGGTATCCATGTGGAAGAGGAAGCTGAAAAATTCTAAAAGCCAGCGGTGGTAGATTTTTCAGACGTAATAGGACTATTGTATATATGAACTCACAAGGATTATTATTATTTTTTAATCTTAGCTACTACATGAGAGGGAAGTTGGGGCGTTCATTTGTCAGTTTCAAAACGTCTTTTTTTTTTTTTGCAAAGAATACCAACCTACGGCATGCATTATCCACATACATAGTAGTCTAGTGAACTAATCTTTTGTGTGTTGCTGTGATAGTGACAGAACCAGTATGAAAACATTGCCTTTTCATTTGAAAACCCTGGGTTAATAGGTTTGTGGAACAGAAAATTTCTAGGTATGTTGTAGACGTTTCAAAAGCAACAATAACTGTAAAAAAGTGAGAATAATTGACAAAATCCTCAATGGCACTCACTCTCTCAGGTTTCCTCTTAAATATAAATTAAATTTAATATATCCCACTGATGTAATTCGTTAAAGAAAATAAAGGCGCCATTTCTACCCAGGGATTCTGTCACTTGTCTCATGAATTCAAAATTATCCACACTGATGTCAATTCTCTACTAAATTCCATTATATCACAGCCCTGTTCAAAATGCTATCTTCTATAGCTCCCCCTTGTGACTCTTCTACGTAGGAACTTCGCTTCATTGTGAAGTACCAGGTTTCTCAAATAGCTTTATGCTCACTGATGTTATATAGTCTAATAAATGGTATATCTTTAATTTATGTAATGCTCCCATTTCTGTTTTGTATGTCTGATTGTCCAAAGCACCACTTGGAAATCAGATTTTTTTTTTCTTAGCATCTTTTCAATTGCCTTCAAAAAGTACATGTCTCCACAATTTCATGGTCTTTCCAGAAATGTAAAACAAGGACAGAGCCTATACTGTTTTTGTTGGCAGGCATAGCTAGGAAGCACACAGAGAGCACAACAGATCATCCAGATTTTGGTGAGAGTTAGATAATATAACAGATTTCTCCATATGCTCTGATAGAAATATGTGTCTGATCCATTTGTCAAGAAGCTGGATTGTAGGGTAGTAACACATGCTTGGAAAAGCCACATGTTTTGTACCAGTCCCATTTGGTAAATGTGGCTTACATCTAAGTCAACTTCATTTTAAGATTCAAAACAATGGGGCTGTTTCTAGCCAAAATACTGATGTTGTGTCAGAAAGCAAAGAAAACAGGCTTCAACTTAAAAATGACAAGTCTCTTGATTTGCATTTCATTAGCCTAAGAAAGCCACACTAACAATCAAGATCCTAGTGAGATAGCGTGAGATAGCAGAGTATAATTTTCTTTTTTTTTTATATGCACAGTGATTTTTTTTTAATTTTTATTTTGCAATACAATTCAGTTCTACATATCAGCCACAGATTCCCTTGTTCTCCCCCCTCCCCCCCTCACCTTCCCCCCATCCCGCCCCCCATTCCAATATCCTCCAGGGCAAAGCCTTCCCCACAGACTGAGATCAACCTGGTGGACTCAGTCCAGGTAGGTCCAGTCCCCTCCTCCCAGGCCGAGCCAAGGGACCCTGCATAGGCCCCAGGTTTCAAACAGCCGACTCATGCAGTGAGCACAGGACCCAGTGCCACTGCCTGGATGCCTCCCAAACAGATCAGGCCAATCAACTGTCTCACCCACTCAGAGGGCCTGATCCAGTTGGTGACCCCTCAGCCATTGGTTCATATTTCATGTGTTTCTGTTTGTTTGGCTATTTGTCTCTGTGCTTTATCCGACCTTGGTCTCAACAATTCTCGCTCATATAAACCCTCCTCATTCTCGTTAATTGGACTCCCAGAGATCCACCTGGGGCCTAGTCATGGATCTCTGCATCCAGATCCCTCAGTAGTTGGATGAGGTTTCTAGCACGACAATTAGGGTGTTTGGCCATCCCATCATGGGAAGTAAAAACAATGCTTTTGAATTTCAACTACTAGTAGCTAATGCTGTCTTGGAGCCACACATTATAGAACACATTTACAAATAGTAATTCTAATCCTTTCCCTAATCTTAGAGAATAGGAAAACTGTAGTCTTCATTTTGCAGAAAAGGGTGAAAGCCCAGAAGTAGCATGAGATCATTCCATTTAGCAATGGAAGAGAGAGGATTGGATCCATACCTGGCTGGTTGGTCTGCTTTTGGCCAATCACCTGAGTTTTGTCTCAAATGACAAGTTGTACTCCCTTTTCTCTTTGAAAGCACACAGTGAGGATAAGAAGTGGGATTCTGCAAGGTTTTCCAACCCCATGATCTCTTAACATTAGATCTTGTCATAGTCTTCCAAATACGAAAACACAATCTTTAGCTTTTTTAAATTGAAAATAAATTCTTTTCTCATACCGTATAACCTGATTACAGTTTTTGCTCCCTCCACTTTTCCCAGTTCCTCTTCCCCTCCCCTCATCCCCTCCAGATCCACTCCATTTCTGTCTCTCAGTAGGAAAGAACAGTATTTTAAGAGATAGCAAACAAACATGACAAGATGTAATAGGATAAATCGAAGCAGAAAATTTCATGTTGTAGTTGAACGCAGCAACTCAACTGGAGGAAGAGTCTCAAGAGCAGACAAGAGAGGGGAAGACTCGCCAGTTCTCGTAGTTAGGCGTCCCATAAAAATACTAAGCTGATAGCTACAATACATATGAAGAGAACCTGGCCTAGACCCCTGTCAGCCCTGTGCTTGCTGCTTCAGCCTCTGTGAGCTCCTATGTGGCCTGCTTCGTTGATTCAGATTCCTGGTGTCCTCCATTCCCTCTGACTTGTACAGTCTTTCTACATAATTTTTCATAGGATTCCCTAAGCTCTGAGGGGAAGGATTTGATGAGAATCTCCAATTTAGACTCTCCTGCATGTAAGGTTTGGCTGAGGGTTTCTGCATCTGTTCCAATCTCCTGCCAGAGGGGAACTTTCTGATGGTGACTGGATAAGGCACTGATCTATAAGAGTAGCAGAACATCATTAGAAATCATTTTATTGTTTCGGGGGGTTTATTTTGTTTCTTTGTTTTTGGACCAATTGTATTTGGTTTTATCTTAGGTCTCTGGGTGATCCAGGCTATGGTTCTTGGTTTCCCAAGCAGTGTTGTGTATGGGTTCTTTCTTATGGAGTGGGGCTTAAGTCAAATCAGACCTTTGTTGGCTATTCCCATAAGTTCTCTGCTACCATTGCCATAGCATATTTTTTCAGGCAGAGCAGATTGTACGTCAAAGATGTTTGTGTATGGGTTAGTGTCCACATTTCTCTTTCCATAGCATTTAAAGTTCCTTTCCACACCTAAGAGACCAGACAGAATATAAGGGTTATTCTTCCATGTAGGCACCAGTTCAACTTCTCCATGTTCATTGAGTTGTGTGGAAGCTGTCCTCCACAACAAGATGCACTGTCAGTTTTTTAGAGAGCAACTTTTTGTCTTAACATCAGTCTGGGCTATTTGGGGATTTCCATGGAACCCCCTTGCCAATATCTCTTTGAATGCAACTCATACTCACCGTGGAAGCTACAATTCACAAAACCAGACAGGTTAAAAAAAAGAGGAGGAATCTAGGTGGATGCATGGATCTCCCTGGGAAGGGGAAGCAGAATAGATTTTTATGGGTGGACTCTGGGCAGGTGGGGATGGGAGTAGATGAATCAATTTGGGTGTGGGATAGAGGGATAAAGCACAGAAGAGACAGTTGGAATTGGGGTCATTTGAAGGAAGGTGAGGAAACCTAGTGCAGAGGAAACTTCTAAGAAACTATGAAAGTGATCTAATGAGAACTCATAGTAGTGGGAGGTATGGAATCTCAACTGGCCATCTCTTGTAGCCAGGCAAGGCTTCCAGTGATGGGTCTAGATTGCATTCTGATATCTTCTAAAATGTCTTTCTTCAAAGACTTGAAGTTTTTATCGTACAAGTCTTTCACTTGTTTGGTTAGAGTTACTCTAAGGTATTTTAAATTATCTGAGGCTGTTATGAAAGGTGTTGTTTCCCTGATTTTTTTCTCGGTTCATTTGTCCTTTGTATGTATAGGAGGGCTCCTTTTTCTTTTCTTTTCTTTTTTTCAGTTAATCTTGTATCCAGCCACTTAATGAAAAGTGTTTTAGTCTAATTGCTTTGAGTTTCTCTCCATTTAATTTGATGCTGGCTTTAGGCTTGCTGTAAATTACCTTTATTATGGTCAACCTTTATCTTAAGGCCAGGTAAAGGAAGGCCAACCACGTGAATTTCATTGACAGGGTGGAATAAGAGAACCCATTCCCCCAAATTTTCCTCTGACCTCATCAAAAGCACCTTTGCACACATGCTCACCCAACATAGTAGAATCTGTTTGTAATCCAATATGTGGACAGTGAAGCCAGGAGGATCAGATATTCCAAGCCCTCCTCAGAAGCACATTGAATTCAAGGATATTCCTGGCTTTGTGAGACTCTCTCTCAAAGGAAAAAAAAATTAAGCCACAGGAGAAGAAATAAAACACACTGGTAAGGGTAATGAACCTTGATGTAATATGCAAGCTTCCACACTGAATACAATAAAACAAATTTTTCACTCATAAAACTGAACAACATGTAATTTTCTCATAAAGACTATCCCTTCCTTCATGGCTTGGGATTCCAGATCCTATCCACAATCTTCCTGCATTCACAGCATTCAAGGGGGAAGGAAACAAAAGTTATTATTTGTTCCTGGTACATATTACCCAAGATTTGACCACATTACTTCTACTTTGCCTAAAATGTGGTCCTAGACTGGACAGTCACTGCTAGCAAGAACTCTGCCATGTAGAACATGCTTCATAATAGTTTGGTGAGTTTCAAGAAACATCTGCCATATATGACACTGTCATCTTCACTGAACACAAATGAAGGCAAAAGATTAACAAGAAGAGTTGTAGATATATTTATGGGCTTGTGTTCGTTTTTGGTTTCTTTTCTCCTACTGTAACTATTAATTACGAAACTCATCGTAATATGATTTTTTGGCAAGGAATCTATTAAATGGCCTTCCAGATGTTTCATTAATTATCATCAGAGACATAATGTTAAGTGTGAGGAATTTTCATCAAAGGGATACCATTTTCTTCTCATATTTGAAGTAAACATCAAGGATGAAGGAATCTAGTTGAATGTTAGTCATAGCTGCCTAAGTATCTGGAAGACCAGATCTTCTCACCTGTGAAATAGAACTAATAACAATATCTGCTGTATAACATTGAGATGGGATTAAAGTCACTTTGTGTGGTGGTTTGAATGAGAATGGCCCATGGGCTTATATGTTTGAATACTTGTTTCCATTTGGTGGAACTGTTTGGAAAAATTGGGAGTTGTGGTCTTGCTGGGATAAGTGTGTCACTGAGGGCTGGCTTTGGGGTTTCCAAAGACTTTCACAATTCCCAGTGAGCTCTCTTCCTACTTCCTATTTGTGGATCAAGATCAGCTACCTCTCCAGCACTATATCTGCCTATTTGCCACCATGCCCTACCATGATGATAATGGACTGGACCTCTGAACTCTAAGCCACCCAATTAAATGTTTTTCTTTATAAGAGTTGCCATGGTCATAGTGTCTCTTCACAGCAATGGAAATCCTCCCTAATACAATCTCTGTCTCTGTTTCCAACTGTTGCTGACTGAAATCCTGCTGATAACACAAGATAGATTCTATGTCTCTGGGTCAGTCAGCCTGTGGGGTCCTGGTGCTCCAGGAAATGTCAGGGGTAGAATTACTCACATAGCATGGGTCTTAGACTAGAATGGTAATTGGCTGGCCACTCCCTCAATCTTTAGGCCACTCTTAACCCCAGCACATTCCATAGGCAGGACCGACTCTAGATAGAAGGTTATATGGCTGGGTTGGTGTCCTAATACCTACACTGGAAGTCTTGCCTAGTCACAGAAGATGACCAGTTCAGGCCACATATTCACTATTGCTAGGAGTCTTCGCTGGGGTCATCCTTTTAGATTCCTGGGAGATTCCCTTGCACCATTGTAGCATGAACTTAAAAGTTCTTATTAATAAAATCAAACCTGAGGCCAATTATTGGGGTCAATGCTGGTAGATCAGAGAGACAGAACAAGCCACAGCTATCTCACCTTGCCAATTCCTCAGCTGGTCCTGTTTCCTCAGACTGGAAGCCTCTGTGCCCTCATCCAGAATGAATCTCAGCTGAACTGCTGCTAGAAGCCTGACTGCTTAACCAGCCAAATGCTTAACCAGGCAAATGCTTCTAGTTTCTGGTCCTCACGCCTTATAAACCTTTCTGCTTTCTACCACCACTCCCTGGGATTAAAGGCTGCTTTCTGGGATTAAAGGCGTGAGTCACCATGCCTGGTTGTTTCCAATGCGGCCTTGAACTCACAGAGATCCAGAGGGATTTCTGTCTCTGGAATGCTAGGATTAAAGGCGTGCGGTAACATTTTCTAGCCTAAATATCTTGTAGCTTTTCTGTTCTCTGACCCCAGATAAGTTTATTAAGGTACATAATATTTTGGGCAACACAATACCACCACACACCATGTTTCTATCTGACCCAGAAATGCCCACCCCTCTTTCCAGCCTTCTCTTTCAGTTCTCTTCTGCTCCATCCCCTCCTCAATATGACTTTTCATGTTCCCATCCCCACCTGCCCTCTGTCTACTCAGGAAATCTCTTCTATTTCTCTCTTCCCAGGGAGATACAAGCATCCCACTTTGAAATCTCTTTGTTACCTAGTCTCTCTGGGTCTGTGGATTATAGCATAATTATCCTCTACTTCACAGCTAATATCTATTTATAAGTGAGTACATACCATATTTGTCTTTCTGGGTCTGGGTTACCTCACTCAGGATGATTTTTTTTTCTAGTTCCATCCATTTGCTTGGAAATTTCTCGATGTAATTGTTTTTAACTGCTGTGTAATACTCCATTGTGTAAATGGACCACATTTTCTTTACCCATTATTCAGTTGAGGGACATCTAGGTCGTTTCCAGTTTCTGGTTATTATGAGCAAAGCTGCTATGAACATAGTTGATCAAGTCCTTGTGGTATGGTAGAGTATCCTTTGGGTATACACTAATATTGGTATAGCTGGGTCTTGAGGTAGATCAATTCCCAACTTTTTGGGAAACTGCCATATTGGTTTTCAAAGTGGCTGTACAAGTTTGTATTCCCACCAGCAAAGGAAGACTGTTCCCTTGCTCCACATCTTCACCAGCATGAACTGTCACTTGTGTTTTTGATCTTAGCCATTTTGACAGGTGTAAGCTAGTTTTGAGTTGCATTTCCTTAATGACTAATGATGTTGAACATTTCTTTAAGTGTTCCTTAGCCATTTGAGATTCTCCTGTTGAGAATTCTCTGATTAGGTCAGTAGCCCATTTTTAAAAATTGGGTAATTGTTTTTGTGTCTAGTTTCTTGAGTTCTTTGTATATCTGGTGGATGTGGGGTTGGTGAAGAACTTTTCCCATTCTATAAGCTGACATTTTGTAAACACTTTCTTCTATAAGTTGCCTTTTTTTTTCTCGTATCTTATCACAACAGCAGAAAACTAAACAGTCACATGGTTGTTGTGCTCTCATGAAAAAGGAGATTAAGAATATTAAGTACTATGTTTCCTTCTATCTTCAACAAACCATAAGGACTAGAATAATCAAGCATGGTCAGAGCAAAAATCCAAATTAAGGACATCATGCAACTGCATTTGTATAATTGTGATTTACAAAAAGGACTGCCAAGATGGCTCAGAGTTGAAGGCACTTACCACTGAGCCTGGCAACATGCGTCCTTAGTTAACCTATGATTAACTAAGGACATGCTATCCAGAATGAGGTACCATCTTTACATTATTTCTGGCTAATGCACAGAGTAAAATGCTGCCTGGGAAGGAGAGCTAGGGCTGTTATTCTATTCCTGAACTTTAGAGGGCAGTAAAGGAGTTGCTTGAAAGTCTCAGTTTGACAAGGGAAAAACAAAGTTCTTTCAAAAGTTATTTCTTTGAAGTGAAGATATTACCTCTTAGGATATTTGCTCTACAAATACTTTTTCCTTATGAAAAAATTTACCTTAAACAGATTATTAACCTGTGAAGAAATACTAAGGAAATTTTAGAAGGAGATATTGACTAGTGTAAAATAATTTAAAATTTTGTATTTGTCTGTACTCTACATTATATATTTAGAAGAACAGGAATAGTTTTAGAGAATTATGACTCTCTGAAAGAAGTTAAAAGAAGGCCAGAGCAATGTGAGACAGCTGATTGTGTATAACAATAAGCCACGTTACTTAAGAATTAGAAACACACTGACTGGAAAGTGAAACATAACTTATTTTTACAGTTAGGTAGAATTCACTCTACAAGACCTTTTCAGCAAGTAAGATGTTAAGCATCCAAATAAGGACAGCATTCTTTCAGAGAATGTGCACTGTAAAAACAAACCACTAGTTTTAAGCAGCAATTAAAAAAAAAAAAGCTTCCAAGTGCTCATGAAAAGTAGAAATAAGGGTTTCTCTTCTTGAATTTTCTTCCCTCCCTCAGATATATACAACTTCACAGGGCATGCATTAGCTTATATTAGTACACATTAGTATGATTCCGTTCTCTCAGAGAATCAATCCCTCTCAGGTCTAGTGAGCCCCCTCTATAAGCTGAGCCATTTCATTATAAGTAATTTTGAATCTCAGGACTACTGCTCAAGTTTAGTGACAAAGCAGAGTCACCTTCCCAGTTTTTTCCTGACTCAAAATATTCCTTTCTGTGCCTGCTCTGTACTGGTGACAGAGCACTGCTTATAGTTGGAACCAAAGTTCCTTGCAGTAGATGCTGTCTTGATTGTCCACGAATTCTTTCCCACTCAGACAGAGCCTGAGTGCAGGGTCTGTCCCGTCAGCACCTGCTTCCCTTTGTAGCAGGATCTACCAACACTAAACCAGTGCTCACCACTTACATGGAGGAGATATCAAGAGGCCTAAAGGTGTTGTGACTTTGTGTGGTCAACACAGCCACTGCTATGAGGATTTCAACTAGCCAAAGCACCCAGTGCATGATGGATCTGACCACAAAGCATCATGCTTATTTGAGGCACTGCACTCACTTCCTAGAGAGGTTTCAGAAATGAGACCTGGTGGCTTTCAGATTATCACAGAACAACGTATTCCTTTATTCAAAAATCAGAGTCAAAATGACAGGACATCAAGTCAGTGAGACCCTGGGATTATCAAAATCCCACTAGCAAGAATCTTATCAGGCTTTGGCATGCCTCTGGTGAATTCAACAAGACCATATGTCTGAGTGTTACATATTAGGGATAACATCCACCTTTTATTGTGAATATTACAACTAAATATCATCAACAAAACATAAGATTTGTTTTTTACTGCCTTCTTTCTTTTTTTAATAGGAATATTATCTTGATATTAAGGTCAGTCTGTTCACATTGTTTAAGCTAATAACTGTCACCTGATCTTATCTCACTGTCCCCAGGGGCAGTAGATACATTGTGGTGTGGAGCTACAGATAATGAAGCAAGCCATGCCAACAGAAGATCTAAGTACAGGAAAAAAGAAAGAATTCATGCCCCCCCCCCCACCGCCAGGCAGGTCCCATGCCCTGGGAAGTGATGGTCTTTCCCCAACTCACTGTCTCCTCTAGGGCAGCTCTCTGAGACAGACTCCTCTAGTAATGTGGGAGTAGGCTTAGATCCCAAGCCTTAGGAACAACCAATAAGGAATCTCTCTCAGGGACTTATCTATACTTCCTTACTTTCTGGATATTTTTATTTTTCTACAATAGTCGCCAAAGTTGTACCAGCATCAGGTAACTCCTTGTACAGGAGAAGCAAACCTACTCCACTCAAAAGGTGAAGTCAGGGTCAGTACCCAAGACAGAGAATGTTTATTAATCATGGTTTGAATAACAGAGATGACAGCCAACTGAGTTCTGAGGGTTCATAGGCTTGACTAGAGTCCCAAGCCTGCACCACAGAGCAGCTAAGAGTCACAGGGGAGTCTGAGCATGGGGAAGGAGAATGCCTGAGGAGGCTGTCCTCTCAGTTGCTCCTTGCTCCAGCAGTCCTGCAGAGCCCTCTGCCTAACCCTGTTTTTTTTTTTTTTTTTTTTTTTTTTTTTTTTTTTTTTTTTTTTTTCCGTTTCTGGCTCTACCCTTTTATGTTCTGAAGGATTTCCCTCAGAGATCTCTTTGTTCCATCTGTGAGGCAGATGCAGATTTTACCTCTGACCTCCATGTTGCTTTGGTCTCTTGGCTTGGACTCAAATCCCCACCCCCACCCTACCTTTGATGTATGACACACTGCCTGGTGTACCTGTAGCTGGACAATTATAGTCATGGAGCATGAGCGTCCTCAAATCCATCAACAGTAAGATCAGTAGTTCAGCTATGAAACTTAAAGTTATTTCGCATTTATTTAGTTGTATGGACACTGGATAATAAATACATTTTTACGTTTTGTTTGTTTTAGTGAGTCTATACTACATACCACGTTTCTGCCTCAGTAGCAACCCTAGCTATTCATTACCCAGAATTCATAAAACTTCAATACAAAATAAACAGTTATAATTTCAAGTTCTCCTTGTTTTCTAGCTTATCTGGGGTTGTGGATTGTAGCCCGGTTATCCTTTGCTTTACATTTAATATCCACTTAAGAGTGAGTACATACATTGCTTGTCTTTCAGGGTCTGGGTTACCTCACTCAGGATGGTTTTATCTAGTTCTATTCATTTGCCTGCATATTCCATGACGTCATTGCTTTTTTTTTTTTTTTTTAACCTCTGAGTAACACTCCATTATGTGTATGTCCCACATTTTCTTTATCCATTCTTTGGTTGAGGGGCATCTAGATTGTTTCTATGTTCTGGCTATTACAAATAATGTTGCTATGAACATAGTGGAACCTGCATGTGATCTAACTAGGCCCTCTGAATGTGGGTGACAGTTGTGTGACTTGGGCAGTTTGTGGGGCCCTTGGCAATGGGACCAGGA
Source organism: Peromyscus eremicus (assembly GCF_949786415.1). NCBI lineage: Eukaryota > Metazoa > Chordata > Mammalia > Rodentia > Cricetidae > Peromyscus > Peromyscus eremicus. The sequence goes on along the minus strand of NC_081426.1, from coordinate 42,900,572 downwards.
TTTATCCCTACTGCATGAACTGGCTTTTTGGAGCCCATTTCCTGTGGAGGGATACCTTGATCAGCCTTGATGCAGCGGAGAGGGCCTTGGTCATGCCTCAACTTGATATGCCAGACTTTGCTGACTCCCCATGGGAGGCCTTACCCTCTCTGAGGAATGGATGGAGGGTGGGGTTGGGGGGAAGGTGTGGGAGGGAGCTAGAGGAGGGAGAAATGTGGTTGGTATGTAAAATGAAAAAAAAGACGTTTAAATTTAAAAAAAATTTCAAGTCCTCTTGGTGATGAGATTATAGCACATTATTTTCAAGCTAATGAAGCTTAAATTATACAAAGACATTTGTACACACACATATATCCATTGACAAAGAAATCTTTTATCTTTCTGTTTTGAGACATAGTTTCTCTGTTTATCCCTGGTTGTTCTGGAACTGGCTCCATGTGGGGGGCCATCCAACCCCCACTTTTCTCCAGGGTACTCTTGAGCAGGAGCAGCAGAAAATATTAGATAGAAGTATAGAGAGGATAGAAACAGATAGAAAGTACAGGCTAGCCTCGTGAGGGCCTGGAACCCAATCCATTGGGCCCTGACTGTCTCTGCCAAAGGGCTTTTAAAGGAATGCCAAGGAGGGGAGCAAAAGACCTCCCCCCCAGCACAGCCTAGTGCAGACCATTCCAGACACCTGGTGACCATGCACATGGTCAAGCCATCCCCTTAATGTAGCTTTGCAGTGTAAAGCAAGCTCAGATCTTATTAGAAAACCTCTGTGGACTCCAATAGCTCTGTAGACCAGGCTGGCCTTGAACTCATAGAGATCTGCCTGCCTCTGCCTCTAGAGCGCTGGAATTAAAGGTATGCACCACCAAGCCCTGCTAGCAATCTTTTGTCTTTAAACCACAGAACATATTTTTTTTTCAATCATTGCTTTATTATTTTGACTCCACATCTTCTCAATGTAAGACAAAAACAGTTCTAATCTACTTCATTAATTTTGCAAGAGGTATATCATATCCCCAATTTTGGAGTTGTAGTTTACATGTGAAATTTCCTCCAAAGTCCAAAAGATATATTCCCAGGTATGATATTATTGCATACTATTGTCATTTTTCACTGAGGCTTTGGAGAATATCTTCTAACCATTAAGGAATTTCCTTAGCAGTGGGTCATGGAATCCTGCCCCCTTTTCTTTAACTCTTTCATTTCCCATATCATGATGCTAGGACATTTCTCTATCATAGTCTCCTGACGTGGTATTCGGCCTAACCACAGGCCCAGGATAGCCACCTGGCTATCATTAGAAACTCATGAAGCTGTTAGTCAATATGAACCTCTTTATAAGTTGATTATCTCTGTCATTTTGACTCAGTGAAGAAAATATGACATAATCATAGCATGCCAAGAGACTGACCTCCTCACTGATTGCTGACAGGGGAAACCTAGGAATGTCAGAATTTTGAACAAAGTCTAAGCTTGAGGCACTTCATATGACTACTCATGTGAAAAATATCAGCGATCTTGTCCTACATGTGATGCCACAAAAACTGGTTGAGATAGTCTGTTGTATATTCACTCAGCTAATGCCTAAAAATCCAGTCCCTGTCCAAGTTGCTCAGGGACTTTTCTAAGTTTAAATGAATCTCATGTTTTAGTTGATATTTCTATTTCTGTGATAAAACACCATGACCAAAGGTAACTTGGGCAGGAAAAGATTTATTTTGGCCATACTTCCATATCATACTTCATCATCCAGTGAGTTCATTTAGTTCATTCAGTTGTCTCTGTAGATTTCCCCATCATGATCTTGATGCCGCTTGCTAAAAGAATCCCTCTTCTCTCTCTTTGACTGGACCCCTGGAGCTCAGCCTGGTGTTTGAATGTGGATTTCTGCATCTGCTTCCATCAGTTACTGGATGAATGCTCTATGATGACAATTAGGGTATTCATCAATCTGATTACTGGGGTAGGCTAGTTCAGGCACTCTCTCCAGTATTGCTAGTAGTCTAATCTGGGGTCACTCTTACCCTTTTGGAGGAAGTGATGGAGGTAGGTCTGAGGGGGAAAGGCTGTGGGGGAATGGGAGGTGGGATGAGAGGGGGATCTGCAGTTGGTATATAAAATGAATAAAAACATTTCTTAAATAAATTTTAAAAATTTACTTTATGAATTAAAAAAAGAAAGAAAGAAAGAAACCAGCACAACAGCTCAGCAGATAGAGGTACCCTTGGCCAAGCCTGAGAACCTAAGTTTGATCGTGGAACTCACATAGTGGAAGGAGAGAAATGACTTCTGAAAGCTTCCTCACACTTGTCCTTTCTACCTGAGCATCAACTACACATAATGCTGTTTTTTGTTGTTGTTCAACTTTTGGAGTGTTGAACTTCTGAGTATCAACAGGCTTTCAAAGCAATGCCATGACGCCAGCAGGGCCGACATTGCAGAGTTTTTCACTGAACACCAGTTCCCAGAGAGCAGAAATGTTATCTGTAGGTGGCACAGTAAGTAGGCTGCAGATTAAGAGTTTATCACAGTATCAATGCATTTATTTAACAATGTCAATATGCTACTTCTAAAAAGAAAAAAAATATGCATCTGTCCTAAAATTCAACTAGTAGTAAGGCTCAGGATATTCATTTTGTCAAGTAAATGCTGGCAAAATTTGAAATGAAGGGCAGTAAATATCACGGTGGCAACAGCTACCTTTTCCCAGACAGAGTTAGAAAATTTTGCTACACTATCACTGAGCAGTGGCTTGGGTGAGGAACACTCACTAGCGGGTGATGATGGGAACATGTTTGATGAAGTTTCCACCAGCTCTAACTTCTGTTGATTTTCTAGACATTAAATGAGAGCTCAGAGAGGAGTTGTCTGTGACATTTCTGTGAGTGGGATGGAATTTCCCGGATGCCATGGTCGCAGTGTTCTGCACCCTCCTGTGGTCCCTTTCTGAGTAACATATGTTGGCTTCTCTTGCTGTCATTTTCTCTCCGCCCTCACTTTTTCTCTCACTCTGTATTCAAAACTAATGCCAGCATCTTTCAGTGCCAGAGGTCATCTCTGTGATAATTAATTATCATTGATCTGGCAGTGAGAATGTTAGTTAATGGATGGCATTTGTTGATAAAATGCCAGCCAACAGATCATTAATTATAATAGCATATTTTGGGGAAAAACAAGTCCATCAGAAAGAGGTTAATGATCAGTTTGCCATCTGGCCTAGATCAGGGGGCCTCCTGGGTCAGTCTTGAGTCATTGAAAGTTCCATGAACTATCTTCCTACATACAGATTAGATGCAGTCACTCCAACCTAATAGCCATGCCAATAAAAACTTGGTATTCAGTGTTTACTACTCAAGATTGGCTTTAGGATGTGTCTGAGGGATTCAGCCAATTCAGTAACTTTAACAGACTGGGAAAGGAAGGAACAACGGGACTAACTAGTCAGGATAGGTTTCTGGGACTGTGATCTTGCCATGAAAAAGCACTGGATAGCATATATAGGAGTTCAGTAACTTGGAATGTTGTAGGGACAAGATGATAAGAACGTGAGCAGTGTTGTTCCAGGCAGTCAATAATTTTACAGCAAGATTGCAACCACCATGAAGTAGGTTGTGGAATAGGGAGCATTGCACCCCATCCATTCTATATGCAAGAAAATATAAGTAATTAAAGGGGCTGAACAGGATAAAGGGCCAGGTCAGAGGGCTGAGTGATAAAATGAGACTCAACTACTAATTGGGGACCTAATGCAAGCCAAGGGCATAAAGTGAGGAAACAAGGATTGTTATTTGTTTCACTTTTCAGTTTTCAAGAGTGGCTGCTATGTGCTGGGCATCTTCTCACATCTGCATCTTACTACAGTTTATGGAAACATGTGTTTTATGCCATGTTTCCAGAGTAAAAGACTGAAGAGGCTCATGTGAGTTAGGAAAGCAGCACCAAGACATATATGCAGTAACTTTCAGAGTTGGGTATTACAGTCAGATATGTATCAAGAGCCATTTCTACCAATGTTATAGGAAGAAGACAGAAAGAAGGTTGAGTGTGGCTCCCTGTGCACTAGACATTGCCATATACAATGAACTAAGTTAAGATCATAAATTGGCATAAAATAATCCCTTTCGTACCAGTCAATAATTTATTACAAACAAGGATGAGAATATAAGGGTGAGGACACTGGGGAAGAAAAGCATTCATAATCGGCTTTGTTCTCCATGGGGGAGATTCATGCATATGCCAGGTTATTATTCTGAGCTGTCATTGGTCAGATTGGCCATCCTATTTTCTGTTTAATAATCTAAAAAACAATTAAATTACACGGTGAAGACTCAATGCCTGGTGCACAGTAGGCATTCAATTCAAGCTCATGGATGAGTAAATAATTGGTTATGTTTTTGCCCTAAAATAGCAGAAAACAGCGATGTGTTTACTCTTTGTGTACTCAAATGTAGCTATCATCAAAGCAAGGGAGAAACTCTGGCCATCTGCCCCTGTGTCATTAATCTCCCAGTCACCCTGCCAAACTGAATCTTCTGAGAGCCTTTAAGCAAAGATAGTTGGCTATTTCACACTCTACAGCAAAATATTTAAGCATGAGGATTGTAAATAGCCCTTTTTTTGAAGATTCAGGATTATCATGCACACTAATTTGAAAGAAATGGATAAATGAGATAGATGCCTTTAAATATGTTCATTAATATTAAATATTAACTGAACAGCTCACCAAGATCCAGCAGGAAATACAGGGCTTTAGCAATGTTACAAAGCAATTAATTATCTTTAAGATACTCTGTTCTATAAACAGAGGTAGGCATGTACACATGACAATTCTTCCAAAACAAATAATATGCTAAGCCAGAAAAATCAGACCCATTAGATTACAGCTAAAATGATTAAAATAAGACAAAATATGCTTTGAAATTATGATTTTAAAGTTAAATGCAACGAATATACAGGATAAATTCAAAAATAATATGAAATTAAAGAAATGGGTCAGAAATCATAAGAAGGAAAGTAGTTTCAACCATGTATGAGAAGGAATTTCTTCCTGAGCATAATTGGTGGGGCCTGATGTTTTGCGTGCAGATGTAAGTCTTGCTTTTTCCTAGCATAAGATTTAGCTAGTCTTTATCAAGAGAAATAAGCAAAGTGGATGAGCTTAGATGAAGATAGGTTAGTAATTGCAGTGAGTGTTGCTCCTGAGACTTCAGTTATGACTGATTATATTTCTCAAAAGGTTTTAAGCTGAGAATGATAGTACATGTGTAAAATAATCTGGTAAAACAAAGTGAACCTCCTCTTTAAAATATTGAGTCTACTTTTTCATAATGTGGTCTACTGGTCAGGCAGCATTGAGACCTCTTTTAGACTTCTCTTAAATTTAGTGTGGGATCTGTCGGCACGTCAGTATAATTTAAACTTACTATCTACCTCCCACATAACATTCTTTATCAAATACCACAAATGCTTTGTGAAGTAATTACTTATGTCAAATTAGAAGAGTTTGGGCAGAACACATGAGAGTATCCTCATGAGAACTTTCAGACAGAGGGCATCTTTGGATTCTGTACTGTCACAGTCAACTGTGGGTGGGTGAGGATGAAATAGAGATTCTTATATTTTTGTGAATGTCTCTATCTATTTAGAGAATATGAAGGCATTACCTTTGACAATATTAAGCAACAAATCCCTGTTGGTCCTCTACATCGCAACGCTTGGCATTTGATTTTGAGAGCAAACTGTTTGGGGACTGCCATATGCCAGCCCTGTATATCCTAGTGTTTTCCATCTGCCCCTATTCTCAAGAAGAGACACATCCATGGGAGTGAGGGCTCTTGGCCAGGTAGTGTGGTGTCTACTTGCAGCATTCACCTCACATTGTGTGGCTTTCACTTCTGTTTATTAACCCCAATCATTCTCCATATCAGGAAAGACTTGCTTGTAAGATGAAGTCACTTCTGATTGTTTTGGGGTTCCTTTTATGTAGAGTGAAGTCTAGAGGTTGAGGAAATGATAGAGTTAGTAATGGGAAAGGATGGTCTGACAGTATTGCTTAGCTCAATTGGGACATAGAGATTTGAATTTCCAACTAAGAAAAAAATGTGAGAACAAAAGCTGACATGAAACCTGGAATGGAGGTAAAGAGAGGGGGCAGCAATTTGCCAAGAATGAGTTAAAAGAGATCATGAAATCCAACCCAGTGTTTTGTCAGGCACTGAGGTGCAGCCCGGGAGAACAGCAGATAACACATAATCATGTGATAATGTCTGAGTCATTCTGTGGGTTATGAACATGGTAACAAAGGAAGAAACATAGACTCCACTAAATGATTGACTTACTTTTTAAGTTGCACAGTCAACTGCAAGGAGAGTGAGGAAAAAAAAAATATATATATATAATTTCATATAACCAAAGATGTGTGCAAAAACCATACACACACACACAAAATGAGCAGCATCACAACTCTATTAGTTTGAATTGTGGAAAAAGCTTGGCAGCCTGAGCCCTGAGTGAGGGGATTTTAAAATCTGAAGATACCCTTGGAATTCTTAAGTCATATATTTTGGAAACTTTGGATATCTTCAGATGACAAAACTGTAGAACTTATTCAACAAGTGAATGAATTGAAACTTTTAAATGTAACAACTGTTCCAGCTTCTTGGGCATAATGAAAAATACCCAACACTAATCTGGGACAGTAATGGTACATGGACCTTCAGAAGATTGTTCAGGCTAGCTGACCTCAAAGACAAGGGATTTATTAGGCAAAATTAATTTTCCTGGAAATCAACTCAAAAAGGCTCAAAGGATGACTCAAAAATTAAGGCAATAAATGTAAATTTGTCCTAGACCAAAAGTCTACTGAGCTCCAATTTAAATTATTTCAATTTACAAAATGACATTATAAATGGGAAACAAAATCAAATAACCTTTTCCTTTACCAAAATTGACAAAGAAAATTTAATAATATAAAAATGTCTGTTTTACATAATATTTAGTTGTCTGACCTTAGTAAAGCTAGCAAATGAATGAAATATGAACATACTTATTCTAATATTTTATGATTGTATAATGACCACACCACATCTCTGATCTCACAGATACTCTTACTGACATTAGGTTAAGCTTTAAAGAATTATTGGACTTAGAAAATAATAAAGTTTGGGTAATAATAAAGAAAGTGATTGATATAACTAGGCTGAAGCATGTAATTCTATTCATAAATATGAAAAACAGCATAGAAAAGACACATTGCTTTAGTACAGTGAGATGGTACAACATTATTCAGCATGGCCCAGTCTAGTAAGATGTGTGAGTAAATTCTAATCAGACTGTTGTTGCATGAATCTTAGAGGTCTTAATAAAAACAAACCTGGAGCCAGGTATTGGGGTGAACACTGGAAGATCAGAGAAACAGAACAGGCCACAGCCACCTCACCTTGCCGATTCCTAAGCTGATCCTGTTTCCTCAGACTGGAAGCCTCTGAGTCCTCATCCAGAATGAATCTCAGATGAACTGTGCTGCTCAAATGCCTAAAAGCTTAATCAGCTAGTTCCTGGTTTTCACACCTTATATACCTTTCTGCTTTCTGCCATCACTTCCTGGGATTAAAGGCGTGTGTTACCATGCCTGGCTGTTTCCAGTGTGGCTTTGAACTCACAGAGATCCAGGCAGATATCTGCCTCTGGAATGTTAGGATTAAAGGTGTGTGTATCACTATTTTCTGGCCTCTATATCTAGTGGCTGTTCTATTCTCTGACCCCAGATAAGTTTATTGGGGTGCACAATATATCAACCACAGACTGTGTTGATGATGTTTGAGGAACTGAAAAGAATGAAGATAAGTTTTGATTTAAAACTAGGCTGTGCTCCTTTGTGCTACAGGGTTTGGGGAAACTATTTAATGTCCATGCAAGTTTCTCTGTTTGAAGACAATAACAGGTAAGGTACTCATCAAGTACTTTACTCAGAGAATGTATAGAAGAAAGTGTATCATTATTATTCCTGCTGTAAAAATGGGTCAGTTTTCTTCTCTCCAAGTTGATCAATAGATAATGAGGCATTCACAGGTCCCACAGACTGATATTGTGGAAAGAGACGTGGATGTATAATTAAAGATTTGGATTTAATCTTCAGCCTCAAGAATTTCTCCTTACAAAATGTGCAGTGTGATCCACTCATTTTTTTCTCTCTGAATGTTCCCTGGAAATAATTAGCTATGAAGAATACTCAATTATACCCATTTGGGTAATATATAAATACTTACCAATTGTTCCAGGGTAACTAACTATGCTGGTTTTCCTGGGATTAGGGGAGTCTTCATAATTTGAAACTTTCAGCACTAGAACAGATAGTCCAGTGTAAATGTACAGTGTCAGCCACACTGAAGTTTGCCCCGATTATTGCCTGACTGAAAACTGACTGTTCAGTGTCCTTGTACCCTTTATTATTAAACTACATGTTAAGTTGAAACTCTACAGAATTGAACTTAAAGATGTTAATCCTTCGATGTCCACCAAGGATTAACCCCCAAGAAAACATGGAAAAAAGATAGTGTCAGTATATTGTAAAAGGAACTGATAACTCAAACTGTCAACCTTGAATGAAATTCTTTATTGTTTCTAATATTTATGTTAGAAAACTGCCTCATTGAACTTACAAAATGAATGCCCTTCTAAGGCTTCTTAATATTGGATGAATTATGTTAGTGAATTGAGAAGGATTACCTACTTACCCGGTTTGGAAAATTGACTCATTTACCTCTGTTATAGGAGGGGATGGGAGTGCTTTAACATCAGAATCATTTTACCCTGAAGTCATGACAATGAATCAGGAATTTGATAAGGCTGTCTCCAGTGATCTGCACTGTCAAAGAATGTTAATAGAACTGACTGGAGCCACATTCCTGGTCTTCTGTGGCTTCAGTGTGCCTTAGAATATCTTTGAAAATTAGTTACACATTGACTCCCCAGGGTCATCTGCCCATCCTGGATCTCAAATTCTGAACAAGAGCTTCTGAATCAGCAGTGAAGATAGGTTCCTATTTCCTTTCAGCTCAAAGTGTGACGTAGCCCAGTAGCACTAGCCTTACCTAGAAGCCTGTGAGAAATGTATCATCTCAGGCCCCACTCTAGACTTGCTGATTCAGAGTGAGTTTTGTAGTATAATGTTCTGGGTGCACATCTTAGCACATTTGGAGGCAGTAGTTTAAGGGTAAATTGAGAAAATACCTTCTAGTATCTTCTGTGTCAATGATAGCTATAGTGGTTAATCTTTTTCAAAAGTTTATTATGTTCCAGGTCCTATTCTAGATTTTAAAAATGACCCAATAACCTTCAGAAGTTGTCATATTCAGATGAAGAACAATAAAAGAACTGTTGGAGTTATCATCATCTTTGATTTCAAGCTGCACTACAGAGCTATAGTAATAAAAACCTCATGATAATGGCATAAAAAGAGACATGTTGACAAATGGAGTCAAATTGTAGACCCATTATAAATCCACACACCCTGGACACCTGGGTTTTTATAAAGAAGCTAAAAATACACACTAAAAAATGCAGCATCTTCAACAAATGGAGCTGGTCAAACTGGATGTCTGCATATAGAAGGATACAAATGGATCCATATCTATCAGCCTGCATAGAATACAAGTCCAAGTGGATCAAAGATGTTAACATTAAAACAGACACACTGAACATGATAAAAAAGAAAAGGAAGAACAGCCTTGAATACATTGGCACAAGAGATAGTTTTCTGAATAGAATACCAATAACAGCTGAAAGGCTTATGTAAAGCAAAGGATACCATCAATTGGACAAAGTGACAGCCTATAGAATGGTAAAAGATTTTTACCAATTCCATGTCAGATAGAGGACTAATATCCAAGATATATAAAGAACTCAAGAAACTAGACATCAACAAACCAAATCATGCAAACAAAAAGGAGAAAAGATCTAAACAAAGAACTCTCCATAGAGGAATCTCAAATGTCTGGGAAACACCCTTAACCATCAATGAAATGCAAATCAAAACTACTTTAAGATTCCATCTTAGACCTGTCAAAATGGCTAAGATCAAGAACTCAATGGTGCAGCTCATGCTGGAGAGGATGTAGAGCAAGGAAAACACTCCTCTATTGATGGTGGAAGTGCAAAATTGTATAGCCACTGTGGAAACCAATGAGGCAGTTCCTCAGAAAATTGGGAATTGATCTACCTGAAGACCTGGCTATACCCAAAGGATGCTCCATCCTACCACAAGGACACTTACTCAGCCATGTTCATTGTGGTTTATTCATAATAGCCAGAAACTGGAAACAACCTAGATGTCCCTCAACAAAAGAACAAATACACAATATCACGTACATTTACACAATGGAGTATTACTCATCTGATTAAAAAAATGACAACATGAAATTCTCAGGCAAATGGATAGAACTATAAAAATAAAACCATCCTTAGTGAGGTAACCCAGACCCAGAAAAACAAATATGGTATGTGTTCATTTATAACTGGATATTAGCCATTAAGTAAATGGTAACCAAGCTACAAGACATAGACCCAATGAGTTTAGATAAAGAGGAGAGTTCTAGGGGATATGAATGAATTCCCTGGGAAAGGGAAATAGAATAGATTTTGAAGATGGACTGACTGGTGGTGGGTGGGGACAGGAGCAGAAGGAATCAGGTGGTGGGGAAGGGATAGAGGAAGAAAGTGAAGGAGAAAGAGCTGGAATTGGGAAACATTTAGGGAATGGTGTGGAAACCCAATGCAGTGGAAACTTCTTGGAATCTATGAGTGTTACCCTGGTGAGGACTCTTAGTAATGAAGGATATTGAGTCACCTTTTGTAGTCAGGCAAGGTCTCCATGGTGGTTGTGGGTTGCATTAGGTTGGGTTGTTGGCCAAGGTAGTCCTGTGGAGATACTTTAACAACTCAGGCTGGTACTAGGACAGAAGGTCAATCTCTGAAATCTGACAGCAGGATGTCATTGCCCAGGACAACTTCCATGCATTCCACTGAACATAGAGAGATGAAGCTGGTTCCTGCATGTAGCCTTCATACCTACCTAGTCTCTTTGGTGTGGGAAGGTACTTTATAGGCTATGCAAAGAAAAATCTGGGCACCAATCCAGCCACAAAAGCCTTAGCCTGCAATATGTCCTCACTGCAAGATGTGCTGGGGCAATGATGGCACAAAAGTTGTGGTAGTGGACAACCTATGTCTGGTATGGTTTCACTTAAGGCCCACTCCATGAGAGGGAGCCCATGGCCTACACTGTCTCATAGTTCAGAAACATAGGACAGAATCAAACAGGACTGGCCAAACAAAGCCAAAACCAAATAAATAAAAATAAAATAAAAAACAATAAAATGATTGTTAATGATATTCTGCAATACTCATAGATAAGTATCTTGTCCAGTAGTCATCACACAGGCTTCCTCAGGCAGCAGATGGGAGCAGAGGCAGAGATCCACAGCCAGACATTATGTGGAAGAGTCTAGATTGAAGTTTTCCATCTTGTCCCTCTCCTCAGAACTTGGGGAACCTCACAGAAGAGAGGGAGGAAAGGTTGTAGGAGTCAGAGGGAATGGAGGACATCAGGAGAACATGGCCCACTGAGTCAACTAAGCAGGGCTCACAGAGCACCTAGTCTTCATGGGTCTGCACAAGGTCCTCTGCACGTATGTTATGACAGTTAGCTTGTTGTTTTTGGGACTCCTCTCAGTGGGAGTGGATGTGTCTCTGATTCTTTTGCCTGTTCTTGGGACTTATCCTCCTATTGAGTTGCCTTGTTCAGCCCTGATATGCATTGGACCGGGTTTTGGTGTGTTTGGTTGTTGTCTCTTGGAGGCCTGTTCTCTTCTGAAGAGGAAACAGAGGAGGAATGGCTCTGATGAGAGGTGTAGGGGTAGCTGGAAGAAGTGGAGGGAGAGGAACTGTGGTTGGGATGTATTTGAATAAGAGAACAGTATATTTTCAATAAAAAAGAAAGGCATTGCAAAGAGTTTTTTTCAGAACAGCTGAAACTTTGGTTTTCTTTATTTGATTTCTCCCAAGAAAAGATTCCATATATAGGACAAATAAAGGTACCAGTGATGATGGTGATGATGATTGATGATGATGAATATAGCAAGTGTTTTAAGGAGTTACAATAGAGGAATCATTGTTTACCTTGTATGCATATTGTGTTAGGTACTGTTTTAAGTACTTAATTGTTTCACAAATATGTCAAAACTCTTATGAAAGAGAAACTTGTATTAAAACTAGTGTAGAAAACCAGCAGTATGGTGAGAGAGCCCAAATCCCAACCACCTCTCAATACCAACAGTGGCAGAAAGGTACAGTCACTGCCAGAAGTTTCTATTCTTTCCTCATTGAGATCGGTCCATACTGACAGCTTTCATCTTCTCTCCCATTTCCATATAGTCTGTCTAGATGCAAGGGCTTCATTTGATAGAACTCTGATTTCATTTTCTCTTAAAGTGTTAAATTGGGAATCTCAGGCTATTTTTCCTTTAGGTCTCCTTGATCCCCCAGGATGTAAACACCCCGTGTTTTAAGTCAAGTAGTTAGGGAAGCAATATCTCCTTGTCAGCTTCTGAGAGGTTATGAAGTAGAACCTGATTTTCTTTGTAATCGATTTTTTTTTTTACTTTTTATATTTAGCTGTCAGAATATAAAACTATTGCTTTAATTAGCAGTTTCTGGTGAACACACTTTCCAGTGTTTACAGGGAGGAAGAATGCCATCATCTCCACTACTCAGATGTAATAAGAAGCGTACTTTGGCTGTCCCCTTTTGCTTCTGTCCTCACGTAATCTGGGGAATGCGCAGGGCCGTTACCTTATTTGGCACATTGTTGTCAACAAATACATTCTCACAAGATTTGCTTTCATGTCTTGTTATGTCAATTCTCTGAGAGTACCTTGATGTGGTTTTGATTACTGTTACCATATTGCCAGTGTCTTCTGTGAAGCTTCTGGCTGAGCAACGAGACTTCATTAAAATTTCATTTGTCATTGTGGGTATCAAAGCATTGTTCAGCTGTCTTTGTTGAAGCTGTAGTGACAAACTTCTGAATATCATGATACAGCTATAGGACATGCCCATGTTTTTGATTCTTCAAAACATTAATTTACCAAGTAGAGTTTGATATTTATTTCTATTCTCTAAACAAACTCAAGGAGACAGAGGGTAACTTACATTGATAATTATTTATGGTATTTAAGATTCAAAACTACTTTCCTGACTTTAATCTCTTTGAACTACTTTATGGAATGGGGTACTCATACTTGAGAATTATTTTCTGGGATATTAAGCTTCTTTGGATGTGGGGTTCTGTGATTAGATTTTATAAATGGCATGAACTACTCTTTCTTCCCACTGACATTTCACCTTATGCTACTGCTATTCTTAGCGACAGAAAGCCAGATGGGAACACAAACTTGTTACTCATTAGTCAGGGATGACAATGAGCACATGATGAAAACAAGCTCCAGGTTAGGAAGAATCACTTGCTGCTACTACAATTCTGAGAAAAGTCCCTTCACTGCCTGTGGCTAGGACATTGAATTCCCATTGTCAAATAGAAAAATTGATTTTTTTTGCATAATATGAAAGATACCTTTTATAGCATTGTACCTTCACTGTTAGATCTTTTATACTTCAGTGTTTGAAACCTCACATCTGCTTTTATGTATTAGGAAGAATAAAGTTTAGTGACTCAGATGTCACTATTGCAGTTCTCATCCTATTCTGAGATTTTGAAATGATCATAAATATTGATTGGAACACACTGGTGATCAATAATGTATCTTCTTGAAAATAACACATTGGGAATAAATTAAAATTCTTTCAAGAATAATGTCCCTATGTTTTTGAATTCTATGGGAAGGCAAGGAATGTTACATTAAGTTGATTTTGCCCATAATAGACTGATGTCCAGATTCCTGTTGTGACTTATTCAAATCATTTGAAATCCCATTTCAGACTTAATTACCAAGCCAGAATTTTTTCTGAAGTCAAATATATAATCATCTCTCTGCCTTATAAAGTGCTTCTCCTATTTAGGCTGGCAAGATAGCTTAGTGGTTAAGAGACCTTGTTTTTATAGAGGACCAGGCTTTGGTTCCTAGCACCTATATAACAGTTCATAACCATCTGAAATCATCTTTAACTCCAGTTTCAAGGATTTCATTAGCATCTTTGGACCTCTGTGGGCACCAGACATGCACTCGGTGCCCATACATACATGTAGGCAAAGCACTCATATACATAAAAGTAAAACAAGTCTTTTTTTTTTTTTTTAAGAGCTGAGGACCAAACCCAGAGCCTTGAGCTTGCTAGGCAAGCGCTCTACCACTGAGCTAAATCCCCAACCCCAGTAAAACAAGTCTTAAAAAAATGAATCCATTTTCTCTGTCTTATTTCACCCTATCCCCCTGCTGGTATCTCATTATCTTCATCCTTCTCATCTTCTTCCTCCTTTTCTTCCTCCCCCTTATCTTTCTCCTCCTTGTTTTCCTCCTTCTCAACTTCCTCTTCCCCTTTTTTCATATTTTAGCTCGTTCAACAAAAATGTTGCACACCAGGAAAAGATGCATATTTTCTCCAAGGATATTTATCAACTACAATCCCAATATTCTGTTTCACATTTAATATTGTGCTTCAGACTGCCCATTTATTCAGGAGAATAAGGTAAAGATTTGAGAAGATAACAAACTCACTCCCCTCTACTTACAGAGATAGTAGTATGATTTAGGTCGAAATGAACTACTAAACCAACATTAATTTCTTGAAAAATGCTTATTCATCACACTGATACAATCAAAAGGTACTTAGAGAACTCTATGGAAGATTTTTTATCCATAGGTTATAAAGAAAGAGGAAACTTTTATAATGAGGAAATATTCACAGAGGACTTCTCACATAGATTAGGAGTTTTTCCAATATATTCCTACAAATTCTATTGTTTCTTTAGTAATTAGAACTATGATAGAAAATTCAAATTCTTCTGTCTCAAGACCATGATTTTTATCTATGCATTTTGACAGTCTTGCTTAGGCAACCCTACACAGAAATCCTGATATTTAATAAATAGGATATTTACATGGACTTATAAAGAGAGACACTGTTAGATAGATATGTGGGTTCAATATAAAGAAAGGATGGCTAGAAAAGATGGCTCACTAGTTAAGAGTACATACTGTGCTTGCAGCAGAGTCTAGTTTGGTTCCTATCATGCACACAGCAGCTCATAACCTTGTCTATCTGCAGTTCTAGAAAATCCAATGCCATCTTCTAGCCTCTGTAGATTCTTCCTTGTGTGGTGCACAACACACACACACACACACACACACACACACACACACACACACACATGAAATAAATCCACAAATATCAAACAAAGGATATAGAAAAATAAGATAATATTTATGCACTCAACAGTTTGATCACTTGCTATTTATCAGTGTCTTCATTAGAGACACCAGAGCCACAAATGTGAAACTTAATTCATAAATAGAAAAAATACTGTTCTTATAGAGAATACATTAGAACAGTGAAGGAGATACTTAGATAGTAAAATAAAGATGTAATAGTATGCAAATTGTGCTTGATTTTAAAAATAATTTGCACATGCCATAGCATCAACATGGCCCCTGCTGCAGCAGAAACATGGACCCAAACATGTCCCTTGGTGGCAGTACAGACCAAGAACATCAACATGGCCTCAGGTTGAGGCACAGGCTCCTTATCCATGAGTCTGATGGGGTGCATGATGTAAAATTTCCACATAATCAATAAAAGTATTATATTTGAAAACCTAATGATTTACACCTATTTTACAGAGACACACGGAAAAACAGAAAGGAGGAAAAGAACACTGAGAGTATGAGAGTGCTCATGATTTAGACAGGGTGGCACTGACTGAATTAATTTCCTAGCTGCTATAACAAATTCCTATGACATTGTCAACTGCAAAAATCTCAAAGTCCATTATCCAAAGCTATCCAAATCACTATGTGTTATCACTCTGGATTTCCTGGGCAAAATTCCTCTCCATTTATGTCCCCTGAGACTAGAAAGAAGCTCTCCAGATACAAATGCAGGGCAGCCAGACGAGAGGTGACAGAGATAGGCATTCCTACTGTAATAGAGGGGAAAGGAAAATGGGGAGAAGTCAAAGGCAACTTAGAACCTAAAAGTAGAGTCTCCATCACTGTACAAGTCCAATGTGTTTTGGGGCTTTATCCCTATTGCATCCTCACTTGTGACTTTGAGTTCAAGCATCCTTAGTGTTTCAGCTCAGCCTCTGACTTCTAGGTTAGAGGCTGTAGGAGGTTTACACTGAAAGGCAGTGTGTGTGTGTAGCTGAGTCATCCTATCAGCCTGGCTTGGGCCAAGAGAGATATTTGAGGTTTTTCTTTGTGCCTTGCCTATGATCCTTTTAGTCTAAGCAGGAAGTGTTCATGATACTTTAATACTCTTACAACCTTTGTAGTGCTCCTGACTTTGTCATGGGGATTTAAACACCTGGATGAGTCTTTCCCACAGATCTTCCTTGATTGTTCCCTTGTTTATTCCTCACTTACTTACATAGGTGAGCATAGCTTTGAGGCACAGACATGACCTTAAAGCACCAGCTGATGTTTGTCCAGTCTCCCATTTGACCTGTCCAGAGCAGTATCTCCCAATACCAAATCTCAGAGATGGAGTATTTTTTGCACCCTAGGTAATTTGGCACACAATTTAGTATTTGTATTCTTGTTGGACTTTCCTGTAAGTAGAAAGATTAAACCATAATATATATTCAATAGTTTGATCAGAACTATCCTGAGGGATGCATTAAAGCTTCAGTTTACAGATTACCCTTTCTAGTTGTAAAACACATAGTAGGTCTTCTATACTGAGGCATAGGGTGAAGGAAGAAGCCAGAAATTATCTGGCACTATATATATATATATATATATATATATATATATATATATATATATATAGAGAGAGAGAGAGAGAGAGAGAGAGAGAGAGAGAGAGGAAATTCAACAGCAGACATTCTAGGACATGTAGAATGTACTGCTTTTATTTTCAAAGGGAAGAGAGCCTCCCAGTCAATTGCCTTGCAGAACCAAAGTGAAATATAAGGATTCTTGGGAGTGGTTGAAAAGGGAGACTAACAAAGGCATTGTGTAACACCGACCCATGGGATATAGAGGCAGAGGATTAGGAGTTTAAGGCCATCATTAGCTAATTAAGTTCTTGGCCAGTCTGAGACCTGACCAATGAAAAAGCAAAACTTACCAACTAAACAAATAAAAGCATTATAAGCAAGAGCAGAAGGAAGTCCATGACACAATAAGAATGACTTAAATTAGATACAGAAGATGACAGATGACAGCAGAACCGAAGATTTGATAAAAGTACAGATATGGTGGGAACAACAACAACAACAACAAAAACAAGTGGGCAAGGGAAACTGTTTTGACAATCTTTGGTAATGACTGGACATGTCATAGTAAGAAAAACAGTGTTTGAGAACTTAGACAAATAGTATACCTCTTTTGTTGTGAGGATGGGGAATAGTCTTCTGACACTATACACACTGCTATATAGTCTAAAAGTCAGGCTCTTGGTTTTGATCTATCTTACCTTTTCTTGTATTGTCATATAATTGAGCTACATGAATAACATCAGCTCAAGCCAAATCATTTCATTTGACTAAGCCTAATTTTCATAATGTAGCAATAACCCTGATATTTTTTTCAGGTTGAATAAAGATGTATCATCCCATTAAGTTAATTATTAGCAAAGAAATAATGAGAGTGTGGTATTGTTTAAATAGCAGATGTGTGGATGCTGAGTAATTATGTTGACTGAAAATGAACAGTTTCATCAGGCAGACGCCCAATCCCCCTCCAAACAGTGTCAACATTGAATGTTTTCTAATATACTGGAAAATTACTAGGTAGATTTGAAATAACAAAGCAATCACTGCAGGCTTTGTTTAAGATTCCTCTAGAGAATAGGACAAATAAAATGATTACAGTGATTTGAGCAGTCAGGATTATATAGCTGTTCACTTACAAAAGCAATCTTCTAATTACTTGACAATTGATGGCTTCTGATATTTCCTGAAATGGTCTCTGCGTTGCCCATATTGATCTGCATTTCTACCAAGCAGCTTACCAAAAAGAAGGTTGTTCTCATTAGAGAGAACATGGATAGATTATAGTCACAAACACACAGTTACACACATACACACACACACAAACACACACACACACACACACACACACACACACACACACACACATAAACATGCATATACAATTTATTGTCTGCATAGATTACCTGAATATAAGCTTGTGTTGTTTACGATATCAATAGTATAGTAATTAGTCAATTGGAATTAGTCAATTGGGAAGTTTTAATTTGCTCCACTTTTAGCTGCTTTGGCAAGGGTTCTAAAATTAGTGCTTTCATTTTTTTTTCTTTCTGTAATTGGCACAGATAATGAATAAGTTGACTGAATTCTCAGAGTTGAGCCTTTGAGAAGCCTGAGCTGGCTTGTGATTTTTAAGGTCAGGTAGGAGGGAGAATTACTCACAGATGCCCATTCATACACTAAATAAATTACTGTAGAAGATACTCTGCCCACAGAGATATCAGATAGCTGCTTTCTCTGTAACAGAAAATCGATTACTCTTCCTAAACAATAATAATACTTCAGTTTTGTTTACCAACCACAATTAAGCCATGGTTTGATGTCATCTGTAAGCATCTTTCAATCATGTTCACAATATGGCTCCCTAATTCCACACATCTACTACAAACAAACTTGAGACAACGAGAAGGAAAAGGGGTGATATCCATCCTGACCATGTTCTCCTGTTAACTAAAATATAATTACTTTGTCAGTGATCCAGCTGATTCCTCTTCATACCTCACTGGCCAAGAATGTATCACATGAACACCTTCATCTGCAAGGAAGTGGTGAGGAGCTGTGTCATTTTCATAGTCTCTAGTGATTATAGTCAAAGAGCAAAGATAATGAATGGGCATCAGTTAGCCACCTATCCTTGAATGATCAGTGAACTCTGAAGCAGAGTCTCCCATCACTTCATTCTGTGTGTCATTCATTTACCCATATTTAGCTTATGATTCCATTGGCAGGCAGGCAGGAATTTATCCAAAAACGACATATGTTGAGGATGTCAACAAAGCCTTGAAATAGGCACAAACATTTCCACAAGACAGAAGGGGAAAAGAAGGTGGAGGACATGACCAGGTGCAGAATTTATTCTCACTGCTGTTTTGTTTTTGTTTGCTTTCAGCTGTATTTTTTTTTATCATTTCTAGCATTTCCTTACAGAACCTGGCTGTATCCCTGGACTTCTCCTAAAACCATGGTCTATTTTTGGATGGTAGTATCCCTAACATAGTCTCAAGTGTCTATGTAAATTAGCACTATCATGTAAAATAGGTATAATTAATGATCATGCTATATGAATGAACTTCAATTTGAATTCATTTTATTTACATGCTGACATCAGATTGAACATCTGACTTCTGGTATATCATTGAGCTTTGTTGTTGTTCTTATTTTTACATATCATCATATAGTTTCTTCATGAGAATACCCCTTTTATATCTTTTATTAGTAAGATAATTATGCATAGGACATATTTCTCACATTAATCACAACTAACCATTCCAGAAAAAAGAAGCCAAAATAAAGAGATAAAATACATTGAGTGCTATTTTTCTACATGGGAAAAATTACAGTAATACTCATTTCTTATCTTAAATGATTTGTAGAAATGACAAAATTCAGTATTTTATTAAGGCATACCACTTATGCTGGCTCAGGATCTTTAGAAAATATCTTTAGAGAATAAACAATGGTTTCATTAGTACCATGGTGGCCCATCATGTCTTTTGCCTGAGCCTCATCTGACTTTCAAGGTTTATGCTATTTATTTTAAGCATGTTGTCTGGAATAGATGGGTAAAACACGTGTGTAGGTTTGAGAAGTTTGACTGTTAGGTCAACACATCCTTTGAAACTGACAAGGCACACATATCATTGCCAAAGTGAAACATCTCATCATTATCACAAAACTAACGAAATGCATTACTGGAGAACTTAGAGTTAACATGTACAAGAGGATCCCATGTAGGACGTGCCCTATTTTGTCCAATAAACAACCACCCAGCCAACCTCCCCCTATAACTTAAGCCATTTCCAAATTAAAAGACACAAAAGCTTAAGTTTCATTGACTTCTTATTGACACATCATTGCAGCTTCAATTAAAAAAAAAAAAAGGAAAAGGCGGGAGGCTTGTCAGTCCTGTTTGTTACAAAGGAATCGACTTTTCTTTGTTCTCTGGCCTAGCTGTGTGTTTAGTTAAGTCACTACAAAAGATCCATATCGACATATTTATATTTTTCAGTGTATTCTTTAATATTTCTGTATCAAATTTGTTCTTCGACAATTTCATATGTACATACATCTGTACATTCACACACACACATACACACACACACACACACACACACACACACACACACACACACTTTGCATTCAGGTACCCTCTCCCCCTAGCTCCTTTGTTCCTCTTAAGTCCTATAAACCTTAGTTCTTCCCTCCCAGTTTCTTTCCAAGATGAGGAATTTTAAATTTTGTTCTGTGACCATTTAGCTTAACCAGGGCCGCCTGTATGAAAACTGAACTGGAACTGACTTTGGAACCTTGTGGGGTCAGCAGTGGGTGTTCTACTGAAGGGAACACCCCCTCCCCAAATCTATTATAACAAACATTTCAGCAACAAAATTTAGAGCACTTTGAGCCTCTTATCTACTCATTCAGGACTTTTGACAGACCCATTTTTGGGCAGACACAGTGCTGGCAAACATCTGCTACAGCTGTCATGAGTTTGGGATTGCAACGTTTGTGTCGTGAGCAGAAATTGGCATTTTCCAGCCCTTCTTCCTACCTTCTGTCTGTTACAATCTACACTCCCCACTCTGCAATATTCTCTGAGCCATAGAAAATGCAATCAACATCTTGTCACTTATCTGTCAATTATTATCAGTACCTTGGGCAGTCCTAAGTTCCTGAATTTACCACTATTCCCTAGAAGGAAAGGTTTATCTAATTAAGGCTGAGGGTAGCATTTGTCTATGGATAAAAGCATTTAGAATGCAGCTTTAAAAAAATTACCTTTGATCAAGTTTATAGTACCAGCATGTATTTCTTCTTGTGGACTGCACCTCAAATCCATGTAAAGGACAGTTGGTTACCCACATACCAACAGTATCACTATTGCACAAGCGATTATGCATTTTCCCTCTCATAGTTTGTAAAGCTCACATCTGGGTGAGGCTGTTAATGCCTTTTCTTCTCCAGACACTTGAACAGTACATTTGGGGCCTACAAAAATTATCTGGCAGGTAGACAGCTTCCAGAACAGTTTCAATTTGGTTTCACTATAAAATGCAACTGGACTATGTGGTGTCATTAGCTATAGGTCTGATCTAGTTCTGATAGGCAACCAAATTCAACACAAAGAAACTGTTATGTTTTGAGGGCTTCTGTAACCATTCTGATTGACAACTCAAAGGTGGAATTTCACCTAGAATTGAGTTGTTTTGTTGATAACCTGTGGCTTGAAGGATGAGCTATTTATATCCCGCAGCTACCTTCCTTCAGACACACTTGAAAATAAATTTACACACACACACACACACACACACACACACACTATATATATATATATATGTTTTATATATACATAATTTTATATTCTTTTAATACATTTATTCATTTTTATTACATTCATTAATGGATGGATATCTACAGAACTTACGTTTCTCCCACATCCGATCTTACTTCCCCCATTTTTGAAAACAAGGACAAAGGGATTCAGGTAAGCAGCATTAGCATGAATCATTGTAAGTCCTGGTTGTAGATTTATAATGGTGCTTGTGAAGTCCTAAAGGTTAGCAAAGCTGTGAGAAATGCTCTGGAATTCCTGTGTTTGACATTTCTGGAGATATCCTGTCTTTTTTTGTTGTTATGTAACTTGGCATCTGTATAAGGTTTGTTTGAAAAAAAAATCTTCTTTATTTTTTGTTGTTATTAAAAATACTCTCTGAGGGAATACTAATATTTTTATAAAAAGAAAATAAAAGGGAGGTCTGAGAAGTGATATAGTGAGCAAGGCTCAGAGAAATGTCCTTTTATCTTCTGCTTTACTTTGAAATAATAGAAGGCAGTATCTGAAGGAGAAAATTCAATCCATCAAGTATTGACTGAGTCTTCCCAGTGGCAAACACTTCATATGTTCAGAGCATGAAACAATAAATAACTTGCTAGAACAAGGTCTGTGGGTGTGGGAGTGGGCAGATCTGCTGTGGGAAGAGCATTGCACTTTCAGAAAATTTGGTTTGCTTTCCCAACTCCACCCAAAGAAAAGATCAAGAGCCAAAGCCCATTTTAGTTTGCAAACTGTGCAAACAGTGACACAGTTCCCCATGAAAGGTCTAACCCATGCCAGGCACTGCATTAGGTCCCGGGGACAGGGCATCTGAAGATAAATAAAATCCTCCAACAGCCTTACTTGTAAGCCAGCTGAAATTTATCAAGGAATTGTTGAAGACTAGGTAAATTTGTGAATGCTTTTATGAGGATATTTTAACAATGTATTTAGCAGTCCCTTTAGGTATATGATAAATTTATTTCTGTCTTGAAAGTAAGGAATGAGGAGGGTAGGAAGGATGGCTCCGTGGTTTAGAACACTTGTTGCTCTTGCAGAGGACTGGGGTTTGATTTCTGGCAACAATATGGTTTCTTACAACCTTTCATAATTCCACTTCCAAGGGATTTGACACATTCTCTGGCCTCTGTGGGTACTAAGTACTCACGTGGTACATATACATACATGCAGGTGAAGAAATCATACATATAAAAAAACAAGGCTTTACAGTTTTCTTTTAAAGTATGTAATTTTTCACAGTGTGGTTATACAACATGCCTGTGTTATGAGACAGAAAGTATAGTCTTAGAGCTCTGTTCTCAGCATTGTAGAACCTGTATCTTGAGCAGTCCTATCTCACTGCCTTTTCAGAATTGAGGGGACAGGATGAAAAGAACATATATAGTGGAAGTACATATAGAGAGCTTTTGTGAATGTACTTGAGGGGAATTCTATGTAAATGTTAGTTATCTGCCCATCAAGGGTAATAAAGAATCAGGAAGATTAATCACATTTGGAAACAAATATCTCCCAAAGTGCAGAGATGTAACCAGAACGAAGTGCAAGAATCCGTGGCTTCCTCAGGTTTCCAGAATGTAACATCACAAGGATTGGTATGATTTAACTGAAAAAATCCAGTCTATTCAGTATTAGTTGGGAGGAAAGGCCAAGTGTTTAAGAGCGAACCCCAGCAAGGAAATCCAAATGCAGATCATGTGAACTTCTAGCCATTGGGTACCAGAAGTAAAGAGGTAAAAACACTGTAAGGGTGAACACTGTAAGTAAAGAAAAGCATCATTCAAATGGCTTCACTTTCAGAAATAAGCCACACGGGCATTTTCCCCACAAATAGTGAGAAGGAGCTTAGTGTGTGCCCTGCCCTGCCCTCCCTGCTCCTGCTTTGAGTCCTGCCACTGTGTCTAAAATTTGTTCTATTCAAAGCCTATTTTCAGAAACCACATTTGTAAATAAAAGCAGAGTAGAACAATCTAAAGGTCATTGGCAAAGCTGAAACATAACCAGAGTTAAGAACAGCATCCTGCAGAAGTTGACCTCAATATCCAGGGGCTTGACAGCATTCTGGGGTTAGGAATTGGTTTTAATTCAGTCAAAGAAAGAGAGAGAGGGGGAACAAAACACCTTGTCAAGATTTATAATTTGGGTGTAGCTCGTTTCTTTTTAGAAAATGTGCCCTTTATTAAGAACATGAAAATAGACATTTCAGAAATTCGTCACCTGGTGTCACTCCTCAATTAACTTCTATTCATTCAGGCAGCAAGAATCTGTGTTCAGTTCATTAAAAATAAGAGGCATCCTTTTCTATTCCCTTTGCTGTTATTGATATTGTTAATCATTTTAATTAGTGGCTTCCCATGATTCCAATCTAGCCCAATTAGACACAAACCAAGTAAACAATGAAGGGGTGAAAGCGGTAGCTCAAAACATGGATTAATCTCTCTGGAACAAAATGGATGTAGCTGCATTTAAATTACTTCCATTCACCTTTACACAAAGGCATTCCTAGCGCAGTCACTGAAATAGTATCTGGCTGTTTGTATAAAACACACTCCAGAATGATGCCTTTCAGAGGGTCCATGGCCCCTGTACTTCGTCTCACATATCTACTTAAACTTCATCAACATGTTCTCATTCCCATTTCCCCCATCTGCTACCAAAAATCTCCAACTCTTATACTCCCCTTTCCTTCTTGCTTTCCTTGTGTTGTTTCCCTTTTATTTTTTTCTTCCCATTGGGAAAGAACAGTGCTCTTTCTCAGTATCATGGAAGTCCTCTTCATTTATTTTCAATAATAGTGTCTCTAGCCCGGGAATGGTGCAAAATTATAGACCATTTTGTGAGGAAATATACTGGGAGTCAAGCACAACCTTGTGCATAAGGACACTACCACTGAGCTACATCTCCATCCTTCTCATATTTTAGTTTCAGACAGGATTTCATTCTATTTCAGCCTTGCAGTTTCAGTCAGTCCTGTCTCACTGTCCTGAGCATAGTTTTAAAGACATACGCTTCTAAGATTGGTCTATAAGACATTTTTCATTTAATTTCCTCAACAAATCCATAAGGCAGTTGCTTTAATGATTTTAAACACATTTTAAAGATAAAGCTAATATCCACATTACTAACTTCATTAAATCACCCAGAAAAAAATTATACACTGGATTTAAACTCAGATCTATAAGGTTTCAGAGTCCCAGCATTTTGTTTCCCTTTTGCTTAGAAAGAGAATTAGTCTCATCTCTCAAGTAAGAGGATATCCAAACATTTAAAGCATCATTACTAATCTTTCTCTGATGGATAATATTTCTCTGGGAATGAGAATTATATTGCCTTAACAAACCCATCTTCATTTCATTAACATACTTGCCAGATTGTGTAGTTCATACTGTCTTTCAAACTAGCCTACCAATCTAATCAGTATTCCTAGGTCTACAAGGTGGACCATTTCATTTCCCACACACTGCTTAAATGTACCATGGGCATCCATCTCATTCCTTAGAAACTTTACACTTTCTGTTAAAGATTTGACATGGAAGATCACAAAAGACAGCACCTGCATTTGAATCGTGATGCTACCATAGATGCGAACCATATAAGAGGGGAGACTATTTTTGTTCTGTATGCTGAGAACCTGGCATTAAGACAATAATAGAGAATAAATGAAATGAAATGAAAAAAATAGCAATTTAAAAATCTTTCTTGCAGGAACTTTGTGAACATTAACTCAAATATTAAAATAAGCAAGCCTGGCATGTCATCCTTTAATAAACAGTAGTGTTAATTATTATTATGCATTCACATTGTATCACACATAAATGAGTTTGTGATCGCAGGTAGACAGTTTTAATTATGAAGAATATTAAGAGAATGCAATTGATGATAGAAAACGTCTATGCAGAATTACTCAGATAAGGATGGAGACTAGAAATAGCTGAATATTAACTTGGGTGCTAGAGGCAGAATAGAAGACTCAGTCATGACTGACAAAAGCAAAACTAAGATAAGACTTGTCAGCATTCAGAGGTGAGTGTGTGTGTGTGTGTGTGTGTGTGTGTGAGAGAGAGAGAGAGAGAGAGAGAGAGAGAGAGAGAGAGAGAGAGAGAGAGAGAGAGAGAGAGAGATCAGCTAATGCCAGAATGATGCAGGCAATGTTCTGCACATACAGTGCCTTCAGGAGTTTCTTAATCTCTTCTCTTCTGTCTCTATGACTCTGTTCATTTCTGTTCCTGTCTTTGTCTGTCTGCCTTCCCAATCCCTCGCTCTGTGGCATAAATATATCACACACACGAATTGCCACAGAGATACTCAAGTTAAGTATGGTCACATCTGTGGGGATTCACGTGTGTGTGAGAGCCAGAAATCAATATTTATCCTGTTTCTCTATTACTCTCCACTTTATTTTTTGATCCATGATCTCTCATGGAAACTGAAGCTTACCTTTGGCTAGGCTGCCTGTGCATTTAGCCGCTATGATCCTCCTGTCTCTATTTTCCAGCCTTGGTTTTACAAGCACACACCTGGATTTTTGTTTAGGTCCTAGCGTCTGAGTTTCATATACACTAGGAAGCTCTTTACCCACTGATATGTGTCTCAAGCCTTTACAACCTTTAGTGTTATACTCATGGTGTCTGATCTACAGTGGGCACAATTATGTGTCACTTTCTACAATTGGCCAGCTAGCTATGCATGAGTAAATGTTGGTGATGTGTTTTGGTTCTGTTACATGTACTTTGTTCCAGTTTATTCTGTGGTACACATTAAATCCAAAGAAGAGCTTGATTGTATTTGCACACTTAAACTTGTTTGTTTCATATCTTTTAAACCACTATTGTTTAAATAAACCACATAGGAGTTTTCCCCCCTCATCATCGGTGATTATATGGACATACTCTTTTTATATTGGATGAACAAAAACTTAGGATCAGCAATATAGCCTACTGCATAAAGTAGAATTTAGATGACAGCCCACTTGGGGATTTCTGAGTTTATAGATTTTTTTTGGTCCACAGATTGTTCTTCTTCATTTGTTGTTTTTATTTATGACCTGGAGTTTACACTTACAGATAACCTGGGCTAGGTTAGAGAGGCAGCTATTATTGGAAGTGGACAGTGTCCATACCAGTCAAAGAAGGAATCAGTTAGTTTTGATGGGGGCTCAGTTATCTGACTTGGTCTAGAGTAACTTCTGTTTGTAACATGCAATCTTTAAATGCTTTTCTTTTCTTTGGTGATCTTGTTTGTTTAAAAACAATGGTTCTGGTTTACATTTTTGGAGCTATTGATTACACATTAGTTTGCCTTCTTATATATTTTTCTAGAACCTTCATATCCAACTTTTCACATTCTATTGTTGAGTACCATTTAGAAGCTCCCTGCAGAAAATTCCTCTGCTTAGTCATTGATAACCTGTCTTTTCCCCAGCTGACTCACTAAAACAGTGATAATGAAGTTTCAGTAAGATAGTATGCCCTTGCTTTGCTTTAATAAATAGCTGGGCTCATTAGGACTTGTTTGACCCCATGATTTCTATTCCATATCAGAAACACATATTCCCTGCCCCAAAAATCAGTCTAAATTAAACCAGTCCCATCTTTTCAGTGCTTTGTGGGTGCCATTATGCACAGCCACCTTATGGTAAAAGAATAAGGAGCAACTGAGACTATGTGTCATTGGGAAATTTTGCTGGCTCTTTGGAGAAACAGTTGCAATTATTTGTTGAGTAATTTGAGCCTAATCTAGGTTGTCATTTCCTAAGGTTGCCAGTGATGTTTGCAGTCTTACCTCATACAAAGCTTCCTTGAAACTACAAATTTTCTCCAGTGAAATTTCAATGACTCAGGTAAAAAGATTCTAAGAACTAGAGTATCTGGGTGACTCCAATAAAACCATGATTTCCAGACTCAACAAGGCAGATGCTCAGAGAAACTCACAGAGACTGAGACAACATGCATAAGACCTGTATAAACTCAAGGGGAACAAAAAAATATCTAGCATGGGGGAAGGAAGCTGGGCATGAAATCCCACCTCTAGCCAAGAAGCTATTGGTATTTACTTGCTGCTATTGAGGGGAAGTTGGTTTTCTTCAGTGTAGTGACAATATATCAAACACCATCCAGGGAAGATATAGGTATGTCTTAAGTATGATCAACACAAACTGTACCCCATCATTATTTTTTTAAAATAGATAGAAAGTGAAGTTGGATAGAAGGAAGATGGATGAGGATCTTGGAAGAGTTTGAGGAGGATGATGAATATAATCAAATTATACTGTGTAACTATTTTATTGTTTTAGTTTCTATGCATTGGTGTTTTGTCAGTGGGAGGGGTGTCAGATCTCCTGGAACGGTAGTTACAGACAGACAGCTGTGAATTGCAATGTGGGTGCTGGGAATTGAATCCAGGTCCTCTGAAAGAGCAGCCAATGCTCTTAACTGCTGAGCCATCTCTCCAGCCCCCATTCGCAAACAATAAATAAAAACAATATGTTAAAAAAATTTAGGGACTTCTCCTGTATCTGATAAAATTCCAAATACCTATTTCTAATTTATTGATTTACACTATGACTTTTATCTTTTTCCTGATCATATTGTGAGAGCAATATGGTAAGTATGGGCCATTTATTCATAAGTATACTCAGCATCTGCTATGTTGTTATTAATATCATTTTATTTAGTGACAAATTGTGTTTTGATGTATATAGCTCATAATACTATAACAGTGGCTTCAAGCATGTGACTTTTTTCTCTAAAATCTTACTTATCTTCTGTTTCCCATTACACTTGAGAAATGATAGCTCATGGCAGCTATAGTTTTTTTCCTTAAACTTTTGACCAAAAAATATATATACTCAAGTGATGTATTAATTTGTCTTAGAATTAGCTATACTTGATATACTCCTATTTTTTCTAGGCTACCACTGTATAATTTTAGTGTTAGTACATGCCCTGTAACTCTGATAATATGTCACTCTTAATCAGATATTAACAGAGATAGGCAAAGTACATAATTTGAACAAATTGACTTGGAAAATGTGTTACTATACATGACTGAACATCATTTACTTTCATTTTGTGGTTGTCTTTCACTATCATTATACGGTAGGCACCCATTGATAACATTCAACCTGAGAATGGTCTGAATAAAAGTAAGCCAAGAAATTGTCACTAGCTTTATTGGTGTTGTGAATATAATTATTTATCATGTCTTTTTTTTATTTGTGTTTATTCTTTACCTTTATTTTCAATGTTTGGAATTCTGAACCAATGCTCTCTTGCGTTTGCTTAAATTTTCCTCATATTCTTCAGACTCTTCACTTTCTCTCTTAATTTTCATGGCTGTCTTCAATAGTCTCTACATCTTCTTTTAGAGCTCTGTATCTTAATCCTTGCCTCATTTTGATCCATTGCTACCGTGATTCTGCTGCTCATTTTCTTTTTTAATTCAATATTTTTATTACAGAAGTGCTTTTGGCAACTTGACAACAGTTTTCTTCAGCCCTGTCCCCATATTTCCACATTATCTAGTGTTGTCCTTTTAAGAAATGAGCAACAAAGGCATTTTCTATTTCATTTTTTCACTCATTTGACTTTGATTGGATTTCTTTTGCAAATAGTATCTTAAGTCAATCCATTTCTTTGGAATGCTCCTTTGAATTAATTTATAATAGTGTTACTGATTTTATCTTTGTCATCTCATACCTACATCACAATCCAATTTAGAAGCACTATAGCAAAGTGGGAAAAGATGGATTTACTCCATGTAACTGAGTTTTGTATTCTAGATCATCCACTAACCACCTGTATGACCTTAGTTACTAAATCTTCCAAGTCTGTTTGAGACTAGACTGAGATTTTCATTTTTTTTCTTCTGTTGGTTCTCATAATATTATCATCCCCCATGAGCTAGTTTAAGTGTTATAGATAACAACTACATCAAGGCCATAAGTAGTATGCCCTTTATAGCTAATGTTTAAGGGATATTCAAACTGCTACATTTGAGAATTCTACCACTGAACCACCAATGCTCTAGCTGTCAAACTGCTACATTTGAATCACCCATAGAATGGATCTGCAGTGGGCTGATTTCCCTGGAGCTTTGTAATGTCCATCAGCATCACTGAGCAGTTGATAATAAGTTTATGTTGTACTCCCCCGAGGATGAGAGTATAGTAACCTTAAATTATGTAACTTTTCTTTTGCTACTTTGATGTTGTTGATAATCTCTGAGGAATCAGCTACCTTTCTTCACCTTCTGTGCAAAAAGGCCTTTGGAATCTTTGTGCAAATCATTAAAAACTTAAGCTAACAAGAAAGCCTGTCTTATTTTTTATGTTATGGACTTTCTATTGTGTTGTCAGTGTTTTTTCTCTCATTAAATTATGCTAAAATTCGGAGACGTATATTTTTCTTAATTTTTGTTTTTAAACTCTCTCTTTGGCAACCTCTTAATATAACACATGTTAGTAAGTTTGAACAGGGTGCATGAAAGATATTGGAAGATATAGAAATAAATTTACCAGATGAAATATCTACCAACTCGAGTGGAGGAGTTACGAAGCTCATTTGTTCTGCTGATAGTTCCTAAGGCTGCACATGCTCAGAATGCTTCTCAAGACTGTCATCAGTTCCAATACATTCAGATTTCATGGCTTCTATCAGCATAGAAACATCTAGTAAAGGAGTCTCTTTACTTACTCTTCACAGGGTTAAAAATTGGTGTTCAGTAGGTGCGCTGTTCCTTTCCTTTTTATAATCTTTTGCCTCTTCTTCTGAGATGTTCCCTGAGCCTTAGATACAGAGCTTGTACTATAGATTCGATAACTGAAATTGTGTACCTCCATAAACTGTTGTTTTGTACATTTGGACTCATTGTGGATTTCTGTTGTGGTTTCTTTCTTCTGTAAAAAGAAGCCTTTGTGGAGGAGTGTCTTCTATAGATGACAGGGAAGCGGCACCTGTTAAATCTCAACAATATGTCTCTGAGAAAAGAACATCATAATGACAACACCAACCACCACACCAATGGAATGGGGGAATTTCACAAAGTCCCACCTCTAAATGGAGAGTAACAATTTACAGTGGCCAGGAGAGGGAGAATCAGCTCCTTCCAGGGAAGAGAGCCCTGATAGATAACCCAAACACAGGTGGTCAGCCCCGAACACATATCCATTAAAGTAACCCTGAATAGTCTCAGCAGATTGTATTTATATCTATATATGAGTATGTAACAATAATAATTAAAGACTAGACCAACAATAATGTATAATAGTAATGCTCAAAGAAGACACCAGTAATTTGGTGAGTTATGGCATGAGTTGGAGTGGGAGAAGAAGGGACAGAAATAATTTATAGTACTCATTATTATGTTCTAAAAAAGTCAAAGAAAAAATTTACTTAAAAGGATGGGTATTCGCTTTATACTGGATCAAAAGATAGCGACTGAAAAGATCTAAGCAAGAGTGTTCTGGAGATTAGGGATCTTGTCAAAGCAGTTCAGAACATGTGTTTGGAAGTAAAGATTACCAAATAGATACATGAGCTATAAAACATTCTTGCTCACAAACTAAGTGTCAAAGCAAATAAACTCAGAGATTATGAATGATTAATCATTATAGAATGGCATATTAAATCAATATTAGCTACTAATGAATATTTTAATCCAAAAGAGCCGAATCCAAAACCCTGACAGCGCCAAAGGCTGTAAGACTTGAAGTAACAGTCTCTATCTTTTCCTACCAAGGGAATGAACAATGATGAAGCCATTTTAGCAGAGCTTACTAGTTATTTACTAAACTGAAAAATTTCTTATTATCCAATCCAGCTTTCAAACTCCATGGTATTTACTTAAAGGAACAGACAACTTATGTGCATACAGAGACCTACAGGAAGATGTTTTTAACAGCTTTTTCCATAATTGCCCAAACTTGGAGGCAATCACAATGTCTTTCAGGACAGAATGGATAAATTGTAGTACATCCAGACAATAGGTTATTATTCAGCACTAAAGTAAATGAGCTACCATGCCAGGAAAATAATTGGAAGAAACTTTAAAGTGTTAGTGAAAGAAGTAAGTATGAAAAAAGGCAGATGTATGATTCCAACTGTATATTTTTTGGTAAAAATATAGAGGGAGGAACAACATGAGTAATTACCAGCAGGGAGGAGAATGCAGTGAAGAATACACAGAGCATAAATGATTTTTAGTGCAGGTAACTGTATGTATGATACTAAGATACTGAATATATGCCATTTCCTATGTGCCAGAACCACTGATTGTCCAACACCAAGAGTGAATGCTGATGTAATTAAAATGTATCCTTTTGGTTATGATAATGAATGCTAGTGGCTTTCACATTATGTGTTGAAGTTCTTGACATGCCAGTTTAAAGGAAGAAGTTACTATTTGGGCTCACTGTTTCAAAGTGTTCAATTTATAGTCACTTATCTCTGTGATCTTAGACAGCAGGAACATATGGCTAAGGCCGTTCTTTACTTATTGGGAGATAGGAGGCAGAGAAAGAGACATATATACAGGAAGCATATAAAGGAACATACAAGAAGGAGCCACAAAACTATATTGGCTCTAAAAGAAGACTCTGATGACTTATTTCCTCTAACTAGATGCCATCTCCTGTATCTTACCACATTATCTCAATAGCATCTGATTAATCAATCCATTGATTCAGACTCCTCTTGACTTAATGATTGTCTTTGGAAGTTCTATCACAAACACACTCAAAATTAAGCCTCACTAATTTTGTAGGCCTCTCTTAATCTAGTCAATTTGATAATTAAAATCAACCATCATAATACCATGCTCACATAACATCAGTCATTCTGACAAATGCTCCAATCTAATGCAGGGTAATGGTGAGGAAGGTTGTGTGAGGAGGCTTGAAAGAGTCTATGGGAACCCTATTTTCCATTCCATTTTGCAATAAACAATTTGCTCTTCAAATCAAGTCACTTTTTAAAAGAATAGAAAAGTATTTTAGAAATTATTTTAGCCACTTCTTATTTTTGAAGCTTATATGAGTCTAAAATTATATTAGAAAATATGCATATTAGTAGTTTCCTCTATTTCCATTTAAGGATATCACCATGCCTCTTAGCAAATTACTCCTCAAACATTTTATCATACCAAATATATGGGTGTAATTCCTTTGGTGCTTTGTATAGGGATGCTATAGTAAATTGTCTAAAGCAGTACTGTGGAATCTATTCATCCCAACACCAAGTACAATTACACACTTCAACCAACATAAAAATAACTGCTATGAAGTCTTTCTTTCTTTGTGCTTATTGTATGCTTGTTCTGGCTGTTCTTTCAGAATTCTATCCTGTTTCTGTGCTATTTGGAAAAGTCTTACACATGTAACATCAAAACCTGAGACCTATTCACTCCTTCTAGAGTATTTGCTTCTTTTGATTCTTCATAAAAGATAATGCAACATTCCCCAACAATATCAGGAGCATTTTTAGAACAACAGCTTAGAGGACTTAGTGAGCAGTGAATGTCTTTAGTTAACCATGTGTGTAAAAAGCATGGATTGAGCAACTAAGTCTTTAGTACTCTCACTTGAAGGTTATATCTCCATTGGAGATCAAGCCAGTCTCTTGATGTCTGCAGTGATTATTCAATGGCCATTCTCCATCTTGTAGTTTGTTTTTTCCAGAACACAAATTGCATTGGTGTCTTAAGCAACAATAATAGTTTATTATCATTATTAAAGAGAGATTTTATTTGAATGTTGTAGCTGACGTTTTCCTGGTCCTGCCTGGCCCACAGTCAGGACAAATCTCTCTCACCCACCAGTCCCACAGCTGCTTGGACCCAATCAAACACATCAAGACTTATATTACTTATAAACTGTATGGCTGTGGCAGGCTTCTTGTTATCTGTCCTTATATCTTAAATTAATGCATTTCTATAAGTCTATACCATGCAACATGGCTCGTGGCTTACCAGTATCTTATATCATGCTTCTCTTTGTGGCAGCTGGCAGCGTCTTCGTGACTCAGCCTTCTTCCACCTAGCATTCTTCTCTCTCCTTGTCCCGCCTACACTATCCTTCCTGCCTGGCTACTGGCCAATCAGTATTTTATTTATCAATCAATCATAGCAACATATATTCACAGCATACAGGACATCCCACAGCAGAATGTTGCAAGGATATTCAGGTAAATAAAGTCTAGAACCGTGGAACCCAGTGTTTCCAGGATTTTAAAGTCATGTTATACTTTCTTCTCTTTTTTATGCAGTCTAAATATTTGCTTACTTTATCCAAGAGTAAATGTACAGATGTTTAAAAAAATCTCATTTGAAGTATAACTTATATATCATAATATTTATGCTTTTATTTAAGTGTATGATTCAATTATTTCTAAAGCACCTTTACAGAGTATTTATGACAGCCCAATTTTAAAGCATTTTCATCACACCCAGAAGACACCTTGGTTACATTTGTAGTCCAGTCTGTTTCTTCTCCTCACTGTTGAGATATGTTAATTGATGCTGTATCTCTCTGCTTTTGTCTTCCTGGGGAACTCATACAAACTGAATAATACATTCTATAGAAATTGTCTCTTTGACTTACCAGTTAGAAGTCAGTCCAGGTTGGTTTAATTAATACTGTATTCTTTTTAAATTTTTTGAATAATTTTTATTCACCACTTTTTGTTTTTCTTCAATTTTTTTATTAGAGCACCTCGGTCTGTACTCTAGGTCAGACCAGAATTCAGTATGTAACCTCAGCTTGGCTTAGCCTCCTGATAATTGTCTAAGTGTTTGGATTATAGGAGTTAGCCACCACACCCAATACCATACTTATAATATAAGTGTGCACATTAATAAAGACAAAGATATTTGAAACTCTCAGGAGTCTGTTGCTGCTATCACCATAAAAAGTAATTTGTGTCACTATATCTTATGGTTAATTAAGCTTAATGGCATATATATATGTATGTACTGGTGACATGCATGTATCCATATATATTATGGACATAAAATATGAATATAAAAATCTTTTTAACTCATGAGCTTTTTCAGCATATCCTACTAGCATGTGGCACTACAACTGGAAAATTAAAACCAGTTTGAGATTTTGTCTTATACAAGTCAGAATGGCCAAGATTAGTCAAACAAATGATAGCATATGCAGGTGAGTATGTGGAGAAAAAGGAACACTTATCCATTGCTGGTGGGAGTAAAAATTAATGGTAGATCCAATGTGAAAAATCAGTGTAACAGTTCCTTGAGAAAATGCAACTCCTCTTGGGCACTCTTGCCCAAAAGGAATCTACATCCTCCTAAATAAATATTTGCATTTCCATGTCTATTGCTGCTCTATTCATAATAGCCAAAATTAGAAACAGCCTAGATGTCCATCACCTGAAGAATGAATAATGAAAATCTGATACATTTACACAAAGGAATATATTCAGCTGTTTTGAAAAGAGGAAATTATGAAATTTGAAGATAAATGCATTGAGCTAGGAAAAAAATGGACAAAAAAACATTGCTCACGAGGTAATCCAGACATCAAAAAATAGATACTGCATTTTCTCTTGTATATGGATGTTGGGTTTTAAGCTTTCAATATATGTGATATATTCCAAATAACTGCAACTGTTAATTATTGTAGTAAGAGACCAAGGTGGAGAGGATATTCCAAAGAAGAGGAAATAGTATCTAGTGTTATGGAGAGATAAAGAAGTAGACCAGGAAGATTAAATAGGAATGGAGATAGGAGAAAGGGGTAAAGGAGAGAATATGGGAAGGGACAACTACCACTAAAGGGCATTTGAAAAACTGCATGGACATCTACTGTTGTAGATGCTTCCTAAAATTTATATGAGTATGAAAAGCATCTAAATGGAGTCATCATACAATGAGCAAGGGAAGGCATAAATTAGGTATCTCATGCCACCAAGTAAAATCCATGCTGCTGGGAATGGTTTATATCTTAAGTCATGGACCAAAGGGGTTCCATGGAAACCCCTAAACATCACAGACTATTGCCAAGGCTATTTGTTATTCTCCACAACATTACAGCAGGCCCTATTGCTGAAGATAACACTTATATCACCAAACATGGATAAGTTGAGCTGGTGCATAACTGAAAACTTCACCCCTACAGACTAATAGTCACAGTGCTGTAAGATACTCTGTCTGCTACTGGGGAGAAAGGTAATCATCAGTACTATCCTCTGATTTAAAATGCAACCTGCCTGTAAGATATAGTGATACAACAGTAGCACAAATGTTATGCCAGTAATCTACCAATTTTTAATCGGATTTAAGGCCCAGTCCATTAGATGAAAACCGTATCAGACAGTACTAAAAGGACCAAGAACCTGAGTCAAGATAGGTCATGGGCCTAGAAGTAAAATTAATAGTATTTTGCTAGAGGGACATAACAATTAAATGGCTCCCAGTGACATACTCCTGTACCTCTAGATCATTTCCTTGGTCACCCCATATCAGAGAAGCTTCTTCTGGCAGTAGATGGAAATTAACACAGGGACCCACACATCTGGACAATGTGCAGAGAGTGAAGCGCTCTGTAGCACTCAGTCCTAAATTGTATATCTTTGTCAGACCCCGCTCACCATGACTTAAGGAACTTCATAAAGAAGGAGGTGGGAAAGTTGTTAAGAGCCGGAGGGGATTGATGACATCGAAAAACAGTGTCTTCTAGCTATAATAGGGCTGACATACATGTGAACTCACAGATATTGTTACAACATACACAAAAGCTGCAGAGGTTTATTCTAGACTGGGTCTCAACACTGAGAGGGAAGTGGACACAGGTCCAGACCATCCCCAACCAAGAGCTATCTGCAACTGATAGTCACTAGCAAAGCGAAACATAGTATTCTCCAGTGGAGTTTCACCGAGTATATCAATGACATTCCAGGGCAGGCCCCATGCCCAGAAGAAGCTGGCCAACCCAAAACAAACTCAGTAGTATTCTTACAGACTTTTTATTTTGTTTCACTCTGGTTTTGCATTTTTTTGCATATGATAATTTTGCCTGTTTATGTTTATTTTTATTTTTGTGGGGATTTTTTTTGGTTTCATTTTTGTTGCTTGATTTTGTTTTATTTAGGAAAGACATATGAAGAAAACGAATAAAAAGTTGGGTGGGTAAACGTATGGAGGATATGTGAAGAGTTACGTGACTAAAATATACTGTGTGGCAAAAAATTAAATAAAAATAAATACAGCTTTGTGATCCACAAATAAAAACATTCTAAATTTCAGCTTATTTATTCATTAACTATTCTTTAAAATATAACTTTTCCTTAAATAAACCCAACTTGCCACTATATTGGTACATTTTTAATGTATTTTATTTCAAAGATAGAGTTTAGGAATGTCAGGAAAAGTTAGATTTTTATAGTTTAGTGACTCACAAGGAAATAGATAATCTGAGGAAGTTATATATGAGTTTAATTGTCTCCTTATAAGTCTCAATATTTAATAAATATTCTAGAAATTGGATTACTTAGGAAAATCTGTTATTTTGTTAAACCTCTAATATTGGACTTGCATTTCTGTTAGAGAAACATAGCATTTTACGGCTATTTGTTTCATTTCATTAATAATTAAGAAAGGTGAAGGGAGATAGAGAGAAGGGCCAGATATGCCCGAAGTGCCTCAAAGGTCAGGCAAAAATAGAGTGCCAAGCCAAGGAAGATCAAATGGCCTCCCACCCTGGGGGGGCATGGTTCTTTCCTCCAAGATCCATTCTCTACTTTTCTTTTTGCATCTGCCCCACTGCAGTACCAGAAAAGTTCATCTGATAATTAAAAAAAAATGTTTTGAAATATAACTTATGCCCTGTGGTTTTTATAATTAAAATATTATGTATGCTTTTCAGAAACTTGTGTGTTCCAACATGTGGTAATGGTGCTAGACTATCTTATCGTATCCTATCCTGTCTGGGATGTGGTTAACATTTGACAGTGGCAAAACATAAAATAATGGGGAGATGGAGAGCTTTTCCTCATGTTCTCGGGTTCTCTTTTGTCATGCTTGAATTTACCTGGTGTGGTGGTATGGATAAGAATGGTCATCAGGGAGTGGAACTGTTTTATAGGATTGGAAGAAACAGGATGTGTGGCCTTGTTGGAGAAAGTGTGTCACT
The DNA here is from genome assembly GCF_949786415.1 of Peromyscus eremicus. Lineage (NCBI taxonomy): Eukaryota > Metazoa > Chordata > Mammalia > Rodentia > Cricetidae > Peromyscus > Peromyscus eremicus. The sequence continues at coordinate 42,862,649 of NC_081426.1, read as the reverse complement.
GGGAATGGGCTTTGAGGTGTCAAAAGCCCATGGCATGCTCAGTCTCTCTCTTCCTGCTGCCTGCAGATCAGGATGCAGGACTCTCATCTACTTCTCCATGTCTACCTGTGTGACATCATAATCCCTGCCATAATGATAACAGACTACTCTCTGAAACTGTAAGCAAAGCCCCAATTAAATGTTCTCTTTCATAAGAGTTGTCTTTTTCATTGTATTCTGGTGTCAAATTTGAGGGACTCTGTCCTGAGACACAGATTTTGGTTACCCCAAGTTTATGTCCCAACATGAAAGCAGTTTCCTGGATTTTATAGTTGCACAGAACAAAGAAAGTCATAAGTCCAGACAATTTTAAAATATATTCTGGTTACATCTGAGAGGCAATTACAGAAAGAGCTTCCTATAGGCCTTGGATGCTATTTGGTGACATTCTTAGCTTTAAGGTTTGTGAAAACTAGTAGTCTGCAAAGTTAGTAGAATCCAAAAGACCCTTCATCTTTTAGTGATAGGTTGTCCAAAACAGAGGCAGACAAGGAATAGCTGGCTAGTCATGGGGCTAAAGCTAGCCCAGATAGGGTAATTAACCTCTAGACCTGCAACATTCCAACCACTCCACATCACTGTAGTTCTAATCAGGTGTCTTTGAAGACACCGCTTCTTCCCAGGAATCCTCATTGACAAGTAGTATAATATAAAAGGCATATATTGGTCTCTGTGTGCATCCTTCAAACCTGGTGCTTTAAAAATCCTATGACTCAAATACTGGATTCCATACATTCAAACAAATTTTGCCAATATGTTTCTCCCATATGGATTTATGGAAATATAGCACCACTGGCTTAAAGACAAAGAAACCCTGGATTCTTTTAAAATCAATTAGCATAAGCTGTGAATTGGCAAGGGGAGCAAAGATAGAGAGAGATTCAGAAAAAGGGACTCATAGGAAAGAGTCAAGGCAAAGTGTTTGAAGCTAATCACTGATTTGCCCCCTTTCCTAAGTTAGCATCAGTTACTTATTTATTCTATCATTTAATAAATATCTACAAGAAACCTTTGTGTCAGGCATGTTTTAAATATCCCACAGAAATACTTATATGGCAAGATGAAAAAACTGAAGCTACATCTCCAACAGATGAACTTACCCGTTTCTTGCCTTACGTAGCAGCAGAAATGAAACACAGCCACATCTTATGTAGCACCTTCTGCTTTAACTTTAGAGCTGTATTAGAAATACAATAAACAGAGGCAGAGACCCACAGCCAAACATTAGGCAGAGCTTGAGTATCCGGCTGAAGAGAGGGAGGAAGGATTGCAGGAGCCAGAGGACTCAAAGACATCACAAGAAAACCCACAGAATCAACTAACCTGGGCTCACAGGAGCTCATGGAGTCTGATTCAACAACCAGGAAGCTTGCATGAGACTAACCTAGGCACTCTACACCTACTGACAATTGTGTAGCTGAGCCTACTTGTGGACCTCCTAACAGTGGGATCAGGGCTATCCCTAATGCTTTGGCGGGCTTTGGGGAATGTGTTCCTCAAACTTTGTTGCCTTGCCCAGCTGAAATGCAAGGGGAGGAGCTCAGTTCTACTGCAACTTGATATACCATGCTTCCTTGATACCCATAGGAGGCCTGCCCCTTTCTGATAGAAACAGAGAAGGAGTGGATGCAGGGTGGAGGGACAGGCAGAGAGGAGGTAGGAGGAGGTTGGAAGAAGAGGAGGGAGGGGAAAATGTGGCCCAGAGGTAAAATAAATAAATTTAATTAAGAAAAAAATAATAAAAATCCCAATATATAAAATGTAATGCATTCTTAATTTTAAGAATTATTTTACACTCATTTCAGTGACGTCTGTGGCCCTTTGGTAATGTTGACACCTGCGCACACAGTGTGTAGCCACTGCATGAGGACCCATAGGAGAGTCTTTATCAATAAAGAAGTGAGAGGCTGCAGCCCTTGTCAGGAGTCTGTGATGGCTCTCTCACACAACGCCACAAGTGCCACTCAAATCTCTTGGCTTACTCCCTTAAATGCTGGAATGACTCCACGCAAATCCAAAAGGAAAATGAAAGTTATCTCTCCTTACAATGACCCACCCACCTTTGCCCAGTTCTAACAGCTATAGTCAGAGTAATTTCTGCAGATACAGGGATAAATTTAGAGGCTTTGCTTTCCCAATTTCCCCCTAAATCCCTTCTGAACATTTCTTCTCTCTTTGGATGGTTTTAGCAATAACTTTTCAGGGAGTAAAGCCAAACAGAATCAAGCCAAAACTCTTGGTCTTCTGCTCCTTGCTTTTCTCATAAGCTTTACCACCTTTAAAAAAATCAGCCATAGAATAATGAAAGGGATATCTTGATGGGGTAGGCATTTGGAGGTTAGGGAGAAATTTGGTGCCAGGGAAACTCCCCAGAATCCACAAGGATGACCCCAGGTAAGACTCCTAGTAATAGTGGAGAGGGTGCCTGACCTGGCCTTTTCCTGTAATCAGATTGGTGACTACCGTAATTGTCATTATACAACATCCATCCAGTAACTGAGGAAAGCAGATGCAGAAATCCATAGCCAAGTACCTGGCCTGAGCTCTTGGAGTCCTGTTGAAGAAAGCCGGGTGTCAAGGTAATGATCGAGGAACCCACAGAGACAGCTGATCCAAGCTCCTGGGAGCTCACAGAATCTTGGACTGACAGCTAGGGAGCCTTCATGGGACTGATCTAGGCCCTCTGCATGTGTGTGACAGTTGTATCCTTTGGTCTGTTTGTGGGGCCCCTAGCAGAGGGATCAGGATCTGTCCCTGGTGCTGGAGCTGGCTTTTGGCAACCCAATCCCGATGCTGGGTTGGGAAGAGCTTGGTCCTGCCTCAACTTGATGTGCCATGCATTGTTGACTCCCATGGAAAGTCTGCCCCTTTATGAATGAAGAAGGAGGAGGAGTGGAAGGGGGTGGGGTACAAGGGAGGTCAGGTGAGGAAACCAGAGGAGAGGAGGGAGGAGAAACTGAGGTTAGTATGTAACATAAATGAAAAAGGTTAATAAAAATCAAAGAAACAAAAATCAGTCATAAAAATACAGTTAGCTAATTATTTTCTAATTAGTTTTCAACCCTGGTAGGCAATAGGCATCTGGCTGTGGAACAGAGCTGCATCATCTCTCTCTCTCTCTCTCTCTCTCTCTCTCTCTCTCTCTCTCTCTCTCTCTCTCTCTCTCTCTCTCTCTCTCTCTCACACACACACACATATTAATATAATATAATTTTATTATATCCAATCCATATCACTATTATTTCCATTATGGTAGCTAAGGAAAGACTGAAAATTATGTAATTAACCATAGATGTGTTATTAAACTCAGCCTTTCTGACATGTTCTCTACCTTGTCCACCAAAGCTCTCATTGTTGCTATCAAATCTGGAGCGTGCTCTTGCAAACTGCCTGGAAAGCTGTTCTAGAGATGGAAAGTAATGATATTATGTGTGTTTTAAAAGTATTTTTCTTTGCTCGCATGTCATACCTGGTTTTAGCATTGGGAGTATGATCGTGAAAGATCATTGCTGTCTCATTATAGCAGGAAAGACAAAGGGAATCAAATATGGCCAAATCCAACTCCCGCAGAAGGTTGTAAGAAGTCTGATGTCTTCCTGGAGTGCTGCTTGTGAGCATGCTGAAAAAGACTCCCCAGGGAGAAGATGCAGAGGGCATCTCCTCCCCACCACTGGGCTGAAGGAATGGCAAGATGACTTTCCTTGTTTCTGACCTTGGTTTCTCTTGTTTTTCATGTTCAATTTCAGACAATTCATTTGTGGCTTCACAAGTTATATTCTAAGTGAAATAAGTCTTACTGTCTTTGCTCTTGTGAGTAAATAACTCTCCATGAAAACATCCATGTTTGGGGCCTTGAGAGCTATGAACATTGGCATTCAGGTTAAAGAAGACTGCGTGAATGCTATGAAAATGAGTAGCTTAGAGAGGTATGAGCTACTCCATCTCCACTAGAGACCTGTACTTACATCTCAGGATGTCAAATTAAACTTCCCTTCATTGCCCAAAGGATTTTTTTAATGTTGTTGAACAAAATTCTATTTTTCTGACTCTAGAAGATAAGAACACAAGGTAAAATTCCAAATTTCATAATTGTGGGATTCCTTACTTGAGCGCAACTTCATCATATCTAGTTTTCACTGTAACACTCTGTGAATACTCTGTGAATGCTCTGTGAATGTCATGCATTGTAATGCTCTGTGAAAAAAGAATCTGGGGTGTGTGTGTGTGTGTGTGTGTGTGTGTGTGTTTTGTAGCTATAAGGACAAAACAGCAAGTACATAGATAAACAGAGTAACATCAAAGAGTTTTCACAGGTTTAGGTGCACCAGTTTTCCATGTGAAATAGTTCAAACTAGAAACAATCACATTGCTTACTAGAATCATTCCTTAGTTCAACCATTCATTGAGTTTCTGAATGCAAGTTCAAATTGTGTATCTGGCTTTGACATTAAACAACGTCAGTTCTTGCTCTACCTTTTGTTCAAATTATCTCCTCAATTCAGCTATACAGATATGTCACTGGCTCATGCTACAGAGTCCATTTCTGGAAAGGAGAGATGATCCCAGAAATAGGTGTTTTACATCACTGGCACCAACACTCATTGGTGGGCCATATTTTATGTATAAGTAGAATTTAGGAACTGCAAGGCCATGGTTTTTGGTACATGTGAACAAAGGTAATGAGACTTCGTTTTCTTGCCATACTGACATGTCAAGTGACCCTTTTATGATATCTCCTACCAGGGAAGGACACCATTCTGCATCATTCCTTCCCCTGGAATTAAACTTCTCTTGGCCAGTGTAGCATTCTATACAGAGCAGTTCTGGTTGAATATTTTCTGGTGATCTTGACTTTCTGTTTTCTCCTTTTCAAACTGACACAGAAGAATTTGGACATGTTACTATTTAAATAAATTAAAACTAACTTATTTCTTAGTATTACCCAACATGATCTCATAAATTGGTGTTCCTCAGAGATTAAAAACCTTAACAAGTTTATTTTCCTATTTTTTCTCTCAACCTCTTTTGAAGACCCCTGTCTGGTTTATGAGCACACACACACACACACACACACACACACACACACACACACACACATTTTATCAGGAAAACCTAAACTCTCCTACATGTGATGGACATGCATTGTTCTAGCCTCTTCCTCCCTGTGCCTTACAAGTTTTTCCATATATTTAAGTGGATTTAGAACATGAATCTATGTGTCTAAATATTTTCTGGCTCTATATGCAGAGAAGGTCTAGAAATCTTGGTCCCTGAGGCCAAAATAGGGAGTGTGTTATGTTTCAAATTCAAACATTCCAGAAGTATAAGCTGCTACCATTTTCTTTAAAAAAAAAAATCACTGAACAAAATCTCAGTGTGTTCCAGAAAATGGCATCATTTTTGTTTTCCTCTGAAGTTGACAGTTTCCTATGGAGAAAGCATCATCATTTTAATAGCATAACTTTGACCCTACCCTTTCAATGCAGTAGCATTGGCCTCACTTCTAGGGAGTCTGTGATTCTGACTTCAGTATGAATCCTGGGCATGTGAAATTCTTCACAAATAATTTGTCTCCATATATGACTGACAGGTATTGCTCTGATAGGCTGGGCAATAGGACTATACTTCAAATCACCATCAATGAACTTACATTTTCAGGAGCATTCCTGTTGCCTCTGCATTTGAAGTCTCTTTTCTTATGAAGCATAATTGTACACATGCTTATTTTTATATATTTCATCAGCTTTATCTGTGTTTAGTTCTCAGTGCACATCATTCATTTTACTTCTCTTTCTGTCCTAAAACCATTGTCCTTTGAATGTAAAATGATGGCTAACTATGGAGAAGACTTAAATAGCAAAATAACTGTCACTTGTTCTTTTGTCTCTCCGAGGCTTGCTGTGCTATAAATGTATTCAATCTAGACCAAATTGGGGAGGAAAAACCCAATTTAATAGCTATCAATCATAGCCAGCATGTTGGCAGGAGAAGAAAATAAATGTGGTTCTACTACACAAGATTCTCTTAGAAAAAAATCAGTGAGGCATTAGACACTCAATATCTTTACTGGGCACCTGCTAATCACTCAACCATGTTACAGCAAATTTGAAGCTGTGTATTCCATCCCCACTCTTATGACACCATGCTTATATTAAAAAGCAGTTGCCTGACAAGTCGGCTAAAATATTTAATAAGAATTAATTGCAGTGGAATTTCTTAGTAGGGAACAGAGCTACTTGATATAAAGTTCAAACCCTAATTAAATAAATCCTCCCTATGTAGATCTAAGCTGATGCATTTATAGTCCACATGGCTGTGTCTTCCAGCCTTCTTATGGTAACATTGTCATCCAAGGTTATCAGTTAAATCTTTCTGGAAGTTTCTTATGGAAATGCATGAAGCAGAAGAGTTGTCTGGCTTATTGACCTGTATTATTTGATACTGTCACCTTCTGTCTTTCTCCTTCATCTCTTCTTTCTTCCCTCCATTCCAGACTACTTGTCCTGATTTTCCTCTTTAACACAGTGTACTCCCATCCAGATCAGGTCTCTGTGTATGTGTTGTAAGAATATGTGACATAATAGCTACCATCTTAAATTAAGTGTATAATATGCCTATGTGTGATGTTTTTCATTATAGGTGCAATATGGTAGAGTAGATTGAAAGATTTTTCATCTTACTTCAATGTAATTATATCCTATTTGGTTATCAATTCCCCATTTTTAATTCCACAAATCCTGACAATCATTATTCCATTTCTTGATTTCTTGATTTGATTTTTTATGTTAGAATCCCTTGGGAGACCCATAGAAGTGCAATCACGCACAATCTCTCTCTCTCTCTCTCTCTCTCTCTCTCTCTCTCTCTCTCTCTCTCTCTGTCATCCTCCCCATTTCTCTCTATCTGTCCATCTTTGTCTCTCTGGCTAATTACTAGGCACAGTGTCCTCAGGAGTCATATTGTTATAAATGCTATGATTGCTATGTTTTATTGTTTCATTATTTGTATTGTTCTTTGACAATATAACTTCTTGATTATATATGCATATATATATATGTTATCATATATATGTTATACTCTCTTTCTCTCTCTCACAACATACACACACACACATGCAAGCACACGCACACACACACACACACACACACACACACACACACACAGACCCATAATTTGTCTTAGTACTTTCACTCTAGATGTCCCTCACCATCCTTCCTTCTGCCAATGAAATCTGTTTACTTCCCTACAAGTCCCCTTTCTACATTCATGTCTTATTCTGTCTGTGTGAAACAGTGATTTTACACAGTTACCTATAAGAATATGGGTGGGAAGCTTGGTCAACTTCTAAGTGGCTACACCAACAAAGAAAGTTGTCTTTTGGTTTCTATTGTTGTGATACAAATGGCATGACCAAAAGCAATAGGGTGTATGGGTGGCTGGGGATGGGGGAAGAATAGGAGAGAAATCAGCCTCCTTCAGATAAGAAATATACTGCTATAGGGTAAGAAGATCTGGGTGGAGACGAGAGAATTAAATCACTGGCATGTTGTCTTCCCTCTTCTTGCAGATCTACTGTAATATCTTAGTCCTACTCTGGGCTAAACTCTACGCTGATTTTTACCCATCCTGTTTCGTTGTTGCTATGAACTATCAGGTTCACTTCTGTGTGGAATTTTCTTGTGGAGTCACTTAGCTGTGTTTTGTGTATATCTATCATGACAGTGTTAGCTTTATTTTGAAGATGCAGAAATCATTCAAAATACCCAAGTCAATAAGTGTAATAAATCACTTAAATGGACTTAAAGACAAAAGTTAAATGATTATCTCAATAGATATAGAAAAAAACTCTGACAAATTCTAACCTGCCTTCATGATAAAGACAGAGTAGGACAGCTGTATTGTAGCAGCTATGGTTGTGCTGGCAGCAGGGTCTGGTTGCAAGAGAGCCAAGGCATTATTCAGAGCTGTGCTTAGGTTCTACACTTCTGCTGTTACCTGTAGCCAATTTTCTAAATAGTCTTATTAAATAAAAAACATGGAGCCAAGTATAAGGGTGAAAGCCTTAAAGATCAGGAAAATAAGAATAATCACCAGCCACCTTACCTCACCAGCTCTGTAGCTTCCAAAATGCCACAACTTCCTGTCTACCCAGGCTTTTATTGCCTTGCTGTTCTGCCCTCATTAGCTCTTAGCCCAGCTACCTCACTTCCTTGTCACTGCCTGTCTGTACAGACCTCCAGGTCTCTATGGTTGGTACTTGGATTAAAGGTGTGTGTCACCATGCTTGGCTCTGTTTCCTAGTATGGCCTTGAACACACAGAGACTCTGCCTGCCAAGTGATGGGATTAAAGGCATGTGCTCCCACTGCCTCACTTTTGTGTTTACTTAAAAGGGCTTGCTATTTCCTCTGATCTCCAGGCAAACTTTATTTATTAACATACAAATAAAATATCACCACATTTCAGCACAAGTAAAATATCACCACAGCTACCAGTTGTGGTGGCTGTCACTGATGGGCTATTCTGTAAGAGTTCTAGCAGCATACATTTCCTGTATTTCCTGGAAGAGATATGCAAGCCTGGTTTGCAACTGACTGTCAGAGTCCACTGGAAGGATGCTTTCTACTATTAGAATTTAATTAAAATTAACCTGGCTTGGAGGTTAGACTTGAATCTAGGTGCCACTTACCTACTTGGGAAGGATATTTTCCAGGTTACAGGACACTTAGAGTCCTCATTAAGTTTTTCCTGACAATATCATGTCATGGAGTAATAGAGTCCACAGCACAGCCTTCTGGGATTCTTGAGAAGGGATAAAAACAACTTTATCCCTGTTTTTAAAGAGTGAATACCATTCCACTGATAGTATCTATTACAACTTCCTCATCCATTCATTTATTGATGGGCATTTAGATTATTCCTATTTATTGGCTTTTGTAAGAAACTTTGCAAGACCCAAAGGAATACTAGCACCTCAAGATCCTAATCTCTGTGTCTTTGAGTAGACATGTAGAAGAGTTGGTTTTAGATTATATGATGAATCTGGTTTTATTTATCAAGGAAACTTTGCTATTTTCTTTGGTTTCTAGACCACTTTGCGCGCACATTCCAGTTTCCTAACACACTCACCAACATTTGCTGGTTTCTTTTATTGCAATTAAAAAAGAAAAATCTCAGTTTGTGTATGTGTGCATGTGTGTACATGTGCCATCACGTGCATTTGGCAGTCCAATGACAGTTTTCTGTGGTCAGTTCTTGCTTCCATTGTGGGACCTAAGAATTGAACTGAGGTTGTCAGGTCTGCAGGAAGCCTAGTTACCTGCTGAGCTTTGTTCTTGCCAGGCTCTGCTGTGTGGTTTCTTTCTTGCCCTTTCACTGTCCATCCTAATGGACGTGAGGTAATATGCCACTGTGGTTTTGATTTACATTTTTCTGATCATTAGTGAAATATTTTCTTTTTAATCTATCCTTTAGACATCACATTTAATGTTGCCTTTCTCAGAACAAGCATTTCCTTTAAGACATGTATGTGTATCCTTTATCACCTTTGATTGTCACTCTCTTGGTGTGTCTTAGTTACCCTATTTAACACCTAATCCTTCCACCTGTAACTTGTCCTGCCTGACATTCTTGTTTTCCTTATAGAAATTACCACCATCTACACTTCTATATAAGTTTCTTTGTTATTATTTAAGAATTTTTTTATTCATATTACATACCAACCACAGATCCTGCTCTCATCTCTCCTTCTGCTCCCCCCAAGCCTTCCCCACCAACCCGTTCCCCCATCCTTTCCTCCAAAAGGGTAAAGGCTCCCATGGGGAGTCAGCAAAACCTGGTACATTCAGTTGAGGCAGACCAAGCTCCTCCTGGCTGCATCAAGGCTGAACAAGGCATCCCACCATAGGTAATGGGATCCAGAAAGCCAGCTCATGCACCAGGGATAGATTCTGATTCACTGCCAGGGGCCCCTCAAACAGACCAAGCTATACAACTGTCTCCCATTTTATATATATTTTGTTTATAGTTTGATTTCCTGTGCTAGAATAGTAGGGTATAGATTCATCTTTACATACTGTAACTTATACTCATGACTTACATAAGGCCGTTACAGTATAAATACTTGTTGAATGAATGAGAATGGAAGTGATCTATTCTAAAGAAGCTATAAGTACTTTCAAAAGGTATTTAAACATAGTGGAATGGGTTTAAAGGTTACTTGGGGCAGAGACTAATAACCATATGTTAGATAAACGAAACCACTGCAAACTACATTATATTCATCTAGATACTTTACTTAAACTAAAATTTCCTACCTTATTAACCGTGGTAGGTCTTGTCAGGAGCTGAGGTATAGAGTAGGTTAAATAAGCGTAAGATTCATTCATCTGTGTACTGATGCTTCTAAGAAAACTAAGAGTTAGTATATAGGATTCCAGGGAGATATTAAAGAATAGGATCTAATCTTCATTCTTACTAGAGATACAGATGATGAAAAAGTCACAGCAGTATAGTGCTTTCCACAGTTTGAGTGCTCTGTGACTACAGTTCTGGGAAAGAAATGGAGGGTAAATAAGCTGCCCTGCCTGTAGCAATTTGAGACGGCTTCACAAATGGAATTAAATTTTATCCAGGTTTTTGTTTAAGGCACTTTCCATTACAAGTAATGTGAAACTCAACTCAATTAGGCTGAAGCAATTAAAAGAACACATTGGCTCACATACTAAAAACACCCAGGGGTGGAGCACATATCAGGGTTAGAGATAAAAGCTGCATAGTCATCGTGACTTTCTTAAGCCTTGCCTGTTCCATGTGGCAACTTCATCCTGAGGCTGCCCCTCTCCATACTGAACATGGCTGCATCAGTACCTCTTGCCACATTTACTAACTTGTTCTCATACCATCTGTTTTACTAGTGAGTAAAACACTGTTGAATATGTCTGAATGACCCTAGGTCACTTCCCTAATGTTTTTCAGTTATTTAAAAAAAATGTCATGAGATAATTTTGATGTAGATGTGGGCCATTCTCCTAATCTCTTGGACATTCCTGGAGAACGGATGATAGAACAATGTTTTCAGGTTTATGATTGTAAATATGTGCACCTGATGATGCTTTCACTCTCTATTCAGTGTCAAAGAAGTTACATAAATAGGAAAGATGCCAAGGAATGTTTGAAAGACTAGCAATATAACATATCTTTAAGCATTAAAAAATGAGTAGGAAATTTTGAGGATATGATAGAAAAAAAAAAAAAGACACTGTGAGAAAATAAACTTGACCACACAACTGTTAGGAAATGACACTTAACACCAAGCCCAGTGAGTGTTTAGAAATAAGATTCATGCTGCTATGAACATAGTTGAGCATGTGTGGTATGATTGAACATTGCTTGGGTATATGACCAAGAGTGGTGTAGCTGGGTCTTGAGGAAGATTGATTCCCAATTTTCTGAGAAACCACCATACTGATTTCCAAAGTGGCTGTACAAGTTTGCACTCCCATCAACAGTGGAGGAATGTCCCCCTTGTTCCACATCCTCTCCAACATAAGCTGTCTGCAGTGATTTTGATCTCAGAGTCATTTTGATTTGCATCTCCCTGATGCCTAAAGATGTTGAGCAATTCCTTAAATACTTTTCAGCCATTTGAGATTTTTCTGTTGAGAATTCTCTGTTTAGCTCTGTAATCCATTTTTTAATTGGACTATTAAGTATTTTTTGTCTAATTTCTTGAGTTCTTTATACATTCTGGAGATCAGCCTTCTGTCAGATGTGGAGTTGGTGAAGATCTTTTCCCATTCTGTAGGTTGTCGTTTTGACTTATTGACTGTGTCCTTTGCCCTACAAAAACTTCTCAGTTTCAAGAGGTCCCATTTATTAATTGTTGCTCTTAGTGTCTGTGCTATTGGTGTTATATTTAGGAAGTGATCTCCAATGCCAATTTGTTCAAGCCTGGAAACAACCTAGATGCCCCTCAACTGAAGAATGGATAAAGAAAATGTGATATATATATATATACATATATATATACATATATATGTATGTATACACACACAATGGAGTACTACTCAGCAGAGAAAAACAATGACATCATGAGGTTTGCAGGCAAATGGATAGAACTAAAAAAATATCATCCTGAGTGAGGTAACTCAGACTTAGAAGGACAAATATAGTATGTACTCACTCATAAGTAGATACTAGATGTAAAGCCAAGGATAACCAGACTGCAACCCACAACTCCAGGGAGGCTATCTAGTAAGGAGGACCCTAGGAAAGACAGGATCACCCAGCGATGGAGAAGTGGATGAGATCTACCCAAGCAAACTGGGGGTAGGGGGTAATGGAGGGCTAGCGACAGAGGGAATGTGAACCTAGGGGAGCGGGAGGTTCGAGCTGGAACAGGAACAGATGGGAGAACAAGGAAAGAGATACCATGATGAATGAAGACACCATGGGGGTAGGGAGAAGCAGAGTGCTAGGGAGGTTCCCAGGAATCCACAAAGATGACTCAACCATAGACTACAATGGTTGAGAGGGTGCCTGAGCTGACCTACTCTGGTGATAGGATGGCTGAATACCCTAACTGTCATCATAGAACCCTCATCCAGTGACTGATAGAAGCAGATGCAGAGATCCACAGCCAGGTCCCAGGCAGAGCTCTAGAGTCCAATTGACGAGAGAGAGGAGGGATTCTATGAGCAAGAGCTATGGAGACCATGATTGGAAAAAGTACAGAGACAACTAGCCAAACTAGTGGAGACACATGAACTGTGGACCAATAGCTGAGGAGCCCCCATGGTACTGGACTAAGCCCTCTGGATAAGTGAGACAGTTGTTTAGCTTGAACTGTTTAGGGGGCCCCAGGCAGTAGGAATGGGACCCATCCCTAGTGTATGAGCTGGCTTTTTGGAGCCTAGTGCCTAGGGTGGGATACTTTGCACAGCCTTGGTGCAGGGAGGAGGGGCTTGGATCTGCCTCAACTGAGTGTACTAGGCTCTGCTGACTCCCCATGGGAGACCTTGCCTTGGAGGAGGTGGGAATGGGAGGTGGCTTGGTGGGGAGGGCTGGGGGGTGGGAGGAGGGAGGACAATGGAATCTGTGGTTGGTATGTAAAATGAATAGAAAATCTCTTAATAAAAAAATGAAAAAACAAAAAAAAAAGAAGATTCATGATGAGGTTGTAGTAAATTGAAATGATTCACCAATGGTAGGAAGAACTGGGGTGAGTCTGAGAATGACTTCAAGCTTGCAGTCTTTATCTGTCACCTAGAAAGACAAAAGCTCTTCATTGGCAGTAACCACCTTAGTGTGAAGGCTGTCACAGACAAATAGTTTTGATCCCTGCTCTCAAAACGGTGTGCAAATGTGCAAATCAGTTAGCCAAGGAATCAAGAAATCCAGAGTTCTTCATTGTTAAGCCATGCATCCTGGATAAAGCTATATTGCAGATAAAGCTCTGTGAGAATGTTTGTGTAGAAAAATTTCAGATAAAAGGCAAGAGCCCAGAGGAATCTTGAAGAAAAAAATTATTTGGAACAGCAGAAAGAAACAGGATGCTTTCAAAGGGTGAGCTAACCTTAGGCTGAAGGTTACCTCAGAAAGTAGCATAAGAAGAAGCAGAGGGAAATATATATACTGAGTGGTTACCTCGATGCTGTAGAATGGACCCAAGGAAACAACTTCAGAAGAATTAAAAGACAGCTTAGAGAAGAAGGGAAAATATTTGTCAGATATTTATAATAAAGATTAATATTTTGAACACATAAAAATTTAATGGAAAGAGGAGTCAGTCAATCTTATTTTAAAAGCCCGGGTTTAATGGATAAAGTGCTCCCAGGTGATTCCTGGCCCCTCAGAGAGGAAACTGGAAGGAGAGACCTGAAGAATCAAGTCTGCTTTCTGGGATGCAGCTTACCCTACCCTGTGGGAGTGGCCTTGAGCCTCTCTGGAGGAGGAGCTGTGTTTGGCAGGCTTTGAAGGGGCAGGTTTAGGGAAAGAGATAGGGGAGGGGAGTTGAGGTGGATCTTCCACCAGACTCCTTCCAAACAGCAGGTTTTCCCTAGCGTGTAAGAGGCTCTGGTTCAATCCTTAGTATCATAAAAGAAAACAAACAAAATGAAAACAAAAAAAAAAAACTACCAACAACAACAATAAAAAGAAAACAAGCAAACTAATTAGACAAAAGTTCATCAGTAGATTTTCCATTATGTTTGATATCAGGATATAAGAAGATTAAATCATCATTCAAATATTAATAAATTACAGTCATTCCTGTGAAATTTATCAGTTGCTTTTAGTAAATTTCAGTAAATAAAACACATCTATACTAACATCCAAGTCCTCTTTTCTCCAACACACATTCTAATCCTTCTCTAGCCTCAGTGAATCCATTGTTAAATCTCAAGGAAACTGTTACTTTACATTTCATTTTAAATCTGAACCCCTCCTATGAGTTTTTTTTTTTTTTTCCCTAAGACAGCACTCGTCCCTATGGCACTGAAACTCAAACATGTCCTGTCAACTTCCAGTGAGTAATTTGTGACATTTGTAGATTTTATCTTTCTTATTTCTCTACTGTCCCCACCTTTGCTCTTCTCCGGGTCACTTGTACTCTGGGAGACTAAAATAGACCCAGTCACCTTTCAGTGTCCCATGTCCCTTGGGCATGTGATAACTTTGTCAATGTTGGCAGATGATTATAGCTAAGATGGCAACCTCAGGGTGACATTTCCCACTCAATTACCACAAGATATATGAATGCTCAGGAGACAAATATATTTGTAATTTACTGGTGCATGTATTGATTTACATAATTAATATGAATTATAGCTCACAGTGTCCTGTAGGTAAGGAATTCAGAAGTAGCCTATGCCAGTGTGGTGCTTATGGCTCAGTGTCATTTGTGTGATTGGAAATAAGATACTGGTCTAGGTTCCTGTATCCTTAAGCCATAACTTACCTTGATTGATGCATATTCAAAATTTACTCCCCTGACAAGCAGGTGGAGCTGGCTTTTCCCTTCCTCTCTATGTAGACTTCCTCACAGTACTGTCTGAACATTGTCACGATGTGAAAGCTGGCTTCATTCAAAGACAGGTTTGCAGGGAAATTAGCCAAGCAGAAGTACTATTCTTTTGATGACCTTGCAAGTCATATAGAATAGGTTGTGCTCACTCTGTGGTTAGAAAGGCATCATTAAGTTCAACCTATGTTTGAGGAGAGGAGAACTCAGATTCACCTTTGAAAGGGAGGGCTGTCAAAGAATTCACAGACCTATTTTAAAACCACTACACCTTAATTACAACTTCCAGTTAGATACTCAGTGTAATTTCCTACAGTTCCCAGTACCTCCTTAGGTAAAATACCTCTAAATTTGAAGCAGTAAGTCATGCTGTTGATTTGAACATTGTAAGAATAGTACTTCCCACAGTCTTTCCAGGCTCTGTGCGTTCTACATTATACTTAGTGTACTTCTGTGGAAGTGCCATCAACTACAACTTCTCCTTTTACTTCTCTTTGACAATCAAAATATGCTCCTGATCAGTTGGATTGATCTCATTCTTCAGCACTTGTTTTCAGGACTGACTCTTGTCAATTTCTGAGGCTGTGCCTCTTTGCTCTGCTCTATCGTCCTAAACATTCGGTGTTTACCATGGGCAAAGTCAAGTCTGATCTTGGCATCATAGAATTAACTAAAACTCCTATTCTGTACAGCATATTACCCAGTTTTCTTTTTCTAATAACCCAATACTGTGGACTGGCTACATTTTAAAGGTGGGATATTTGGGCTCAGATCTCTGGAGATCCAAAGTTGGGAACTCATATCTCATGATGGAAAAGTCCTAAGGCCATGCAAGGCATCATGTGGTGAGTGCTAGGAAGGCTATATATGTGAGTGTACTCCTGGTCTCACTCACTTTCTTAGTGCACCACTACAATTCAATCTCCCTGCTAGATTTATCTAGTTCTATCCACTGTCAAAGACCTCCTCTTCCAAACACTGCACTCTGAATATGTTTCCTCCTTCTTCATTCCTCACAACAGGAATTAGGCATCAACAGGAATTTCAGAAAAGAATAAAAAAATGTTAAACAGTAGCACACCATTTCCTCAGTTCAGAGTTACATACACTAGATTTCTACATGATTGTATTTAGTTCAGAAAAATTTTAAATACACCTTTATCTAATTGTTCCTATTCATAAGAAGTGCCTATCAAGGCCTGATATAATGGGACATGTATTGAACTGAGTTTCCTCAACAAATCATTGCAACAGTGGTTATCCTGTGTTTGCTTATGACCAGTACTTACAAGCTGGCTGCTACACCTAAAAGAAGTCTAATTCTGAGTGCTAGCATGTCATAATGGTTAGTTTCCATTGTCCAGTTGATGGGATTAAGAAATACCTAGCCGGGGGGGGGGGGGTGGCACACACCTTTAATGCCAGTACTTGGGAGGCAGAGCCAGGCGGATCTCTGTGAGTTCGAGGCCGGCCTGGTCTACAGAGCGAGATCCAGGACAGGCACCAAAACTATACAGAGAAATCCTGTCTCAGAAAAAAAAAGAAAGAAAGGAAAGAAAGAAATACTTAAACAAGAGTGCTAAGAGAGTGTATGTGGCTGGTACTGGTAACCCATCAAGATCACATGTCAGAGGCAGGCAGGTGCCCTAGTTCAAAATGATGTTTATACCAACTGATTGATTTTACCCTCATCCTAATCGGAGATGTTCTCCAATGATTTTCAGTGGTGATTGGGTGCTTAACCCTAAACAGGACACTCATACCACCCCTTCTAAGGCTCAGAGGAGGCAGAAAATATGTAAGAACAAGAAGACAGAAAAGGCTGGAAAATGTTATTTTCCTGGCGTGACACACCATCACAAACAAGATCTACCAGCAACTGCAGTTGCCTGCACTGGGCCTGCATTGAACTGGATCTGTAATATATGGGTCTGAAAGAAATTCATGGGACCCTACCCATCACTGATCAACTAATGGCTATGGATGGATGCTTGGAGAGGAATAATAATTTTCTCCAGGTGTGTACCTAGTGCTGACTCTGCCAGGCTCCAGTGGATGTTTCCAAACCTGTACAGATGGTTCTGGCTAAAAATTTTAGGTCACAAAAAACAATAAAGAGGCGTGACTGTCAGAAAGGGACTTCTAGAGATAGGAGGGGAATCCAGGTATTTAAACAATATAAGAGAGTGTATAGGTGCGAGTAAAGAGATTATACTATAAAAATATGTGATAAAATGTTGAAGAATAAACTTATTAAATTAAATATGGAGGATATGGTTAAAGGCATCAGTGAGGCACATCTTTGGCCATGTTTCTGAGGGAATTTACAAAGAGGAGATTGACTGGGGGGCAATACCTATCCTAAACGTGAGTGACACGACACAGAGAGAATGGTCTACAAGGGAATCATGGGAAAGCCAGTTGAATCCTTACATTCTGCCATTTCTTCTCACTGGTCCTGCAGGAAGTGAGCAACTAGCCTCATACTTCAGCCTCCAGAGGTGAGCTTGTCCTGCGTCATGACGTCCTTTCCATGATGGACTCATGTTCTTTCAAACTTTGAGGCAAAATAAAGCTTTGCTCCCCAGTGTGACTCCTGTCAGGTTTAGGTGGCAAAGAAGAGAGAGGTTAACAAACAAGCACCGTAGTAAGTAATTTAGCCTTACTTTTCTCACAAAAAGTTTAAGTGGTAATATTGCATTGAAGCAATTGTGCAGAGAAGAATTTGTTTACAGTGAACACCGCAAAACACTCCCAGTGCTCCCTGATTCATGAAGTTGCACTGGATTCAGAGAAGTTCTGGAATGCCTTTTTGTTGCTGTTTTGGTTTTGGTGTCTGTCACTAAAATATATGCAATAAATCTTAATAGGTATTGTTCTAGTAATAAAAGATACTTTCCTTTGGTTTAAAAAGCATGCATGAAAGTTCTCGCATGACCTAAAATGGATCCAAAGACTACTGATTAAATATTTCCCAGGGTTGTCCTGATGTCCTGATTTTGTGAGGTCTCTGTAAGTTATGAGATTTTTTTTTTTTACAACTCTGTAAATTTGCCTTAGAAACAGGACTCCTTATAGAAAAAAATAATAGCTGTTTGTCCTACTGCTTTTTATATATTGGTCAAATGCTGTTTTTTCCATTGTGGAGAACACTCTCTTCAGCATTTGAGAGAGTCTGTATCTACATAATTCTTTGAAGTCTCTTTATAGCAATTGACTGTAACATCTTTTTTCTTCTTAATTAAAGAGGAAAGTAGGATAGTAGTTCATCTCTGAAAAACAAAACAAAACAAAACAAAACTGAGACCTTTGTCAGTTCTTATGTGGCCTGAAGAGAAGTAGCGAAGTAAGTACTTATAGTTTTAGAAAGTTCACACATATAATAGGATGTCAGTGTAAGAGTTCAAGTTCTGATTCTGATCTTACATCAATTTTAGCTGGCTAAAATAGCTATATGAGTTGTTTATGATATTTAATTTCTTTCATTATTATTAATATTTAGAATGTTTATTAATATGCCAACTCATTCATTCAATAGTCACACATGCAGTACATAATTTAGTTTTGAAACTGCTCTATAGTCTGCCACATTCTATTGAATAAAAGAGAAAAAATTGTTAGAAAATTTGCTTCTGTATGGTGTCTGGGTTCCCTTAGGAAAAACTAGAAACAACAAATTTGTTGAGTACTATCTAGCAATTTAAAAACAAAATAAGAACTGAGGGTCTGAATGAAAAGTTCTCTGGATGAGGCTATCAGAGATGACCATGGTGGAGGGGCACTTGCTGAGCAATCTGAGTGAATTGTGAGCAAATGTGAATCTCTGTGCATGGTGTTCTTCAGGCAGAGGATGTAGAATGAGAAGGCTCAGGGCGTGTTGAGAAAAGTCTACCGAAATACAAAGGACAAAGCAAAAGCCCATATTCATTAGAAGGCAATGCACAGGAAATATGTGAGGGGAAGAACTTGTCATATTCTAGACAAGCACATTCACTGTATAACCCCCTTTGGTTTTGTCTTGACATTTGGATTGTTAACCTATACACAGGTTTTAGTCATTGGGAAAATATTGATTCGCAGAGTTATGCCCATTTTCCAAACATTGGCATATTTCATATAGAATGTCAACACTCATTAAAATCACCAATGTTAAAGTCAGAAAAGACTTCTAAGCTTTACAAAGCTGCCAAGCTCACACTGGCCTATGTGTTTTCCTACATCTGATGTTTTCTTGAAAGCTCCAAGTTCATCATTAGCCGCATTGCTGTCAGCTCTTTCTTTGAAGGGACAGGCTGACTCTGTTCATTTTTCTAGAAAATGTCTTCCAAGTATCAAAGTCTGAGGGATAGTAGGGTGTCATTTTCTCGCTCAAGTAAAAAATATTGGCCTGAGGAAGGTGGTTTATTTAGCCCCCAAAAGCAAACAATTGCATGAGTGATTTCCTTGAGATAATTGTCAAATTTGTGCAGTCTGTGGAAGGATTGATATGTACTGCTTCACTTAGTGTGTTTTTCATTGTAACTGACTTATATAGACTTTGTTATTAGGTGGTGGTGAAAACCATAATAAACACAGTGCTGTTTGATGCCAGCAGCTTTAAATGCCTTTGGTTTTTGTAGTAGGACTTAAAAGCCTGTGGCAGTGAAAAGAACTATGTAGTGTGATGAAGAAAACATCCCCATCTTTTGTTGATGATTTTATGCCTGCTACTACTGTTATGGTAGAAAAAAAGTATCAGATTCATTCAATGTTATATTTTTAAAGACATTAATTCCACCGAATCCTAAACAAAATGTTCTTACTAAGTCATTTTGGTAGGTTTCCATCTTGGCAGCCAGACAGATGGAAGTCCTCTTTAGTTGCAAGACTCTGAGAAATAACAGCTTTTATCTGGAGAGCACGAAACTTCTGTCTTCACACTTTAAATGATCTTAGGCCACTCTATTATGATGAGACATTTTCCTGACCATGAGATGAAGCAAACTAAGGGTGCCTCAGTGAGCTCTGAGAAATTCATGCATCTGTACTAATAGTGGGACTAACAAGGAGAACAAATGCCATTGGCTGGGATATTCATGTGTCAGGCTGGATGTTTATTGGCCCAGCATCCTGAGGAAAAGCAATCTGCCAAGGTGGTGAATGAGAAAGAAAGATTCAGATCCTTAACTGTGAGAATTTGAAGAGTGAGTTCTCTGTCCCAACAAATCTCCATACTTCTTTAGCTGTTGCATTGTCCCCAGCAATGAAAAAGAGATCACTGTTGGTAAACTTGAACTTGTGGACTCTGATTAGAGGAGAGATAACCAGGAGACTTTATTTCTTGTCATGCTAAAGAATGAAATTATTCAATGAATTTTTCAAAGCTTGTTAAAGTGGGTTTAAGAATACCATGTAGGTATAAAGCTTTTTCCAGTGGAAGAGAGAGACTGGGCTGATCTCAGAATGCAGGACAGGAACTGAAAATTCATAGTTATAGAAGGATGAATGTGGAAACAGAGAAATATCAGAGCTGAGGGATGTGATATCAAAGTTTCCCTAACATGATTCTTGTTGGATACAAGCCAGGGTGATCAGGTCTGATAGAAGCTGGTGGACAGAAAAGGAGCAGCATGGTCAGATACTGAGAGTGGTCCAATACTGAGGGTGGGGAATCTTCTAAACTGACTCTGCAGGGTTTTTGCTAAAATTACAGTGTACTTTATAAGCCTAGGAGAGGCTTGATGAATAAGCAAGCTTTGTCAGTTATGAAACTATTAGGAAACATCTGTATATCTCTGAAATTAGTGCCACACTTAAATTACCTGTAAGTTCTCGGGTATATATTAAAAAAAAAAATACCAAGCTTGCTGTGTGTCCCAGTTGGAAATATTATTCTTGCTCTGCAACAGTTTTGCCACATCCATAAACTATGTGCAATTAATTTGTTATGCTATTCAAAACACAATAGCCATAAATTTCTTAAACATTATTTGACAATATTTATACTTTTAGAAAGTAATGCCTTGTCATATCACCTTTGCTTTAGATTCATGTGGAAATTGTGAATATTTTAAATACCAGTGTACTTATAACCATAAATGCTTGGTAAAAACAATATTTTTGTACGTGTGTGTGTTTAGAATATTTAGAAGTAATAAAAATAGTCAAAATAGAAATATCATAGGGGGTGAGCTTGAGGCAAATGGGCAATAAATAGGATAGATAATTAGGAAAGATAGAAGACTGTTCAACACCAGATATCTGCAGATTAGCTGATAAATTGACAACACAGTGGTAGACTCTGAAAGAGGAGAATAAAACCCCTGCTATCTATAGATAAAGACTTGTAGTTTACAAAATGAGAAAGCAATAATACAAATAATAGTTGTGTTGTGTTTGTTGTAATTACAACAAGAAAATAACAAAATAACAAAATTAGCTGAGAATAGAGAAGGATAAAGACAGGGCATGTAAATTCATAGGGTGGTATGGGCCCATTTAAAGGCAAATCCTACTACAACTGTTGTGAGAGCACTCTAGTAAGAGAAAGGACAATGGGTAAGTTTCTGTGTCTTATTAAAGGAGCAGCAGGAACTCAGGTATGACAACTGAGGATAGCTAGAGTTTGAATGAATCCACTCCTCCATATCAAGTTCAAATGTTAGAACCAATCTCTCAGTGTGAATCTATTAACAGGTAAGGTGTTGGGGGTGATTATACCACAGGAGTTCAGTCTCCATCAACAGAATTCCTCACTAATCCATTATAATATGTAGAAGCACATCCTCTCCCCTTCCTCTCCCCTTTGTGTTCAGCTGCCATGTGAGAACATAACATTTATCCTTTCTAGAGGATGCAGTAGCATGGTACCATCTTGGAATCAGGTAACATCCCTCACTAGACACAGACTCAGTTGGCACTTTAAACTTCGGTGCCTCACCACTTCAATTATTTGTATATTATTAAGCCTGTAGTATAACAGCCCATTTTTATAGAAGCAGAAATAAAGTAATAGGCTAAGGCAGGACATTCTGAATAATGGGTCAGATAGAAGAAGCAGAAATGTTGAAATTTAAAATTTTATTCCAGATGAGATGTGGAGGAATGATCTTATGCTGACACGGAAGAGTAGAGACATCTGATTTGTATTTTTGAAGGATAGTCCTGCTCACGGGGTAAGCTAAAGGTGACAAGGGTGGTGGATAGGCTGCTTCTTAGGAGGCCATTTCATCTGTTCAGATTTGAGATGACAGTGACATAGGCTGAGGTGACAGCATCACATTCCAGAGACATTCAAATTCAGAGCTGGTGTACATGAGATGGAGGCGTTGGTGAATAACTCGGATTTGAGGGCAGACTTCCGGGGCCTTCCACAATATAAATATCCATGAGCTTGTCATTAATCAATAACAGTGATTGAGAAGAAATCGCATGGAGATAAAAAGAAGTCCAGGAGGATGATGCAGAAGCCAAAGGAAGAAGATGGTTCAGTGAAGGGAATGTACCAAGTTCATTGCAAAGAGATAGACTGCAAAGCCCATGACATTTGACGAGGAAGTTCAAGGATGGTCGTGATAAGAGATGGCTGTATTGTGTACTTGTGTGTTCAGGGATGTGTCAAAAGTGGTGCCAGAACAAATAAGTGTGGTTATAAATCATGAAAGGGAAGTCCTAGTCCTGGCAAAAGTCTGGACTGGGAAGCAATTTTTATGAAATATAATTTAGGGCTTGTGAATCAACTCAGTAGTCAAGCCTAAGCAACTGAGTTTGATCCCTGGCAGAAGAAAACTGACATCCCAAAATTGATTGTTTAGCCTCAAAATCTGTGCTACAGCATGTGCTGCCTGTACACACACACACACACACACACACACACACACACACACACACACACACACAGAGAGAGAGAGAGAGAGAGAGAGAGAGAGAGAGAGAGAGAGAGTAAATAATTACAATATTTTGAAATAAAAGTAGGTAGAAATTCCTGTATGCTAATGATCTCATGAAGAGGGGAAAGTAATAATGTAAGAGATATGGGTACAGTATAATGGGAAAACAGACTCAGAGAACAAGTCATTACAGTTAGAAGTCCTTATATACAGGTGCAAGTGAGAGATGTGATAGTGGGATTTCCTGGATATTCCCTTCTGAAGATTTTCATGTATGCTTTAACACTGTAGAAAACAGCCATCAAGAGTACAGAAAAGGCAAAGCAGCTTTTGTGTATACCCATAACTCTAGTTGTATAAAAGTCAGCCATGCACACCCACAAGGAGGCATCATTGAGGATTGACAAGGGTAGTAGTCAGGATCATGTCTGTATTGCCAGATTCCATGAAAAGCTCTTTCTTCCTTCTATTACCCGGCTGCATCTTCATGATCCTGTTAAGATGAAGACAGGATGATGGAAACTATTGGTGAATCATCCTTCAAAATAGCGATAGGCATTTATCTTCCCATTGAAGACATTTGAATTTGCCAACATGAGAGAACTGGTTTTTTTGTATGACTCCACTTTCTTAAACATATGTAACCCTGAGATGTGGAGAAATTGAAGTAAGCATAAAGAATCCAACTAGCTGGTGGATTTCACGACAGATCATTTTTTCCCTCACTCTGCATTTCAAATCATCTTAGGATATATCTGCTCTAAGCACCCTTGAATAAAAAGTAAATGCTTTTTAAAAACTCAATAGCTTCACAGACTCTTTTGTGACTCATTTCAAATTAATAGGCCATTGCTGGCTTTTTCAGCCATGGCATGCCTGAGGACTTTGGCCGTGCATGTGGAAGTATGTACTTCGGGGAAAATTAAAAAGTCATCACCCTTCTTTCATTATTAAATGCCAGGAGCAGGGGTACAAATGGCGTGGGCAACTGCAAAGTATGGACCTAAATTCTCCCTTTGTTAAAGGACTTCCATCCTGCCTGTTTAGCACCTCTATTTTCTGGAACTCACTCTCCCTAGAGAAAGGCCCCAGAATCTTAATGGCTTATGTAAGGGGCCCATGACATAAGCTTAGAGATGAAGCTATGAATTAGCACATCAGACTCATTTTCTCTGATAACCTGATTTTACACTGTGAATTTCAGTGCCATGAGTCAAAGCAGACAGGATTTGCTGCTCCTTAATTCTCTGTTGCCGGCCCTTCTACAGAAAATTAGTCCACATGTTTTAAGAAGTTGAAAATGATTCTGTTTCTTGTTACATTCACACCCAAAATAGAGAAGTGTCAGTTTGCACCTTGATGGACAGACCTACATCCAACACAGGCAGGTTCACTTGCTGCTCAAAGTTCTGAAAAGTGTCACCTTTATAGGTCTGCCCCAGAAAAGGGAAATGGCAATGCTTGGGGAGCCCCTTGGGTTTCCCACTGAGAATAGGCATGGGAGATTTGTAAAATGGGACAGTTCTCACACTTTATTCCTTAAAGAGAAAGCCTGGGCTTTGCTTTATTTGTGAAAGATCTAGATGACATTCTAAACTGATAGAGGAAAAAATATGAAAGTAAAATTCTAGCTTTGCATTTTTACCTGATAATAATTAAGAGAGCACTGAATACACAGAAATCCTGACAGCTGAATTCTTTGACCTATGCCAGTAAAGTTTGAGTTCTACAGTCTACTCATTGACACTAATCCCAAGCCCACATTAATCACCAATCACATCGTGACCCATTTATTCTCTCACCTACAAAGTCCCAGGCTAGATAAAATCCCCTTCCATACCAAACTCTACCTTCTTTTCTTTCAATCTAAATAGAGTTCATGTTATGAGCTCATGAGCCCTAGCAAACCACTGCCACTTTCTCTTCCTGAAGCCCACATTTGCTTTATTTCAGACAGTGATGGTGTGTTGAACAACAGTATTCACACTGGAAGGGAAATAGATAATAAGCAGGAGAAGAAGAGGTAGTAAGCAAGAGAAAGGGAGAAACAGAAAGAAAATAGGCATTGATGGGAAGGTGTTTCCTCCACTCGACTACCTCCCTCACAGACAGTTCTCTGCTGAGATATTTATCCTCTATGACTGGCCTTCTCAATTCCCATTAGCACATCAAGGCAACCAGAGTTTATTGCTCTCTTGTTATATTTCCCTTCATCTTTTCCTCTGGGCAGACAGGGACTTTTGGAGTAGAGGAATTGGGACCCTGCACCCACTGCCCCCAATATATGATGAGGTCTGTTAATATCTTGTGAAAGTAAATGAATTAGATTGAACTTATAGGGTCATGATTAACCCGGAGGTTGCTGTAATGTTTTCCTCTAGTGGATTCTAGGACTTTGGGTGTGTCATTAATGCAGAGAAGAAGACAGGGTCGAGGGGCGGGGAGAGAGTTGAAACACCAGCTTGATACATGTGTTTTTTCTGATATTTAGTTTATTTGTAATAACTAACTAGCACTTGTTCTAGAACACATTACTGCATCCTATGAAGTCTTCATATTGCTATGGGCCTCCTTTCTCTACTTGTTGGTTCAGCTTTTGCATATAGAAATTTCTTCCAGTGCATGAGTGATAGTTAGGCTTTTCCCATCAACTGCTTGGGAAATTCTTATCCTCAAATGCATTTACCACTTCTCTGAAATTCAGATCTCACAATCTTAGTCAGTGTTCAAGTAGCTTGAAACTCAGCCCGAACTGGTTTGAACAAAATTTATTTGTTCGGATAACAGAAAAGCCCAGGTGGTAATTCTGTGCTTGGTGTGGGACTTAATTTGACATGTCATTAAGAATCCATTTAATATCTTAGCTCTGGCATCCCCACTAATGGATTTATTGTTTGACTCCATGTGGTGCTAGGTGACTGCAGATAATATCTGCTTCACATCCTGTTGTAGTCTCTCAGTGAGTGGAGCAACTATTTCCTGGGCAAAGACCCCTTCAGAAGCCTCCTCATGCTGTTCCATCCTTTCTGTGTAATATATGTAGCATATTCTTTTTTATATTCATACATAGCATATGTTCTTTTTAGGTGGCCCTCTGAACCATACAACCACAGCAAAGATTCCCAATGGAGGGGTCTGTGATGCTTGTGGAAAAGCAGTCCGTCACACAATCCACTGGAGTGCTGGTGTTGAGAGTAAAATACATGCTGGTGACAGAGTCCAAAGGAAGAGGTGGAAAGAAAGGAAAGAAAACCCAGGGAACATTTATTAGACGTTCCAAAGCTACATAATATTTTAAAAGAGATCTTGAAATCATGTCAGTAGAAGCTTTGGGCATTCTTCATGGCTTAATAACTGATGGATAACTCCTTTCACCGAGAGAAGTTACTTTGACCTTGTGGAGTTAGTTTCACCTGCAGAAGGATAAGTCTAAGCTACTGTACTCCAAGCACTGAGAATATTAGAAGGAAGAAGATATACAGAGACACAGAGAGAGAGACAGATTTTAGGGGGACCAGGTTAGGGATGGAATACTGTTCTAGACCATGGCTTTTCATAACAGAATGTGAAATTTGGCCATGCTATCTATTCATTCGGCTTCCTTTTTCTCTATGGTTTTGTAGATTCATTATAGCTATTGAAAATTACCCTAAACAAATGTCCAAGTTTGGGCATTAAAAGTGTTATTTGATCAGTGACACCAACTTGGTTTTTGTCACAGATTAATTTTAGAGAAGAAAAAGAAACTGAAACCTTAGAGGAATGATCAAGCACTTGTGGTTTTTATAACAACAACAACATATGCCATTAAAATGGCATAGGTCACTTTTGTTCTGTAAGGTTTAATAGTAAATTGTGAAGGTCTAAAAGCGCTTTGAAAGTTTCAGATTAAAGGAATTAAGTTAGACTTCATAATAACAAATGTGATTACTGCTTTTTCCCTGAACAAATTGAGAAGAAAGTCAATTTCCCTGTCTGCTACCTTTAGATGTCTTTTAATTTGTTCGCTTACTGCAGAGCCTGAAAGTTCAAAGGCAGTTTTCATCATTTTGGCTTATATTCTTGGAAAACAGAACTGTATAGTCTTTGCCAAGTCTTAACCTTGACCAAAAAAAAGAAAGGAAGGAAGGAAGGAAGGAAGGAAGGAAGGAAGGAAGGAAGGAAGGAAGGAAGGAAATGAGTTTGACAGGCTCTAGCCTCAGTTAAAATTACAGCTGCCTATAATAAACCTGTGAGGTCTGACTTTTGGTGTCATTCAACTAAGTCCCTCAAATCATCTCTGTAGGGTGGTTACCCCGTGGTGGGTGTGATTGTGTTTACTACCAATTTTCAGAAAATAGCTTTAGTAAGAGCTGACTTGGGGCTTTCCATATCCAGCCATCATGAAATAACATGTCATTTTTTTATGATTTTCAATCATGTAGTCCTTCAGCCCCCAACAATTTATAGGGGTGAGACTGAGCTCTATGTAGAGAAGAGTGACACATTCAAGGACAGAGAGCTACTAAAGACAGGAGGCCCCACCTCCACTTTGACTTACAGCCCCATTGTTTAAGTAAGCTGACCCTGTGACTATCAGCTTCTGACAGAATCCAAGATCTCTTAATCCTGAAAGAGTGGGCAAGGAAGATACAGTGCTATATTCTTAAAATATTGATGATTATTATTAGCACTGCATACAAATGCCATGTAATATCTAAAATAGGAGTTTTATAACAACTTGGTGATTTAGTGTTTTGTAGATCAATGAGTTACCATTATATGGTATAGGAATCTCTGATTACCTTTATATTCTTAAAGCATAATGAAAGAATTAGAAATTGATGCTACAGAGTCAGATAAGTGGAAGACATTTTGGAAACTGTCATCAATTTGGAAAAGGTTTCATTAAGATAATCAAATTCAATCTCTACTGTCAGTGGTTTACTTTCTAGTAATTTCCAACAATCGAATTTGTGCCTATACTTTATTCTATTTTTTTTTCTTTTTGCCTCAACTAGAGATTTAGAAGAAACCTCCCAGTTGCTGAGGGAGATGTCATGTAAATATTGTATTTTATTTCCCTCACTAGGAAGACATGGTGTGACACTGTATTAGTTTCCCATTGTATCTGTAATAAATTGTCACAAATACAGTAGCTTGAAGTAACACAAATTTAATCTTTCTATTTCTATATGTCAGAAATTTGAGTTATTGTCCCTTGGCTAAAATCAAGATGTCTGCAGGGCTGGGTTCCTTCAAGAATTTGTCTGGCTCACTGCCAGCCCTCATCAGCGAGCCCCCAATGCTCCAAACTGCATCTACTACTCTGGCTCTTTCTCTGACTCTTCCTTCCTGCATCGCTCTGGCTGCATCGGCATGACTTTGGACCTGGATAATCCACATAGAGTCACTGATTTGACAAAGCTTCACTCCATGTGCACCATGCTATTTTTTATAGTTTACCATATGAAGTGTCAGAATCTCATTCTTGAATTTTTGACAGTAAAAATAGCCACATTAGTCACTCCAGGGAAGAATAAGATGAGAACATCTACAGTACATGTTTTAGCTCAAAGGAAAACACACACACACACACACACACACACACACACACACACACACACTACCCTCCATGTAAAGTAAACAGGAATAAAAGGTATATTCATTTTGAGACCTTTGGGTTGAGATGAGACCAAGTGAAAGTGTATGGAGTGCAAAATTTCATTCTACTTGAATGAAAGTTAAAAAAAAAAAATATATAATGTTTTTAATTGCCAAGATGCTCTCATTCTTTTTAAGACTTTTACAAGGAAATGCTTTGAGGGAGATGTTAATGATGGTTTTGATGACAGAAACATGCATATTTAATATCTCTGCTCTATAGATGGCTTTTATGAACATAAAACAATAAGATTTGCTTCATAAAAGTGCTGCAAATATTTTCATAGAACATACAAGTTGTACTTATGATGAGGTGTTGAAACTTTCCTTCAACATACTTATGTTTATTAGCTTGAATCTGTGTATTTACTTCAAAAGTAAATTTAAAATAATAAAATTAGTTTAATCATAAGTGTATGGAAACTAAAAGACTTATTAAACTAGTTAACTATTCAGAGTTAGAGGTTAATATGGCTAACATACTACAAGAAACAGTGGAAAAAGACTTCTATTGAAAAGAAATTTCCTTAAGAAATTTAAATGGACCACTAGAAAGAGCAAGGGATAAGCAAGTACTTTTATGCAGTTCCTCCTGGCCATGAAAAGCCCCCAGACAGGGTTTAGAGTGGGTTTACTCTTGTTTTTTTTTTTTCTTCTGTGGGTAAAAAGAGAAACTATGACAGCTTGGTTTTTCATAAGATCAAGCTTTTAGTTATATGAAAGAAGGTTGGGGTTCTGGCTGGTAGTGCAGACTTGTGATCCCAGCCTTTGGAAGGCTAAAGCTAGAGGCTCATGAATTCAAGACCAACCTGGCTACTGGACTACATCGTTAAGTTCTATGTCCTGATGGTGTATATAGTGAGTGTCAGAGTGGGTGGGAGAGAGGAAAAGAAGAAGAAAAGGAGAGATGGAGGGTGATAGAGAAAGAGAGAATCAATTCAAACTCTGACACTATATGGTACAGATGAAAAACACATTTTGGAATTCTTAGTGGTCAGAGTCTTGGAGTCACTGGGTCAGATAAGTGTGCACCAGTGATCCAACAAAGTTTAAAAAAAGTTGATCTTGATATGGGCTTTTGACTTCTGGGAAATAATTGTGGATACATGACTAACCAAAGATAAAGAAGAGACAAAAAGCAGAACAAAACACTTACTTTTCACTCTTGGTAAAATTGTCCACTGAAAGTAACCTCTAGACATACATTGGGAGCTGTCATTGTCAGACTCAGGCCATTCTTGTTCTTGCAGATGTCTGTGGTCAAAAAGTACAGGTGGCCACAGTTTTTCAGCTTATTTTTCTAGGCAACAGCTTGAGACCTGCATCTGTTCTTCTTTTTTAAAGGCTTCCATCTCATTACAGTTCTTTTTTCCCTTTCTTTTATTTTTTTATTATTAAGAAAATTTTTTCATTCATTTTACACACCAATCAAAGATCCCCCTCTTCCCTCCTACCAACCCCCTGCCTCCCCCTCCCAATCCACCCCCACTCCCACCCACAAGAAGGCAAGGCCTCCCGTGGGGAGGCACATTATTACAGTTCTTTACTGTCTCTTCCACCAAAATTTTTCTTAGGCGTCACTCAGCTAACTTAAGTTTCTTCAGTTTAAAAGAAAATTCATGGCAGTTCTGAGGTTTTGATCAGGCAACTTTTCCATGGAATGGTACTTGATGAAGGCAAAGATTGTGGCCTCTTTCCTGTGAGCTCAGTTCTCTGTGAGCTTAACTCTTATCATCTAGTTGATGTTCAATACCAATGAATATAATAATAAAAGAATACCATAATATTCAACTCATCTTGTTCATCTTTATTATTCAAATTTAGAGGAGAATTGTCAACCAAGACATTTTCAATTATCAGAAAAAAAATATAACCGCATAAGAGTGGGTATTTATTAGTGTACATTACTAAGAAACCCAGGGTTGTTTCTTCAAATAAACGGACAGGGTCTAAGGACTAGGGACTGAGAGATCAGAATTGCTAACCAAGTGACAACAGGATGCCAACAATCTGTCATATCTCATTTTGTTCACTTTCTACTGCACTGTCTTGTCCATTATGTTTACCCTTTGTGATACAGCTTGGGATATAGGAGCCCAGCGTTTCTAGGCTCACAACTTAGGTAGGTAAAAGAGTTTTGCAGAATTAACATCCATACTATGTGGGGCCACTGGCAGAGGGACCAGGATATATCCCTAGTGTGTGAATTGGATTTTTGGAGCCCATTCCCTATGGAGGGATTCCTTGCTCAGCCTCAATACAGGCGGGAAGGGCTTGCTCTTGCCTCAGCTTGATATGCCAGACTTTGTTGACTCCCCATGGGAGGTCTTACCATCTCTGAGGAGTGGATGGAGCGTGGGGTGGGAGGAAGATGGGGGGTGATCAGGAGGAGGGGAAGGAGGGAAACTGTGTTTGGTATGCAAAATGGAAAAAAAAAAACCTTTCTAAATTAAAAAAGAAAAATGAATGCTTACAATCCCAGGGAACACTGAGTGACATTGATTCTTAAATGTGTAGGGCTTGTTTGTTTTTGTTAGTAACTGAGAACAGAATATTGGAACTATTGTTGTTCAGTGCTTGGACTCTTGGCTGGGCCAATAAAGTAGACATTATATTTATGTAGATCATTGTGGTCCACAAACAGACTTCTCTTGTTATCAAACCACAGGTTTTATTTTCTCTTTCTAAATTTATTCAAAAAATCTGAGTCACTGCATAGGTTCAAAATTCTTACTCTAGCCATGCCTTTAATCCTAGCACTTGGGAGACAGAAGCAGGTGGATCTCTGTGAGTTCAAGGCCAACCTGGTCTCAAAGCGAGTTCCAAGACAGCTAGGACTGTTACACAGAGAAACTCTGTCTCGGAAAATAAAACAAACAAACAAGCAAACAAAATTCTTATTCTATAAGTTGCACAGTGGATAAACAAAGAGAAGGTAATTTTAAGGGGTCAAGGGATTTACCTAAGGGTAGTTCTTCATGCAATAGACAAGCAGAGATTCAATCAAAACTTGATGTATAAATAGATTATTCAGGTATTTGTCCAGTAGATTTTAAGTCCCAGTTTTTGCATACACTGTAGAGATTCTGGGTCTTTATACAAATAAATTTCCATTGTTAATCAAAATTCCATTATGGTATTTTTAAATTTACCTAGGTATAAAATGTTTTATGCAGGAGGTCATTGAAACTTTTCAATTATTCTAGGGGGGAACATTATAATCATATTAGAGGAGAAAAGGATGGAACAATCTAGAAAACAGTATAACAGCGTGAGTCTAATAGCTTAAGTTTTATAGTGAGGGTTTGATTTAAAAAAATCAATTCTTTATAAATACAAATTCCTAAGGTCAAAGGCAAAAGCTAGGTGTCTGTGCAATCACTTTTTCATGCCACTGAGATAGTGAAGGTATCTGGCCTGAAATACTGTGCACTAGGCATCATAGAAATCCAGGGGGTTAGTAGATAGAGGACACAAAGTTTCCTTGCCAGGAGGTCTCTCTTTGTAGTGGCTTTTCTAAAATTAGATAATATCACCCCATGTGGTATGGCTCTGTGTATTGATGTCCCTTTGGACTTTATCTTCATCTACTGTACTATCCCCCACCATATGAACTCCACGACATATCATAAAGATACCATTGCAGAGTTCAAATAATTGAAGACATACATTCTGGTCTTTTAAGAGAAAGAAAGAAAGAAAGAAAGAAAGAAAGAAAGAAAGAAAGAAAGAAAGAAAGAACGAAAGAAAGAAAGAAAGAGAGAAAGAGAGATAGAGAGAGGGAGGGAGGGAGAGAGAGAAAGAAAGAAAGAAAGAAAAAAGAAAGAAAGAAAGAAAGAAAGAAAGAAAGAAAGAAAGGAAGGAAGGAAGGAAAGCATTAACCTCTTTGGACTTGACTTGTGGTGTACCATAGTAAGAATAAGCAACTATACTTGTGGATATTTGAAGAAACTTTCTAATGGCAATCTGAGAGTCTTTTAAAAACCGGTACACCTTACACACAGTTACATGTCTACCTACTGATAATATTTTTCCAAGAAAGGAATAAATCTTTAAGCAATCTTTTATTGCTATAAATATAATTCCATTTTATGTTTATATTGGAATGACAATCTAATACTTAAATTGGTCTGTTTAAAAGTAAGCTCCCCTATACTCCTTCAAATGATTTATTACTTTAGCTACATTATTGCTTCAGGTGTAATTGGAATATTTTTATTCATGTCATTGTGAAGAAGATATGAGATAGGATATGCTAATGGGCCTGCCTTTGTACATAATGTTTTATGAGTCTTTTGTTTGCTTCAGGATCTTAATTAGTGACAGTCACTTAAAGCCATCCATCTCTTTTCACATTTATGCAAATGCTCGAAGTTGATAATGAAAGATTCAAACAATTCTGTTCATCAGCCTTTATTTTGAATTTGCTAGTCTGTTTGTTCAGCTAAGGAAAATGTATTTCTTAAAACCCATAAGCCAAAAACTCATTGGTTAATTATTAGAAAATCTTAAGGATAATTTGGTTTTACATTAAAGTACAAAATCTATTTGTGGACTTCAAAAAGTCCTTCATGTACCCATTGCTGTTTCTGCCTTGGTTCAAGCCTATCCCTAACATAAGCAACTGCTCAGAAAGATGAACAGGATCGTGGTAACATTTTTAAATTTTAAACAGAATCTTTGTGGTCTACTCATGGTAATTGGAGTTAGTATCAATGGTAATTAAAATGCTTGTTGGTGCTTTAATAAATGCACC
Organism: Peromyscus eremicus; assembly: GCF_949786415.1. Taxonomy (NCBI): domain Eukaryota; kingdom Metazoa; phylum Chordata; class Mammalia; order Rodentia; family Cricetidae; genus Peromyscus; species Peromyscus eremicus. The sequence continues at coordinate 42,829,322 of NC_081426.1, read as the reverse complement.
TTTAATTATAATTCTTTTAGCAGCTAGCTTGCAGTCAAGACAAAAATCATCCCTTAGCTTTGAGCATTGCAAGTTTCTTGTACATTTCTACCCTAATATTTGTGTTAGAGAGTTTTATTCTACAGGGCAAATGGAAGGCAGATAGCTCTGGAGTGCTACAGTGCAGGTCCCAACAGTATATTGCTGATGTCCAGTACCATTATTGTCCTTAGCAAAAAAAATGGGATGAATAATTGGCTGCCCCAGTGAAATACAAGGTTTGCTCTTTGCACAATCCAAAAGGTTTCTACTAGGTATTTTTCTTGGAGTTGATTCATAAACATTTAGTGTGTAATTAAAGATGAATTATGTGTATGAGTATATGCTCACATGCATGTATGTGTGCTGTGTGCATACCCACAGAAGCCAGTAGAAGGCATCAAATCATCTATAACAGGAGTTACAGATGGCGATGAGCCTTAATGTGGGTTCTAGTAAATGAACCTGGGTCCTTTGCAAGTGCAACAAGTGCTCTCAACCACTGAGTTATCTCTCAACCCGAGCGGTAAGATTATAGTATGCATTTAAATGATTTCTGAGCTTTTACTCTACAGGATAATAGTGGGACAAGACACTGGCTAGCCCTTAAGCTTTTGGGGGCCAGGGATGGATACACAAGTACTGACTGAAGAAAAGCTCTGTGCTCAGACCAGGGTAAAGAATGGACTACAGGGGCAGGTGAAGCAGAGATATTGACAACTTCCCAGCTGTTAGCAATAGATGCAGCAGATGAAGATGAAAGAATGCATTTTTTCTTATAAAACCCATGGTTTTCCTCTCTGACAGCTGGGTGAGTAGAGCACACACTGTGAGTCTGAGATGGATGAGGGTGTGAAGAATGTTCATATTCAGATGGTTTGCTAGGGAACTGGAATCTTATTCTACATGGGGAGAACCATCAAAGGACAAAAAGGAATGACAATGGAAGATTTCACATATTACAGTGTGTCCGGATACTCACCTAGGGCCAAAAGAATTGTAGCGTCTATCTTATCTGAGCATGAGATTTTTTGTTTTGTTTTGTTTTGTTTTGTTTTGTTTTGTTTTGTTTTGTTTTGTTTGAGACAGGGTTTCTCTGTGTAGCTCTGCGCCTTTCCTGGATCTCACTCTGTAGCCCAGCCTGGCCTAGAGCTCACAGAGATCCTCCTGCCTCTGCCTCCCGAGTGCTGGGATTAAAGGCCTGTGCCACCACCGCCCAGCCAGCATAAGATCTTAAATGGTCACTTAGCACATTTTGTTTTTGTTCAATAAAATACAGCATTTAGTTTGCTTTGAATGTCCTAATATAAACAACAGGAACAATAAAGTTAATAATTTCAAGGATTACTTCTAAGTATTAGAGATCATATAGTACACGGAGCATAGTATTAATTAAAAACCCTTTAGAAAATATAAATAATACAGATTATGCATAGAAATGACTTAGTTGTGCATAGAAATGACTTAGTTATATTTAAATTCAAATAAACTTTAAAAAAAACAAGAATTCAAATAGATGTATAGCCAGATATAAAAGCCATGATCAAGAAATGACCAATAAGAGCACATGGATTATTATTCAGTATTACTAGCAATTATAAAAACAAAGGACAACACTTGGCCACGAAATGAAAGGTATAAGTGATAGTAGAGGTTGTCAAGGATACAGCAAAATTAGAATCTTTTGCATTGCATACGAGTAGGAGTGTAAAATCTTCCATCTCTTTGAGGAAAATGATTGGCACTGAACTAAAGATTAAACATATAATCCAGATATCATACTTCTAGAATTACAGCCAAGATATTTATCAAGAGAATTGAAATTTCTACATAAAACTCACCCATGAATGTCCATAAAAATATACCTTATAAAACACAAAAGATGAAAAAAATAATCAACAAAGTATAAATGTAACACACATACATACATACATACACACGTGTGTGTGTGTGTGTGTGTGTGTGTGTGTGTGTGTGTGTGTGTGTGTCCGTGTGTCTGGTGGGCTCTCATTTTACACTAAGAAGGAAAAAAATGACAGATCCTACAAAGCAGATGAATTGTGAAAATACTGTAGTGTGAATGAAGCCAACCAGTAAAAGATATATATTATATGATAACTTTATAGGATAGTTAACATCTAGGACTTGCAGTGTGAAAAAGTGGTCATCACACACTTGGCCGAAAAGCAGGCTGACTGCTAAAAGATGTGATGGTTTGGGAGTAAGAAAGATTATATGGATTCAGTGCAGAATATGCTAAACATTTATTAATTTACCCAATACAATCATCTTGACATGTGTTGCACAGATTGTATTTTAATATAACTATTATAGGATGGACATATAATGATACTTAATATACTTGCTTGGTTTTCTACACATAAAAATTAATTCACATAAATTATTCCTTGTACTATTGAAGAAAACTTCCTAATGAAATAGGGACACTTTGTTAAAAAAAAAAAAAAAGAAGCAAGACTTTGAGATAATGATATGTAGTTAGAGAGTGAGACAATTATGCACCTTTCAAATTATGTTATATAGAAATGCTATGTGCCTTTATTATGTTTTAAAATATATGTTCTGCTTAGAATACTAATATGCTATTAGATAATAAATACAATTTAATGTTAATACTATGAATACAATTTACTTACCCATAGTTTTTGCACTTTTTCCTACTTTTTCTGGATCTGAATTTAAGCCTTCAAGTATCTCGGCCCAGCTGCCCCATTACTGAAAATTTGATTAGAAATGACCTCATCATACCCCAACGAGAAAAGATATCTCTGGCTACCTACCCAGTAGCGCCCTTACATCACTTACACCAGATGAAGGGATTAGAAACAAACAAGTCTCATGTAAAAACCAGTTAGTCTGCATCATATGGACCTCTGGATACATTTCAATAGTAGCTGATTTGTTTCAAAGGAATTTCTTTTTAAGTGATATATAAAATCATAAACATTATATATTTTTAAGTGATACATAAAAACATAACCATTATATATACTTACTGAATAACATAATATTGTGATACCTGTTTGTATTGTGGACTGTTTAAATCAAGCTAACTGTGCATAGCTCTTTAGCACTTATTGCTATATGCAGCAAACTTTCAGTCATCTTTTTCACTTTTGAAATGCAGTGTATATTTTTGTGATCTGTAGGCACCCTGCTATAAAATAGTATACCAGAGCTGTGCGGCCCTCTCCCCTGCTCTAATTACTTTGTAGCTCTGCTCTTAATTCTATGAAACAAGTTTCTTAAACTCTACATATTAGTGAAATCATAGAGTACTTAGTTTCTGTCACCAAGATATTGAATAGTTCTGTACTCCAAGTATTACTATAATATACTTTTTTATTAGTCTTTATAAACTAATTGAATTAAATATTTTTATACATTTTAATTAAAATATAATGATTTTTACTTTCCCTCTTTGCTTTCCTGTCTTAAGTCACTCAAAGTCTCTTTCTGGCAACTTCTTTCATACTCCTCACTCTCAAATCCAAAGCTTTTTCTTCCCTGATCATTATTGTGTTTTATATATATGTGTATATATATATATACATATATATATACACATATATATATATTTGCACAAGTATATTAATACAACTTTTTAAGTCTATTTTTAATGTTTGTGCTGTTATAGCTTCAGGGCTAACCATTTTGTGTTGGAAACCCAATTAGGCCTCTTTCTCAGGAAAGACTAACTTTCCATTTCTCAGCAGACATTAGTTGCTTGGAGTTCTTTGTCCCAGAGTATGACCACATGCAATTTTCCATCTTTCTGATTAGCATACGTATTGATAATGCCATTGTTCAGATTGTATTTATGCAGCCATTGCTATGAGAGACTGTACAACAGCAGACATCCTGGTATTCTGCCTCTTACAATCTTTCTACCTGATCTTATTCCCTGAGCCATAGGTGCAGGAGCTTTTAAATTTAATATCCACACATGTATGTATATGTTCTGATCAAATCCACTCATTTCCCATCCTGCTACCACTAATTCTTTTCCTTCCCAATTCCAGTTGATCTTTAAAAAAATTTAATAATCACTGTGTCCATTTATTTCTGCTTTTATATATTGGTGTGGGAATATCTACTGTACCCCAGGTAGCATCTTCAGGACAGCATTACTGAAGAAAACTGACTCTCCTTCCCATAGTAACCAACAATACCTAATAGATCCTAAGATAGGGGTGATGCTTCATGAGTTCCTCTAAAATTTTTAATTATTTGAGGATTTCATACATTCATATAATGTATCCTGATTATACTTGGCACCTCTTGTACCCATAATTTCTCCCATAGCTATCCTCTACCACTTCTAACTTCATGTCATTTTGTTTGTTTGCTTGTTAACGTTTTTAGCACATGAAGTCCATTTTTTTTTTTGCTGTCCATATACTCAAGAACTTAGGGCCATTCACTATATGATATACTCTTAGTAAAGATTAATTTATTTAACTATTGTAGCAGACATTTGAAGAGAAATGTAAGATGACCAACTCTTCTGATTTCTACAAATGGTTTTCTAGTTTTAACTCTGAAAACTTACCATTCCCACAATGCTTTGTCTCACCTTATGCACCAGGAATATGATAGCTATATTCTTCTCTCCATAAATGTTTTTTTTAAAGCTGTAATTTCTGATTTTCTTTCTTTATACATTATTCCTGATGGTATATTATTTGTTGATTAAATCACCATGCTTCATAAATTGAAGTTAACACACTCTGAGAATAGTAAACAAGTATAATTTAGGAGATATCAACCAAAAAATTAAGACAGCAGTTAAGCACACCTGAAACCTAGTGTAAAATGTAATAGCATGTTACATAGAAACTTTGATATTGAACCAAAGGAAATTAGGCCTCTTATTTAAAATGTCAAACTGATCATTGCTTTTTATCTTTCTCTTAGCTATTGAGTGAAATTTCCACATACATTCGTATTTGGCTTAGTGATACTAAAAAACATGGTATCTAACACTAATTATTTAGTTCCTGATGAGCTGTCAATAAATGAGTTGAAAAAACAATAGCACCAATTACTATTCTTTTCCCTGCTCCCCTGAATGTTGCAGAAATCCTAAGTGATCTTACAATAAAAACTAGGAGTCAGATATCATGGGCAAAGCTGAAAGATCAGAGAAGCAGAGCAAACCACAGTCATTACCTCTTACCTCACCAACTCCTCAGCATGAAATAAAGTGAATTCCTATCTTCTCCTGCCCTATATTCCTTTCTCTGCACAGCCATATCACTTCCTGTCTTGATCTTCCTAGTGCTGAGATTAAAGGTGTGTAATCCCAAGTGCTGGATTTAAAGGTGCCTGGCTCTATTTCTCTTTTAGACTGGATTAATCTTGTGTAGCCTAATATAGCTTTGAACATACAGAGATTCAGATGGATCTCAGCCTGTGGCTCCTGAGTGCTAGGATTAAAGGTGTGTGCCACCACTGCCTGGCTTCTATGTTTAATCTAGTGGCTTGTTCTGTCCTCTGATCTTCAGGCAAATTTTATTAGTGTACACAATATATCACCACAGAAGTCTTGGGTCTGAGCTGAGATGTTTCAGACAATTTTCTTGGTTTTGTGTGGCCTGAGTGTATGCGCAGTTTAAAGTGTACCCAGTGTGTTCAGAACCAGGGCTGCAGTGAGGTCATGAGATGCAATGTGTGCAAGCACTGTAGTAACATTGATCCACTATGTGTTTAATTTTGAATCATTTTGGTAATTGCTTCTTCAGAAGTCTTAACTGTAAACACATTTTTCAATATGCCAACATTCAATATGCCAACATTCAATATGCAAACATTCAATATGCCAAAATTGTGGCACCACAACCAACAGTTTAAGCATGGAGTTTAGACTAAAATTAGGGAAGGATAGTATGCAGGAATGAGCTTCATATATACTCTGTTCTAGTGAAGATTGGGGAATTCTTTCCTTGAGAGCATGAGGACAGACAAACATTTATGTAACCGGTTGGTTACCTGGTCCATCTCTCAGAATAAGCTGTCTCTCCAAGGATAGGAAGCATATAATATGACATCTCACAAAGAAATCTCTGGAGAGATGTTAATTTTCTCCTCTCTCTCACCTGAGAGACAAAAAGGTAGACGATAGAAGGCATTGATTTGTTCCTGTTGAAGCTTCTAGAAAGGAGGACTCATGAAGTCCATGACTTGAGTGTTCCTGTTTTACTCCAAACTCAGCATTCCTTAACACAGTGTGTGGCTAATAGTAATGCTCACAAATATTTATCAATTAAGAAACAAATTAATGAGTTTCTGTGTTAAGCTCTCACTCACCAGGGGAGAACTTATGTGGTGTGATATTAGGAGGTGTAAAAAATATGGAAAGCATGTTCCCTAATTGTTTTTTCTCTGTGATGGCATTTTATAATTCTCCTCATGTCTGGTTGGAATACAACCAGCAGACAAGTTGTAGCTCAATTTGCAGGCATATTTCCTGGTAAGGATTTACAGTGGAAAAGGGGCCCTTTATTTATGTACTGCCAGAAGAGGTTCCTTTCTCTTTATTTGGGAAGAAATAATTGCCTTGGTGGTGGTTCTGTTTCCTATTATTGTTTAAGAGAGTCTCTAATTCCACTTTAAGAAGAAAAAAGAAAAAGAACATGATGAAAACTGCAATTATATAAACCACCAGGTTCTGAAAAGTAATAGTCAACTTCTTTATTGCTTCCAGAATATTGGCTATTAAAAAGCCATTCTCCTAAATTTATATCATCTATTGTAGACCAAAATACAGTATTAAAAAAAGAGGAAGAAATATTTTTTCTTGGTTGATGAGCATTAGATAATTAAGTACCCAAAGTTGTGTATGATCAATCCCTTTTATGAGCTAGTTTTGACCTAGTCAGCGGAATTATTAGGAGACAAGGCTTGGTTGCTTAGTGGCACCTGGAGTGATGTCACTGTATCCATCATATTGTAGATGACTCTTATGGTGCCTGATTAGCTATTTTTCTGTGCTGGCTAGTATTATGTCAACTTGACACAAGCTAGAGTTATCTGAAAGAAGGGAACCTCAATCAAAAAAATGCCTCCATAAGATCCAGCTCTAAGACATTTTCTTAATTAGTGATTGATGGGGAAGGGCCTAGCTCATTGTGGTGTCATCCCTGGGCTGGTGGTTCTGGTTTCATAATAAAGCAGACTGAGCAGGCCTTGGAGAGCAGACCAATAAGCAGTACCCCTCTCTCTAGCAGCTCCTGCCTCCAGCTTCCTGCTCTGTTTGAGTTCCTGTCCTGACTTCTTTTGATGATGAACAACAGTATGGAAGTGTAAGCCAGATAAACCCTTTCCTCCCTAACTTGCATTTTGGTCATGATGTTTCATTGCAGCAATAGAAACCCTAAACAAGACAGTTTCCAATATATACCCCATATGATTTTGCCCCCTAAGAGTCATAGCAATAATTCAGTACTACCTTGGTGACATTGAGGAAGAGAAAAATGCCAATGAAACACAAGCCTTATGGACCATATATGTGGCCAAATCCTACCTAGATACTTTAGATTTGTATCCTCTTACTCTTCATAAGCATCATGTAGGTTCTAGTATTGCTCAACTGTGGAGATGAAAATAAACGAGTTTAAAAGACACAGACCCAGAGGCAAACATTTGGTGGAGCTCAGGGAATCCTGCAGAAGAGGGGGGCAGAGGATTGTAGAAGCCAGAGGGGTCAAGGAAACCACAAGAAAACCCACAGAATCAACTAACTTGGGCTCATCAGGGCTCACAGAGACTGAACTGACAACTAGGGAGCCTGCATGGGACTGACCTAGGCACTGTATGTATATGTTACAGTTGTATAGCTTGGTCCTCTTGTGGGACTCCTGACAGTGGAAACAGGGTCTGTCCCTGACTCTTTTACTGGCATTTACGACCCTATTCTTCACCCTGGGTTGCCTTCCCCAGTATTAATACATGGGAGTTGCTTAGTCTTATTGCAACTTCATATGCCATGTTTTGTTGACATCATGGGATGTCCTTTTCAGAATAGAAATGGAGAACGAGTGTATTGGGGCATGGGAACTGGGGAAGGGGCTGGGAGGAGAGGAGGGAGGGGAAACTGGGGCCAGGATTTGAAATAAACAGATAAATAAATAAATGAAGCAAAGGTAATTGCTTGAGATCACCCCAAGAAGAAATGGAAAATGTGACTCCAGATCAATTAAATTTGATGATTTTCATTCTGATGTTCACTTCCTGCATGGCCAGGAGAGCCCTTTCAGGATCCTCAGATGCTGTGTGGAGCATCCTTCCCAGAATTCCTATCATCTTCCTGCAGGAGGCCTTGTTTTGTCTCCTGCATAAGACACCACAGCCCTTTCTCTCACAAACGCTTGGACAGAGTTTAGCCATGAATGACTGTACCAGACTAATGATAGTCAGTACCCCCCCCCCCCGCTTTAGTATTTCCAGCCACACACTGATCTAAGGTTGAGTATCCTTATTGTGGCAAAGTACTATACATAGTCAGCCTAGGTGAACAGCAACAAACAGACTAGTAAGGGAAGTGTGGTGGATACAGACATTGGAAGTTGTATTTAGCTATAAAGAATGAAATTATGTCATTTGAATAAAAATGGCTGAGAGTGCTGATCATCATGTAAGCTAGACTTAGAAAGAAAAATATTTCATAACTTTCCTCATATATGGAATTTATTACTATCTAGAGGAAAGAAGGATACCAGTGAAAGAGGAAAGTAGGAACAAGCAAGAACAATGGGAAAAATGAGAACCAAGAACGTAAAATGAATGTGTGAAGATGTCATACTGAAACCCATTATGTATGTCAATTAGAAGATTTCAGGTTAAAAATAATGCAATAAGTGAATCTGTGTCCTGAAAGTGTGAATAACATGCAGCTTCACTACCTAAGGAGCAGTTGTACCTTTAGCTTTTGGGGGCAGTATTCTGCTATACTATCAGTTACTTTTGGTACTGACTTTAAGCACTTTGGTGTTTATTGATGAAGTTCCAGGGACCCGTACTTTATTAAGCATAGAAGACACAGCAGGAGATCATCTTCTGGAGAAGCCAAAGTACTTCTCCTAGTGCCAAGCATAAATCTGCAAGCCAGTGTAAATACATAGAGTTGCAAATTTTGTTGCAAATATATAGAGTTAAAGATATTTGGCTGCCATCAACTCTCCTCCCAACCTTCTCCCAAGGGAACTCAGTTATTGAAAATGGAAATCCTATTTACTCCTCAGACTATCTCTTTGTGAGTTTTAAGACCTTTCCAATATTGCTATCCATGATTCACAAGACACTTTCTACAGTTAAGTGTCTTGTTCAGAGTTGGTTGACAATGCCAATTGGCATGTCCTCTGGATCAATTCTGGCCTTTTGATTTGTGAGCTCCCAACAAATCTTGTTCAGTCTTGCATGCATATGACACAATATCTTAGTCCAGAGAGCTATGTGCAAGTTTTCTCTTTCTTCATCTACTTTCCTCGAAATGCAGGTTTAAACTTTCTCCACTTTTGGCAAGTGGTTCATATTAACATCACGGTCACTATTCACTGTCTTTTAGTGAAAATGTAGAGCATAAATTTCCAGTTCCAGTCATACTGATGATATAATACTACTATTAATTTATATCTAGATAATATATACACTGTGGTACTCACCAGATTTGGCAGAGCAGTAAACTGACATGAAGTTCAAACTAAAGCTTGAGAGAAAAGAGATCTAGTGAGGGGGAAGCACTGAAAGAAAACAATATATTAGCAACAATAATTAAAAAACAAAGGCCATGCATTTGAGGAAGATCAATGGGGAAGGCAATGCATGGGAGGGTTGGAGGAAGGACTGGCAAGTGGGAAAATTGAAATTTAATTTAAAAATAAAAGTACATAATTTAAAAAGAAATGCTAGGGTTAGGGAGATAGTTCTGTGGCCAAGAATACTTGCTGAGAAGACACAAGGATCTAAGTTTCTATGCCCAGAATGGACAGAAAATGCCAGATATAGTCTCACATATTAGTAACCTCAGCACTCGGGTGGAGGATAGATTGGTGGCAGGCAGAGCCCAGAAGATCAGTGAGGCTTGTTGCCCAAGCCATTTTTTTTAAAAAGCAAGGATCTCTAGGTCCAATGAGAAGCAAAGATCTCTAAGTCCAATGAGAGGCCCTGTCTCAAAAGAGTAATGGGAAGACACTTGGTGACCTCCTCTGCAATCCACATGCACACACATGGGTCATTTATCCAATTCAACACACACACACACACACACACACACACACACACACACACACACAGAGGTACAATAACATACATACACACATACACAGAGAGAGACAGACAGACAGAGAGACAGAGAAAGACAAACAGAGACAGAGACAGGACACACACACAGAGGGAGAGAGGGAGAGAGAGAGAGAGAGAGAGAGAGAGAGAGAGAGAGAGAGAGAGAGAGAGAGAGAGAGAGAGAGAGAGAGGCTGGGAGAATAGTTCAATACAGAATAAGTCCAATTAAAATTTATGATTATATAATAGATTATATCATGGAAGAGGGCATTACTTTTAGTTAAGTGATTAGGGAAGACCGTTACAAGAAGATGATGTTCAAGGCCTGAGACATAAAGCCATAGAAATGAAAAGAAGCCTGGTAGAAGGGTATTCTGTACAAAAGAAAGAAGTGAAAGTCCTTGCCATAGAAGTTAGCTTAGATCCTCCTATAGACCAGCAAGAGATCAGTGTGGTTAAGGTTGGGGTGAAGCAGTGTGAGACAGAGCATAAATAAAATAGCTGTGAGAAGCAACCACATAGGCTAAATCAAATCAAACCTTTCGGGTAAAACATTACTTATGAATTTATGTGTTTACTTATATGTTAACTCATTCACCTGATAGTCAAATGGTTAAACCCCCACGGATCTTGAGACCCCAGAAATATGAGCTGATGGTAGTTATTTAAACTATTTTTTGGTTACAGTAGTGAGAGAGAGTAGTGGGAACCACAACTGGAATACAATGATTATGTATTTGCATTCAGTCTAATGAAATATGAGGCTATTTTAATAACCTCATAGTCAACAAGTCTATAAAGAACCATTATGTATGGCTGACTCCTTACAAAGGATCCAGGTCCCTCACACTTCATTTTCAGCCCTTTGACCAAAGCATTCCTGCATATTCTCTATTCCCACATCCTCTAATTTATTTTTACTGCTCTCTTTTTGCTTTCAGCCAACCAACTTACTAAACAACCAACATATCAGTCTGGTTACCTACCCCATAGCACCTTGTTCCTTATCAGTAGAACTTACATTGTCTGTTCTGTGTCATCACTTAGCTCTATCTCTACTAAATCTTAAAGTTCTTGAACAAAGACATATGGACTTCCAAATGTGCCCCTTTGCTAACAGCTGCTATAACAAAGTTATACAGATTAGGTGCCACAAAAAAAAAACAAAACAAGTGTCTTAATTTTTCATAGTTCTGAAGTTTAAATTCCAAAATGAAGGAGTTGGCATGTTTACTTTACTCAGAGACCAGTCTCTTTTAGCTTGTAGGTGCCAGCTTCTCACAAGGTCTTCAGAAGGCTTCCTTGTTGTGTAAACATCACCACTATCTCTATGAATATCCTCATTTCCTCCTCTTATAAAGTGCAAGACATATTGAATTGGGGACCATGTTATGGCCTCACTGTTACATAATCATGTTCTTAAATATTATGTCCTTATATGTTGTCATATTTTGAAGCATTGGATAGTAAGTCTTTATCATATGAACTAATGTTATTGATTGTTATGATTATTTATTGCTATGGATTGAATCTACAGCTTTGCAAATGCTGAGTACATTATCTGGAACTGAGCTTAATACCAGTTCAAATACAGAGACTTTGTTTAGAGACAGGCTCTTGTATATTGACCAGATTATCTTCAGACTTCTAGTCTTTATGATCCTCTTTCATAAACCTTCCAAACTGTTGAGACTACATGTGCCACATACTGTGTAGAGAGCTGCGTGCAGCTGTGTCTCAAAGATGGCGCTGGCTTCTGCCTTCCACCCTTCAGATGGTGAGTGCTCTCTGTGATAAACAACTCCTTATTTGGCTAAGGCTAGGATCTGGCTTGCTTCCACACACCTGGACCTATCCGCAGTACCCACTTGGCAGACTGGGGTAAGCTACCCAGAGGCTATTTAGGTTGTGGGTTGGCTCTCCCCTGGGTCAGAAGATTGTCTCAAGGTTCCTGAATAAACTGCTTGGAGAAGAGCCTGGTGTTGCATCTTCCTTGCTGGTCGAGGCGGACACGACAATACTGGACTTACAGGATTTGAGGAATACAAATCAGATAGTAAGGATTAGTTTTATGCACTGTACCTGGAACATTGGGAGCATTCAATAAATACCTGGTGATTAACTTTACCTTTAACCTTCAGTAAAAACTATAGTAAAGGATATATGGTAGTTATAACTCCATAAGTATTTTGACTTCTGAATGATCAGAGTTTGAGCCACAGCTTTGGGTTACTTTTCAGTAAAGGAAACACGCAAGTGACAATAGGCTTATTTACAATCATGAGTCAGGTTGTCCTGTACATGTCTTACTAGGGGTGTTTTGAACACCACATTCCACATAGAATTCTAAAGTTTTAGCACTAATATGCACTCTGGATAATATATTGAATGACACAATCTCCTACTTAAATGTAGACCCTAAGAGTGCTGTCATTTTTTCTTCTGAAAGTATAATGTCCTCACTCTTTGTTTTGAATGGACTTACATGACCCTCTAGTCGTATTACCAATTCTTTCAAGTTGTCATTACAAACTACAGTGCAACTTAATTTTAAATTGAGTCATTCTTTTTAATTTACTCCTGGTAATATCTCTGCTCCTTTAAACACCAATCTTCACTTGTCAGTGCCCCCAAAATGAAATCCACAGTCTTCACCATGTCCTGAAATCTCTTCATAGGGTTCATGTCACCAAACATCACCACTTTTCATGAGCTCTTTGAGATTTTTTTCCTTCTTTTAAAATTCCCAGTATTGAAAATTTCAGAGTGTCCTGTTTTCTCATTCAGAACTTCATAATACTCAGTATTCCTCTGGGCTGACTATTGAGATGCCCCCTCCTTTTCTAACACAGGTATGTATGTTCCATTTGGTGCAGTGTTCCTTGACTCTTGGTATTTCTATCTCCACAAAGAGTATGGGTGCTCTGAATGATTCCCCTAGGTATTCATATGCTTAACTGACACATATATTCACTCTAGACTTCTGGCACAGATAAGACTTACTGAGTCTCTTTTGTGCTCAGTACTACATGCTCAGAACTTATCCCAGTGTTTAGCATGTAGTTAATTTTCAGTGAATAGCTGACAACAGATAACAAAGCTGAGAGGCACAGACTTAATTTACTCATAGTAATTCCAAAAAAATGAGGAGAATGTTGAAATCATAAGTTTCCAACTCTAGTGCAGTGAACCTACTCACATGGTTATAAATATGTGAGTACTTGGGTGCTATGAAGTCAAAGCTGGTTTTTTAATGCTAAGAATAAATCAATTCTGATGCATTAAAATTGTAATTCACTTGAATTAGTCTTCAAGAGTAGTGAAGGAGTTCTATAGCATATGACACATGCTTTGTTCTGAACTTCAGATGTTAACTGAAAAAAAAATCCAAGATTAATTGATTTAAATTCTCAGCTCCAGTGATTTCAGTGATGACACTGAATGTACCTTGAAGGATTTTGTGTAGTAATAATTCTGACTGTCTTTCATAGGTCCATGAATCTGCCAACAATGCCAAGAAGTATAAAACCTGAGTACAAAATGTTAGTGTGGAGTATGGTTGCATATGAATAATGAATATGACCCCCAAATAGCAAGCATCATTTCCAACGATTATGAATCTATTATCAGTTTGCATTTCCGTGGAAACTACCCACTGCTTCTGGAGAAGGACAGAGGTCTTTAAAAGTAAAACAAAAGGTTGGAGCTTTATTGAGAGACAGTAAAAAAATAGAAATTTATCATTATAGCTAAGATTTCAATAATAACAATGAAAGAATTGCATAAAATGATATCTTAGGCCTTCTACTACATTGAAGTATTGTTATTAATGAAGGTAGTAACATATCTTTGTTGTTCATTTAAACCCATTGCAAAATTCTGTAGGTATTGACATTGAAGATCTCAGACACAGTGAGTAAGTAGCCTCTCACTGATAGTAAACAGGAGCTTTGACATTTTATATTAGAACATTTACAATGAAAGCACATGAGGCTGGAGAGTTATCAGAGTTAACCTGAGTGCAGGGAACTCTCAACAAGCTGATCAAGTGTCCTTCCGTGTTATAGAAATCAATAGGTCCTGTGGTAAGACAATGAATGTGTGTGTGTGTATGTCAATGACACAGATGGAAATAAAGTTTATGTATGAGTGCTGGGAAAAGATTGCAGATTATGAAAGAAAGTAAGTCTTATAGATTATATATGATTGAAGTAGGTCTATCTAATTGAGTGGCAGATAAGAACTTATCCATGGCTAAATATATGATTATGATTCAAGTTCCAAGTGTCTAATTTTCTTCCTTCATAGGAAGATGCTTGATGTTTCCCTTCATTTCATTGGTTCATTTCTTGAAATTTAAGCCTTAAAATAACCATCAACAAATCCCTTAAATTAAAAGTGATTTCTCTCCTACCTTCATTTTTGCTCATGTTCTGTTCACACACACACACACACACACACACATACACACACACACACACACACACACACACACACACACACACACACCATAATGTCAAAGGGCAGTATGTTATCAAAACACACAATTTGAAATTAGCTAAGCAAAATAAAATCTGGGAGTATCGACAGTATAATTTTAAGAAGCTACTTAGTGATGGTATATGAAACACTTTTTGTGCACTCTCAAGTTCGCTGTAGCAGGTTTCTGGGAAGGTGGGATGTGCTGAGGCTTGGCTAGTATTTTCACAACATAGGTTCTTTTTTTTCTTAGTTTCATAGCAGAATAAAAATGATGGTCCTCAAATTTCTCATCTGTCATTAGGAAATAGCCATATCCACCACAAATTGTAGATGTATACAATGGGAAATACTAAGTGTAAGAAAGTTGCCTTTTGTAGTATATCATACAGATTAGAAAGTTTTAAATATAATTGTGTGGCTATTCACATGAAGTGAATGCCCAGTCCCAGGGGATAAATACTATCATGGGTAATGAGGAGGAGGGCAAACATATATAAATACAGTATGAACAGATGCAACTTGCTAAACAGTCTTTTCCAGATTTCTGCCAAAACACCCAATATAATATTTCTGGATGTAATAAAGAATTAAGGTAAATAGTAATACAGAAACAGTCCCATGTGTTACTGTTGGGATTATAACTTCATGTAACCACATGAGGAATTTATGCAAGAGAAAAAAACTGCAATTTCATGCATTTGCCCTATAGAAATTCCCTTCTTAGAAGCAAAGGTCAGATGTAGCTTATTTGAAGGTTATTACAGGTGCAGAGCTCCTTGAGGATATTCATTGGGTTTTGACAGTCTTATTTAGATTTTTGAAAAAAAAACCACTCCAACAACATTACTAAAAAATGCATGCTTTTGTGTCAGCATATACATGTGTGAGGCAGCCAGAAGGAAAGGGGATAGAGAGTGAGAGGAGGTCTCCCTCAGTTCAGATAAGCACATGTCATCCGGTTCAGGGTAGTGGCCATGGTGGTAGCTGGACTGTAAATGTCTAGAATGTAGAGCCAATGCTAGTCTAACGTTTAAACAATTCATAGAACAAGAATAATATCCAACAGGAAGAATGAACTGCATCAACAATTTGAAAAATTACAGAAATCTCAAAAACAATGTAAGACACCAAAAATAAGACTCACCATAATAATGTTCTATGACAGTATCTATGTAAATAGAGATAGTCTTAAAGCAAAATATATTTCCATGTATAAAAATGAATGTGAATGGTTTTAAATTAACTCTGAGTATATAAAATGAGCTGCTGAGTATTTTTACTATTGAAAAAATAGGAAGAAGATGAAATTTATAAGGAGAAGGAAGAGAGAAACAAACCTGATTTCAGATGTGTGCCATGTTGCATTTTAGAGAAAAAACAGCAATTATCATGCAGAGAGTTATGTAATATATGTGATTTGCTACATCCTCTTCTAAATTTTAACTTGGAAAGAAAAAGTAATTTAGATCTTAATTTCGGGTCTTGCCGGGCCTTTCGGTGCATGCCCACAATCGCAGCTACTTAGGGGTTTGAGGCAGGATGATTGCAAGCTCGAGATCTGCTTAAAACACTGAATCTGTATTGAAAAGCAAAGTAAAACTTCCAACAATAGAAAATTCCTAATGTTTTTAGTCACTTATAAATATTAAGTAAGAACATACATATGCCATTTGTCAAAGGTTGTCTAATAACTATTGTAAAATGCCTGTATCAGTTGAGAACATTACCTTTAGTATGTTCTTAATATTTTGTGATATTCCAACATGTGAAGATTTATCAGAGTAATTCTTTGAGAACCAAATAAGAACAAAGGTAGTAAGCTACACAGAACCTTTGAAATGACCTAAATTCCAGCTTGTACAATTTAGATCCAGATGCTAAGACATCTCTACCGCTACCTTACCCTCTTGAAATAGAGAACAGATTCTTTTTTTAAATTTATTCTTCTCTCATATATTGTATCCTAACCACAGTTTCTCCTTCCTCTTGTTCTCTCAGTCCCCCACCTCGCCTCTCCCCTAGATCCACTCCTCTACCCTTCCCTCTTGAAATGAGCAGGCCTCCCAGGGATATCAATCAAACATGGCATAACAAGTTAGAATAAGACTAGACATATCTCCTCATATTAAGACTGGACAAGACAACCCACTAGACAGAACCAGGTCCTAAAAGCAGGCAAGAGTCAGAGACAGCCCCTGATCTCACTGTTAGTAGTCCCAAAAGAACAAATTCTTATCACTGACATGGTGAACTGTACAGTGCAGTAAAGGATTTTTAAAATGAAAAAATTGAAGTATTTATATTAAAAGTGTTTAAAATTGTAGGCCCTAAGTGATAATGGAAAAATATATTGAAAGAAGTTAGCATTAACATGTTGTCAAGAAGGGAATCAATGAATTTATCAAAACATAATTCTAAGGTATTCAAAGTACTAACCCATCTGAATGCTCTTCCATTCGGTTGAACCCAAAATCAACTTGCCTCATAATCTGACAATCACATGAGAGTCTGACTTCAAAGCCAGCCTGCTCCTAAGTACAACTGAAGCAGCAAAGCAGGGTGATATTTCGTGTCTGTGAAATATCTGAAATGAAGTGATTGAACAACCTGGAGTAATCAGGACTTTGATGCAATCCTTTTCGTGCCCGTGACATATAGTGTAGAAAGTAAGCAGCCATCCTCACCACGGCAAGCACCAGTCTTCTAGGGAAAGACTGACTGCTTAATTTCAGATGCCTCTGACAAACTCAACAAAAGGAGCACCAGGAATAGGAGGCAATGCAACTGAGAAGTCTAATTTATAGAAAGCAGCTCATCTCCCTTTCTTAACTTCCCTGGTTAGTACAAGGATAGTTCAAACAAGTTGTAAGGCTCATGACAAATAGAGTATTCATCTTTGTGTTGTCATCTGAATCTTCATATCCTTGTGGTATTGATTTGTCATTTCCTCTTTTGATGTGATCAATCTGACACATTGTCAGATAAATTTGGGTGCAAACTCACATGACTGAGGGAGAATGATGTGAATATCTTAAGCAATGATGTGGTGCCCATAATATTGAACTTAATTTTTAGAACTTTTTAATTATTATTATTTAGTTGATCTTTCACACAAAAAGACATGACTTGAATAATTCAATTTATTCCTTTTAAAATCACCCACATATTTACCTTGTAATGATTCAATCCTTGTTGATAATTAACTGCCAAGAAGCAAGCCTTCTCCTTCACGATTCTTAACACAGTAATAGTGTCTGTAAGACCTATCACCATCTATTTGTCTCTGTTGGACTTGGTCTATAAATAGCTCTGTGAAATGATGGGCAGTTTTAAAGGCTTGTTGGCATGGAATCAATAAGTGGCAGAAGGGACCACATGAATCAATTAGATTGTCCCTGGCAGGTTGCCATGGAAGCTCCAACTCCTCAGAGAACTTCACTTCTCTCTGAGTAATAGTCTCTACATTTCTTTAATTAGAATGGATGTAATTTATTTAGTAATGGAAAATTTATTTGAGCAGTTCTGTAAGGTGTCAGACAAAATTCAGCCAGCCATGCATGTTCAGAAGAAACACATGTGAGGATTCAGGAACTTCTAATTTAAATCTTTTTTTAAAAAAAAAAAGAAATTATAAAGACATTCGTATTTTGGAAATGAGCTTCATTTGATTATAAAGCACTTGAGCTTGGTATGCTAATAACAAGCAGTGGTTCTTAGATTATCTTCCCCTGTGAATGTAATAATCTGCCACATGCATTTATTTAGTTACTCTGATGTACTAACTGCCTATTAGTGTTGATAATTAGTTAAGCAAAGGCATCTTTTTGCTCCTATTTTAGTGAAAACTGAGAAATATTCATCAGGTTTAAGATAACTCTTAGAAAAGCCTAGAAGCCAGAGAGTTAGACTCTTTTGTGGGAGGTTAGTTACAGTCTCTCCTGTGTATTTATTCATATAGTTTTTTTGGGGGGAATTATCTCTGGGATACTCTGCCATGGCTGTTACATTTGTGGTACTTTTGCATACCACATACATGCTATAAAACATACCAGGGTAGTCCTGGTAAGTAATTCTTATTCTTTTGATAAATTGGACAACTCTGACAGTTAGACATTTTATATACACTTCCCTTGTTATCTTTATCAGAGTGTTGTTAACACATACTAGTCCTGTTGGTTTACAGATGAAGAACTAACGCTCACAAAATAAAAGACGGTGATCCAAAGTCAATAGACCTCCCTCACCAAGAAGAGATGAACATAACGTTGAGGCAGACTTGACTTCAAGGCTCTTGTAATTCCGATCCAGAGGGACTCAGCTTCAACAGACATCGTTTAGCACACACGTATCACAGAGTGCATGATTCAGCATTGAACAGAATGTAAAAGAAAATGATAAACATAAAAAGCCCAATTCTGTGGACCTTATGACTAATGCATCCCCAGAAACTGCTGCTTGTGAATACTTGAGTGACCCATTTGCAAGCTGTTGGGGAATTTAAATCCGCGTGAAGTTTATGCACAGTCCTTAAATTAACACAGTAAGTGATTTTTGTCCCCTCGTTACCTCTGATTCTGTACTACTTATTTTGTGTCAATGTTGTTTAACATTACTTAGCAAGAATAATGTAAAATAAACTATGTTTCTTCTGTCATTGAAGCACCAAACAATGTGAAGACAAACTTGTTTCAAGGTGATGTTTTCGTCTTATTTATAAAGGGGAGAGAAAAGTAGCCTTGACAGTATATCTAACTCCCAAGAATGGTTACCCCAGCCACATTCACCACACTTAAAAGGGGGATACTCTTGTAGCTCTTGCCTGGACCCTCACTAGATTTTGTTCCAACTTCAGACAGCCAAAGTTAGCAGATCTATGGTTATCAAATAGCTCCTTGGTTTCACTGGGAATAATAAATAGATATTAAATCAATCTGACCCATCCTTTTATAAAAACTATATTTATTCTCTTCATTGCAACACTAAAGGTCCCATGATTATTTTTTTTTAAAGTATCTGCCATCATTTCTAAACTACCTTTTTTTTGAGACAAAAATCTCACTATATAACCCTGACTAAGAACAGACTATGTAGACTAGGCTGGCCTAAAACTCATGGAGATCTACCTACATCTGCCTCCCAGTGCTGGAATATAAAGGTGTGTGACACCATGCCTTTCTCAAATCCATCTTTTGATGTACTTTGTACATACCATATAAGTTACTCATACCTGAGTTCATTGTTTGTTTGTTTTTTAATTCAGCTTTCCCATTATAAATTGCCATGCCAGTCTATACTCGTGAGCACCCCTGGGTAATCTAAGCATCTCTACCACAGGTACTTTCTCATAAATCCCTCATGTACTGGGGTTGAACTGAGAGCTTCCTGCATGCTAGGCTAGTGCTCTACCAGCTGAGCTATTGCTCTACCCTGGATGTCTAGTATTTTAAGAACTCAGCAAGAAAACTGCCTACTAGTGGTATCTACTTGTTTATATGAAAGATAGATGGCATTTTTTAATTCATATCCTCAATATTTTTTTGAATAAAGAATGACATTTTGTGAATTTTCTAGATATATTTTAACACTCCTATAATACAATTTCCTGATGTGGAGGGTAAAACCTGCTACCATAAAATCATATCAGGCCCTACTTTCATTTCTTAGTTGAACACTTTAGCTCTGTTGCTTCAAATAGACTAGACTAGAATCTATGAATACTTTTTAAAAGCATGTTTGCTGTGATCTTTAATGCATAAAGCCAAACTCCATGATAACTGCAGCAGATTTTCAGAGAAAAAATATGTTTATAACTATTGAGCTGGAAAACTTGAAGAAAGAACTCTACTGTTTGATTAATTGAGCACAGGAAAACTTCAAAGAAAAGGAATTTAAAATAAATAAAGCAACAAGGAAGTAGCTGTCTAATTTTGTGAAAGATGAAGTAAGAATCTATTTATATTTTAGGCTTCTGGAAATGTAAACATCCTTTTTAAAATATAGTGCTTTCTTTCTCCTGAGTTCCTCCAAGTGATGATGGCTGCTCCATTCTCAAAACACTCATTACAGGAAAAAATGAGAATGAACCAAACATTGCTTTTAAAAAACAAGTTGTATGCGTGTGTGTGTATGTGTGTGTGTGTGTGTGTGTGTGTGTGTGTGTGTGTGTGTGTGTGTTTGCATGTGAGCACTCATGCATATGCATATACATGCGTACTTGCCTGTGTGCAAGTGCCTGTGGAGGCGAGGAGAGGGTGTCAGATTCCCTGGAACTAGAGTTACAGATTTTGACCTCCCCATATGAGTTCTGGGAAATGAACCACAGTCCCCTGTGAAATCAGTAAACACTCTCAGAGTATAAGCCACATCAAACATTCTTATTAAGTACTTGATAATTTTTTTGTGCTACCCACATTTGACTATTAAAACATGAAGACTTGTCAGCAGTATAAAGATTAACATCATGTTTATCTCAGAGGTGGTTTTCTAAACTTAGAGAATGAATCATATCTTTCCAGTTTTAGGGTGCAAACTGCCCAATAATCAGGCTTTAGGAATTATTATGATTTTGTATTATATTGAGTATTATTCTAGATGAATCCTGTTACAAGCTTTGACCCATCAAATAATGAATTTATATGGTAAGGATCAATACTTGGATTTTCAGAGTTCCTCCAGCCTTCTGAAATGATGGAACTTTCTATCACATTTCTGTCCATTATATTCTACAAGCCTGAGACCCACCTCTCATATTCCCTTTCAGCTCCCTTGAGGCTACCTAAAACAACTGCCAGCATTTAATGAGAATTTACTGTGTACTAGAATACATGATATGCTTTACCCTAATTATCCAATTTAGTTCAGTATATGAAAGACATGCTGTTATAATCTCTATTTATATTGTATACTCAGAGAAAGAATGCCAGTATCACGACCAAGGTCATAGAGACAGTATATGGAGTTACTGGTAAGAGGATTGATTCTGGAGTGTTTTAGATAGGCTCTCATTTTCCATGCTGCCCACAGACATCCTCTCTGGCTCCCTGTACACCAACCATTGCCGCTCTATTATCACTACTGTTGACCTTCTAGTCTAGATCCTTCTCTCCCCCCTTTACCTTTCATTGACTCAAATCCAGTAAATGACTCAAAGTTCAGAGGGTTCACTGTTCTGCTGAAGCTGAATGGGAAAAAAATCACTCATACATCCAAATTACTTTTATTGCCACAATTTCCAAAAAGACAAAGTCCAGACAGGCACGTGTGGCACAGAAAAACCTTCGTCTTTGCTTTTCTATAAAGCTCTAATTCAAAGTCTTGCTTAACACTATTTGGCAATGGTCCATTTAATCCTGTCCTAGCATCAACAGGCACATGCTCCATACTCAGCCATTATTAGGAATGGGATCCGTACCTACCCACTGGCTCAGGATTTTGCGATGGAATTACCCTCTTTTCTCTTATGCATTGCTGCATTGCCATTTGTCTCCAATGTGTTACCATTTACTTTGGGGTTAATAAAGTCAATGACCTGGATGTTCTTCACACTTGAGTGTCATATATCTTCTTGGGCTTTCAGATAAGTCTCCTCTATAGGCAGGTATTCCCCCTGACCTCCCAATGATCTCCTCCTACCTCCTTTTAGAGATATGTTCTTGTCTCATCTTCTTGACTGCACCTTCTCTGACTACAGATTTAAAATTTAAAAAAATCCATTCCACTAATACACTGTAACTTTATTTTTCTCAGTAGCACTTAGAACATGGGTTTCAGATGTTGGTCTATGTCTTTATGTTTTACTTATAAGGTTCATCTTATTTTATCTAAGTGTTATAGGTTTTAATTTGGTTATCTTCCACTAAGAGAACAAGTCTACATGAGAAGAACTCTAGAAAAGTCCCTGGTACATAATGCAAACTCAGTAAATAATGATAGATACTGCATCACCTCACTCATGTTTTCCTAATTGGGCCACATGGTTTGATTTCTTTTTAATATGTTTATCACATCTTTTTGTATTCAGTGTACCTTTTACCAGTTATGTTCTTAGTAATTCCTGTCAGTCTTTTAAATATAAATGCTGCCTTGCTTGTTTTATAACTTAAAAATTATTTGGATTAAATTTTAAGTATTCCTCTTTAAGTATAAGTTGTAACAGAAATAACTCTACTTCACATTTTTGGAATACATATTTTGATTAACTTATTCTTTGATAATTTCTTGTGTATTTAGTATATTCTGAACATACTAATTCCTTCATCTTCTACACTTCTCCCATCCCCATACTTCCTACAAGCAAGATCCCAGCCTACTTTCATTTCTTTTTGTTTGATTTTTGGTTTTGCTCTATGACCCATCAGGCTTAACCAGGGCCACTCACATTGGTCTGGATAATAAGCTATCCAATGGCATATGAGTAACTTATCCATGGCTCCATCACTAAAGACAATGACTTCTTTTTCCCCAGCCATTCATGTCTGCCATTAGCTCCCATCAGTGGGGCCCAACAAGCCTTTCCCCACTCTATGAGTAAATGTTTAGCATTTCTCATGCAGTCTTGGGGTAAGCAACTGCAACTGTTGTGTATTCCTATCCTGGAGGGGTTATGTGGTTGTCCCATTTAAAGTTGGTCACTTGACATTTAGTTGGTTTCATCTATGAGACGCTTCATTGACCATCTTTGAATGCAAAGAGGAGCTTCATTGATGTAAGCTGAGGACTGCACTAGTCTATGGGTATGAACATGAGCCTATAGAATGCCTTCAATTCTTAAGTCCCACTTGTATCATTTGACAACTGGAGGTAACAACAGTTCTTACTCTTTATGATCACAATGAAAATTAAATAGGTCCCAGCACTCGGGAGGCAGAACCAGGTGGATCTCTGTGAGTTCGAGGCCAGCC
Source organism: Peromyscus eremicus (assembly GCF_949786415.1). Lineage (NCBI taxonomy): Eukaryota > Metazoa > Chordata > Mammalia > Rodentia > Cricetidae > Peromyscus > Peromyscus eremicus. The sequence goes on along the minus strand of NC_081426.1, from coordinate 42,805,620 downwards.
TGCACTACCAAGTGAGTCCCAGGAAAGGCACAAAGCTACACAGAGAAACCTTGTCTCGAAAAACCAAAAAAAAAAAAAGAAAAAGAAAATTAAATAGGATAAAAAGTAGGTGGCCAACTGCTTACCAGTCTCTGATAACTTAAAAATTTCCATAAATTAATATGTTTAGTGCTCTATCTATTCATAATTCATAGCATAAACTTGCCCCATGTACTTACAGGGTCAATGGAATCTCCTGTAGGGCAAAAAATAGCTGTCTTCTTTGTATGCATAACTCAGTACCTAGTGCATAAAAGCATTAATAGTAATACTGATAAGTGTCACTTGCTGGGTGTTGATTTGGTCCAATATTATGCTTGTGCTTAGAAATCTACCTACAGTCTATCACTTCAGTTTGAGTAATTATGCTTTAAAACACTCAACCAGGCAGACCATCCTGCATGCTTAAGATCACTCAGTTACTACAGTGAACAAAACTTGAACCAGAATTTAGGTATACCTAACTCTAAAATGTTGTGTGATATTTTAATAACTACCTGAATACTTAGATACTGGAGGGAAGAAAGAATGAATAGATAGATGAATAGCTAGATAGATCAATTGATAGATGTGAATTTGTGCTAGTAAATGAGTACTTTTCTGCTATGACAATCTTTACTCACTCATCTTATGATCTCACTTCTATAATCTTGAACATGTATGTAGACTGTACTGCAACACTGTACCCATAAACTACATATGAATTAAATTATTATTTCATCTTTTTTTCTTGTTTTCTCTGAACTTGAAATTCATTAATGCAGAAATTGTATCTCTTAGTTATATTGATATTACTTTGAGCTATATTTGATCTAACAAATGTTGTTGAGTATTTCAGGAAAGTACAGGCAATAGAATAGCATATGTACATGATTATTATTTGTTTCTATCCCTGACTGTTGAGATCTATTTAGTCACACTATGTACTAGCTTTGTGACCTCAAGAAAGACACATAACCTTGTGAGTCTTGCTAAATATACATGGCTAAGATAATATATGGAAATGCTTTAGACCTGTCCCTACATACTCTATGCATTTGAACTATTTTTCCCTTTGAGGGATTTTTTTAAAGTACCTATATTAGATATGTTTTACTTAATCACAAAGAGTATCAAGTGTTAGTAAGCATTCTAGTCATTCCAATAGTGCCATCCTATCCATTCTTTCCATTTATCACATCAGAAGCATCACCACTCCAATTAAAGTGCATCACAGAATCCCCAGCAGACAATGATGGAGGTTGGTTTCAAACTCAGTTCTTTCTGTATCTAAATGTGGCCCTCCTTTAATATCCCAGGGTAGATCACTTTGAGCCATAGTTTTATCTCAGCCTGATGGAAGGTGCTGAAAGTTAAAAATACATTTGCTTTATTTTTCAATCTCTACCAGTTGCAAACAATAGCCCTAAACCTGCTTGTCTAGGCAGTCTTTGGGGAATGGCTTATTTTTTTTTGCTATCTCAGATCAAATGCAACAGATACTTAAAGAAGCCAAGCTGTCAGTGTTCCCCAGGGACCCTGTGTTTACAAGCTAGTAACAGCTTTGACTTTGCATATGTATGCTTTAAGAAAATCCCTGTCAGGTGAAATCTAGCCAGTGTTTTTCTATAATAGGAATCCTTATAAGAATTTCAACTAGAGTAAATTCCCATTCAGGGACATGGCTTTCCATCAAGTGTCTGATATTTGACAAAGTTGGACTAGTTGGATGAAAGTCTTACCAAAATTGTGTTTGAATGGTAAATATTCTGTAAGTCATAAAATCCTTCAAAATATGAAATATCTGACTTTTCTGGGAATTAACATACTAGTCTAGTTGTTACTGTGATCGTTCTTTCTAAAGATCTTGAAAAGTAGTAAAAATGTCTAATTTTGTGGCATCTAACAGAAAGAACAGTGCTTCTTACCCAAGACCCAGATGAAGAGAATAGTACAAAGACACATAATTAAAATTGAGTATATATATATATATATATATATATACATTATATACACACATGTATAATATATGCATACATGCATATAATATATATATATATCAATGTATGTATATAACGAATATGTCTACCTTACAAAATAAAATATTTGATAAAATAATTTTATTGAGGTTATGGTAGGATTTCTACTATAGTCTGTTTGTGTGGTTTTAATAAATACACTTGAAAATGGCTACTTTATAAACAACTAAAATTTATTTATTCACAGCCCTAGACACTGGGAATTAAAAAATGGAGATTTTATGTTTGGTGAGGGCTGATTTCTGCCTGAACATAGTACCTTAAATGCTGTATCCCTTCAAGTAAAGATGTGTCCTCTGCTAGAAAAGGACAAGAAAGAAAATGAACAATGTGCTAGCTTACTTTTGACATCTCAGTCCCAAACATGAGGGTTCTACCCCAACTTCCTAAAGTCCTCCTAAAAATATTATGGTGGTGATTAAATTTTACTATAGAAATTTTGAAAAATGCATTCGAACCATAACAAGTTAATATTTTGTTTTTAATGTATAACTAATACACAGTATTGAATCTCTCTGTCTCTTGCTTTCTCTTTCCAAGCCTGTGTGTACACACTATACACACACACATGCACACACACACACACACACACACACACACACACACACACACACACTTCTATGAAATTCTTTTCTTTCTGGGTAAATGTCAGCTTCATTGAAATGCTGGAGGCCAATGGGGGTGCTCCTCAACCTTACAACAGTGGCTGCCCCACTAAGCTAAAGTGCTGCGTGTGTAGCTTGTGTCTCACTTTTGGAGCTGGACAGACACAAAAGCAGGCTGTGATCCCTTTGTGTTCCTCTTGTTTCTTGCCCTAGAAGTTGCTGCCTTTTAATGCTTTGTGCCAAAATAAGAATCCTAAGCTCTTAAATTCCAGGAATTTCATTCCTGTCTGCTCTTTGGGCTTTTGTTTTGATTTCTTAAAGATTAGGATATACTACAAGAAGAATTTTTACATGAGGAAGACATATGCATTCCCAATGACTAAAAAAAATTACTAAGATTCATGACTAAACATTTTTATGTAGCAAACCATGAAAATTATTTTCTAGAGTGCAGATTGCCTTCACTTTTAATAAAAAGAGTTGACTCCAGATCTGAGAGGCAAAATGTCTAATAATCACCTCTTATGGCCCTAGACATAGCCAAATTTGATGTGCTCATCAACAGCATGTGAGCCTTTAATATCAGAGGAAGTGTTTTATCTTTTGAAGAAATAGTGACTACCTTTCTGGGTGATGGCTAGAAAATGAAAGGCCTGGGATTTGCATCTGGTGCTTACATCAAAAGAATACCTAGGCATAATAGGATCATCAAACATACCTTTATGAACAACATGGTCAGATACTTTGTATCAGATATTCGCCTATCCTTAGCCCAAGCTCTGATAAAATCATAAGAATAAAAAAATTCAACCAACCTGTATTTTTAATACTTTCAGTTTTATCTATTTTGTAATATAGATATTTTTAAATTTGGTATACAAATATCAGCTAGTTAAAACTGGGTTATGGATGTTTTCTTAGTAGGCATCAATATACTATCCATATCATAGACTTTGAAACATTATTAATGTACATCATTTCTATTCTGAAGGAATTTTATGTAAGTGTTCACTACCAAGGTTAATAACAGCAATAGGAACAGATAAAAACAGCTATGAGGAGAAGATTATGTGAACTAACAAACAAACTGCAAATGGGTTTGAATCATCACATGTAAATGTGACAGAGAAAATACAATGATTTGAAATGAAATGAGTTTATGATATAAAATTTTTGATATGAAATTTTTGATGATTTTATAACGTAGAAAATAAAGATAAGATTTAATGCATAATCATATATTTGAACTTTAATAGATAATTGTGATATTCCTGGCTCCAAAATACTTTATTGTCTCCTTATTACCCACCATTGTGACCAAATAATTTGGAGGAAGTACAGCTCTCCTTTGGCATAAGCTTATCTTTCCAGTACTCATTTTTATTCTTACATTCCTGTAAAGTTGGACATGCATCATAAGGCCTCACCGACTTTCTCTTACTCTCCTACTGTGTGTCCACATGGAGCAGCCATTAATGCCTGCCTTTGCAAAGGTCTCTTCTGTTAAAAATCTAATAGCAAGTGCTCTCTTTCAAAAGCTCCTAATGAGTAACTTCCTCCTGCTAGGAATTCACCCAGGTGTGTCATTTATTTGTCCCTAAATGTTCTTATCTCATGGTACCGTTAAAAGTAGCCAATTTCATTCAAGTGTCCCTGCGATCTGCTTCCCTGGGTGACTCTTGAACAATAGATGATTATTGAACACTTATCCAGATCCCGTTCTATGTGAGTGCTAGAACTTAAACCTGAATGGAATGGTTATCACCAACAGAGATTCAGCAACAATTTATGAAGGGCAGAATACTTCTGTAATATGAGATAAGAAAAAAAGTAATCTTACAATAGTTTTATATGTGCAGGATGAGAAAATGTAATTCAAAATACATAGGAGATTTTAATTAAGATAGTGACTCATGATAAACTACTTTTCAGGTAACACTTGCATTTCATACAAATAGATAAATAAAAAAAAACTGAGTGCTAAGCAAATATATCATGTCATCAGAAAGTTCAATACCACAAACATCAGAAAAGGATCTCAAGAGTCCCACAGGTTTGTGATATTTTACCAAAGTGGGTATTGGAATGGAACACATATCTCAATGAGGAATTTAACTTTACTAGCTAATTTGTGGTCTCAAGCAAAGTATTTGGCTTCTTTAAGCCTATAATTCCTCTGTACACCAGGCTGGCCTTGAACTCACAGAGATCCACCTGCCTCTGCCTCCCGAGTACTGGGATTAAAGATGTGCACCACCACTGCCTGGCTTCTCCAGGATGGGTCTCTTTACTGCACTTGTCCTGCACTTCACAAAGAAAAGAAAGATTTGTGTTACATTCCTCCTTAGTAAAAAGAAGACCAAATCTATTGTACTTCTGTATTAGCTCTTTTTCCACTAATGTGATTTTAAAAAAATGCCCAAAAGCAAGTCAAGGAATGTTCTCAGAGTGTTAGCATCCATAATTTGGGAGAAGGAATGACAGCAAGCAGCAGAAGCAGGAAGTTGGCTGATATCATTTTACCTGCACTCAGGAAACACAACAAGACTATAACATCCTTATGGTGGTATTTTATTTGTACTGAAATGTAATTTTAACTGTATGTTAATAAATAAATTTGTCCGGGGGTCAGAGCTATTAGAGCCATAGCAAGAGCGTGGTAGTGGTGGTGGTGGTAGCGCACGCCTTTAATCCCAGCACTTGGTAGACAGAGCTAGGTAGATCTCTGTGTGTTCAAGGATACAGCCAGCATTGGAGACACACGCCTTTAATCTCAATCCCAACTATAGAAGACCTGGAAGTCTCTACAGACAGGCAGTGACGAGGCAGTCATGTGTTTGGGTTTACAACCAATGAGAAGACAGAACCAAAAGTCTTTATAAAGACAAACACACAGGAAGTAGGTCCCTTTCAGAGAGCTCTCTTGGCTGAAGAGGATCCCTAAAGCAGGAAGGGTAAGGCTCTTAGCTCTGATCTCTTGGCTTTCTTCCCTGAATTGGCTCTGTGTTTCTTATTTAATAAAACGGTTGGTTACATCTACACATCCTCAAAACTCACCCCTAGTGATGGTGCTTTCTCTGATAAGCCTCACCTTCTAAAGATTCCATAACCCTCTGCTATGGACAGTGCCACAAACTGGAAACCAGGTGCTCAGTATATGAGCCTATGGGGATAATTCTTATTAAAACTACAACTTCACAGAGCAAGTGTGGGAATCCGATGAGATTTCATGAACCAAGAGTTTAACACACTGAGTTATGTGTGCCACCATCATGATAACTGTGGTAAAATGGATGAGCTGGAGAGAAGGGTAAATAAGAGATATAAGAATGATTCTTATAACTATGTTGTAAGTTTTTATTTGCTCTCTGATGTTTATTCCATGGACAGGCAGGATGTTTATTAACGGCTGAGTAGAACTGACTGTCTGTGATTTTTTAACTCAAATTTCATCTATCAGTTAAAGAAGGTACAATCATACCCTTCCCTCTTCACAGGAATGAGATATTTTCTGCCTCCAATAGAGGGAAATAATTTACTACCTGGCGTTGTATGTTAGGTATGTTTTATTTTTTTTATTTTAATAAAAGTCTTGGAGTCTATAGATGAGGACAGGATGCACATCAGGGTCATACAGGGTTTTATTTTTTTACTTTTCAACTTATCCTTATCTCAGCCCCAACCAGTAGTTATTAATAATCTTGCTTACCAGATAAGAAGAGGGAGGCTTAGATATAAAGTAATGTTCCTTAGGGTCACCTGGGTAAAAATTGGCAAATACAGAATTCCAGTTTCATGTTATAGACTCCAAATTCCACATTTTTGCTAACTCGACCAGTTTTGAAAAATTAGTGGCTCGAAAATCAACTGATGATAGGACTGGATGCAAGTTCTTGGACAGGAAACAAGACTCATTCACCTGGTTCTACACCCTGATTCTGATGATGATAGGTATCTTCTCTGCACACTCTCCTGAAAGCTAAAATAGAGTTGTCACACACTGCCTATAGACTAGAGTTCACAGTGACTCAAATTGGTTTTCACATGCCCTTTTTCTCACAGTAGACAAATAGGAGTGGAAGACATAACTGTTTCTTATGAGTCCTGTATGTTTTCATATTCTATTCAACTTTGGACTCTCTCTTCATCCTCTCATGTGTGTATTCTATTCTGCCACAGGTAATATCTCACTTTGAGCTATTAGGTGATAATCTTCTTGTGATCTGCAGAGATGCTCCTTCTTGGTGATAGAAGAGACTAGTATTAGGAAGGGAAGGGAGAGTTTCACTTACAGCTTTAGTTTCTTCTGATGTTAAGTAATTAGCATGAGAGATATGTAAGAACTGCTTATGGCTGTGGAAAGTGCAACACATGAATGCATGCTATTAAATATGTTAATTTGCAACCTTTGGGGATTGTAATACTGGTTTTATGTAGTTCACTCTTCATACCTTTGTGATTCCCAGGACATGTTGCAGTTACAATGAAAAAAAAAAAAAAGAACAGAAAAGAAACAAGAAAGTGAAAACCTGAGAAACCTTGATGTTTGTGATGCTGGATAAATTAAACATTTTACTTTCTTCCCTACACAAAATAAACATAAAGAATACAAGCCATTTGATTCTTTCAAGGGCATGGCTGTCTCAGTGGCTATTGTCTACTGAGAACTAACTATGTAATGGATAACATCTTTCTGTAGCAGAAATCATGACATAGTCAGTATTTTTTATTGTAATAGGGGTGGCAGACAATATATATGATAGAGGAGCAAGTAGTAAACACGGTGTACATTTCCTTGGTGTTTTCTGTGTGCTGATTCATATCTGAAGCACTTATGAATAATATTGCACTTAGTCATTACTATGTGGCATCGAGGTACCTCACTTTATTTTTGTACTTTTAAAATATTTTATTCTTAAAATTTTTCTTTATTTTTGAGAATTTCATATATACATATATATGGATATATATGTACACACAAAAAATATATGCTGAATACAATACATATCTAACCCATTTCCCCCTCCAGCTACCCCCTAACTCCTCTAACATGTCCCCATCACAATTTGTGTCCTTTTATATAGCTGACTAAGTACAGTTGGGGCTGCCCATATGTGTTTGGGTGTGGAGGCAGCTACTGGAGAATGAGGAAACAATCAGTGGCCACATTCTCCAAGAAGAATGATATTCCCTCCCTCAGGTAGGGTTAACTGCCAGTGCTTTCTCAATAAAAGGTATGACCTGGAGGTCATCTAGCCTATCTATGCCAGAATTTTGATTGGATTGATCTTTTGATGTTTTTGTGCAGGTATACACACAGGTGCTTTGAGTTCATGGGTATGACATTCATGTCATGTCCAGAAGACAGCATTTTATGGGATTCCTCTCCCCACTCACACCATTACATTATTTTCACCTCTTCTTCTGTGATGTTCCCTCAGACTTGGGGAAGTAGGGTTTTGATAAAGATGCTCCATTTAGGGCTGAATAAAGAATGAAAGCTTGGTTCACTTGAAAAACAGGTACTCAACACTGGGTTTCATTCCTGTCTAAGCATCAAAATATCTAGTAATATGCTAATAATGTCATTTAAGAATTAGAAATTGGAGAGTAAATAAATGCCTGCCCTAAAATAAAGCATACAATTGATCAGTGATTGAGAAGAGGGAGGGGGAGGAAGAGGAGAAGAAGGACAAGCACAAGAGATGAAAGTACTGACTAAGAGAAACACATCTTTGAGGTAGTTCCCACATCTGGGCATCTGGGGTCCAACAGTGGATTCTCATTTAAGGTAAAATTAAACAGATTTGTGAACTTGAATCTTGTGATTGATTCTAGGGAATACTGATATGTGGACTTGACTCAAAACACTCAGAAGCTACTTGTGTTATCCTCAAAGCCTGGCTTTGTATCAAAAATCTTGTAATTTCAATTAAAATTTTGATGTATTTTGAAATTGCTTCACTGACATTTCTATGATTAACACTATTGCTTGAATATTTTTAGCATACAAACAGGTGCTGATATGTGGAGAAATTTTAGAAGCACAATATCCTCTTTCCATTAGAAGCTGTTGTAGAAATCACATCAAGAGAACTTCCATTGTTAGTTTAAAAATTCTATCCATTTTACATCATATCCATGTATTTTTAAAAGATAATGACAGAGTAGCTAAGAATACTTCCTGGGGAAAAAAACACAATTAAATATAATAATGGTTTACTCACAGCATGTCAAATCTCCAAAAAGGGAGTTGAAAACAACTCTAAAATCATGTCAACATTCTTTTTTAAAAGTCTAAATGAATTGTACATAAATAGACAAGCAAACCTATTCATGTGTTCTTTTTAGAACTAGATAAGATGGAAATAAAATATTATTCAACTACATTAGCTTTCTAACAAACTTAGAAGTGGAATGTTAAAGATAATTTATCAAAATGAAATTTGTTGGCTCAAGTAAGTATAGTCAACAATTTAAAATGAATCTTGGCCATTTTTAATATTTTTACAAGGTTAAAATAAGTGTAAGGCCATGTTCATAAATCATTAAGAGACTAGAAGTCTTTTGCATTTAAATTCTGCATTAATCACTACCCACCAGAGCAACAAGTTCTTCTGACCAAGGATGAGAGCAGCACAAATCCGTGGATATAAACATACATACTTAAAAACAATTTCATAACATGACTGTTTAGCAAAACAACATTAATAGGTTCTCCCTTAGTGCTTATGCCTCTCCTAGCCATGGGCTTCAATCATGTTTACTGTACCAAATCTGCATGTCCCTCCTGTGGACCAGACCGTGGATAGTTGCCACACAAATGGTCTTGCCATTATTGAACCAGTGGACATGTTTTGCCCAGAAAGTTAAGATTGTAGCATGAAGGGTCTAGAATTAGGTAATATTATTGATGTTCTTCTCCCCCACCAGCTTAGATAGCAGATTCCAACACTGTGAATGTTGGCCAGCAAGAAGACAGTACCTTGGTCAATTCAAAATTGATTTCTCTGTATGGTGTCTTCATCTAGCTAAGGTGAGCAACCAAATCCTGTATGCTGATTGTCTTTTTTTCAAGACCTTTATGAGAAATAACTCAGAAAGAGGTAACCCATTCTTGCCTGGCATTTAGATTTTCATTCATTAGCCCATGTGTTCTAGGAGCAACATTCTTCATCCATGTAGGATATCTCTGTTCACCCTCTTTAAAACTATATATATTACACACACACATACACACACATACACACACACACACACACACACACACACACACACACACACATATATATATATATATATATAGTGTACAAGCTGGTTATATTTTATAAGGAATCTTTGTATATTCTTAATGTTGGTTAAACAACCCCTTACCATCAATTTCTTCAATCCCTTGATCCCAACCAGGCCTAAACTTTTTGTTACCTATTATGACTATCTCCATTCTTTCATATCACATGTATTCTACTCTTTAGGGTACTGAGCATAAGTGATTCTAAATGCTCAGCAGCAGATGAAACAGGTATATCAACTGTTCCCACTCAATACATATACACTACTCAAATGATCATTGAGAAAGATGGGACAGAAAAAATGAAAGGGCAAGAGGATGAGAAGGAAGGGATGTGAAATGCTGTCTTCTAGATATGAAATGGCTGACACACAAGTGAGCCTGCTGGGGCTGTGGTTGTTTACATAAGAACTGTGCAAAATCAAGCCAGTTAAATATTGCCTCAGGGAGGGAAGAGGGGCTCCTGATGCCCTCCCCTTAACTAGGAGCCATTGGTAGTTGATAAATGCTGAGAGAGGAAGAAGTACTTTTCTCTAGAGAGGTGGTCATTGTTAGCTTGCTCATGCCTCGGTGAATGTTCACACAACAAATGGGTAGCCCTAACTGGACTTAGTGGATTATTAAAAATAGAGGACAAGAATTCATGAGGGGGATTTATTAGGGCATAAGGTTGGTATTGGAGAGAAGCAGTGGATGTTAGGGTGGATATGACCAAGAATGTGTACATGAAGTTTTCAAAACTTAAATTAATTTTAATTTGGAAAAGAAGCTTAATGTAACAGCAAATGCCCAAAATGGACCTCCATAATTTCTTTCGAATTAGTAGATACTATGAAAGATTTATTGGATAGTTCTATACTGCAAACTATTTGAAAATAGTACAGAGTTTTCTCACATTTAAATCTTACTCACTTTGTTTTCCTGATAATTTGGTATCCATAGCCAGCAATGGAATGATTCGTTTTCTATATGTTATTTCTCTAAGTAAGATATATTATAATACACATGGAATGAAACTTACTCCTTTAAATGATTTCTTCATGGAACTCTCTAGGGAACGTTTATAATCCAAGCCCAATTTGATTGCAAAGAACACAGTGTCACAGAGTGTTTGTAACTGTGTTCAGAGCTGATGAAGTAGCTAAAAGTCAGAAGACGACATTCTCATCGTAGATGTCACTACAGATGTCTTTCAAAGGTTAATTTCTTTCAGGAGCGTGGTTCTACTTTAAATGACTTTGATGTTTGCAGCATGATTCTGGATGTTTCCCTCTCCCTTCTCTTTTAACAGTCACAGAAAGAATATGGGTATAGTGTTTGGGGGTTATCTTGTAAGTTTTATATTTGTTAACTTGACCATTCTCCCTACAGTGAAAACAAAACAAAACAAAACAAAACATGTGCTCTTCTTTAACAACGTAAGAAACATGCTTTTCCAGTTCACTATTAAAGGTAAAGCTATCCAAAGGATTTTGCTGCTGATACTGTCATAACTGGATACTGTGAACGGTGCTTTCATCAGTACAGTTTAATAGTGTCAGAGTTCTAGAGGCCAGATATCCAGAACCAAGTTTTCTCAGTATTGGTTTGTTTTGAGCACTGCCAAAAGATGTGCCTTGTTTTTCACCCAGTCTCTAGTGGCCAGATGGCCGTCTCTTACCATCTTTGCTTAGAAATGTGGCTCCAATTGGCCTGTACTGTCACCAGTTGTTTTACAAGTACGTGTGTGTTCAGCTCCTCCCCTTTCTTTTCCTCCTCCTCCTCCTCTTCCTCCTTCATCATTAAGGTAAGACAACAATTATGCTGGCTTGGCTCACTCTGATAACCTCATTTCAACTTAACATCATTTTAAAGATCATATCTCAAAATAAGCCCCCATTCTGAAATTCTGTATATTAAACTCCTATACACTTTTGCATGGGGAAGATATAATTCAACCCATAACAACCTTAAAAGTGTAGTATCTCAATGCACTATCAAAAGAATAGTGTCACTTAATGCCACACTTAATATTTACCTTATTTAATCATTGTGACAACCTAGTAAGATCAGTGCCATCTCCATTTAAGTAAATGATGCTATATAATTGAGAAAGATCACATCATTAAGGCAATGTTACTGGAAAATTTGGGTCCAATATTCAGGCCAGGATGAAAAAAGCATCTGTACTGTACTTTAACAAAAAATAGCTTATATGATTTTCCATAGAATATAATTTCATGTGATAATTTACTACTGTGTCTTCCATACCCAAATACCCCAAATGGTGTAAGGCACAGATCCCATACTTAAAAGAAAAAGTTGGATAAGTAAGAATAAGAAAAGCTGTCTAACTCACTTTCTCATCATTGAAGGAAATGATGCATTCTGGCTCTTGGACATTAATTATAACCTGTTTAGTATGTGGCCTTCCTATAAAATGAAAAATGTCAATGTATACTATCATTAGTTATCTTGAGATATGGCAAGAATGTTTTATTTACTGAAAGACATTTAATCACTAGATTATACCAAAGGAAGACTATACCACCCACTATATTTAAAGTACAGAGATGAGTGCAACAACATTTATGATAAGAGTATATTTCTCAGCAGACATGAGGTATACACATGGTGCACAAACCTAGCCAAGTCATGAGAAGTCATGTGACACACCCAGGAATGTCACCTAGAAAAACAGAACTCATGTTATGTTAAATGCTCACTCCTAACTTTAGTTCAAAGAAAAAAAATCAAAATCAAAACAAGGGAAGACTCATTAGAAATGTTAGAAATGACTACGAAAACAAACAAAAAATAAAATAATTTCTGGTCTGAGTTCTATTTTAATCAGACCAATATTGAAATATATTAATCTTATTGAAAAATACAACTAAATACCTGGTTGAGAAAATGCAAGAGGAGTAGTTGGACAGAGAGTTTTGATGATATGAAGGTGTGTGTGTGTGTGTGTGTGTGTGTGTGTGTACGCGCACATGCATGCACGTATAGAAATGCTTTATAGAAGCTATGAATAAATTAGTGAGGATGTGAGAACACATGGTGTTTTGCTTGATATACTCATTATGATGGGTGTCAGGTGTTATTTCTGCTCCTGTACAGTGTTCAGATACACAGTCACTCAGATTTCTTCCCAATGGGAAGCCTCTTCTAAAAATGCCCAACAGCAAACACTTCTGCTTTAGTCAGGATTCTCCAGAGAAAAAGAAACAAATGAAGATATATATACTCCTATCATCTACATACATATGTCTACATTATATAAGATGAGGGATATACAGATAGATAGATAGATAGATAGATAGATAGATAGATAGATAGATAGATAGATAGATGATAGATAGATAGACACACACAAACACAAACACATACACGCACGCACGCACACATGCAAGCACACACACACACACACGCATGCACGCACGCACCTGTTTACTGAGAGGCCCTATAATCACCTAATGGTAAACTAAACTAAAGACTCTGGAATGGCAGTTGTGAATTTAGACTTAGTCCTAAGCAATGAGAACCAGGAGAATCAAAGACAGACTATAGGATGAGATGGCCAAAGGAATATGAAAGACTATGGATACCTGACTTCCTGAAGTGGACTAGAACCCTCTCAACTATGCAGTTACAGTAACCCTGCATTTACTTGGTGTATAAAATTACTCTCACTATTCCTATTGATAGTATTCAAAGAGGGTGCCTTGGAAAATGGCTGTTCATTTACTGTGTCACCAGAGAAACACCTGAGTAGGAGCTAGGCCAGGAAAGCCTGAAATTGGACAAAAGGGAAGGGATGATTTAGAATGACTCAGCAGAGCCTGGTACATTCAATTGAGGCAGGTCCAAGCCCCTCCCCCTGCCTCAAGGCTGTGCAAGGTGTCCCACCATAGGTAATGGGCTCCAAAAAGCCAGCTCATGCCCCAGGAGTGGATCCTGATCTTATTGCCAGGGGCCCCTTAAGCAGATAAAGAAATACAACTGGCTCGCTTATGCAGAGGGCCTAGTCCAGTCCCATGGAGGCTCCACAGCTGTTTTTCTAAAGTTCATGAGTTGTCCCCATGGGAGGTATTACCTTTTCAGGGGATGAAATGGGGGTGGGTTGAGGTGAAGGCTGAGGGGTGGGAAGAGAGAAGAGAGGGGGTATCTGAATGGTATGTAAACTTAAAAAAGAATTAATAAAAAAAAGAATGACTCAGTAGTTTTAGGACACAAAACTCATAGTTATAATACCAGTGTCAACTTGATGTGTGTCTGCAAGGTTCCTGTGATTTCTCACAAAATTTACTATATGATAAATTACTAAAGTTAATAAATAATTGGCTTATTTACAAACAGGATTACAATGTTTTTTTTGTCTAATTAAAATACACTTTCTTTCTGATAAATATTATTGAATAGTTAAAAGGAGCTACAGTTCCAGACAGGTGGCTGGGGATTACTCATGACCCTGGTGTCCCCACAGGAGTGATTCCTAGACTAGAAACTCTCTCATTATATAAATTAGCTAAGAAACATAAGGCTGGGAATTGCTGCTCTAGCTCTTTAGATCAGAGTTAATGTCCCTGAGCATTCCAATACTAGTGCTTGCTTTGCCCACACTTTATGACCCTGGAGACTCAACAGAGACATTTCCTGTGGGATCAGCTGCTGACAGGTCAATTTGTCCTTCCCTGTTTTAATCCTGGGAAAATATGTGTAACCAGGCCCTGAATAATCAGCCTTTAGGAATCCAGAATTAGGGGATGGGAGTGTCACTCATTTTCCCACCATGCTCAAGGCTCTTCTTTAGAGCTCTTTTTTTCCCAAAGAAAAGAACACAGAAGTGTCTAAGGAGTATGATACTGGTCCATTCTAATCTGTAGGTTGTTGAGAGCACAGCAAAGTGCTCTCAATGATTGGTTAGGACTCCTAGATTCATTACATTGATAATAATGAAATGCATTTGCTGATCCATAGAATCCCCTCATCTCACCTGTCTTTGCTGCTTCCTCAAAGGTTTATATAAGTTGTTTAATGACATATTACATGCACTATACTCTTAGCTCAATCCCTAAACATAGGCCTGGTGTGTCCCTGCCAAACAAATATCTGCAATGGCTCTTCCAGTTCAGCAGAACATCTCAACCTCGATCTTGAGTACAAACATTTCCTTTAACTCTTCTGCTCCTATATATATCCTATATATCTTCTGGAAGAACAAAGATATAATATATAATATATATGATATGTAATAGTAGTAGCTGTACGTTGACTGAGCACTTAGAACATTTCAGGAAGTTTTCTGTATCTACTTGCTTGATATTTGCAGTAGTTTCCTAAGATTATACTATTCTTAATTTGACCTGTAAGAAATTAAGCTTGAGGGATATGGTCACTATTACTTCTTCAATTGCTAAGTGGAAAGACCATAGTTCTTCCCTGATATATAGCTATAAAGTTTATGTTTTTTTTTAAATTGTGTTGGTTTTAATTCCCACATAGTAGGAAGAAGCCTGCTTTTTCTTTTGCAAAAGAAAATAATTAATGAAGCCACTGCCCTGACATTCATTTTACCTGGAGAGCTCTGACCAGTTTACCAGCATTCAACTCTATTTCTTTTTTACCTTGGAGACCTGACTCATCTAAGCTACCTTTTTCTGAATAACTCAAGGGTATTTTTGCACTGACTCTTTTGGCTTCTAGAATGTACCAGATGGTAAAGTCTCAGAATTTGGTGCTTTTTACTTTTTTCAACTCAATAATTGTGTGATGAATAAATAAAATAGCAGTGAGGGGCTCCGAATTCTCCAGCACTATTTATTTACAAACACTCAAACGTTCTCCATAAAACGTTCTATTTTTTCAATCTGATCTACATGAAGATGCAGTGGTTTAAGATGGGCATGAATTTAACAATGGTCACCAAGGGCATTTGCAGGGGAGACTATTAAAATCACTAACGGCTTTGGCTGCTAGAATCTAGAACAAGCTGAACCAGGATGGTACCTCTAGGAACAGCACTGCATTTCCTATGCTGTAAGAACACAGGCCAGAATATAAATGGCTTGAGTATGTTTTCTTCCACAGAGGAGCTGTATGCCAGGTCTGATTTCTTTGTATTATAACTGAGCAGAGACATCTGTGTCTATTTTGTAAGCTTTTTGAAAACTTTACTTGGGGAACAAGTCTATGGAGGAAACTTGTTCTTTTCATCCTTGAAGATTGTTAGTGCCCTGGTAACAATGTAGCTTCCAAATTATGACTGCAACATCTGCTCTGGGCTAGTCAAAAGAAAAAAAAATAACACTGTGCACCCTGCAGAAAACTTTAAGCCTTTCTGACTCCATTATTTAGAATGAACAAGCATATATTCTACCTCCTAATACAGACATTTTCTTAAAACATAACATTGACATTTTGTAATATTAATACTGTCTCTTTCTAATCTACTCAAGAGTGCACATGGCACTCATCATTAACTAAAAGGGAAAAAAGAGAAAATGAATATATGCCCATCCCATCTAATTCAATGGTGAGAGTGACAATAAAAAAATACCAAGCCACAAACGAAGTGCTTTCTATGTAGCATCTCATTTAATTAACACAAGCCCTATGTTGCTTAGGGTTCTAGATGGGATGTGAGGAAGTCAGTGCCAAGTGTTGTTTTGCCAGTTAACTCTCACGTATATTTCTTCTTTCTTATTATCTGTGCCCTAGGATTATGAAAATGCATCCCTCTGGTTCTATCATGGGCCCCTTTAGGGCTGATTTCAGCTCGTGAAAAATATTAGAGGGAGATGACATGGTTGGAGGGAAGGAGGGGGTAACTATGTGCTTGTGACAATCTCAGCAGAGTCTCTGGCAGTCTCTGTGGATTTTTCTCCTCCAGGTACCAGTCTCTACTGGACTCCTGTGACACTGACTTCTCCATTGGCCCCTGTAGCCAAAGGAGAGATCATGACTTGTGCTGTATCTTGTGTCTATCTTCTCAGGAGTCACACTGTACATCTTTGTCTTCAAACCATTAACATTTCCTAGGCAATAAACTCTCTATACTTAAGCCAGTTTTTGCATCCTCTGCCACAGTTGATTCCTTGCCTCAGGTCATGCAGACAGACATTGAAAACTATCATTTTCATGCTTGTGCCTATAATTTCAAACCAATGTTTCTAACCACTAAACTACCTTCCCATAACTTAAATTAAAAATGGCAATCAGTGTTCAGTTTTGTGTCTACATGTGTGAGTTTTCCTAGTAAGTGTCAGTCTCATTTGGTGAGATTTGATTGTAACTAAAGCCTTAAACTGTGCAGTGCAGTGCCAAGTCATTTGTTTTGATCATGGAAAATCAACAGAAGCTTTCCTGTTATGGAGGTGCAATCTCAGCCCTGGAGTGTTATCTGACTCCCTACAGCATCAGCATCACCTGAAAGGAAGTATTTTAAAATACAGAATCCTGGAACTCATCAGAATGTTCCAAGATGATCCCGGGGGTGATTGGGATGGTGACTAAAGTCTAAAAAACACTGTACTAAAGAACTTGATTTGAGGGGTTAGAGTTTGAGGCTCAGAAGTTGAGAACTTTTGTTGCTCTTATAGGAGAAGTTTATATCTCCAGTTTAGAGCACCCAGTGCCATTTTCTCGCTTCTACAGGGACAGGAACACATATGATCCACATATACGTGTGCAAGTATTCACACATACACATAAAATAACTATGTATAAGTCTCTTTAATGCCTATTTTTTGAAGGGCTAGAGAGAGGGCTCAGTGATTAAGAGTACTTGATACTCTTGCAGAGGATGGCAGTTCAGTTCTTGGCACTGACATCAAGCGACACACAAGTAATTGCCTGTAAGTTCAGCGCTAGGAAAACCTCACACTGTCTTCTGGTTCCTCTGAACAGCTACACATGTGTGCATATGCCCACACAGAGATACATACATACATGTACACATAAATCACAATAATAGAAAACCTTTAAAATTTTTCATTTGAGTAAAAGTTAAAGAAACCTTGTAGATTAAAGGATAATTATATTTAAAAGAATTGTTTATAAATCTTTGTTCATTCAAATTTTCTAGTCACTGTGTTTCAGACCTTAGCTCAGTTAATGAGTAAGATGTGTTCTAAATCTTCTTTATTAGCACCACTGTGGTATTAATTTCCACATAGAAATTGTTAGAAATTTCAATTGGTTTTAAAGGCTAGCCAGTTGGAACATTATTCTTGGAGCAAAGAGTGCTAGGCCAATTGCAAGGTAAAAGAAAACTTTCTCTGCTCTTTTCTTCAACTCTAGGCTATTCTAGGTGGTTTTAGTTTGCCTATATAAGCAGTTTGTTGGCAGTATGTCAATTGTTGTGGAATGCTTCCTTCCCACTTCCTCATTTCTTTCCCTAATTTCAGCCCCTGAGGAACCTCATTAGGGTTCCAACGTTCTCCAAGATGAGGTATCATCACAACACCTGCCTTGATCCAATCCTCCTTTCACAGCATAGGCCATTTTCACAGTGAGTTATTATGAAAGTAATGAATTTTAATTCAAACTAATGAGTGGATAACTAGTCACTTAAACACCCTTAGGAGAATTTCCTTTTTTTTTTTCCTAATGAGATGGTTGTTAGCTCAATTATGTCTCTAATTTGTGGAATTTTACTGAATGTAATAAGGAGAATAGTGAACAAGTTCAGCAATACAGAGGCAACTAGGTGATGGGGACATCTGTCCTCAGGACCACAGCATTACCATCAACTCAACTCACTTTCTTTGGCAGTCAGAATATCTTTCAGCAACTATGATTCGTTGCTGTTATCCCCTCTGTACAAGTGCTAATTGGAGTAGGGCAAAGTTTTCTTGTCTGAATATGTGAGCTGACTCTAAGTCAACGTTAACTGTAATGTTAAAGCTGTTTCATTCCCTTTGATATTAATCATCCATTGCCTTGCAACAAATCATTCCACACTTAGTGTCTTGAAGCCACACTCATTTATAGCCTTACTGATTTAATGGGTTAGCTGGGCGGTTCAGGCTCAGAGTCTCCCATGAAGTTTCTGTAAGCTGATTCAACAGTTGATTCAATGCTTGACTAAGAGAAGGTCTACTGTCCAGTCTCCTCATGAGATTTCTGGAAGTTCTCTATGCTTCACCACATGAACTTTCCCATAATATTTGGGACAGGTAACTTCCATCTCTTCAAGGATGCTGCAAATGAGGAAGCTATCTTCCTTCAGGGCATACCTTCAAAAATCATGAAATAGTATACCTGAAGAAAAGCCTGAAGCCTTCTTATAACCTATGCTTATAATCAAAAGAAAAACTAAAGTTCAAACTATAGTCAAGTCCAGGGAAATTAATCTCTTCTTCTTTAGGAGTATAAGACATATGTAGGCATATGTTTAAGCTGCCATATCTACCTAATAAGTCTGTGTGGAGAATACCATAACTTTCTATGGGATTTTAATTTGGTGGCACATGTATCCTTGTATGTGTCACCATACAATGAGACAATGAGAGTACTGTAGGGAACTGTGGTGAGTCCCAGATCTTACATTTTTTTTTAAGAAATATCATCTTTAAAATGACCCTTTGGGCTTTATAGATTAGAGCCTTTTATTTTTTAGTTCACTTTTCTGAAAATTAGGAAGGTGGGTACCTCTTCTTTATACTTGTCAAGAATTGTGTGAAACTCTAATGGAAGAACAGATCTAAAGCATCTTGGGGATTCCCAGGCCAGCATGCATCTTTGCTGGAACTGTTCCATTCTATCTTTTCTCCTTTTTGGATCTTATTTACTTATCTCAGGATTAGAGCAATTCTGTATATTTTTTGTTTTCTTTGTTGGACTAGTGGCTGAGCCTTTCATGTTCAACAAGTAAAACTTGTCTTTCCAATGCTTTAAAAACTCTCTTTCAGTGTCTACATTTTTGTCTCTAAGAACTGATTAATTCCTCCAAGGATTACACTTATGTATCCAATGCTATATAACCCAACAAATTAGAAAGAACACATTCGTAATAGGCCATGTACTTGAGTTTTCTTTATTTATGGGTTGATTTTGACAAGTGCAACCATAAAGAAAACCGAGCTCATAACATCTATATTAGCATGTTGTTCTTAGAATTCAATGATTTCAAACAGCAGTAGACGAAGGATAATTCTTAAAACTGTGCTCACAAGCACAAAGGCTCTGTGCATTCTTTCTCTCCTCCTTGTATGTTTTGGTTGTGCAGGCAGGAGAGCCCTTTATTAGAAGCATTCAGGAGATGTTTCAATGTGAATGTTGGAAACTCCCCCTGAGAGTTTCCTGATGGTCTTACATTTTGTGTTTTTTAGGTAGTTCCCATGAACAATAAAGTTTGAGAATTCCTACTTCTGGGAAATACCCTGGGGTTAATGGGTCTTGATAAAGATTCACACAGAAGCAGCATTTTGGTTCAATGAGTTCAGTTGTTGCAAGGATAATAAAAAACAGGCTCACTATGATGTATAGTTTTTCTGACTAAAAAGAGATAAAATTCTTTCAAGAAGGGGATGTGTCCCTGAAGTGCTGCCTTGCCCAGAAAGCTAACAATGTGATTGGATTCCTTCCTTTCTGAATTCCTTTTGTCATCCCTTCTCCCTTGTCTCCCTATAACTCACTCCCAAACTACTCCTCTCCCTCCACATTCTTTCCCTCTCCTCTTCTATTTCCTCCTTTTCCATTTGAGAAGTATCTATCTAAATACATCGGTGGCTTTTGAAAAATTCTAGTTTGGGTGCATTTTTTACCTCAACTTTTACATTAGTTCCAAGTAGAAGATGTATGTTTTTATTGATTTTTAGACTGTCATGGTTTGTCAAAGACTTAAAATCAGCTTCTCAACATCCCTATTGTCACTAATATTAAAAAAAAATGCATATTGGTATAATTGAACCTGTGTCTTTCAAAAATCCTCTATTCCCATATTGCTGGCTTTAAACAGGCAAAAGTGAATGGCAAGAGATAGACCTCTAAGAGGAAAACACAAGGAAATATGAACATTCTAAATACTATCACTCAGAAATTATAATGCTACCTATGGGTTCACAACTCTCAGGCTTAAAGTACCATTACCTTGAGTGGTGTTCTAAGAACAGACATAGATGATGTGTTTAAGTATTTACATTTAAGTATAACATCATTCAGGACAAGTACATTACAGAGGTAGAAAAAAAAAGTACACATGTATAAGGGGCAAAATTTTATCTTTCTCTACAGGGACACAAGAGCTTGTTAGTGTAACAGCCTTAGATGTCATATCTGGGAGCTAGATGTTTTCCTTGAGTGATTGAAGAAAACATTTGTAAAATGATTTATCAAGTAATGTTTTCTGTTTTGCTTGGAGGACAGAAAATGAAATCAGGGATCATATTCAAAGGTAAATTGGAAAGAGGATGGTATATTTATAGTTGTGAAATATGTTCTAATTCAAACTCCAGCAGTGGGTAGCTATACATCCTTGAACATGATGTTTCAGCTTTCATTTTTCTCTAGAGAGAAAATCCTTTATTCATATTTTCTTTTCTTTTTTCAGAACTGAAAGAAATTGTATAAAGACAGCATCCTATCATTCTAAAGTAATATTATACTTTTTTATGTGTACATAAAGTACAGAACCTTACTCACAAATATAGGATAGATAGGATATCTTCTTTAATTTTGCCAAATACAATTAGACTAGATATTATAACTATAATTCTTGCTTGATAATTGTTTTGTTATATGTAATTTTACTATGTTGAAGTTAAAATCTTCCTTTTGAATAGAAAGAATAGGAGAAATGATAGGTGATGTCATTCTGTATGCTGTGAATATGCGTTGCTCTGATTGGTTGATAAATAAAGCTGTTAGGCCAATGATGAGGCAGAATAAGGTTAGGCAGCACATTCTAACTAGAGAGAGGAAGGAGAAAGAAAGAGAAAGAAGATGCTGCCAGCCACTTCCAAGAGAAGCAAGATGTAAATATACCAGTAAGCCACAAGCCATGTGGCAAAGTATGGATTTATAGAAATGGGTTAATTTAAGATGTAAGAGCTAGCTAGTGAAAAGACTGCCATGGCCATAGTTGAAAAATAATATAAGCCTCTATTGTGTTTACTTGAGTCTGAACGGCTGTGGGACCATGGGGCCATGGGACCCAGGCAGGACCAGAAAAAACTTACAGCTACAAGGATGGGTCTTCCCTCACTTCTTCTTAGGTTACTATAGTTGTTAGCAATCTTTATCCCTTCAATGCTTGTAGCTGCTTTACTCTAATCTTTAACTCTATTCTCATAAAACTTTCTTCCCATGGTGTGTTATCACTTGAACCTATAGGAATATCAGATGTACTGTTTAGGGGCCATTATAATAAAATAAAATATATTTTATTATTTATTTAATTAATGTTTTATTAATTAATTTTCCCAACCCAATCACATTCTCCCCTCCCTACCTCCTCTCCTCCTAGTCCCTCCCCCAACCTTCAATCTTCACCCCATCCACTCCTCCTCCTTTTTCTTCAGTAAAGGGCAGGCCTCCCATGTGTATCAGCCAGCCATAGCTTAGTAAACTGCAGTAAGACTAGGCACCTCTTCTCTTATTAAGGCTGAATGAGGCAATCCAATAGGAGAAAAGGGTCCCAAAAGGAGGTAAGAGGGTCAGAGACAACCCTTGCTCCCACTGTTAGGAGTCCAACAAGAAGACCAACCTATACAACTGTAAGGTATGTGAAGAGTGTCTAGGTCAATCCCTTGCAGGCCCCTTTGTTGTTGGTTCAGTTTCTGTGAGTTCCCATGAGCACAAGTTAGTTGATTCTGTGTGTTTTCTTGTAATGTCTCCGTCCCCTCTAGCTCCCATAATCCTTCCTCCCCATCTTCCACTGGATTCCTTGAGGTCAGCCTAATGTTTGGCCTTAGGTCTCTGCATCTGTTTCTATCAGGTGCTAAGTAAAGCCCCCTGATGACAATTGGGCTAGGCAGCAATCTATTGATTAGGAATCATTTCCTTGAATTTTTTTTTTTTTTTTTTTTTTTTTTTTTTTTTTTGCAAGTCATGTTTGGTTCTATCCTAGGTCTCTGGGCTGTCCAACCTCTGGGTCTCAACCGTCCAGGCAGTATCACAGGTAGGCTGCTGGTGTTCTGTTTAGGAAGTTGTCTCTTGTGCCAATATGTTCAAGGCTATTCCTCACTTTCTCTTGTATCGGGCTCAGGGTACTAAGTTTTATGTTGAGGTCTTTTATGCACTCAGACTTGAGTTTCATTCAGGATGGTAGATATGGATCTATTTGCATTCTTCTACATGCAGGAATCCAGTTACACCAACATCATTTTTGAAGGTGCTCTCTTTTTTCCATTGTATATTTCTGGCTTCTTTATCAAAAATCGTATGTCCATGAGTATGTGGATTCATACCTGGGTCTTCAATTCCATTCCAGTGATCATCCTGCAAGTTTTTATGCAAATACCATGTGGTTTTTGTTACTATGGCTCTACAGTATAGCTTGAAATCAGGGATTGTGATATCTCCAGTTTTTTTTATTGTACAGGACTTTTTAGCTATTCTTTTTTTTTCATATGTAGTTGAATAGTGTTCTTTTAAGCTCTATAAAGAATTGAGAGAACTCATTGAATCCGTAGATTGCTTTTGGTTAGACTGCCATTTTTACTATGTTAATCCTACTTATCCATGACAATGGGAGATCTTTCCATCTTATGATATCTTCTTCAATTTCTTTCTTCAAAGACTTGAAGTTCTTGCCATACATGTCTTTCACTTGCTTGGTTAGAGTATCCACAAGATAGTTTATGTTATTCATAGCTACTATGAAGGTTTTTGTTTCCATAATTTCCTTATCAGCCCATTTATCAACTGTATATAGGGCAGCTACTGATTTTTTTATTTTTAGTTTATTTTATATCCAACCACTTTTTTGAAGGTATTTATCAGATGTAGGAATGCCCTGGTAGAATGTTTGGGGTTACTTATGTATACTATCATATCATCTGCAAATAGCAATACTTTGACTTCTTTCTTTCCTATTTGTATCCCCTTGATCTACTTTAGTTGCCTTATTGCTCTAGCAAAAACTTCAAGTACAATATTGAATAGTTATGGAGAGAGTGGATGTCCTTGTCTTGTCTCTGATTTTAGTAGGAATGCTTTGAGTTTCTCTTCATTTAATTTGATGTTGACCATAGGCTTGTTGTATATTGCTTTTTATTATGTTTAAGTATGTTCCTTGTATCCATGATCTCTCCAAGACTTTTATCATGAAGAGATGTTGGATTTTATCAAATGCTTTTTCAGCATCTTGTGAAATGATCATGTTTTTTTTCCTTACAGTTTGCTTATATGGTGTATTACATTGATTGATTTTCATATGTTGAACCATCGCTGCTTGAACCCTACTTAATTAAGGTGGATGATCTTTTGGATGTGTTCTTAGATTAAAGATGCAAGTGTACTACTGAGTATTTTTGAATCAGTGTTCATGAGGGAAAATGGTCTGTAATTCTCTTTCCTTGTTGAGTCTTTGTATGGTTTGTGTATCAGGGTAACTGTGGCCTCATGAGATGTATTTCACAATGTTACTTCTGTTTATATTTTGGGGAATAATTTGAGGAGTACTGGTATTAGTTCTTCTTTGAAATTCTGATGGAATTCTGTGCTGAAACCATCTGGCCCTGGCTTGTTTGGTTGGGGGACTTTTAATAACTGCTTCTATTTTCCTAGGAGTTACAGGTCTATTTAAATTATTTATCTGATCTCGATTTAACTTTGGTAAGTGAAAATTGGTATTGAGAAACTTGTCCATTTCTTAGAGATTTTCCAATTTTGTGAAATACAGGTTTTTGAAGTATGACCTAATAATTCATTGAATTTCCTCCATGTCTGTTTTATACCCCTTTTTAATTCTGATTTTGTAAATTTGGATATTCTCTCTCTGCCTTTTAGTAAGATTGAATAAGGATTTGTCTATCTTGTTGATTTTCTCAAAGACCCAAATGTTTGTTTCCTTGATTCCTTGTATTGTTCTCTTTGTTTCTATTTTATTGATTTCAACCCCTAGTTTGATTATTTTCTGTCCTCTACTCACCTTGTGTGTGTTTGCTTCTTTTTGTTCTAGAACTGTCAGGTGTGCTGTTTAGTTATTTGTATGAGATCTCTGTAATTTCTTTATAAAGGCTCTTTGCTGCTATGAACTTGTCTCTTAGCACTGCTTTGCTTGTGTCCCATAAGTTTGGGTATGCCATGCACTCATTTTCATTGAATTCTAGGAAGTCTTTTATTTCTTCTTTTATTTCTTCCTTGACCAAGAGGTGATTCAGTTGAGTGTTGTTTAGTTTCTATGAGTTTTTAGGCTTTCTGTTGTTGTTGGAATCTAGTTTTAATCCACGGTAGTCTGATAAGGTTCAGGGAGCTATTTCAATTTTCTTATATCTGTTGAGACTTGCTTTGTGACTGAGTATATGATCAATTTGGAGAATGTTCCCTAAGGTGCTAAGAAGAAAGTATATTCTTTTGTGTTTGGGTAAAATGTTCTGTAGATATCTGTTAGGTACATTTGAATCATAACATCTGCTAATTCCATTTTTTTTTTCTCTATTTAGTTTTTGTCTGGATGGCTTATCCATTGGTGAGAGTGGGGTATTGACATCTCCCACTATTAATGTGTGAGGCTCAATATGTCGTTTAAGCTTTAGTAATACTTCTTTTACAAAAAATGGATGCCCTTGCATTTGAGGCTTGATCTCTTGTCTTTGTTGGATGGGTGTTTTGTTCCTTAGTTTCTATTTACTCTAGTCTTCTGGCCTAAGTGGCCAGAGGTTCTGGTGAATAGCAATTATTCAAGTCCAGTAGGGTATCTCTGCTGGGGTTTTTGCATCCCACAAAACCTCTGGGGTTTTGGGTGCCAACATTGCCTCTGCAGTTCCAAGTACCTGTGTGGCCTCTGCGGTTTTTGGTACCTGCTTTGTCTGTGGGATTCCTAGTACAGTGTGACCTCTAGTACAGCTGAAGTTTTCTATTGAGGTTGTGAGCTGGGATATAGGGAGCAGGAGAAGGGATGCAGTCGTGGGCTGTTGGGCCAGCTTTAGGAAGAGTTAGTTGGCTGTGGGCAGTGTCTTACCTTGGGTCCCTAAAATCAGCCTTGCCTCAGCTAAAGCAGAAGTCTTCTACTGAAGTTGTGAACTAAGATATAAGGGCCAGGAGAGAGAGTCAAAATATAATATCATCTTAACTAATTGTATCTGTTATTAGCCACTATAAAAAGTGTGGCGGCAACATTTTGAAGTTGTGAGTGGACATGAATCTTCTGGGGTAATGCAAAATGCAAAACAGAGTCTACCACTTATTTGGCAGAGAAAATATAAATCATAAAATATCATACACACATGTGTATGTTTGTTACTAAAAATGCAAACACTGGATCAGTGTGTATATTACTTGTACGTTCATGTGTTTGAGTCACAGTTTCAGGCATACCCTGGTCTTATATTATACTATAACTTCTGTCCATGAGATCCTGTCAAGTTTCATTCTAAAGATACCAGAAAAAAAATCAGAGATAATAGAAATCAAGTTTGTTTTTTCTAGTGTAACTAATTTGAATTGAAATAACAGATGGCTTCCAATAGTGTATCTGAAGTCAGTCCTACAAGAATAATTAGGAGTAATCTGGTTACTACTGATAAGATTTTCAAGATGTAAATGGGCTATTTTTTAAACAAGAAGGAACTCATTAAATAATGTCTGACAACAGATAAGATAACAGATCTCAGAAAGTTTTAGCAGGCCATAAATCTTTCAAGAAGAGTTACAATTACAACACATTTTATTAAGTTTTCATGGATCCAAAAGTTATTTTATCATAACTTACTGAAGAAGGAAAAAAAAAACTTTGATTAAAATAGCCTCATGATTCATCAGCAAATAAAAGATAGGAGAGGATGTCACACCTTTAATAATAATATAGGCTAGAGTGATAGGTTGATGGTTACTGTGTTGCTTTTTACTTTTACCTGTCCTGCTTTTACAGAAGACCAGAGTTTGGTTTCTAGTATCCAGGTCTGACAGATCATTACCACCTTTGACTTCACCCCTAGGCTATCTGATGCTTCTAGCCTCAAAGACACAGTAACTCATGTGTGCATATCCATTCTACATGTATACACAAACACACACACATACAAATATGTTTTTAAAAATTAAAAAAGCAAAAATAATATTGTGTAGAGTGTTGATAATTTTAAGGAGAGCTTATGAAATAACATGATAGAAAAGGATATATAAGCCAAATAGAAGTAGATATATGTAAAATATTTCTATGATTGATGGGGAAGAGAATAAAACAAGGCTAGAGAAAGATACAAGATATTATGATGAATGGCATGTATCTTTCTATACCACCAGCCCTGTTCTTTCAGGAGTAATAGCAATGCAATTCAACTTCCACACATTTCTTCAAAAATATTCCCTTAGTATATCAAAGCTAATAACCTCAATGTGCCTTATCTTCCTTCCCATGGCTGCTTTGCATTGTTTCCACATAGCTTTTCATAGGAGAGCGAATTCAACATAGATTTATAAACTCGTCTTCTGTTGTCATTTCTCCTTAATCTGCCTCTCTAATTCTTTCAGCTCTTGGCTTTCTGTCTATTCCTATCCTGGATCCCATACTAGCATTAGCCTTTTTGTATCCTGTGTGCAGACTAAGATATTTTTCTCCTTGACAACCTATGAATTAGAACTATGCCTTCCTGCTTTACATTAATTCACACTATTTTCTCTGAATTAATTTTCCTCTTGCTCATCATGATTCTCACTCAGCAGTATTAATTGAACAAATAGACTTTCCTGGAACTGGATAACACTGAGACATCATACTGCCAAGTGACCCAAGTCAACCACTTCTGTGCTGAGCCTGTTACAGACAGAAACTCTTCTGTCTGTCCGCCATCCAGATACTTCTTCCTAGAGAAACAATACTTTGGATCCCAATGGGAAGCAGGTGCTTATTGCCTATTTGTAGTTCGTGGAGCTCAAATAAACTGGTTAGGTTACTCCCCCAATACTGTTTTACATCACTTTTTCCTAAAGCCTCTCTCAATATCTTTCCTCTAGATTTCATGATTCTAAATATTTACAAAGCAATCTTTTTCTTATGGTTTGCCAGATTAGATTGTTTAATCTACTGTAACCTATTAAATGATAAATAAGTAGTCTGAGTACTAGAATCAGAGAAGCATTTTAGTGTATATAACATTTGATCTAGACCATGGTGACTGATAAAACATTAGTAATTATGCATAAATATACTTCTTATTGGAAAGGTTACTATATGCCAAGACTTTATTTTATTCATAATCTTTGAAGTAACCCTTCACTGACACAAAGTAAAAACACTTTCATTGTTCAGAAAACTTATCTTTTTTTTTATGCCCACATTACTAAAATGCTACTGGTTTTGTTTAGGGGAACAATGCTCATCTTCCTCACTCTTCAAAAGAGTTTACAGGCTCCCATGGAATAATGCATCTTTGTATTTCTTAGTTTGGATCAGTAGGATTGCTTGGTAGAATGCTTTTATAAGTGAAAATTATATTATAATAAACACACACACAAGCACAGGGAGGGAGAGAGACAGAGAGAGAGACAGAAAGAGAGAGAGAGAGAGAGAGAGAGAGAGAGAGAGAGAGAGAGAGAGAGAGAGAGAGAAAGAGGTTTCTCTTTTCTTTCCACCTCCAGTTCTCAAACAGTGCCTAGAGAGAGGTAATTATCTTGAAGCCAGGGACAGAAACTACATGACAAGAGTGGTGGGACACAAATATAAACCTTCAGGTCTTTAGTGACACTATAGAGACAGTCTTATGCTGTATAATTATGATTTCTTCTTATATAAGAAAAATACTAGTGATATAAATACCAAACTGTATACAATGTGTAAGTGCATATTGAAACCCACGTAATCCAATGATGGCTTTGCCTGCTTATGTCTGTAAGCAATAACAAATATACTCATTCATTCAACAATCAGATACATTAAGCATTTTTAATAATGAAATCAGGTATCTCTTTCATTGCTCTCCCTCTTTGTACTTCCCTCCACTTGGCTATCTCAGTCTTTCCTGTTCCCATCCCCCACCCCTTCTTTTCTACCTGCCCTCCTCCCAGTTTACCAGGAGATCTCAACTATTTTCCCTTCCTGGGGCCCTCCATGTGTTTCCCTCTTGGAGTCCCCTTTTTCACCAAGCTTTTCTGGGTTTGTGGATTGTAGCCTGGTTATCCTTAGCTTTGTGTCTAACATCCATTTAGGAGGGGGTTAGGGAGAAATCCCCAGGAATTCACAATGATGACACCAAATAAGACTCCTAGCAATAATGGAGAGGTAGGTGTCTGAACTTACCTTCCTCTATAATCAGATTAGTGATTATCCTAATTGTTACTGTAGAGCCCACATCCAGTAACTGATGGAAGCAGACGCAGTGATCCACAACCAAGCAATGGGTTGAACTACTAGACTTCAGTTGAAGAGAGGGAGGAGGAATCACAGGAGCAAGTGAGGTCAAGATCATGATGGGGGAAAACCACAGAGAAAGCTGACCCAAGCCAGTGGGAGCTCATGGACTCTATAGTTATAGAGTTATGTGGCTAGATCTGTTGGGGGAGCTCCTGGCCATGGCATGAGGACTTATCCTGGGTGCATGAAATGGCTTTTTGAAACATATTTCCTAAGATGGGATACCTTGCTTAGCCTTGACGCAGCAGGGAGGGGTTGGTCCTGCCTCAACTTATTATACCAGACTTTGTTGACTCTCCAAGGAAGGCCTTACCCTCTCTGAGGAGTAGATGGAGAGTGGGATGGGGGAGGGGAGAAGGGAGGGGGAACTGGGATTGGTCTGTAAAATGAAAAAAAAAAACTTTAAAAAAAATGAATAATAAAAAAATGAAACCAGGAGGTGCTCTAGCATAAAGATTTGAAGCTGATTAGCAGGCATTACCTTCTTGTCTCCCCAGGAATATTTTTTCTTTTAAACTTTTAAGTTTCGCGTGGCAGTATTAAGTTTCTGTCACGTTTTGAGAATTTTCTGTGCTAGGTATAAATGTAAAATAATGAATCTTTTAAACCAACCTGATAAAATTCAGAGATCTGAAGGAGTGTGTGTGTTCAAAGTTGCCACCTCAGGAGACTATATTCTCACTTAAGAAATGGTTTTCCCATCTTAAAACCCCGAGGACCCGAATCGAGCATTGACTGCAGTCAGCTGATGAATGTTAGAAAAACTAGGACTAGAGCTTTGTTTCAAAGCGGAAATAAAATGACCATCTGCCTTGATTCAAAATGTGGACATATTTGATTTCAAATTGCTCTGAGGAGTTTTAAAAATAAAATTATCAACAAAATGATGAAGATTTATTATACTTTGACATAATAAGAACACAATATACCAGACCTCAACTCCCACTACTTGGCACTTACACCCTATGAGATACTCACACTAGTCTGCCTTCCTGTCTACCTTAGTTTCCTCCACTCTCTTTTGTGACTCCACAGGGCCCCTCAGTCCTCCCTCCTTCAGCCCCTCCTTCCCCTGCTCTGCTCTGAGTTTTCCTTTCTTTTATCCATTCTTAAAGGTGCTGTGCTTGTCTTCCTGGTGAAGTGCTTCTGGACTGCTTTTATAAATTCTTCCCAATTCTTCTCTCTTGTTTGGATTCTGTATCACGCTGTATTCTTCTAATGGCTTTCATGCACATTTTGTCTTTTTCTGAATTCATCTGAGTACCTGTAGCAAATTATATTGCTTTGTCAGCTCTCACAGAGTATAATTGCACGAATGGTATTAAAGGTGAAAGGAACATGAGCAATTTTCTTACTTTTCCTTTAATAGTAAAGATATTGTGTTTTTAAATTCTTGTTCTGATTTTCTTCAATGCAAAAATGAAGGCCTGGTGTTAGCTTCTTCCTGTTCCACAGTATTTTTGATACATGCAATTCACTTTACACTCCACACAGAACCAAGCACAGAGGCAGATCCAGACCAAGTGTCAGTGAATGTTTATTATAGGCTGTACCTAAAATTTTTATCTGAAAAACTAAAGTATCTAAAAATACAAAGTTTTGGGGCAATGTGAGGAAATGGGTATCTTCCATCTTGATGAGTGGAAAGAAAAAGGATTCAAACCCTTTGGATACAATTTAGTAACAATTGCTAAAGATGAAATTGTACAATTTTTGCAGTCTGGAAATTCTATTCTACCCCAGAGAAATACCTCAATAAGCACACAAAAGACATAGATAAAGAATGAACAACAAAAATATTTTTATCTAATATATATATAGTCATAAAATGTTAGATATTACTTAAATACATGTCA
Organism: Peromyscus eremicus; assembly: GCF_949786415.1. NCBI lineage: Eukaryota > Metazoa > Chordata > Mammalia > Rodentia > Cricetidae > Peromyscus > Peromyscus eremicus. The sequence continues at coordinate 42,774,310 of NC_081426.1, read as the reverse complement.
GGAAAATAGAAAAATAGTTATGTTTTATTAAAAATTTAATATTATACTATATAAATATTGAAGTAGAACTCACATAACTATGTTGATAAATCCTCAGATACAATATTAGATTAACATAGCAAGTTGCTAAATAATACATATTCTATAATACTATTTATGTAAATGTTGAAGTCCATGAAACTGTTAATATGACTCAGGGTAGCATAAAATGCAGAGAATTATAAGTACATGCTTAGGATTGACATGACTGGATGTTGGAATGTTCTGGTACTACTTGCAGTCACAAATGGGTTGTGGATTTTTTTTTTGTTTGTTTTGTTTTGTTTTGTTTTTTCGAGACAGGGTTTCTCTGTGTAGCTTTGCGCCTTTCCTGGAACTCACTTGGTAGCCAAGGCTGGCCTCGAACTCACAGAGATTCGCCTGGCTCTGCCTCCCGAGTGCTGGGATTAAAGGCGTGCGCCACCACTGCCCGGCTGTGGAGGATTATTATTATTTTTTTTTTTTTTTGGTTTAAAGAAAAAAATGGGTTGTGGAACAAAAGGACAGAGAGATGCAGTTTTCCTGGCATCAGTGGTCAAGTGTTATAAAGCTTTGTAACTGATGTGTGTATAGATCACTCTACTTTTTTTTGCTTTCTGCTATGTTTTAAATATATAACCTTAAAAATTGCTTGCCCCCTAGTGCAGAGGGTAATTATGAAGAGGAATATCTATGCATGCCCCAAGCAATGGCTGTATAAAGCCGAGAGGGAGGGAAGGCATGCCCACCCAAAGGACTGTTTACAAGGTAATGGCGGTCACTTGGACTTATACCTTTTTGAATGTTTTATAAACCTATATCCTTTATTCCATACCACTAATATTTGTTTTTATGCCAAGAAAAGATTGCCTCAAGCAAACAGGACCAGAGAAGTAGGGTGATATGCAAGAAAAATACACAAAAACAAGAGACACATGCAGAGTGGCAGCTTGTGACTTCTTGGCTCTGCAAATAGTAACCCAGTGTCCAAATGCTTCCTCTCTTGTGCATTCTGTAACTGACCCTGGATTCCCACAGTGTCATGTCCGGAAAATGCTAGAGGCAAAGAAGGGAGTCATTGATTGTATCTTTCATTTTACTTATACATCTTTCAGTTTCTAAGGACACTGTAAGCTTTTCAAGGTAGAAGCCAGTACAAAGAACATTTAGCAGTACCTTCAGTTCCCAAGTAGAGAAAACACAATGTAAAAGGAGGCAGTTTTTCTCTCAAGGTCACAGATGGATTTAGGAGAAGAAAGGTAGAGAGGCAAGTGCAGATGTGCTCCTTCCTACTTCACTATCTGAGCTGAATGATCAGTGGTTTCTGGTGATTTGGTATGAGAGCCGTGTGTTCCTTACAAGAAAGACAACTCTGAATCCACAAATGTTACTCTTTCATTTTAATGGCACTAAGTGATTTTAGGGTAAAATCCTGGGCTCTAGAAACCCCAGGAAGCTACTCAGACACTTGTATCCAACATGTACGTTAAAGAGACAAGTAATGCTAAAAAGCAGAGAATGGAGATCTAGTCACAATTGTCATGTTGGTAAAAGGAATAAATAAAAGGATCCAGTGACTTCCCAGTTCATTTTTATGGGTAGTAATGTAAGGCACAGGTTTAAACATAGGTGAAATACGTTCATTGCTGTTGTTTGTTTTTTGCATCTTTTGGGGGGCCCACCACGCAGCTCCCAAGTAAATCATACACAAAGGCTTATTCTTAATTATAAACACTCAGCCATACCTTGGCTTTTTTTTTTCTTGCCATCTTTTCTCAACTTATCTTCTCTACCTTTTGCCTCTGGACTTTTTTCTCTTCTTACTTCCATATATCTTACTTTTACACTTACTCTGTAAGTGGGTGACTGGCCCCTGGTGTCCTCCTCTTTCTCTCTAGCTCCTTGATCTTTCCTCCCAGATTTCTCCTTCTATATATTTTCTCTGCCTGCCAGCCACATCTATCCTTTCTCCTGCCTTGCCATTGGCTGTTTGGCAATACCACCAGGTATTTTAAACAGGCACAGTAGCACAACTTCACAGAGTTAAACAACTGCAACATAAACAAAAGTAGCACACCTTAAAATAAATTCTACAACAATTCATGATTGAATAGTTCTGATCAGGATGCAGTTACCCCCATCACTATCAGTCATTGCTTCCATTGCATTGAAGCATTACCTGTAAGGTGATCCAATGTGTCGTGACAACATGTGAAATCTCTTCCTAGCAGACAAGTGCCTCCTCTGCCTAGCTCCAAGCCTTCTCTTCCCCTGGAATAGGATTTCTGGGAATTTACAAACCATGAGTCCCCATGACTCAATAATCATTGAAATGAAGGGAGGAACACAATTATCACAGTGTAGAATGTCTCTCTTCTACTAGGATGCTGAGGTTATGAAGAAGGGAGATGTCCTAACAACTAAGCCAAAAGAAATGAGAACAGCTGTCTAGAAAAGTCTTTAAATAAGCATTACAGTAGCAGTATTGTTAATGGCCACAATCTGAAAACAATTCAGCTTTCTGTTTATGGGCATATGATTCTATAGTGATAGGATAAAGTAACAGGTCTCATTAATCACAGCCAGGTGTACGACAACACAGAGTTAAACCTCAGTATTTTGCAATGCAATATAATTTATATTCAATGCTTAGAAAAGGCACAGAAGAAAATAGAATGACCTGGGGTTGGGGGTGTGAGTGGGAAGGAAGTGACCACAAACTGGTACATGGGTCCTTGTGGAGTGGTGTGAGTGTTCTAAATGCTAAGATTGTGGCCAAAGTCATGCAACTCTGTTAGTCTGATTAAATCATTCAATATATACTTAAATGGATGCATTTTATAGTACATAAATTTTATCCAATGAAAGCAGTTTTAAAGATGAAGGGCAGGCACAGCTTGTCCTTAAAATATGGGTTACTTACCTCTACCCAACATGCTTGGTATCTCTGGCAAAGTGGGAATTCTCAATAACTTACTTATTTATTTTAGAGCCTACTCCATAGTGAGAATTTTACTATGCATGACTTTTTCTTTCCTCATCACAACCCTAGAAGACAGACATTATTATCTTCTTTTTATGACTAAGTCACTGAAGAATCTATTCAGTACAACACAGCATGCACAAAGCTGAGGGGAATGTTGAGCCCTTGGTTTCTGGCCCTAATCTTGAGAAAGATCAGACCATTGCTTGCCCATCACATGCTTAAGATAAATGTATACCTGACATAATAGTAATTAAGACTTGTCTCTGCTTCCTTGAGGTGGCTGGGCACCAGACAGTGGGCTCTTGGATTAAGAACTCCTTCTGTAACAGTTTTAGTACATTTAGGAAAATAAAGTCTTTGTTATTTCCTGTAATTTATCTCTAAAGTGATATGATAAATAGTGGCATAAAATGCCCATGGTTTTTGGACTGAGTTATTAAGGAACAGTAGACAATTGCTTTTTGGCCACTAGCCACGAGTCTTACACCAGAGCATCCATTCTCTCTCCATAACACATCTTTAATTTACTGTGGCAGGTTTATGCATGAGATTTGCACTGATGGAGTCTGCTGTTCTTTCTTTCCCCTTTCATCTTACAAAAGAGAACTCCAGGATATATCATTAAGTTTTTTTTCTTTTTAATTTACCTGGTGGGGGAAAAATCACAACTGAAATTGCAGCAACATTTATAAATATTAAAGTACAAGGAAGTACAAGAATCGCCCTGGAAAGGGGAAAGAGATGAGATCTCCATGAGTGAACTGGGGATGAGGTATGGGCAATAGAGGGTAGGGGATAGGGGATGAGAACATAAGGGAATGGGATTGTTGAGCAGGAACAGGGATGGAGTGGGAAAGCTATGAAAGATACCATGATAGAGGGAGATATGGGAACAGAGAGAAACCTGGTGCTAGGGAAGTAGCCAGGAATTCCCAAGGATGACCCCAGCTTGGACTACTAGAAATAGTGGAGAGGGTACCTGAACTGAACTGTCTTACCCCAGTGATCAGACTGGTGAATACCCTAACTATCATCACAGAGCTTTTCTCCAGTGATTGATGGAAGCAGATGCAGAGATCCATAGCCAAACACCAGGCAGAGCTCCAGGAGTCCAGTCAATGATCAAGTGCATCAGGATCATGATGGGGAAACCTGCAGAGATGACCAAACCAAACTAGTGGGAACTCATGAAAGTTGGATCAATGGCTGTGGAGCCTGCATCGGACTGACTGAACTAGGTCCTCTTCATGGCGAGAGGGTTGTGTAGCTTGATCTGCTTGGGGGGCCCTCTGGTGGTAGGATCAGAAGTCATCCCTGGTGCATGAGCAGGCTTTTTGGAGCCCCACTGCCTATGATGGGACACCTTGTGCAGCCTTGAGGTGTGTGTGTGTATGGGGGAGGGGGAAGGGCTTGCTCTCTGGATTCTGGATCCCCATGGGAGGCCTTGCTTTCTTGTGGTGGGGACTGGGGCGGGGTGGGACGGGGAGGCTGAAGGGGCAGGAGGAGGGAAGAGGGAGATCTTTGATTGTTGTGTAAAATGAATGAAAAAAAAATTTCTTAATAAAAAAAGTATAATGTAAATATATTTAAAATTGGTTTTGATAATATAGTAGAAGAAAGCAAGTCACAGAGATTTAGGAATTCGGGTTAGACTCTCCAATTGGTCTATGAGTTTGAGAACCAGATTTGTGTGTTGGTTAAATGGAATAAAACCACATGCCCTATATTACCATTGTAAAATATATGTGAATGTGTAGATCAACTTCTGTGAAGATAGCAGAACTCTAATTAAGGCTTAAAAAGTCATTTCTTTTAATCAATCGATATTTTGTTGGTCATTGCACATATTGTTACAAATGGTAAAATGGTGATAAAACAGTGACTTTGGCCAAAATGGTTACATTTATTACAAATTAACAATAAATATGAGACCTAAAATATTAGTAGTAGCAGCAGCAGTATTTGTATGTAGGTATATGTGTGTTCATTTATGCAGAGATGTGTGTGTGTGTGTGTGTGTGTGTGTGTGTGTGCATGTGTGTGTAGATGCCAATGGTCAACCTAAGATTGTTTCTCAGGATGGCTATCCACACTGCTTTTTGAGACATGGTATCTCATTAGGATCTGCATCTCTCTGATTAGGCTGTGCTGCTTAGTAGTCAGGGAGCCTCCTGTCTCTTTACTCCCACAACTGGGATTACAAACTCATATCACCATGGCCAGCTTTTTATGTAGGTTCAGGAGATCAAACTTGATCCTCATGCTTGCAGGCCAAGCACTTTAGAGAAGGAGGTTTTTTCTGCAGCCTCAAGGAAGCATTGCTAAAGAACACTGTCTGTGTTCGGACGCAATCAAGATGATGAAAACAGAACTGAAAAATGAAGTGTTTCTGTGGGACTCGGGTACCATCCATTTAAACAGTGAGATCGTGAAGGTTTCTCTACAGAAGTAACATTTGAACAAAGACAGAAAGAACAAACGTAGCAAAGGATGGAGAACAGAAGAAGAAGGAGCATCACGTGCATGGGTTCTGAGTAGGTTAAAAAAAATGTTTAAGTTAGAGGATCTCAAAGAAAATATTTGAGGCTCAACATTGCTATAAATGTTGGGCAGGCAATGCTTGGTAAGCCATAATGAATCCACCTCACCTTCCCATTACTGTCACCTACTGATTTAGTGGTGGGTTGTTCCCTAAGGTAGGGTGTTGGTGCTATCCCCTTTCCTGGCTCAGATTCATAGGGAGATTTTCATTATGCTTGAGAACTTGCAAAAATAATATTTGTTTCCTAATAATCATTGTTTATCATATCTGTATCCATGCAATTATTGGGTTTACTATGAAATATCTTGTAGTCCTTAGATGTTTACCCTCTCCTTTGTATAACCTTAAAATTTTGGAAATGCTACCTTTCACAATAATTGCTGGTTCAGTGTGTGTCTTCTCCCTTTAGTCTTACTCAGGGAGTGGAGCGAACTGTTGTCTCTTAAGGGGGAGGAGAGGGAATGAGAAGCTGGGGAGAAGGGATAAAGAAAGAGTAGGAATATTCAAGTAATTTAAAACCAGCATCTTTTCTGAGCATGGTGGCTCTTGACAGTAATCCTACTCAGGAGACTGATGCAGGAGGATTTCTGAAAGCTTGAGGTCAGCCTGAGATACATACCAAGTTTGAGGCCAGCATGGGCTACATAATAAAATCAGCAAATTCTTGAGGAAAATGAACATGAAAATAATTTCTCTGAGATGACACAGGCATAAGCTATACAGCAGAAACAATGAGTTAGTAGGCTGTTGGGGAAAAAACTGAATACTAGTGTAAGCATAAGGAACAAGAAGCAGACTGGTGTCAGAGTAGATGAGGGTCAAAAGGAGAACCTCAATCAGACAAGAAGACAGTACAGTGTTTTCCATGTGAATTAGAATCGGATATCCAGAGGTGGGAAACATGAGTCGGAGCCTAAGACACAGAAGAATCCAGATAATCTACCGAATTTTAGTTGCCTGATTCATGCTTAACTGTGAAAGGACAGCGGTCAGTTTCTTGCATCAGCCACTGAGGTGTTCTGAAGTGCTAGCTAGGTGAGATATGGCTGGGAGAAGCAAGAACAATTTTCAAAAGGCAGCTCAATGTGGAGAAAAGGAGATGCTGAGGAAGCTGGAGCCACTCTTTTTTTTGAGATTCATTTGCAAAGGATAATCATTCAAAGGAAGCAGAAGTGACCAAGTTCAATGACAATGATGATTACGTTTGAAGAGGAAGATATAAAACTCGTTATTCTTTAAGGACATCAAATTTTTGCTGGAAACTATTTGTGCGGAATGTTTTATGAGATTTCAATTAAATTTGCCTAGGATTAAATGTGAAATTATTTCTCATTTTCTCCTTGAGAAGATTTATACTTTAAGCTTTCTTAACCATGTAAACTGGAAAAATGAATGACATCACTCATTTTTTTCTAGTTTATTTCTTTAGGAAAACACATACTGCAACTGTTTAATTCTTGGAATTCATATAGCCAGAATTCTGTAGCACAAATGTTATGAGCAATAGCCCTTGTGATTGTTAGCTTTAACTGTCAACTTGACACAACCTAAATCACTGGGGAAGAGAGTTTTAATGAGGGATTGTCTAGGTTCGCTTCACCTGTGTGAATGTCATTGGGGAATTGTCTTAAATGAGTTAACTGATGTGGGAAGAGCAGACCCACTGCAGGTAGCACCATTCCCTAGCCAGGGACATCCCGAATTGTATAAAAGTGGAGAAAGCAATCTGAGTATATGCAAGTAAGCAAGTAAAAATTTGTACATATTTCTCTCTCCCTAAGTATAAACGTGATGTGATTAGCTGTGTGAATTTCCTGCCTTGACTTCCCCATAATAATTAACTATAAACTGGAATTGTTAGCTGAAATAAACTCTTGTGACCTAAGTTGCTTTCTATCGGTGTGTTTTGTGGTGATATTGTGTTCCCCAATATATTGTGCACCCTAATAAACTTATGTAGGGTCAGAGAACAGAACAGCCACTAGATATAGAGGCCAGAAAATGGTGGCACAGGCACCTTTAATCCTAGCATTCCAAAGGCAGAGATCTGTCTGGATCTCTGTGATTTCAAAGCCACAGTGGAAACAGCCAGGCATGGTGACACATGCCTTTAATCCCAGGAAGTGATGGCAGGAAGCAGAAAGGTATAAAGGCATGAGGACCAGGAACTAGAGTCTGGTTAAGCTTTTAGGCTTTTAGCAGCAGTTCAGCTGAGATCCATTCAGAGGAGGACATAGAGGATTCCAGTTTGAGGAAATGAGATCAGCTGAGGAACTGGCGAGGTGAGGTTAGCTGTGGCTGGTTCTGTTTCTCTGATCTTTCAGCATTCACCCAATTATTGGCTCTGGATTTGTTTTTATTATTAAGACCTTTTAAGATTTGTGTTACAGTGTTTTATCACAGCAACAGAAATCAAACTAAGATAGTCCTTTATAGCTTCAATTCTTCCTTATTTCCTACAGTCAGTGGTTCCAAAGCACACTTTACAGTAGTAGTCCTGAAATTCTAAGACTCATTCTGATTAACAGATTTCATTATGTGATACACCACCATTATTCATTCATGAACTTCTGCAACTATGCATTTTAAAGAACTAATCATCATTCCTTATCATTGTACTAATCATTCTGTGATGCCACTGGTGCAATTATGATTTGTTTCTAAAATGTAACAGTGCTCTTGAAGAGTGTTAAGCTCCAAAGTTATCCAATAAATGATTTATGAAATGTTAATAACAGCTCTTGTGTAATTACATATTCTGGCCTAAGCTAGAAGGTATGCTTCAGGGTATGGTGTTTGAATTCACCGTTTTTAATGAATTTCTTCTACTGTAAAGAAGGAACCTGTTCAGTTTGGTGGTGGAAATGTTAGTTCCCATTTGAAGAGAGATTTTGATATCTCTAGTCATTCTAGTAAATGTGAGAAGTTGGGGTGTTTCGGTTATCCATTTTTCTGACAATGCCTCCTCATCACAGTTACCACAGCTTGCAATATTCTGCCATTATCTTCCAACTACTTAGTTATCAAAATCTGTGAAATTCTTGCGTAATTTAAATTGCAATGATTTGAACCAATTAGTCTTCCTATTTGGAGGTTTCTTCCTTTTGGGCCTGAAAACTTACTTATTCTCCAAACCTCAGCTTTGTCACCCCCTTTGCGAAGTATTCCCAAAACAGCAGTTAAACTGGCCTCCTGTAAACCCCAATGTCACTTGCCTTTGTCAGTCATGCTAGTTTGGAAATGTGTGTGTAGAGACTTCCTTCCTCTCTGGTTGTGAACTCATAAGATTAATGGTTCCATGTTCATTTGTATGCGTGTGCCTAACTTTAATCTACAACATAGTAGCATTTTCATACATATTAAGGGATTAAATCTATTAGAAAAAAGTCTCCTAAATGGCTATTATACTTTGATGTATTTACCTTCTCATGCAGCTATATTTTATCTCCCTATGAAATTAGAATTTCTGTAAGTACTGTACTTCTATCTCCTATTCCTCAGTACTTTCTATGGGTAAATTAAACTGTATTTTCCTTAAATGTCAATGTGTGTATTTTAATGTGCACAAGCACACATATGTGTGAGTATATATACCTCTATGTGTGTATATGTAGAGGCCTGAGGTTGATATTGGGAATCTTTGTTATCACTATCTACCTTATACATTGAACAAAGTCTCTCAGTTGAACCCAGAGTTGATCTATACAGGTACTCTGCCTAGACAGCCTTCTCCAGTTTATTTCTATGAACACTGCGATTATAGGTAGATTGCACACCCACCCTGCTTTCATTTGAGTTCCAAGACCTCAATCCCAATCTCCAACGTATACAGCAAGTACTTTAACCTTTGAGCCATCAACCCAATTCATTCTTTATTGTAGGGCATTAAACACTATGCATTGACTTCCAGTGTCATTTATCAGTAACTTTTCTACCATCTATCATATAGAGGGACAATATATGGAGTTATAGAACTTTAGCATTTACTGAAAGTATCCAGGTGTCAGGACATTGTGTGTTGTTAGAAAACTTGATATATGGTAGGAATAATTAAAATGACAACAAGAAGATAAAGTTCCTTCAGCACCAAAAGGAAAGGCATCATTTCTTAATGTGACCATAATTGGTTCATACATAGTCCAATAGTTGGTAAACATTTTACCATGTCTCATGAACTCATGACCAAAAGCTGTTGATGAGTCTTTTCAGATCTCATCCATTCCCTTCAATTCAGAGCTTATAAATTCAGTTTTTGTTTTGTGCTATGTGCTGGTTAGGCATAATACATATACTTTGAGGATAGGCAGCCTAAAATCCATTTATTCTTGACCTATTTCATTAATTAAGTAATTTAGAACACATTATTTAACTTCCTTGATCAGAGATTTTTAATTTATGAAATGTAGGATATGAATCTCTACCTCATACGTTATAAAAACAATGGGCCTAGTTCAATAGCATCTAATCGCTTCTCAGCATCCACCTTCTGATTCATCCAAAGGTCTTTATTTTCACCATTTCTTGGTATTTACTGCAGAAGCTAGAAGGATCCCTTGTGAAGTCAGGTGCCAGCTACAAGAAACAATGTGCCTAAAGGTTGTTTTCCAGTTAGTCTTATTTTAATGACATTATTATGTGTCCAGTTTTTACAGAAAAGATGTGTGCCAAGTCACCATTATAATTCAGTTTCAATTACAGTAACTGTTATAGATAGCAAGCTTGCCAAAGGTTGGCAGGTAGCCTGTACCCAGGCCCTGGATTTAATAGCAGTAATGGTTCTGCATGGCCACTTCACCTTCCCATTACTGTCACCTACTGATTTAGTGGTGGGTTGTGCCCTAAGGTAGAGTGTTGGTGCTATCCCCTTTCCTGGCTTAGATTCATAGGGAGATTTTCATTATGCTTGAGAACTTGCAAAAATAATATGGCTTCTATTTCCTAAATACAATGAGAAAATATTGTTCCCCTCTCTCCTCTCCGTTTCCCTTATTTTCTTTTCTTCTTTCCTTCTTTCCCTTTCCGTCTCCTTTCTCTGCTTTGTGATAGTTCCTGGTAACTCCACAAACCATAGTTGCTTACATTTTATGCAGTGTTTTTAATTTGGCATCTGTGAATTCTGTTTATTAAACTATGATTAACATATATGTTCTTGTTAGAAATATTATATCTTGTCATTGCATTTGACAGAGAAATCTATGCAAGAATGAGGACATGAACTTAATCCCACCATCCCTTTTAATTTTGAGAATTTGCTGTCCCCCTGCTTTGGCCTTCTGGGTAGCTGAAGTTACCTATCTACACCTCTAGACCTGGAAAAAGTGTCTCTCTTTATTCTCTATCCATTCTTACTTCAATTCTTTCTTTATTTTCTTCCTCACATATTTTCTATTTTAGTCTTCATTACTATTTCCCCCTTTCTCTCTCTTCTTATCTCCTTCTTCCTCCTCTTCTTCCTTTCTCTCTGACTCCTCCTTTTCCTCTGAAGACCCTTGCCAAAATCTTCTTGGTATCTTCTGCAGTTGAACATTTTATTTCTGCCAGTTTTATCTTGTAACACATTAAGAAATCCTCTCTATTATCTGTATTCACATCCTCTCAATATTTGTAGATTCTTATCATGTCCCCTGGATATTTCTTAGCCTGATAATAGGTATTTATCACCTTAAATCTGGCCTTATAAATCAAGCCTTTCTTTTCCCTTATCACTCTTTAAATGGTTTTCAATTTGTCCCTGTCCTTCTGAGAGTGCCTTAACAAAATGCTGGAATTCAAGGCTGAAACCTTGCCGGCTGCAAGCTGCATCTGGCTTTTATTTTGTTCCCCTTCCTGAACAAACATTTCATAACAAATAAGTCTGCTGTGGTTCTTTATCTTGCCAATTCACTGCTTTGCAAATTCATGCAGAGTAAGACACTAAAGAAGTTCTTTGAATTAGATAAAGACATAAATCTCTTTCCAAGGTCAGAGAGCCATCTTTCAATCCAGAGTTAACAGAATTTGAGCCTTCTACACTTATATTCTGGACAATTCCTCTCACATACAATGCATAATTGATAATACCTTCCTCCTGAATAGGGTACAGGCTAGAATAAGGAAACAGATCTCAAAGGGCACCATAAAGTAAGTGTCTCCTAGAATTTTCCTCCCTAGATGTCCCACTAAAATAATGTAACAGGTATGGACATACCCCAACTTAACTTACTGACCTTGGAATAATAAGAAATATAGCAGTCACAAAAGCAAAACCCTTTTCTCTAGTCTCTACTCTTTGCCATTTACTGGTGTACCAGAGCACTAACTCCTGAGCCTACCAGCACCTGAGTAGGGTAGATCCCGAGTAAACAAATACTAACCTAGTCCCTGCATATACTAAACCTCAAACAAGCTGTTAATAGTTGTTTACTATGCTAGCTACTGAGTAGGTTCTCTTTTGTTCAGTTTAGCTCTTGAAAGGGCTTGTTCCTAGGCATGTCATTTTCTTGTCAGACTGTGTTTTTGGCATTCTGTCTCCTGAGCAACATATCTCCTCACTGACCTATCCCCAGGGCAAGCTATCCGCTCATCAGGGTAGTCTGAGTATGCTAGCTGATGAGTGGCCTCACTCCTGAGCAGGGAGCTCCTAACATTAGCTGTGGAGCAGGCTAGCTGCTGAGGGAGCCAGCTCCTGAACAGCTAGCTTCTGGGTAGGCTCACTCCTGAGTCTATGCTCCCTCCTCCCAGCACAGCCCTGGCTGTCGGTTAGTTATGTTTATTACATTGTCACTGTTCGGGCCTACTGAGTAGTTCTGAGTTTTCCTTACTTGCCTTCATTGCAAAACCCAGGCTTATCAGATCAAAATGTATTTGTTGTGTTTATATGGCATTTACTGTTTGATGTATTATCTATTTCAGTAAACAAAATTGCAGTTTCATTAAGGTAATCTATAGAAACTTCTTTATTCTCTGGGTGTTCAGATAATGCTTCAGAAAACAATACTTTCAATCATGAGCTACAGCAAAAAAGTCATTTTCAGTCATGACCATAAACATAAACAAAATACAGATAAACATAACTAATAAAAATTTTCAAAATAATACATTTTAAATTTGTAAAACATTCACATATTTATTCTACTTAATAGCAATCTATTCTGTGCTGTGCTAGTTAATATATTATTGGCCGTAAACTAATGACATGGTTTTGGTATTCTTTAATCAGATTAAGCTGGTTTTGAAAGAATACTACCACAATGTATTATTTTTTTAATGGTCTTGAGCTGACTATTGTTGAAAAGATCTTTTTAACTATACTGTATGTTTGTATTTTTATATATCTTTCTTAGGTGAAGAGATGTTCTTATGAGTAGAAGGTGACTCACCTTGGAAGGGATCTAGCATGCATTAATGTTTAACAAGCACTAGGCAACTCAAAGATCAAAAAAAAAAACTAAAAAAAATATGTAATGGGGTATTTATACATGTTCCTATGAGACATCCAGGGGACAATAACTTTCAGAGACCCAGGAAGGCAACATCCTAGAAAACTTTCTAAGTAAAACTCAGGGATTCTGTAATTGAGAGTAGAGCACTAAGGCTAAGCTAGTCATTTAGATATGAGGGGAAGCTTAGCTGTATGGATTGGAGTATCAATTCCCAGCAAAGTTGTGGGCAGGGGTCTCTCCATGCTGTAGCATGTATCTGTGGACTGGTCTTCCTTGTTTTGACAACTGATACCTTTTGTCTACGTTGCTGGGATTACAAGCAGATGATAAAAACTGTCAGCAAATGCAGCTGAAAGGACTCAGAGGATGAGAACAGTATTATAGGCGAATTTCCATGGTCTTGAATGTATTTTCATGTGTTTTTTTTTTCTTGCATTATGTCACCAATTTACTCTTCCAATCACCTCGTTATGCCATCTGCTCAAGTTGTAACTCATTCTTGCTAAACACGCACAGCCATTAGCAATTTAGCAAACTTCAGAGTATCTTTTTATCTTCTTGCTAGATAGGGGTGCATTCAGCTTTCTATTTAGCTTGTTTGTGGATTAAATATAACTCTATTCTAAACAATTTCAGATTGAATGACTCTTCATCTGTCTTGTGTGCAGGAAAAACATAAACTTGAGAGGGTTTTCAGTAACAATATGAAAATCAAAGGATTAAGCCTGTGGAAGCATAAGCTTCTCCCTATGATCCTGCTCTAACAAATGAATTTTAAGTTTACCCACAAATTTCACTTTACAAGAACAAATATCAAGGGATACTATACAAGCAACAGGGTTCTAGAAGAAAAAAAAAGGTACTATTTCATTTTCTCTCTCATTATTGAATGCTATAATAATGACAGTGCAGTAATATATGCAATACTTAAATCTCCAGATGGTATAAAAATAAGTAAATAGCTGATAAAACAGATAGGAAATGATATTTCTATAATCTCATTTCAAACTTTCAAAGTCAGGGAATTGTGACACTAAGACCCCATTTATCTAATAGAATTATAAGGTCATTTCTACCTCACGGAGCAAGAATCACATTTTATAGATGGGTTTGACTCATGGGGTGCTAATTGCCCCAGGTAATGAAGGCCATGATAACATATAATTAAAATTCACTGACAATACAGAAGGCTTATTCTCCACATGGACTCACCCTGCCTCTTTACCCTTTCATCTTTATAGAAGCAAATGAGAAGAATAACACAGCCTCTGTGTTGCTTTACCTGTCTTCTTCTTATCACCCCTTTTTCCTGAAGCATTTTACAAAAATGTAAAGAGGAGACAAACTCTGAGAAAAACAAGTTATAATTCTTGTGATTCTGAAAAGCTAGAGTTTATTTCAATGTACACAGTAGTGAGGTCACTTGAGAACATCAGATGTATTCCAAGATCTCTTTTTTCAAGCTGCAGGAGATAAAGGGCAGGTATAACCTTGGACAGCCACATCAAGCTCCAGGGATCCATTTATATTTCTGGTTGACCAGGTAGAAGAGGAAAGGTTCTATGTGAGGCTCAGAAAGCTGCCAAACTACTTATCAAACTCCTAGGGATATACAAATGATGTTAATCATCAACCATTTTCAGAGGAGCTTGCCAAACAGGACATGGCTCTGAAAAGTCCATCTGTTGTTGCTCTTACTGGTACAGAGGTTTGACAAGTTGATCCTGATGGCATCCTGGTGTGTGGTACAGCAGACAAGGCATGAGAGATTGTAAGTGGTAGTAAAAGGCAGTTCCTAAAATTCAGGTCCTAGCATGCTGAACGATAGCTGGAGCCAAGGCATGACTTGCAAGCATGGCCTCTTTTGGTGCTCATGAACTGATTGCAAACACACATTTACCTTCTGTTTTATATAGCCATACCTTGCCGCCTTCATTTATGATAGAAATATGACTTCATTTAACAGCTTGTTTGAATTCTTAAATTACTAAAATAAATAAAATTCTGATTGATAGAAGTACATATTTGGCCATTTAATTTTTCAGCAATTTTTTTCCTCAGAGAACAAAAGAGGAATGATTAAAAATGTATTGTAGCACATACTAAATAGCCAATATATTTTAATGATTTTATGTTAATTATTCAGGGTGATTCCTGAATTAATCACAATGTGTTTTTAAAAACTATATAAAGTGTAGCTGCCATGTGAATTGAAAGTTTGCTCAAGTCCAAAATATTGTTAAGCCAATTTAAAAAACTCAGTAATCTTGAGAGGTCTATAATATTTTCCTCTTGCTAATTCGAAGCATTTCCACTTCATAATAATTCTAAACCACTTTCTCCATATCTTTTAAATATCTCCTCAAGAATTTTGAAGTCTGGGAATCTCATAAGAGCATACTGATGTTACCTGTGACAATATTAAATTAAGATTTGTGGGTCCTTAGGAAATGAGATATATGTAACTTTGATCCAGTTGTTCCCAGCACTGACTTGTAGAAGTTTGATTTGGTCAGATAAAAGGAAAGCAGGGTACAGTGATACAAACCTGCAACCCCAACACTTACGAGGTTAAGGCAGGTGGATCAGGTGTTTGAGACCAATTGAACTACATATTGAGTGTATAAAAAAAAAAAAACCTCAATCATTATAATGATGATGGTGTTGATAATAACAATTTAGAAGGATTAATATATCATTGAGCAATGGCTAGTAAATTATCATTTGAAGATAATAATTGTTTGCATGTTAAACACAGTAAACACTAAGTAGAAAGTAAAAGAAAATGTACAATTATGTAGATGAACAATTGCTTTAGAATGTTCAGTACTGGCTTTGTATGAGCTTTCTGATTCAGGTGGCTTTTCTATCGGTCATCCTTCTGAATTTTCTGACAAACTGACTCATAACATCTCTCCCTTTCTCTACATTAGTGCCATCAGGTAAAGTTCCCTGGAGACCAATGTTGTTAGTTATCATGCCCAAAAGTGCTGGAACAACTCACACCATGGTGCAAACATGAGTGTCTTTTGCCATTTTTGTTGTTTTTAGAACAGCATAATGCTTCATGTGAAAAATTAATCTTTGATTTCTGCATCTAGATATGATGATTTCATCTGCTGCCTTCCTTAATCCCGTAGACAGGTATTGCTCAGTTCTTCCCAGTTTCCTTCCTCCCATGCGTTTTCTATAAACCTATTATTTGATTTCCTGATCAAGTAATATATTCTAGCTACATGAATAATACTGAATTAATAAAGATAAATGAGATGTGACTCTAGCCCCCATGGGCTCATGGTATTGCAGAGAGGACATGAAGACAACCAGTTCATTTTTCTTGAAAGGACAGTAGTTAAGACTGTTACACAGTAGAAAGTAGGCAATACTGATTGGTGAGAAAGGCTTGGGAAACAGTAGTCATAAACAAAAACATTTAAACTGATGCTTAAATGACAGGTAATTTTCAGAAGGTAAGGCTGGAAAGCCACTCAACAGACCAGGGTGATGATTCTGTGATTCTGAGTGATTTGGGGATTTTATTCCATAGTGAGTTAGACATGATTGAAAACTGAAGTGATGGAATCACATATTCCTATCACTCTGAAAAGTGCATGCTGAGGGTTGAGCACAAGAGTGAGAAGAAGCTTTCACGAAACCTTAGAACCTGGCACTGAGGGAATGCTTTAGATCACATATGGCACAAGATTCTAGGGACATTTTGAGATCAACATAACTATAGTGACTGCCTCAGGGAAATTTAGCACTAGTTACAAAGATGTTTACTTACTGTTTATTTTGTGTGGCCTGACATATTTTATATATATATACCAATTCAGTGATGACTGAGATGTGATTACCTTCTATAATGTATAGGTAGTATGACTAAGGCTAAGAGGTGTTTTCTGCAAAGCTGTTGAGCCAATAAAATATCCAACTGGGATTTATTTATTTTTATTTTTTTATTTTTTTGGTTTTTTGAGACAGGGTTTCTCTGTGTAGTTTTGTGCCTTTCCTGGGACTCACTTGGTAGACCAGGCTGGCCTTGAACTCACAAAGATCTGCCTGGCTCTGCCTCCCGAGTGCTGGGATTAAAGGCGTGTGCCACCACCGCCCGGCCCAACTGGGATTTATATTATGAAAAAGGCACAATACTCATTAGACCTGCCTTGACTATAGTGACCACAAAGCTGGACACATGTATATATGCAAGCATGTATACACTATGGTACAAATGTGATCGGAGGACAACATGCAGATGCGAGTTCTATCCTTTTCCCATGTGGGTCCCAGGTGTTAGACTCAGGCCATTAATTATGGTTGCTGGCATCTTCACACACTGAGCCATCTCTTCCTCCCTAGTCTGTTCTCCTCAATAACAATCATTTCCAGGAAAACAGTACGTTGTGGTCACTCTCCTGGAACTATTTGGTGCATTTTATGTTAACCTATCTCTTGCTTGCAACATGGCACCACATTAAGGCTATATTATTTTAACTCTCCAGTATATCAGGTTGGGTTGAAACTTGGTATGTACCTGAAGGTGACCCTGAACTTTTGATTGTCCTGCTTACACTCCTGGGTGTGTGCCAACACACCAGACTTATGAGATATTGGGGATAGAACCAAGGGCTTCCTGAGTGCTAGGTAAGCACCCTACCAACTGAGCTGCATTCTGTTCTTGTTTCAGTGTATGCTATGGTGTTTCTGAAATGATGGAATCATTTAAAGATGTGTTTCTTGAGATGTCTTCCTATTATTTAGAAAAAAACAAAGTATAATGATTTACATGTACAAAAACGCCAAAGGGAAAACTACTGATGGTATGTTACCTTTAAAAAATAAATAAATGTGTTTAAATATGGAAATAATGTGTGACTATACCATGACTTAGAGAGGTTTCATTCTTGATTTACGTACCAGGGGATCATGCCTGAGTGATTTGTTCTGATAATTCTACAAAAGTGTTTTAATATGTGTCTGGCTGTAGGTGTAATGAAGTTAGGATATCATGCCATTTGATTCATTCATTAAACTTTACCTCTAACACTCTCAATCTATTTTCTTTTAGTTGATGATAATTTTTCTTGTCAGTGTGGCCTTACTAATGCCCTATCTTGTATATGTTTCTCAAATAAAATATATACTTAATTATTTTTCAAATTTAATTTTGGCTGGATATGATTTTCATGACTATTACATTTAATATATTCCTGTTGAAAATTGAGGTTATTAACAACTGATTAGGTTAGAGTTGTTAGTAATTAAACTATAAGATCTAAGCAGCAGGAGTAATTGTCAAGAGGATTGTTATATATTACTTTTCATGTATTTCTTGGCTACCACAAAAGAATAAATAATTTCATACCCTATTACTAGGAGGAAGTATGCCATGTCAGCTGTAATGAGGAATAATTGGTTGGAAGGGACAATATTTAAAATGAAATCTGACAAAATATATATCTGCAACTCAGATTGCCATTATGTGGAGCTAAACTAAAGGCTGCAGAAATTGTCCCTGGGTTTTACAATCCCATAAATAATCTTGTTTCAGTTATTTGAGACTGATATGAGTTTATAATAAGTGAGTTATGCATCAGACAACTTTTGGTACTTTAATTGTATTGATTTAGATAAGAATTAGCCTTTGTGGGATAATGGGGAAGAGGTAACTGTGGCTGATGGTTTGTTTTTTATTAGATCCAATGCAGAAATATCTATTCTATCTATAATAGCAGCTCACTAAAAATTTTTTTTCATTAATCAGCTGGTATTTATTTACTATCCACAGTGAATAAATTAATACTAACGTGTCTGTACACTGGTACTGTATACTAGTACTGCACACTACTCTCTCAATTAACTAATTATATTCTAAGATAAAGCATGAATGTTCCAGAAACAGACTCATGATGGAAGACATGATCTGGAGAAATGCAGAAAGAAACCCATGGGATGTTCGATAGGCTCTGCTTCCATTAAAGTTTGCATCTGAAGTTCATTAGTGACATAAAGGTGTCGTGAATACAGGGACCAAATCATCAAAAATGACTTTAAATATGAAAAAGAAACTTGCATCAGTTTATAACTGAGTCTTAAAAACCTTTTCCTCTCTGACAAAAAATAAATAAATAAACAGAACTTACAGGAGAAGTTTCAAAAACTAATGGAAGGTCCCCTCCCCACCTATTCTTAGCTATATGGAGTTGGCAAAATGTTTTACCATGCTAAACTTTTGATAATTCCTGGGGGAAGATCACCCTGAAAGCTGTGTTGTTTATACAGTTGAGGATGTTTGGGAAGATTAATGTAGTGGTCTTCATGGTGTGGCCTATAGAGGTCCTGTGTTAAACAGTGATAAAGATGGAGATTTGCAGACTCTACCTACATAAGACCTACTAACTCAGAATCTCTGGGAAAAATCCAGAGATTCATGTTTAGAAAGATCCCTGTGTCATTTTGACCCATACTAGCATTTTTGCACTCCCATGTAAATCAAGTTACCTGTCTCTTGTCAATGAACTAACTAGTCTTGCTTTGGTTTTCATTGCTCCCATGTACTTGCAGGACAATATACATGCACTAAGAGAGAGCCCCTGTGTGTCTCTGTCACTTTGCTTGTTCCTCAGGACAGAACAACCTGTTGAAACCTGGGCGTAGTGTAACTGCTTCCTCCCCATTGAGGAGGTGATCTAGTTATGCAAAGTGGAGGGTGAGGCATGGCAACTGAGGGGATTTAACCTTTGTGTTGTATGTGTTACATGCTTGTGTATGTATAAGTGTAGGCACATATGTTCTATGGCTCTTGTATGGAGGTCAGAAAATAGCCTCTGGTATCAGTCTTCATCATTCATCTTGCTTGAGACAGGTTCTCTCTTTGTGGCTTGCTGCTATATGAGATGGGATAGCTGATTTGTCATCTAGGGTTGCTCTTGTCTCTGTTTCCATCTCACTGTAGGAGTACTGTAATTGCAAACATATGCTATCAAGTTGAGTTTTAAATGGGTTCTTCAATCACTTTACCCATTAAACCATCATGCCATCAGCATCTAATGTTTGTATGTGACATTGATAATTTTTTGCTGGCATAATCAATATATTTCCTACAGAGCTCAACTCCACTGGTGATATCTCCTTTCTTATCTACACAGCAGTTGAGAATACTGAGTACCAGTGCTCAGCTCATTGAGATATATGGATTAATTGAGATAAGTCATATGAAGCAATTAGAATGGCAATCAGGGTATAAAAGGGTTCAACAAA
The DNA here is from genome assembly GCF_949786415.1 of Peromyscus eremicus. Lineage (NCBI taxonomy): Eukaryota > Metazoa > Chordata > Mammalia > Rodentia > Cricetidae > Peromyscus > Peromyscus eremicus. The sequence goes on along the minus strand of NC_081426.1, from coordinate 42,754,083 downwards.
TAGCAACAATTCTAGCTAGTGTTTATTGAGCATTTACAAAGTGGCAGTCTGTAGCTAGAGTTTTCCTGCCTGGCCCACAGTCAGGACAAATCTCTATCACCTGCCAGTCCCACAACCACTCAGACCCGACCAAGTAAACACAGAGACTTATATTGCTTTCAAACTGTATGGCCGTGGCAGGCTTCTTGCTAACTGTTCTTATAGCTTAAATTAATCCATTTCCTTTAATCTATACCTTGCCACATGGCTCGTGGCTTACCGGCATCTTCACAAGCTGTTTCTCATCCTGGCGGCTGGCAGTGTCTCTCTGACTCAGCCTTCCACTTCCCAGCTTTATTCTCCTCCTTGTCCCGCCTACACTTCCTGCCTAGCCAATGGCCAATCAGTGTTTTATTTATCGACTAATTAGCAACACATTTGCCATACAGAACTTCTCACAGCAGCAGTCTCTGTTCTGAGTGCTTTCATCACTCACTGCACAATCACATGGCTCTAAAGTGGCAGTGAGACCTCTGGGACCCTATCCTTCTCCTCATCCTAGTGTCTACTCCATAAACCTGGACCACCATCTCCTCAGAATGTGGAAATAATAAATGTCTCATCTGGTGTGTTATGGTTTTGTTTAGTTTAGTTTATAGAATCAAGTCAATTTCTTATTTGCTCAGTGAAAATCAGTAGCCCTGCTTCTCTTGGATCAAGGAAGTGTTCATTGATGCTCTCAGTCTGTGTTGGAATAGGACATTGTCTAGTAAGTAAGAGGAAAAGGCTTCCAGAGAATACTTAGGTAAGGGGTCTGGATGACATTAACTTTTTCAGGCTCAGAGTAAATTCTCTAGCAAGACTAATTTTATTCTCCACTGCTCATGTAATATAAATTACCCTCCCCATGCAACCACACATCAACCCAACCAACCAGTAAAACCATCAGATAGTCCTGTACATCTGGCATTGGATCTAGCCTTTCCTCTTCTACTGGCATTAACTTCTATGTGGGCTCTCTTGTATTCTGGTGGAACTTTTATGTTTCCTTACAGGCTTTTACCCCCTGATGCTTGGGACTGCAGTCCTTAGTAACTGCATCTATCACAACATCAACTTATGATTTCTGAAGCCAGGTCTAGGTAAATCTTCAGGTGGGTGTCCCCATTCTAACCCACCAAGGTCTTTGCTCTTCACTTTACCTTGTAAGAAGGGAGGAAGACTTTAAACTTACTCACAGGCTTATGTGAGCCAAGAGTTAGAGGATCTGTATAAAGTGCTTAGCCAACTAACCTGTAGGATAGTGCCCACTCTACTCTATACACATTATTTAGCTTCCCAATTTCATGTTAACAGATTCCAAGCTATACAGGAACCAGGAATAGGATTTTTATGACCCGTATCACAATGTATTGTACCCAGACCACAAATTTAACAAATGAATGAACAGTGTATAATTAAGAACATATTGAGATAAGCTTAGATTTTGCTCAGTCTAAGTAATTAAGACTCCGGAGGAAAAAAAAGAATATAGAGAAAGCTTATTGCTTCCCTTGTCTGTATGTTAGTGCCATAACAAATTTGAGGAGAAAACAAGGAAGCAAGAAATAAATAGAGAGGCAGGGGTAGAGGGAGAAAGAAGAAAACAGAATCCCCATTTTGCTATCTCAGTTCATCAAAGGGCAGCTTCATCTCATTTTGTAAGGAAACGTTTTAGTTTCGGGGTTTTTTCTTCCAAAACCCATATAGCTGAAAATGAGGCAGAAATGGGTTTATTACTGCTGGTAACTGGTGATTTTGAGTAAACTACACTATAGGGATATATAGGATTAGAATTGCAGTAGTAGGAGTAACTTTAATTAAATGTGCTCATTTTTCTGGGGACAAGCAAAGGATAATTTAATTGTTGCCATGGGTTCTGAGTAAGTATCGTGAAAGTTGCATTGTGAAACTTTTTTAGCTAGAATACCTGCCTCTTGTCCACTTTGTTAGTTTCTTAAGAATAGATCATGTGTAAAGTCTTCTATTGGAGCTTCCTCTTCAATCTCATGAGCTACATGCAGACTTCATATGTGTGTGGCCATGTGTATGTATGTTTATGTGTGTTCGCACATGGGAGAAGCTGTATATGCACATGTATGTACAAGTGTGTGGAAGACAGAGGTCGCTCTCAGTGTCTTTCTCAATCAGAGTCTACCTTATGTTTTCCAAAGTTGACTCTCACTGAATCCGGAACTTGCCAATTTGCATAAACTGGCAAGAAAACAATCCCCAGGGAGCTTTCAGTCTCTATTATGCCAGCACTGCGATTATAGATACAGGCCACACTTCTGCAACATGGATTCTGGGCATCGAATGCAGTTTTTATTGACCAAGCTATTTTTCCAGGACCAAACATAGGGTTTTGTTTTGTTTTTTAAAGCTATAACAACATCATCCCTTCTCTCTTATATCATAGCATATGCATTATTTACCCCACCTACTCACTTAGAATGCAAATGAATAGAATTTTTCTCATAACTCTATTCTTAATTCAGAAATTGCAAGGGATCTTTTAAAAGGACACAATAAATGTTGGCTTCTTAACTCTGGTGATGTTTTATCACATGCTTCATGTATGGTGAGATGCTTTTAGAATCTAAGGGGCAACATCATAATAAAAAGTAATCAACCATCAACTTCACTGGATTCTAACTTGGAAAAATTCACTCACCCTTCTAAAGTCTCTTCTCTCTTCTTATAAGATGACAGTTAAGATTTTGCCCTTCTCAAAAATGGTTCAGGGTTGGGCCAGTCTACATGCTTAGCCTATGGTTGGGCAAATCATGGATCAACACAGATTAAGTATCATTTGCAAATAGTATCACCCCTTGTCTTTCCTCTCCTTCCTCTGGGGACGACAAATATTAGCTTGGCCTTGAATGAGGATGCACTTACGTTTTTCTTTACAAAAGGTGATGCAGGAAGGAATATAGGAATCTGAGATAATGGATTAATGTGTTAGACTGAATTCAGGCTGTGTACCATGAAGCTAGGAGTTGCACTTATAGCTAAGCAACTTTTCCTATTTATACTACAGTGTTCTTGTAGTTGAAAATTAAATGATAGGAATGGATCTTAACGAAGTTACTGCTCACCTTTTATAGCAATGATTTTCAGATATGTTGGATACTGATACTTCCTTGGTCTCCTTCTTAATACTGCTTTCATTGGTCACCTTGGCAAAACCACAAATCATATTCATATTAAACCTTCGGGACAGAATATAGTGAAGTAGCCAAGCTTGCAGTGTTCACAGCTGACCTTAAAGAAAGGTCATGGGAATTTGCCCTGCTGTGGCTGGCTCCTTCAATTGGCCTTGGGATAAGAAATCCTGTTAAAAAGTACAAAAGACTGACAGGGTCCACAGGTACCCTCAGCACCCTACATCATAGGGAATCTGGTTCTGCCAGATCACTGAGAGAACAGATGACTTCTTAGGGAAGGTGAAAGTATTAGCCAGCCTTCTGATTTCATAAAACCCAGCCTTTCCAGTGCCAGGCACTATTCTCCACTTGATGCCACCATGGGGAAATATAGCAGATAGTGACCTACACCCTATCAATAACAGTTGATATTCTAGAGATTATAGTAGTGACATTTGATAAGCAAGTAAACAAACATGCATGCTTCATGATGACAATAATTTTGATGAAAATGACAGAGATTCAGATAGTTATGACTCTAGGACCCGGAAGAGATATACTGTATCATGCAGTGTTGATAGGAAGGGCATCTCTTTGATAGGGATTTTGATGTCAATGACCAAATAACATCTCTTATTCAGGAGGAGATCTGGGGTGAGCATTCTGACAGAGGAAGCATTTAGGACAAAAGTTTGAGGTCATAAGGTCTATGTAAGAAGTGGAAACTGGCAAGCCCCGGGAAAAGGAGTGTAGCACCAAGAGGTCTTGTACTGTGGCATTCATACTGAGCAGAATAGCCATCCCCACTCTGGTACTTTTCACAAGCTCTCTACTATCGGTTTCTCAACCCCAGGATTTGTGGGAGAGCACATAGGAACCAATGAGTGACAATCTTTACACTGTTTGCTGTAGTAAGGACACAGAAAAAACCCTTTTATCAGCACAGAGGATGCATGCTTATGCAATAATACTCCGACAAGTCACCAGGAAGCAAGATCCATGAATTCAACTACTAGTTCAGTAACATTTCAACTCCTAAAGTTACTGGGGTTAATCGAATAATTAGAATGTCACCAAATGTTTTGAAAGGGTAGGTTTGAATATCACTTTCAACTTAGGCTAATAAAAATTTGTGCCAGTGTCTGAATTTCTAATGCATTTAAAGCTGTGTGGGATAACAAGACCACATAATAGTATGCATTAAATGAACCAGAGTTTGAATCTTTGTCCTGCCATTTACCAGGGTTATGACCTTAAGCCTGCTGCTTATTAAGCTCTCTGAGGCATCATGTTTCCTATGAAAATGCTGTCTAATTATACTTACTTTCAGAGTGGCTAGTAGGAATCAATGTATGTAAAGCATCCAGAATGCAGTAATTGCTTATTGTGTGGTGACTAGAATGATCTAACAAATATCTACAGAGTGAGAAGTAGGCCCCTAAGAGTGATTATAAGAGGTAGGAAAGCATTGTCAAGGCAGGCAATGAAGTCATGATATATGTCCTCCTGAAGTTCGTCTTTTATTGGAGCGAACATACATCTAAGTAGCTATAATACAATACACCGAGACTTGACAATATCAGGTAATTAACATAAGCAGTAAAAGTAGCAACAAACGGGCACACACGAGGAAAAGACTGCATCCAGCACTGGTTTCAGAATTTTCATGAAATAATCTGAGGAACTTGACAAGCAGAGATGATAGATTCTGGTTTTATTTTGTTTTGTGTTTTGCTTTGTTTGTTTTTATGTCTCTCTTTCCCCAGCAAACAGACAGAAGGGTGAAAACAAAGCCCTAGAGAAAGAGAAGTCCAGCATACATTTTGGAGAAGGAACAAAGCTTTCTGCCCTGTAGAGAGTCTTCACGAAAATAGTAACATTGAAGGGTAAACCCCGGGGCTGATAGCCGAGTGTAAAGACACCACCAGGAAGCTGTACACAGGCATGTGGGTTTTACTCAGTGTGTCCACTGTAAGCCATGTGAGAATTTTGAGTAAGAAAGCTGAGTATTAGAGGAATTACCCTAGCAACCCTCAGAAATATGAATAAAGCATGGAAATATTTATGGCAAGACAAGAGCTACTACTGTTGAGCAAATCCCTTTGCTCTGGGAATATTTTTAACTAATTTTCTCAAAAGTTCCTGAACTTGGTGTTGCTATTATTGCCCTTCTCACAAATGTGGATACTGAGGCATGATGATATGACGTAATGTATATAAGATCTAGGAGGTTTGAAACCTGAATCCAGGCTAGTTGGCTCTGGATTTGAACTTCTAATCACCCCACTGCACTTTCTGTGCCCCTTGGTCTGTTCTCTTTGGTCCTTACATTGCTCATCTGTGGAGTAGGAGACTTGTGTAGGATGAGTTCTACTCTGAGTTCTGTTGTTTGTTTTCATGTGTTTTATTTTGCTTCAATCAGTTTTTCATTCTGGGACTGATCTACCTCTTTAGGCAGTATTGAGAGGGGAAAAAAAAACATGTACAAGACACAGAACATCCAAAGAATGTTTGCTTCATTTTTTTTTCCTTCTCGAACATTTTATGGCACTGAGTTTATGTCAACCGTTTTCAAAAAGCATGCAAGGTAATAAATGCTAAATACATATATTGTTACGTTGAAAGTGAAGCCAGTGAGAAACGAGGTAACTGCTAAACTCTAAAATATTAGTAAACAGTGAGACTATTTATGATTATATCACACTTTGAAATACTAGTTACTACTCAAATAGAATATTAGTTTGCAATGAGTAAGACACTGAGCATTCCAATAAGGCGACTCATTGAAAAGAACAGACCCATAAGGAACCACGCCGGAAAGCTTCATTCCTCTGCGCACTCCTTGGAATAAACACACACATTTGTTTTCTCTGAAGAGTAAAGCTAGTTCAGAAACTGCTGAATGCAAGCTGTCACTGCTTGTGGGCGGTTCAGGCTTTTCTTTTTCCTTGCTTCTCACAACAAGGTGCTCAGGTCCTGGCTGCAGCAGGAGTCCAGCTTCGCTTCCACTGTTTCCAAGGCAACTGACCAGCCCTGAGATTCCATTGACGAGTGAGGTGTGGAGTCCTGGGGGCGCTGCTTCTGTTGCCCGCCAGGCTTGCTCCGGACCTGGAGACCTCCTTGGTTTTCCGCGATCTGAGCACTACTACTTCACGCATGGCTGTCTCCGTGTGGGAGAGTGATAACAAGGACTCTTATAATTCTCATCTGACAGGCTCGACTTTATCGGGGCTGCCACTTCTGGCCTTGGATACAGCAAACAAGATGACTGCTCTCTCTCTCTCTCCTCTCTCTCTCTCTCTCTCTCTCTCTCTCTCTCTCTCTCTCTCCCCCCCTCTCTCTCTCTCTCTCTCTCTCTCTCTCTCTCTCTCTCTCTCTCTCTCTCTCTCTCTCTCTCTCTCTCTCTCTCTCTCTCTCTCTCTCTCTTCTCTCTCTCCCTCCTCTCTCCCAGCTCTCCTCCTCCCTCTCCAGCTGTAGCCTTCTTAATGTAGTTTAATGGCTTTACAAAGAAAGCCAGGGTGAGGAGCGCTTCTCAGTGGCTGTGGCTGGACCATGACCTAGCTGACCATGAACTTGGAGGGGCTTGAAATGATAGCAGTTCTGATCGTCATTGTGCTTTTTGTTAAATTATTGGAACAGTTTGGGCTGATTGAAGCAGGTTTAGAAGGTAAGGGAGTGCTTTTCAGTCACTTACAAAAATCCTGTTTTGCAATTAAAAAAAAAAATTCTTTAAGAGAATGTTAGAGGCACCTGAAATGAGAACAGAGAAATGTGATTCTGGGCTGGACATGCAGAAAAGCAGGTTTCTCAGGGTAAGGAAGATTAGCGAAATAAACTTTTGGCAAGTTGTGGTGATGTTGTCACAGCAAGAGAATGTTAAAACACTGTGAGCAGCACTTAGAATCTAGAATCAAAACTGAGGAATAAGGGTTGATAATATTTTTCAGCTCATATCCAGAGCATTTGGTCCCTGTTGTTGGGATTTTGTGTAGAATATTCTCTTCTGATTATAGCAGCAAATTGTATTTGTGTATGTTGTGGGGTGCACTTGTTTCTTGTATGCAAATGCACTCATCAGATAGAACTCTGTATGCATTTAGAAATTCTTACGGTTTAAGATCGGACACTGAGGACCAAGCTTTCTCCTAAGGTTGTCTGCAGGGGTGTCCATGTTATCTGCTTTACAATCTAACGGAGACTCCGTGGAGAAATGAGTCTCCAACTCATGTGACAGATTGTAAGGGCTTCTAAACAAGCTTTGGCTTGGCAAGTGTTGATGTTTATGTTCATTAGAGGCTGATCCTCCATTCCTAATAGTCTTCTCTCCCTTTAAAAGTGAGGTATATTCTTGCCTGTATCTTTCCATGCACTGAATGTGTCTCGGAGATTCTGAGTAAATTTTGAGTTTATCTTCTTATTACTCAGAATGTATTTGAGATATGTTAGTGTTCAGCCAGTCATTGTTTCTCAAAGTTGGCAGTGCAGTTTTTAAAAGCATCTTGTTCTGATGCTTGACAGTGTTGCTGTGGTATTCTCACTTGAAGTTTTAAACTTGAGTAAACATAAAGAATGTTAGCAACGTCTTTATATGTTCAGCTAATCTAATCCTCTCAGAAAGACTGCCACAATGTGACATAAATGTGATTATTTTTACAAATAGCAAACATCAAATTAAAGTAAGTGTGTCACTCTGATGTAGGTTACCGGAAACCTACATTTATAACTCATTGGGAGGAGGAGGGAGTGGAAAGCAAGGTTTATTAAAGTAATTTTAATGGAACTTTGCAGAGTGCATATTGTGGCTCTTTCTGAAGGAAATGTTTGGTAGTTTCAAAGTGAGGAAAAAAACCTTAAATTTTGGAAATGATCAATGTCTTTAAAATTGACTTGATTTTGTATATTTTCATGAAACTAGTAACTTTTTATGGCTTCTTTGTGTATTACTGTAATTTTACCTGATGGTTATGACTCTGACGTCCCATTTTGATGTGGTGGATTTTATGCTTTCTTCTCTTTGAGACAGGAAGCTTCATAGAACACTACCAGAATTTCTAGCTCTTTGGAGGGATTGGTTACATCTTACTTTATGCTAGAGGTGTGGTCCTTCTTTACACTCTTATGTTCAGGGTATTAATTTTGGGTTTTGTATGATGCCTACTCTAGTGTTAGAGTTATTTGTTTCAGGAGCATAAATATCACCTGTCAGATAATAACTTAGGGTTGTTCCTCCTAAGGGCTGCTAATCTCTGTGAAAGTATTCAGTATTCTTTTCCGTTATTCCTTGAATTCAAATCTGTACTGATCAGCATGGACAGTTTCTGTCTTGAATTTTATATTGTATTGTTAGTATTATTGTTAACATTGTATTAACACTGCAGAGAGAATTTGATTTCTTCTAAATGTCACTATGAATCTCTGTTTTCTGGTGTTTGTTCAGTATTTTAAAATGGTAATATGTTCATAACCATACCAAAGTGGAATTATACATAGTATGTAAAAGTTAGGGGATGTGTAAAGAAATGGTGTCTTTTATAGCTGAAATATTTATTAGACTTATTTCAATATCAATTTAAGAGTCAGAAAACTTTCTAAAGAATATACAGATTAATTCCTGGAGATATGATATAAACAAGTTGATGATATAGCTCATTGTATAGTTTGCATACATACTCTAGAGTTACAGCCTAAGTTTAATTAATGAAGAGAATAAACAGCATTTAACATCAAAGTAACAATTTGCCCATGTCTGAAACCTTCATACAAACAAGGAAACACTGATACTCATTTCATTCAGATCTCTTTCCCCACAGGAGTTCCTTTCCCAGGATCCCACACGTCCTAGTTGGAGGATACGGACTTGTTTTGTCATTTTTATTTCTATTTGTAGACATGCCCTATAAAGGAACTTGAGACTAAGTAGGAAAAATTGAACTTGGTTAAAAATCAAGGATGATTTTTTTAAAGGTTACTTTAAATCATTAAAACTTTTCATTTCACTTTGCAGCTGTTCTATAGTGTGGGCCTCACTCAAAATGCAGTTTGAATTTATTAATATTATGAATGATATCTATTAGGTTGTATTCTGGAGGGCAGAGAAAATACAATATTTATATAGCATATCTTATTTTCAATCTATGTCTAATAAATGTACTTTAGAATAAAATTGTTAATATAAAAGTTTAAAGAATTTGTATTTGCTTCTTTCCAAGTGCTTTAGGTTTCCATTTCTTGGGGAAAACTGGGGATGGTACCATTGAATACCCAATGTTCTTCTGTCTGAGTCTATATATGATACATTTAAACACATGATGCTCTATGTACACCCATCACGTATTTTCAAACAAAAAGATTGGTATCTGGCAGGTAAAATTATTTCATTTGATAAACAATACAAAGTACTGATGTTTATATCTCCTCTGTTATTCTCTGACTTTCTACCTTATAAGTCAAGTTTACCTCTCTCAGTTTAAGATGAGAAAGTTGGGCTTGAAAATTTCCATGAAACTTTCTATTTCATAAATTATATAGGTCTACCAGGTAACTACGGATTGATAATTTATGTAACATATATTCTTTTCAAGACAGAGAAGAAATGGCCTACTTTGTAATAGGTAAACAATGTAGCCGTTAGACTAATCTTCCTTTTATGTGGTAGGCTAATTCATCCTACCCCAGGAAAGTGTTTATTGCATTTTCAGAGAAATATATGCTCCTATATTTCTAGATTTTGATATTTCAAGCCATTATTTCAGGCACATTCTGATCATTTAGTTTCTCAAAATTTATGTAGAATTTTAGTAACAAATAGGCATATTACATTATACTTATATTTTGTAATTTAGGTAAACTTCAATAAGACTCCTTTTTAATGAAATAATGTTAGCCAAAGAGATAGCTCAGGAGTTTACAATAATAGCTGGTCTTCCTAGATTAGATTCCCAGTATCAACTTGGTGTCTACAATCATCTGTAACTCCAGTCACAGGGTATCTGACACCCTTTTCTGGCCTCCTTGAGTACCAAGCACACAAGACACATAGACATATATTCAAACAAAACACCCATAGAGATAAAATAAATAAATTTAAAAAATAAAAGTAATATTAACATCAGACTGGTATGCATATGAAACAATAGTGCTGATTTGAGCAAAGTTTTAAGGATAAAAGGTAAAGTCAGAGGCTCCTTTTTTATAGTGATTGTTCTTTTCACTAGTTGAGTAGTTTAGGAAATTCCAGAGCTATGAGAGTTTGGAATATGACTAAAATTTCACAACACAAATTGCCTCTTCTCCAGCCATAAAAATGAAAGTAGTTTTCTGTTAACTCATTCCAGAGAAAAATTGAATCAAAATTTTAATGGCACAGCTATTTCATTATCCCTGTATGCTGTACTGGGCTGTGAAAATATCTACATTTCAACCAAATACACTCAAAATGATGATAAAGTATTACTGAATGAAGAAAGAACAATCCTCATATCAAGCTACAGTAGAGAGCAATTTTTAAAAAATGTATTAAAAGCGACTCGAAAACAATGCTCATAGTCACTCTCTCTTACAAAAAGACAGATAAACTCATGATCTGTACCCCCTTTAAAATCAGCATAAAGCTTCTTTTTTTTGTATTTACTCACTTTGCTTTATTTGACAGATATGAGTAGTAAGTATTAAATAGTAGCATATATTCACAGATAGACTTATGAAAAGTAAATCATTAGTTCTTGCATGCTGCTCTTGACAAGTGTGGTGGTAGATCTGTGGTTTTGGACCACCTACAAATCCATACTATCTGTCCATGATCACCATCATGCTTACTCGTGATCATGTGACAGACTGGGGTGATTGGGGTGGGAGGATGTTATTCCCACCTGAAACTGTTAATTGAAACTCATAAAGAAGAAATTTTTTTAAAATCCTAGCATCCTGCTTCCAAAAACATAATGAGAAGCCAAAGGTGTTTTCATGTATTGTTGGAGAAAAGTCCTTTCTAAACTGTAACATTTAAGAAAATAAAAGTCCTTGAATACTTTAATACCATCTTTTAATGCCATATGGGAATGGAATTAAAGGATATTTTCAACATTTGACATTTTAGTGACCCCCTTATAGTGAAAATTTCTGTATTATTAAAACAATACCTAAAGCAGACTAATGGACAAAAAAAATAGTGCACTCAAAGGTTACACTTAGAGGATACAGAGTCATTTTGTGTGAATTAAGATAACAATTTCAATTTTTATTCATCCTGGGTTTTTAAAATATTATTTGACCTCCTTATAGATATATTTACATTCCACTATATTTATATATCCTATAAAATTATCATAAATAATTTTAATACCTTGTTTTACTGTGAATTACATGGAAATTAGGCTAATGTTAAATAAAAATTGTTAATATAATAGTATAATGTACGTATGTTAATACTATAGTTTAAGCATATTAATTGTATAGTGTATTTGATTTCATCTCAGTTCTATGAAGTAAGTGTTCTCATCTTTGATATGAGAAAAAAATGGTAGCTAAGAGTGAATGAGCCCATAACTTTTAAAATTGAAATTCACACTCAGAACATCAAATTCCAAATCCTGTTTTGTAATCCTAATATACTACACAATATGTCACAACGGCAATGACCAATAATCTTGTGACAAGGATAAGATGTTAGATCAGGTATCCATAGTAGCCAGACTCTACAAACCTTAGTTTAATACAATGCGCTAGATTAAACATGCCATAAAGAAGCTTCTAAAGTCTGTCTTATCAAATAATTAAAACATTTATAGGTTATTGTATAAAAATGGAGGCAGAAAAGCAGTATGAATGCCCACCCTAAAACTGATGCCTGACTATCTTTCTTTCTTTGAAAATGACAGAAAGATTAATGGAGACAAGTAGCTTGTCATTCTTGAAACAAGAGGAAATTCAGTGTGAGATGCTGCTTGCACCCAGTGTGGAGATACTTTAATGAAAGAATTTGAGACATTTGAGCATTTGAGAATTTGAGTAGGTTGATTGGCACATTGGCATCTATAACCTGATGATGCATATGGTAGTAAGTAGCATTCTAAAGTAAATGCACCCAAAACTGATTAGGAGATGAACATAGCCTTATCTGAGTTTGGGGTTCTGATTGGGAGAGTTGCCCATGGAAAATATTTATTCTAGGCTCTATTTAAAAAAAAAAAAAAAAAAAAAAAAAAAAAAAAAAAACGAAAACAAAAACAAACACAGGTGGTTCTAGCTACCTGGGACAGAACAAAGGGTGGAATGAAAACCAACTTCAGTTAAGAACTTGCAAACAGGATTAAAGGAGGCTGCAGATGCCTTTCCCAACTCTTGCTGTCAAATATGCAAGAATTCAGGTGTTGTTTCTATTTTGTAGAAGGCTAGCTGAAGACTTAGGCAGAATGAGAATGTGCTTAAGATCACAAGGGAATAGCAAAAAAGTCTAGATTAGTTTCAGAGTTATAATAGTGGCGCTGATCCAAGTAGCATTCATTAGGCTACAGAGAGTAAATACTTCAACTATGACAAAAAATAAATAATAGTCATATGTGATACAATCATTCTATACAGAATTTTCCTATACATTTTAATGTTGTTGGTTTTTTTTGCATACAGCTTTATATAGACACATTTTGAAAGCATAGCTATGATAATCAATTGAAACTATGAAGAAGAAGGGAAAATAAGGGAAGGTGTATCTGCAATTTACATAACTGAAGCTTTGACTTATCAAGGCTGCACAGAATGGAATCAGAAATTATCTGAATCAAATCAATCATTCCATATACGAAGAAACTGAGTCCTAGAGAGATGGAAATGCCTGTTTTCATCAGTACTACTTTCTTTAAAGAAAAATAGAATGAATTATACTCAGAAGATCAACTTTAAGCATGATTTAAATTCTATAAAATCCTTATCATAATTGAAGTTTTCCTGTTCTTCTAGTGGACCGATCATTCTGAAGTCTGGCATTCTAGCGATCTGATGACAGTGATGTTGTTTGCCAGTATTTCATCCTCATTAGATACAGATGCAGTATAGAGAGCTTTGAGCTGAATTTGTCGACCATAAACTGAAGTGTTTACATCATTAAGATTTGTCTGTTAAGTTTTATAGTAGATATTAATTACTGCATGATACTATGCATAGTTAGTGGCCCAGGGAATGAAGTTCTATAATGCCAAGGTTAAATTCCAAATGCATATACTCATATCGTCATTCTTAATGTTCATTACTCTAATTATTAAAATTGGAGAGCTCACCAGTTTGCTCTGATGCCATAATTTCATGGGGACCCACTTTTATATCCTTATTCAAAATTCAAAGGTATGATGACACATGTCCATACTCTCCTCAGTAGTAGACAAATATGCACCCATCCTATCTACATAGTGAGTTCCAAACCAGCTTGAATTATATACATAGTGACATCTGTCTAAAACAAAACAATAGCTTGAGGTACACCTCTGTGATAGGGCACTTACCTAACATGAACGGGGGCCTTGTTCTCATTCCCAACACAAACAAACAAACAAATCACTGCCATTAAACATGCTGTTGGAGCCGTGCCTTTAGAAAACATTTGGATCGGTCTGGAGGCTTATCATCAAGTCAAACCTTGTTCCTAATATATCAATTGTATGTTTTAGTTCTTATTTAGATAGAAGCCATGAAATTCAAATGCTCAAAGCACAGACTCTAAACCCAAGGCAATTAGATCATTAATTATGAAGTACCAGCTCTAACACATGTAGCGTTATGTCCTTGAGTACAAACCACGATCTTCTTTACCTCAGTTTCCTTTTATCTAAAGTTGAAATTGTCACTGCACTTCTAACTGTTTTTACATGGCTTGAGATGAGTTTGTATTTATGTGTTAGAAGTCTGCCTACAATTATAATAAATTATTTGTGTCTTTCCATTATAGACAGACACCTTACCTTTCCATCCAAACAACAGAGGCAAACACACTCAACATTTGAAACCAGAAGCTACACTCTTTGATTGCCAAGGAAGTGAGAGCTATGAATGTGAGAGTCAATGATTCAAAACAAAGTTAACTTTGTCTGAAGAATGGCTGCTAATGGAACGTTGTTGATGCTTAACTGCATTGAGCTTAAAATAAGTTTCGATAGCTGCTTCTGTCATCAACAACATAATTCACTACCTTTCTTCAAACTTAAGTATGAGACCCTTTCATGATATGTGTGTAAGATCATTAGTTGAGAAACTTTAAGATGTCACCTCTAAGATTCAACGTGGAGACAAGGGTATAGTTGTAAGCAAAGTAGGTGAGACCTCTTTTCTTTCAATGCCATCTAATAAACGTCAAGGTACTAGGTATAAAAAAAATGTACCAGAGGGAAAGTCGTTCATTTATTTACTCATTTGCTTAATACACGTCTGTACAATGGTCCATATGTTATTCTTAACACATTTAACTCACAGTAGCAAACATTTCTAGCTATTGTAAATATACATTTGAGGAAACAAGGCAAAAAAGATAAATGAATATATATGTAATCTAATATTTAATAAAGAAAAATGTAGATGATCATAAGAAGAAGAAATATGGCTCTGTGACAGAGTAATAGAATAAAGGCATTACGGTAAACTAGCTTGTATGAAAATGCTTGAAAGAAATGAATTTCTGAGATACAGAAGAAAACCTCTGACGAGGAGTCCAGGCAACAGGCCTGCACAGTTTAAGAATTGTCAGCTCGCCGGGCGGTGGTGGCGCACGCCTTTAATCCCAGCACTCGGGAGGCAGAGCCAGGAGGATCTCTGTGAGTTCGAGGCCAGCCTGGGCTACCAAGTGAGTTCCAGAAAAGGCGCAAAGCTACACAGAGAAACCCTGTCTCGAAAAACCAAAAAAAAAAAAAAAAAAAAGAATTGTCAGCTAGTCAGTTCTGACTGAGGAGCTGAGAGTGCAGTTAGTTGGAGCATTGTAGGCTGGCAGGGAAGAGATAGGAGCAATGCATTCATAGTTAAGGTCATGCCATACTGAACCATTGCGCGTCTCAGGGATTTATTTTAGATCCTGGGAAGCCACTGAAGTAGTGAGTTTATGTCATTTCTAGACAGTTATTGTAGCTTCTGTTTAGTCCCTGGTATCAGGTTTTCTTTTCTTTTTTCTTTTTTTAACAATATAATTTAATTCTACATATCAGCCACGGATTCCCTTGTTCTCCCCACTTCCGCACCTTCCCCTTCCCCCTAGCCCACCCCCCATTCCCATCTTCTCCAGAGCAAAGACTCCCCTGAGGATTGAGATCAACCTGTTAGACTCAGTCCAGGCAGGTGCACTCCCCTCCTCCCAGGCTGAGCCAAGCATCCCTGCATAAACCCCAGGTTTCAAACAGCCAACTCATGCACTGAGCACAGGACCCTGTCCCACTGCCTGGATGCCTCCCAAACAGTCCAAGCTAACCAACTGTCTCACCTATTCAGAGGGCCTGATCCTGTTGGGGGCCCCTCAGCCATTGGTTCATAGTTCATGTGTTTCCATTCGTTTGGCTATTTGTCCCTGTGCTTTTTCCAACCTTGATTTCAACAATTCTTGCTCATATAAACCCTCCTCTTTCTTGCCAATTGGACTCCCGGAGCTCCACCCGGGGCCTGGCCGTGGATCTCTGCATCCAGTTCCCTCAGTCACTGGATGGGGTTTCTAGCACGACAATTACGTGTTTGGCCATCCCATCACCAGAGTAGGTCAGTTCGGGCTGTCTCTCGACCATTGCCAGCAGTCTATTGTGGGGGTATCTTTGTGGATTTCTGTGGGCCTCTCTAGCACTTTGCTTCTTCCTATTCTCATTTTCTATAGTGGCTAACAGCTGAAGTCCTTATATGGAGACTTCTCTGTGATACCTCACTGTCGGACATTTGTCAGGATGTAGAATCATCGTCTCTTGTCAAACTCCCTTTATCTGGAACAAGTGTCTGACCTTTACTGATCTTTACGAGGTGCTCATGTCCAAAATCATCTTTATTAAGTAAAGTTTGGTCATCTGCCTACCACAGAGTGGGAGTGGATCTTGTCTTCCTTTTTAACAGGCAGTTTCAACACCATGGTATAAAATACAACTTTTAATTGCATCATTAGAAAATGTATCAAGTGTCTTAATATGACCTATCTGGAGAAGAGATTTTGAAAAGCCAAATCCCCTTTCTTGGGTATTGGCCATGGTGAAAGTATCAGGAGAGTGTGCAGGCAAAAATGTGACTTTCACAAAAGGAAAATCATATTGCTTCCCTGTAAGTAGCTTCTCCTCCCTCACAAATGAATTTCAGTGATAAGTATCTAAATGGGGCATATTCCGAATTGATATGAGAATAATACATTTACTTCCTCAGCTATTTATATTAAAACATAATTTATGGAACTCACAAGATTTATGGAATTGTTGCCTAACTTTCCTCATTTTATGCATAAATTGAGACCCAGGAAGGTTAATTGACTCATTAGAAATCACAACACTGTTTAGTAGCTTAGATACCATAATAACTACATCATCTATGATATAACAATAATTATATTCTAGGTGAAGAACTAAGCATTTAACATATTTTAGTATCTAATTTTTGCAAAGCTCTGTAAGAATAATACTATTAACCATAATTATAGAAATGCCGACTCTTTATTTACTTAACAATATATTGTTCAGATTTTTTTTCATACTATTGCTCTTTTCTGGTCTCGTCTTATTCTTAAGCATGGGTAATGGAATATTCTGGTGCATAGAATCAAGGTATCAGATGAAAACAGTAGCAGGCCACAATGCAGTGTCACAGAATATGGGGGCTGGGGATATACCTGTGGTTAAGCAGTCAATCAAGACTCTATTCTCATTGCTGAAGGTTGTTGATGATTAAGAAGACACAGTAGAACCCCAATTGTATAGTACTCATGCTGCAGGCAAGTATAAACCCATAGAGTGTGGGGCTCAACTCAAAGAAATAAATAAATAAATTAAAAAAACATTTTATTTTTGTTTCAGAAAAGTTATTTAAAATTAAAGCCATCTAAGTCTGTCTTTACCTTAAAAGCAAGAGAATTCGGGGAGTAGCATCTTGGAGCTAACACTCAGTTCTTGAGTATTAAAGTCTTCTTTGTAGCTTTAAGATAAAGTTTCTGGTGTAGATGAAGAGCTGTGTTTATGCATATTGGGATGTCAAGGAAGTTATCAGGGGTTTGTAAAGTGACATTTGGCAGCTGGAACTCACCTAAAAGTTGTGTTCATCCTCTGTAGCTTCTATGAAAATTTTTTTTTTTTTAGGAGCAAATGATTTTCATTCCTTGATGTGTTTTGCTTCACTTCCTCTGCACCGGAAGCTTGATCTGAGTGAGTGCAGGTTTGTGAGGAAGGATGGAAAGGATCAGGGGGTTGTTTGTTCTGGCAGTGCTCAACCTCGCCCACTTTGGGGCATAAGTAATTTTCTTTTCTATCAGCAGTCAGCTCGCAGCTGCCCTCAAGCCATTCATGGGAAACTCAGGTAGGAATTATTTAATGTGAGAAGCAGATTAAAAGGGAAGGAGTGATAAAAGGAGACTTCACAGGAATGCAGAGATTCCATTAAATGTCTCATGAAATGGAATCCTCAACACTTCCCATACGTCTTTTTTTTTCTTTTCTTTTAACTTACTTTATATAATTTAGCTCTAGGGACAATTCAGGTAATTTTTCTTTTTTATTACTAATTTTTTAATAATAATAGCACAGGTTAGGCTGCTATAGATTCCAATTAAAAAAATTGGGGGTAGGAAAAAAATTCTGCTTTAGACTTCATGCCAGTTTGAATAAGATAATAGCTGTACTTTCAAAGAACTTAGGCCCAAATCATTTCCCTCATTGTTATTCATGAAGAAATCAGGCCTTATGACCAGTCTCCTCTTTTCATCCAGACTCACTCAATAGGTATTTGATGTTAGTGAATGGGTGTAAGCATCACCCATAGAATTGTAGTAAAGTACATGAGGACACCTTCTACATACAATATATTCATAGTCAGGGAGCCGTCAGGCCATTCTTGCTCTGCATTGACCAGAGTTGTACTGGCAGCAGCCAAGAGCACTCAATCTGGCTGAGCCACTAAAATAAAGTATTTTAGACTAGGTATGTCTATCCTGACCACATACCCACTCATGGCTAAACTCTGTAGAATTAAATCTGCTTACAGGAATCTATTTTCTATAGGTGTAAACACTGATTCAGCACCGAATGCACAGCCTCATTTGGCTAGTTCTCTCTAAGATGTACTTGTGTCTTTGGTAGCAAGGGAGATTTCTGGAAAGGGTTTGCAGGAATCTGTAGCATGAATCTTAAAGAGTCTTATTAGTAAAAACAAACCCGAAGCCAGGTATTGGGGTTAAAGCTGGAAGATCAGAGAAGCAGAACAAGTGACAGCTACCTCACCTTGCCAGTTCCTCAGCTGATCCTGTTTCCTTAGACTGGAAGCCTCTGTGTCCTCATCCAAATGTATCTCAGCTGAACTGCTGCTCAAAAGCCTAAAAGCTTAAGCAGTTAGTTCCTGGTCTTCATACCTTATATACCTTTCTGCCATCACTTCCTGGGATTAAAGGCTCACTTCCTGGGATTAAAGGTGTGAGTCACCATGCCTGACTGTCTCCAGTGTGGCTTTAAACTCACAGAGATCCGGATGGATCTCTGCCTCCCAAGTGATAAGATTAAAGGCGTGTGTGCCACCATTTTCTGGCCTCTGTATCTAGTGGCTGCTCTGTTCTCTGACCCCAGGTAAGTTTATTAGGGTGCACAATATTTTGGGGAACACAATACCACCACAGGAATCAAAATAAAACCTGCAATTTCTAGGGCAAATTCAGCTTCTGATGCTCAATCATATACTGTCCTCAGCACAACCCAATCATTTTTAGACAGGAAGAAAGAGTGCTTAATTTAAACTTACTTTTTGGTGCTTAGTGAGGATGCATCAATAGGTTACGAGTAAATTATAACTGAGAAAGATAAATACCCATCTATTAATGCTACTTTCATGTTAGTAACTTGGACGAAATTTTTCTTCTAAAACTTTTTTTGATATTGTGTCTAGGTTTTTAGACTTTCCAATAATAAAGGCATAAAAGGAGAAGGTGAGCGTGTTTCAGAAGGAAAGTGAAATAGTAAGTGTCCTTGTAACTCTTTTATAGGTTACTGCAATCGACTGAAATAAGTTTAAATTAGTGCTGAATACTGTGTATGCTCTTCTTTCTTATGCCATATGGAAATAAAAATGTTTCTGGAAAGGGGTTGGAGAGATGGCTCACAGGTAAATAGCACTTGCTGCTCTTCCAGAGGCCCTGAGTTCGATCCCCAGCAGTCACAGGGTAGCTCATAACCATCTGTAATGATATCTGGTGCCCTCTTCTGGCCCGCAGGCATACACATAGGCAGAACACTGTATACATAATAAATAAATGAATCTTAAATAAAATGTTTCAAGGAGTCAGTCTGATGAGTAAGTGAGATAGTGTACCTGGTATGACTTGCATAACTGTTTATTGTTTAACTATGACAGTATTGAGACATTATAAGGACACATCTCTTATTCACCTGTAGGTAATGATTATAAGAGATAGGGCGGCTTGTTTAGTATAGGTTTCTTTTTCAGATGTGTAAACATGTGCTGATGTGAATGTATATAGTAGCATTTCTATTCACAGTTATACCTCTCATTTCCAAAATAAATGCAAACTCCAGTCATTGCAACATTCATGAATAAAATCTGAAGTCATTAGAATTTTTATGTATCTCTTCTCTAATTTGTACAATATTTCTGGAAGAAAGGTCATTTCTAAAATGTTTTCAGGAGAATTCAAAGGTTAAGCATGTTTTAGAGGGCAAGATTACTATGCAATGGATCTATGGACATCCTATAGTGTAAGGCTCTAAAATTCGAAATACACCAGAACATATTAAACGTGTTAAGAAAGCTTGTAAGCCAAGCAATCTGCGTTTGTTTAATCTAAACAGTGTTTGCATCCTATTAACCTCCTACAGAATACTTTTGAGAGATGTATTAAATTATTTGCCACACAGAAGAAAAAGTGAAAAGAGCATGAAAAATAAATCTAAACTGCACGGATTAGATCCTAGACCTTGTCTGGTGTTCAATTGACATCATGATCATGATCATCATCATCATCATCATCATCATTATTTTATTATTATTGTGGCTTGTTTTAATTATGTCTCAATTCTCTTATCCAATACAAGAGTTTAACATTTTCTCTTCAAAAGCCCACAGTAAAATTAAATAACAGATGAAATGTATAACAGTGATGCAGCTGTTGTCTTCATCCCTCTACTCTGATGAATGGGGATATTTCCAGAGGTTTCCAAAGGCATCAGATTCCTAGGGGATTATCTGGAAAATTTTTTATTGAGGAGAAATGCTTCTGACTGAGGACTGAAATAAGATAAAATGTCCCACTATTTTTGAAAGATTCCTTTTTCAGTGAAAATACTTCTAGGAACTGCTCTGTCTCACAGGACCCTATCCTAAGTAGTAAACAGAACTCCCCATTTTGTCATTTTTATAGTCAGATTGGGAAGCCCTCTCTTACACACTATTTTAATTTTTATCTGTTCAACCAATTATTATGTCATAGCAATCAGGTATGGCATCCTTCACACAGGCAAGTATCTAACACAGCATTTTACTGTGTACATGAGAAACACTGTTGATAGAATCCAATCACACATTTCATTTGCTCCACATACTCTGATCACTGGGATTCTGATTCCAATGTTGAGGTCTATAAAACTGGCTTTCAAAATATGCAAAATAAAGAGATAAGGGGAAATAGAGACACGCATGATAAGTAGAAGGTACTATGAAACATCATCTTCAGATCTGCATTTAAATGGAAAAGAAACTGAATGAGGGGAGTGAAAATGGAAATATAGGTTCAAAGTCCTGCAGTGAACAGTTTTCATTTAGGGTCCTTGCCATTCCTTATGAACTGTCTTCTTATCATTGCAATGTATCATTTCAAGCCAAGCTAGTCT
Organism: Peromyscus eremicus; assembly: GCF_949786415.1. Classification (NCBI taxonomy): domain Eukaryota; kingdom Metazoa; phylum Chordata; class Mammalia; order Rodentia; family Cricetidae; genus Peromyscus; species Peromyscus eremicus. The sequence continues at coordinate 42,732,884 of NC_081426.1, read as the reverse complement.
TTACTTCATGCAGAGCTGGGTCACAGGCACTTGTTTTATTGCTTCCTAACTTTGTAGATCCTGTAGTTTCTTGACTTGTTTTCCCATGGCAGACAGTTGCTCGTTAATGGCTTGCTAACATCAAAGTATATTTTTCTTTATGATTTTAAACCTGATTTTAAAAAAGCTAAGCATTTACAGTAATTTCTCAGAAATCCAAACTGCCTTATTTAGAATATACGGTGATTTGGACACTGAACTGAGATTCTGAACAGATATTTATTCATAGAGCATGCAAATGTGTTAGTCTAAATAAGACTGGGAATGAGGAGTATTTAAAATGCTGACATTAGTCAACTGTTTTAAAGCAACCTCCAACTTGCTCAGACATCATTTAAATAATGCTGGTAATTAAAATTATTTTTATCCATTCATTAAAAGTAAGATAAAAGGGTGCCAGATTGGCTTTACTTTGTTATTCTTGTTTGAAGTAATACTCAATTTTAAAATAGATGCTGACAGATCAACCTAGGTCATTTAGGGAAGAGGAACTGTCCATTTGTGTCTGTTTTAAAGGCAAAATACAACAAAATGTGAGATGGAAGATAAGGAATGGATGAAAAACACTGATGAAGCAATTTAAACTAATGGAGGTTGAATCTCAGGTATTCTCTGGCTAGAAAGAGGATCTGGCCCAAGAAGCTAAAGGATGCCAGGGTGCCTCTTAGTACTGGCTCAGCTCAGTTCCATGGTAACCATGGAACTCCTGTCTCTGGCAGATGTTTCATGATGGGCATTTGCTGAGGGACATCCCTGATGACTATCTCTGGAGAATTACTCTAGAGTGATTGCAGTTAAGGTATACGGGAACCCCCAGATCCTATGCAATTTCTGGACCTGATAAATATAAGGTCCATTCCCTGCCTCAATGCAGGCTAGCCGCTAATCACCTTCTAGTTCATTAGAGCTCCTCATAAATCAGACTAAGAATTCGACTAAAAAAATCCTGACACCTGCCCCTTTTTTTTCTGACTTCCTCCATTTCACCCCATCATTCCTCAGGATCATTCAATCCATAAGCCCTGTGTACAGGAAGCCTGTTTGAGGTTCTGCTTCTAACTTACTAGGCTCAGGAAACTTGCTTCACTGTATTTCAACTTTATATTGTTTAGATTACTCTGTTTAGATTATTCATCTAGTGAGATGTACCCAGCATCATGGCCAACCCTAAGCAAGAAATCAGTAAGGACGGTTGCTTCTGTGACTATTAAACTTTGATCTAGTATTATTCTTTGTATTAATGGCAATGTGTTGATGTATCAAACCACTTTTTAAAAGTAAAATGATTGTAATGGTTAATATAGATTGCCAACTTGACCTAATTATGGAGCACCTAGAAGATAATCAAAGCTGTGTCTCTAAGTGGCCTTTCTAAGACAATTGCATCAGGAGAGCTCTGACCTAATGAATAGATTGATCAGTTGATGGATTCAAAATGTGATGACGTTATTGGGAAGTGGTAAGAAGTAGGAGGGTTACGTGGGATGAAGTAGGTCACAAGAGAATTTTGTGAAAGTGATCTTTTGTTCTGGTTTCTTTAACTTTTCTCTGCTTCCTGGTCACCATGTAAAGTGTTCTGCTCCTTCCTACCCATCTTCCAGCCATGATGGACTGAAACCTCTGAGACCATGCTGCTTTGTCTGAATGATGATGTTCTTTGCTGTGCAGAAGCTTTTCAGTTTCATAAGGTCCCATTTTTTTTTAAATTATTGATCTTAGTGCCTGTCTTAGGGTGTTCTGTTCAGAAAGTCTATCCCTGTGCCAATGAGTTCAAGACTACTCCCCACTTTCTCTTCTATCAGTGTATCTGGTTTTATAATGAGATCTCTAGTCCATTTGGAGTTGAGTTTTGTACAGGATAATAAGTATGAATCTATCTGGATTCTTCTATATGCATCAGTCCACTTTGACCAGCAACATTTGCTGAAGATGCTGTTTTTATTCCAGTGTGCATTTCTGGATTCTGTATCAAAAATTAGGTGACTATAGGTGTGTGGATTTATGTCTGGGTCTTCAATTCAATTCCAGTGGTTAACATGGCTGTTTTGTGCCAATGCTGTGCTGTTTCTTTATTTCTATATTTCTATAGCTCTATAGTACAATATGAGATTGCATGTAACACAAATTTCTAAACGGTCTTATTAATAGAAAACAAACAACAAAACAAAACAAAAACACAGAGCCAGATACTGGGGTAAAAGCTGAAAGGCAGAGAGGCAAAGCAGTAAACTATGAAATCCTCCACAAAAGAGAGTGAGCTCCTCTCTCCACCCTGCCTTATCACTTCTTCTCTCCACCCAGCTTTATCATTTCTTGTCTGTCTGTACTTCCAGACTTCTATGGTTAACTAGTGGCTAGCTCCTTTTTCTGATTTTCAGGAAATTTTTATTTGTTAGAGTACAAATAAAATATCACCACATTTCCCTTTCTGTCTAAAATAAAAGAAAGTTTAAAACTGATATAAGAAAAATTATATACAATATATATAGGCAATAAGTATGTTAACAATGTCTAGTCCGTTTTCATTTGACATATTCAGAGGAAATACTCCATTATCTATTCTATTTTTGTTGATCCAAAGGATTGTATCTAACTTACCTTCTATTCTAATTTGCATTACCAACCAAAAACTATCTTTTGATGTCTTTCAAACCTACACACTTTACACCTCTTTAGTGAGTTTCTTTTCTGAATTTCTTAACAAGGAAAACTATAAATATAACTATTTAATCTTCAACTCCTCAGAAGACCTGAGAAGGAAATAATATTAACTGAGTAAACAGGAAGTGCAAACAAGCAACTTCCAAAAAATTTAAGAAATGACAGAAACAGCTGGCTACCTGAACAGTCACCCAAGATTTCTTTGCAATGTTGGGGCATCTATCTTCAGCCTACAAGCCTAGCATATTTGACAGACTCATTTGTGAAGCAGGAATTTCTGAAAGGCCTTCCTACCTTGTCTTGGCAAGGACTAGCAGTCCTTTCTTTTGTGTCCTGCTTGTCCATTTTGGACAGCATACTGTCAGCCATAGACGCAAAGGCATTTTCTTGCCCAGTTGCTAAATTTTGCCAAAAAGTAAACTCCATATGCAATCTCTTTCTGAAGAAGAAAGAGGGATATGATATAGAAATGTAGGATAGAGATATGATAGGATAAATGGATAGATTATTGAATCTATTTTTAAAAAGCAACAACTTGTTTAAAATATTTTACATTGCTTTAGATTTTAGTTTATTACAAATTTAAAGTTAATTTTGTTATACTGTATGTATATTTCTACTCTTGTTTAAGGTACTATGCTTATGCAATTCATTTAAAATTGTAAAATATAATTAAGAAACACAGATTAATAGTCATCTATGCTAATCAAACTTATAGTCATGTTAGTTAAATTTTCTAGGTATCCACAGATATATTTCAATTAGATAGGTCATCTTCAAACACTTCAAAGACCTATAAAATATGGTGTTTAAAATGTTTTAAACACTTAGACTTTCTTGGACAGTGAGACATGTCTGCTCCTGGCAGCACTGATTTACTTCAAAGATGATGGACATCAGAGAAACTCCACATGGAGTTTGCTTTCCTTATGGCAAAAGTTAGCCATTTGGGCAAGAAACTTTTCTTGCTTAGACTGCTTGACAAAATGTTGTATCAACTAAACATACAGGACCCTTGGAAAAAATGACCACTAAATTTTGCCAAAACAAGGCAAGATGGTCCTTCAGTTTCCTCCTTTGCAGAGGAGATTGCCAGACATTCTGCAGGACACAGAGGGAAGCAACTGAGAAACTTTAGGCCTATAGGCTGAAAATGGATTCCCCAACATTGCAGAGGAACTTTGAGTGACTGCTTAGTTAACCAGCTGCCTCTGTCATATTGGAATTTTGAAAGTTGCTTACAATGGTCTTCCTGTTTTTTTAGGTAATATTATATCCTTCTGGGGTCGTGATGTAGTTGAAGACTAAATAGTTATAATTTTCCTTGGTTATGATAAAAGATAAATTAGATATAAAACCTCAGCCTCACAAATATAGGATAGATAGAATTTTTCTTTAATTTTGCCAAATACAAATAGACTAGGTATTACAACTATAATTCTTGCTCAATAACTGTCTGTTATATATAATTTTACTAGATTAAAATTAAAACCTTCCTTTTTGATTAGATAGAAAAGGGAGTGCTGGGGGATATCTTTCTGTACAGTGTGAATATATGTTGTTCCCACTGGTTAATAAATAAGCTGCTTTGGTCTATGGCAAGGCAGCTTAGATGCAGGCGGGAAATTCAAGGAAAGTGACAAGAAAGAGAAAGGCGGAGTCTGAGGAGACACTAGCCTGGTGCCCAAGGAGCAACATGCCAGCAGACCAGTAAAGCCACAGAACCCATGGCAATACATAGATTAAGAGAAATGGGTTAATTTAAGATGTAAGAGCTAGCTAGCAGGAGGCCTACCATTCACCATACAGTTTGTAAATAATATTAAGCCTCTATGAATTGTTTAGAGGGCCTCCAGACATTGGGATCAGGACCCATCCCTGGTGCATGAGCTGGCTTTTTGGAGCCTAGTGCCTATAGTGGGGCACTTTGTGCAGCCCTGGTACAGGGAGGAGGGGCTTGGACTTGCCTCAACTGAATGTACCATGCTCTGCTGACAAGGGAGACCTTGCCTTGTAGGTGGTGGGAATGGGGGATGGGTGTCGTAGGGGGGGAGTCTAGGGGGTGGAAAAGGGATAAGAGGGGAATCTGTGGTTGGTATGTAAAATGAATAGAAAATACCTTAATAATAAATAATATTATTATTAAGCCTCTGAGTGATGGTTTTATAAAAGCAGCTGTGGGACCATGGAGCCGGGTAGGACCAGAGAAAACTTCTGGCAACAATTGAAGGTTGTGATACCTCTAGTAGTTCTTTTAATATTCAGAATTATTTAGCTATCCTGTTTTTTGTTTTGTTTTGTGCTGTTTCTTTTGTGTGTACGTTTGTGTTTCCATATGAAGCTTAATATTGTCCTTTTAAGATATGAAGAATTGTGTTGGAATTTTGATGGGGATTGCACTGAATCTATAAATTTCTTATAGTCGGATGGCCATATTTACTATATTAATCCTACTGATCCATGAGCATGGGATATCTTTTCATTTTCTGATATATTCCTCGATTTCTTTCTTCAGTATCTTACAGTTTTGATAGTACAGTCTTTCATTTGCTTGCTCATAGTTACCCCCAAGATATTTTGTATTTGTTGAGGAGATTGTAAAGGCATTGTTTCCCTTATTTCTTTCTCAGTCAGTTTATCATTTGTACATAGGAATGCTAGTGAGTTGGGGGAGTTAATTTTGTACCCAACTACCTTGCTGAAAGTGTTTATCATCTCTAGGAGTTTTGCAGTTGTCACTTCATCTGCAAATAAAAATACTTTGATTTCTTATTTTCCAGTTTATATCTCCTTGATTTCCTTCATTTATTTTATTGCTCTAGCTAAGACTTCAAGTATTACACAGAGTAGATATGGAGAGAATAAAAAAACCTTGTCATGTTTGTGATTTTAGTGGAGTTGCTTGGAGCTTCTCTCTATTTAAGTTGATGTTGGCTATGGGCTTCCTGTTAGCTGCCTTTATTATGATAAGGGATGCTCCTTGTATCTTTAATGTCACCAGGAATTTTATCATGACAATATCAGCTTCATAAATCATTTATGTCTGTCTTGACCTTAATGTCCAATGTAATGGGAGCAATATCATTTTGCATCAGGTATCATTAAAGTAAATATCATAATTTTGAATATTGCCTTGTTTCTCTCTCTCTTTCTCTTTCTCTTTCTCTCTCTCTCTCTCTCTCTCTCTCTCTCTCTCTCTCTCTCTCCCTGTGTGTGTGTGTGTGTATGTGTGTGTGTGTGTTTATGTGCTGTCCATATGTTAGACTGAGTTGTGATTAAATGAAAAAAATTAAAATTCCTTTTAATAAATTATTGTTTCTAAAACATGAGAAATTTATAAGGATGCTTTTAGTTAGTGTAGAGATAGCATCACTAAGACTATATTAATAATGAAATATTTCTAGTCTAGTTCACTTATTCAGTTATAGAAAGGAGATAGTCCCTTTTGGTTTCAGCCTTTGATATGTTACAATTGTTTATCTCCTTTAATTATGACCAAAATTAAAGTAATTATATTATATTAGTCAGATGTCTCTAGAGGATCAGAACTCAGAATTAAAGAATATACATACATACATATGTATACATATGTATATATAGTGAGAGAGGGGGAGGAGATTTATTAGAATGTCTGGCAGGTAGTGGTACAGCTAGTCCAACAATGACTTTCTACCAGTCCAATATTCCAATATTCCAATAATTGCTCCACCCACGAAGCTAGATGTCTCATCTGCTCTTCATTATACACTTCATTACACACTGGAATCTCAAAGAAGTAGGTGCTAATGGTAGAGAAGGGATGAACTTGCTGAGTCAGAGCAATCAAGTGAAAAGAGACCAAACTTCCTTCATCTCTGTCCTTTATATAGGCTCAGATTAAAGATGGATATTCCCACTCAAAAGATCTGGACTAAAGGACTAGGATGAAAGGATCTCAAAGATCCAGATTACAAGTGGTTCTTCTCACTTCAAATGATTTAATTAAGAAAAAAGTCCCTCACAGGTTTGTGTAGCCATTTGGGTTTTAGTTAAGTCCATATGTAGTCATGTGGACAACCAGAAATAGCCATCACAATCCACTTCTTGTCATCTTCATCACACACAATCATATCTCCTTATGCCATATTTAATTTCCAAATTAAAACATCAAACATGTCATAATTGTGCCTAACAATATAACAATATAAAAAAAAAAGAAAAGGGGAAGTGCTGTGGGATGGTCTGTATGTCAAATTGCTCTGATTGGTCAATAAATAAAACACTGATTGGCCAGAGGCCAGGCAGGAAGTATAGGCGGGACTAACAGAGAGGAGAATTGAGAGAACAGGAAGGCAGAGGGAGATACTATCAGCTTCCGCCATGGCAGGCAGCATGTGAAGATGCTGGTAAGCCATGAGCCATGTGGCAAGGTATAGATTTATAGAAATGGATTAATTTAACATGTAAGAACTAGATAGCCAGAAATCTGAGCCATTAGGCCAAACAGTTTAAAATAATATAAGCATCTGTGTGTTTATTTTATAAGTGGGCTGTCAGACTGCCAGGGCTTGGTAGGTCCCAGAGAGAAAAAACTCTAGCTACACTACCTCATACAACTGAAAAAAAAATTATAAAATGTAGAATAGGTGGCAAAGCAGTGTCCCTTCAAGGATATTAATTTAGTATCTCAAACTTAAATACAAAAACCACTGATATTTTCATAATTGATGTTACATTACATGATTAAAAAAATCAAGAAAAGAAAACACGAATATCTGTCCAAATATATTTGTAACAAAATATGACAGAAATACACATGTCAGGTATGATCCTAGTGTCTGTAATTGGTTACATGGCCTTTTGCTACTTCCCATTCTGTGTTTCCTCCAACCTCAGCAAGCACATCAGCAGGTCTTGGATTTTTCTCTGGAGAACTGACCTATACCTTCATCCCTGAAGTGTCTGTGCCCTTTGTCATCCTGCCTGGATTAGGTTGTTGTAGTTTCCTATTGACTTTAATCACATGATATGGTTGCACTAAAAGACTCCCTGAAGGATCTCCTGTACTCCAGACATAATCTTTCTTACCTCCATTGTGGAAAAGCAATCCGATTTCCCCCTTGGAAATCATTCTATTTTTAGCCAGTTGGCTCAAGGGCATCAGAAGCTCAAAGCGATCAGGGAGAAGTCTGAGTTTTCCAGTTCCATAGAATGTGTGTTGTGTCTCCTGGCAGGGTGGCTCCCCACATATGGAGCCAAAACTTCTATGCCAGCAGAACTTAAGGTCACAGGAACAGGAAGGAAATATTTTCCTGGTGGTCAATAGGGATGAGAGTGAATGGAACTCTTCCCTTTTTCAGTCCTTAGTTCCTGGGCCTGTGGATCCTGGTAATAGGAGAAACTGTACCATATAATATATAGTGATTCAAAGCATATACCATCTTCTGGAGAACCCTGCCCCAGCCCTCTAGACTGTTGCCACATAATTGACACTGTATCTGTGTCTTCAAAAAGCCATTCCATCTTTCTGTCAGGCCAGCTGCTTCAGGATAGTGGAGAATGCATTCCATGATCATCAGAGTGTTACATTCCTGTGGCTTTGATGTGAGTTCCTTGGTCAGAAGCAATATTTTCTGGAGTACCATGACAGTGGATAAGACATTCTACAAGTTCATGTATGGTAATTTCTGTAGAAGCATTATATATAGGAAAGGCAAATCCATAACTAGAATAAGTGTCTACTCCATGTCCCTGTTATAACTAGCAGATTTCTGAGTATTTTGGTGTATGGGCAGGCTTGATTAATACATCTGAGTGAGGAATGTGCTGTCTCCAGGATTCAAATAGGTACACAAAATGTTGTACTCCTTCTTTGTGGCAGGAGGGGGGGTGCAATAACTTACTCTTCATCTTAGAAGGAATATCTCTGCATGCTCCACACCACCGGACTCCTAAGAATTTCACTGGGGTAGAAGGCCCTTGAATTTTGGTTGGGTTTATTTCCCATCCTCTGACTTGTATACATGCTACCAACGAGTCCAAAGTGTTTATTATCTCCTGATCACTTGGTTAAATAAGCATAATGGTGTCAATATAGTAATCCAATGAGATATTTTGTGGAAGAGACAGATGATCAATATCCCTTCAAATTAAGTTATGACACGTGGATGGATAGTTAATATGTGCTTGAGGTAAAACAATAAAGGTATACTGCTGACCTTGCCAACTGAAAGAATATTGCTTCTGGTGGTCCTTATAAAAAGGTACTGAGAAAAAAAAATTTACTAAATCAATAGCTGCATACCATCTGACAGGAGATGTGTTAATCTGCTCAAGTAAGGCTACAACATGTGGTATAACAGCTGCAATTGCAGTTACTGCTTTACTGAGTTTTAATAGTCAATTGTCATTCTGCATGATCCATCTGTCTGGCCAGATAGGAGAGTTAACTAGAGATATTGTGGAAACCATTGCCTCTGTGTCTTTCAAGTCCTTGTTGGTGGCACTAATTTCTTCAATTTCCCTAGGGATGCAATACTGTTTTTTTGATTCACTATTTTCCCTGGCAGAGACAACCATAAAAGCTTCCATTTAGCCTTTACAACCGTAATAGCCCTCACTTCTCAGATCAGGGAAACAATATGGCAATTGTACCAACTTCCAAATATATCTATCCCTATTACATATTCTGGGACTGGAGAAATAACCACAAGATGAGTTTGAGGACCCACTGTGCCTACTGTGAGTCATACTTCAGCCAAAACTCCATTAATCACCTGACCTCCGTAAACCCCTACGTTAACTGGAGGGCCTAAATAAGTCTTGGAGTCTACTGGAGTCAATTCAGAACGAGGATACAAGAGACCCAAGAAAGTCAGATTGTTTACTTTCCCTCAGTGTACAATTACTCTTGAAAAGGCCATAGGTCTCTCTGGGAGAAGGACAGGATAAAGGCTAAAAGTAAAACTCTTATCTTGCTCAGGCAAACCTTCACAATTCTTCATTTAATGGGTTCTGGATCTGCAAACTGGCTCAAGTCTGGAAACTGCTTTACAAAATGAGATTCCCTTTTGCTACAATACAAACTAAATTTTCTGTCATTTGTGTGAGAATTTTTCTACTTATTCATATCAGACAGAAATGAAGTAGGCTTTTTACCTATTTCATGCCAGGAAAACAAAACAAAACAAACAAAACAAAACAACAAAAAAAAAACATGATTAGCCTATACTAAATGTCCATAAGAGTCATGCCACCATAAAATTCACTTTGACTGTGCAGAACATTACAGATAAGGTCAAAATGGACATTGCTTTGTCTAGGCTTCCCATTATGATAACTATGATCACCTTGTCTTTGGCAATTCAGTGCTGCCACCTGGTCCCTACTATATTGGTGCCCAATTAAAAGCACTACATTTAAATCATCCAGATGAGCAGCAGCATCTCCAATCCTCAGGTCTTTCACAAGGAAAGGGCAACAACAAAGCTCCTTAAATATGCTGGTGGCCCTCACCCATTTTGTGTCTTATAGGATTAGTGAATGGCGTGTCTTCTGAGCCTTCTCATTGTGGAGGATTAAGTTTTACACAGCTAACCCATTGTAGCATTGCAATTTCCCTGAGCCTGAAAAATCCCTTCATTAACACTAAGCCAATGGATATCAGACATCTTCAACTCCTTTTTAGTAGGCCACCTTTGACAAATGCTTCAGTCAACAATTCAAACAAACTTTTGGCACACTTTTAAGCTGTGAAAGCTTCCATGTTAAATCTAGAGTATCAACTCCAGGGGCCCATATCAACAAACTTAGCCTGACTGAGTTTTATGTACTTTTCCATTCTTTTTTCCACACCTTTAAAGTCCATTCCCACACATATTCATTCCCCAGACTTCTGTTTGAATGAATTAACAAAATCATTAAGCTCTTTAGTAGTGTAGTATACCTCCTTGTGGACTGCACTTCCTAACTTTCCCACTAGAAGCCTACATAGCCTTAAGTCTGGTTATATGTGTAAAGGCAACCATTGATGGGCTCTGAGGGACATCAGTATTGTCTTGCTTAGCATCTCCTTCAGAGAAAGTCACTGATGATTTAGCAGACAATGGACAATGTGGACTTAATTTCTTCAGTCAAAAGAGAAAAAGGTAATATTTCAAGGGGTGAGGGTAGGAGCACATCTTCTGCTGAGAATAGAAAGACGACTTTCATATATGAGATAAACTGAGAATCTGAGGGTTCAAAGTTCTCACTCTTTATAGAGCCTTTCTACACATCTCCATCTCAAGTTACAGGATCCTATTCTTTACCAGTTAATGCCCTTACCTCTGACACCCTCTGAGGCTGGGACTTGAGTTTTCATTGTCTTTTAGCCAACCTTATAATACAGACTTTGGTTTGATTTTTCAGGAACTTGAGCTCTGTGGCTACTGGAGAGAAGAGTTTCTTCTAGGGAACACTTAGACTTCTAGTCTGTAGACTATTTGTATGTATAAAATAAATAAGTACACATAAAATAAATTATGAAGTGTTTTAAAAGTAGAATAAATGAATTAGTGAGTGGATAAGTAAAACAAAGTTTATAATAAAAACATAACTTGAAATGCCATAAATATACAGGAAATTAAATGCATTTCCTGTGTATTTAGATTACCAAAGAAACTAGAAACACTGACAGTCATGATCTGCGTGCCTATAATCCCAGCGACCAAGAGACAGAAAGAAAAGAATTGTTACATATTCTTGACCAACTACTTTAACATTGTAAGTTTTAGGATAACCACAGCTACATAGTGAAACTTGCCTCAGACAAACTGTCAAACCTTAGGAATACTAGCTAATGTATTTGATATTTCAAAATTTCTATCAGATAAAATATAATTCTAAACCAAAATAATTAATTTTCAACAAGTAAATCAAAAGTAAAATAATTTTAACAAATGCTCGCATTCACTAAAGAAATACATGAACTTTGAATATCAAGGCCCTTCCCACAATAGAAAAACTCAAAAAGATGAAAAAGAAAAGATAGCAATTTATGAGCAACTTTCATCATGTAGGAGTTCTGTTCCAAGAAGCAGAATCCTTGAAGCTTTCTACTGCTTCTTCTACTGGAGGCTTATATAGCAAGTCTAAACTTGCTCATCATTTTTCTTTTTAGTTTTTAACTCTCTGATGTTACCTACTGTCTTCCTGATATGACCTATGGAGAGAGTTTACTTTACAACATCAATCCTTTCTTTTCATCTCACCCAAATTCATGCTTTCACAGGATACTGGAGGCTTACTTTAATGGTGTAATTTTGTCTGATGTTGTTCAAGACATAATGCGATAACTGCTTTTGTTTCCCTGTTTTACCTAGAGAATGGATGTGTTTCATATTCTCATTTGCTAAGAATTCTATATATGCATGATTTCCAATTCTCAATCTCAAACTGTAGTTGCCTTTCAGCTCAGACATGCACATTCTAATATCCAAATTCACTGTTCTATTTGGGAAATTCATAGCTTTCCCCCTTTGTTTTCCTTTGCAAATAGTCAACCTCCTGAGACTCCTAAGTAATAGAAATATCTTCCTCTTTTCCTGATATCCCCTTTGTCTCTCTTGAATTGGTTCCCATTCTGATTTGCTATGCCTGCTCGTTCACAGAGAGTCTCTGTCATTACTTCATAAGAAAGAGATACATTTTTACAAAATTTCTTATTCTCAGTTTTTGCTTTTACTTTTTCCCATCACAGGTGACCTAAGCTCATGTTCTCAAGATGAGAAGAGTTTTCTTTTTAATTCCACAGGCTTCCCTTTTCAATATAGTAGTGTCTTGTTTAAAAGCCTACAGTCATTCTTTTCATCTAATCTACTTCCCTTTTCCCTGTGGAAGCCGTTTAGCATTTTATCTTTACCGAGGTATTCTGAAATTCCAAATTATATGAGCTGCCATGGGTTTCTGTCCTTTCATGGTTTTATGCCTTTGGAGGACTCTTTCAATCTGATAGTCTGAAACTTCAAATTCTGGGGACTCCTTTTGTGTTAGCTCTTTGAAGTTTGCTTCACATCCATTGCTACAGCTTTGGCTCTCTGTACTCTCTTAATCAGATATTGGTTCTCCTGAATTGATGGTGTAGTGTTTACAATTATCTTTTCCCCTCTAACATTGTTTTTATATATCTCTATGTGAGATTCTTCTATGTTTATTTTGATTATCCCTTAATGAATTCACTCGTTTGCCTAAGCACAATATTGTTCATTTCTTGGGATTATTATTATTATTATTATTATTATTATTATTATTATTTAAATTCCCTTCTTTCACAAAAGATCCTTGTTCTCATTCCATTTTTGTTGTCTTTAAAAACTTCCTCTCAGATATCTATATATCAAGTATATTTTGCAAAGCCATTTTCTTTGCTTCCTGCACTGACTCCTTCCCTCTGAATTCCTTTTATTACTTGTTTTGGTCTCTGCCTTTCCATCCTGGTAGTCTATGAATATTTTAGAGTGAGATAATAGCATGCTGATTGCATCAACTGTGTGACTGAGCAGATCTTGTTTATTAGTGACATTCACTCTAACTGATGACTTGGAAATCCAGCCATTTCATCAGATGATCCTGAAATATTCCTATTTCTGGGTCTATATTCTCTGGGGCCATTGCTGATTTCCTATCATTTATCACTCAGAAATTAGATTAGGCTGAATGAACAGAGAAATCTAACTTTAGTGGCTGATCGAATGAGATTCCTGCCTCCCCCTCTCATTCAATAAACAATACCAGAATCCTGATTAAGTTGAATCATTACCCAGTGCCTTACTTAGCATACAGCTTTCTTCACATTTATCACGTATAGTCTCAGCCTAGTTGCTTCAACTCCAACCTCATTTCCGTGTTTCAGACAGGACTCAAAAGAAATAATGATTGAGCAAAGCTAAGCACCTGTATTAAAACAAACTGATGAGTAACCAAGTAAATAGTTCTAGGACTCTAGAAGGCTTCTGTTTGTATCTCGTTGGTCAAAGGTATATAGTTTGGCTTGCAAGGAAATCTGGGATATTGCGGTAAATAAGTGAGTCACTGTCATCCCTAATACAAATATGCTCCAACTGGAAAGCAAGAATATTGAATAGGAAAAGTCAAATTTGTATTTTAAAACAACTTGTCTAATATCAATTGGGCGAGTTTTAAACCAACTTCTCTGGTTGGCTTACCTTACAATCAAATGGTATTGAATCTGACCTAAAGAAGGTGTAGATTTATGTTCTCTGCTCTGATAGGAAGGTTAGAAAGAACCTTCCCAGAGCACAGTGTTAAGGGGCCATTCCATTCCTGTGTCCTCCTTAGAGTAGCAAACTCTTCTAAAGCCACCCTGTAATTCCCTTCAGAATAGTGGCTGAAGCTTGATCATCACTGTCATTGCTGATCCTAATATTTCACTTGGCAGAGAGTATGTAATAAGCACGTGAATGAGGTGTTTGAAATATGGCCTTACAGTGTATTTTATGGCTGTTAGTTTTTATTATGTATTTTGACAGTCATTTTACACTGAACACTAGGGAAGAAGAAAGGAAGGAAGGAGGAATAGAAGAAAAGAAGGAAGTGAAAAAAGGGCTGGATTCAGCTTACACTGAGGTAGTGCGACAGAGAATGTATCAACATCGATCAACTGGGAAGATATACGCATATTGCACACTTGACCTGATACAAGCTGTTTGATATTCCTAAGCGTCACCTTTCATTTCTGTGAAATGCAACTGTTAATAAATGCTGTGGCTGGGTCCTGGAAACCTCACTGGGAGATATGGGAGATTAAGAAAGACAGAAACAAGTAACAAACCTGGACACATATCAGAAGCCAGGATCCTTTGTACCTTTAATATATTCAACAGGAATGAGGAGGCAGGTTAGCTGAGAAAGCTACAGTGAGCCCTTTTTGCACGTACTGTTTTCTCTAAGTGTCAAATGTTATAAAAATCTATACTGGGAACAAAGGAAAGCCTTACAATTCCCAAGTGAAGGATTGATGCCCCTTGACATGGCAATGTTCCTCTCAACAATACACATTAACTTATGAGTTCATCTCCACTCCACAAATAATAATACTTGACCCACAGTATTGCTATGAGCATTTTGTGGCCACTTATATAAGGTATTTAATGAATTATAGTTATTTTGTTTAAACATTGTGGACAGAATGGGTATTATAATCACACCATTTGATAAAGAATTCAACCACTTTGGGCTCAGTAGAATTAGTTCGATAACTTTCAGCTCTAATCAAAGTTCCCTTGGCCATCATTCGCTTGGACTGTCCAAGTAAAATTCTGAAGATGAAGTTCTCAAACAGGGAAGTGTGTTGCCTTGTGCTTCCAAAGTTTGGAAGTCTGAGATCAAGGAGTGAGCCGTGTTGTGACTATATCTTAATTTCATCATCTATAAGACCCTAATTCCAAATGGGGTCATTTACAAACACAGAGGGGAAAGGTGAGGTTGGCTATGTGTTATTAATTGTGATCACTATTTTCCCAGGTTACTTCATTTCTGTTTAGTGGGTATAGTGCCACTATTTGATAAAAATCTCTAGAATTACAGTCCTATCTGTCCCTAGTACACAAATGACAGGTGTAAACCACAATGTGCTAATAATGCCAGTATTCCCCTCAGTAGCTTACAAAGAAGGTGGATAGTAAGGGTACTATATAGAACCCAATTTAAATCCTCTTGTCACAATATATGATTTGTCTCTCTGGGTTGGAGTAACTTGCTTGGAGCTCCTCTTATCTGTAAGGGAAAATCACAGCTATGCTCTCTCTTAAGAACAATCGTACAGTTCCCATATTTCATTTATACCTAGCTTACACAGAAGGTTCCCAGCTGATGTTCGAACAATGACTTTCATAAGTACAAGTACCAGCATTTTCCTGCTTTGAGGGACCCATGTGTTCTTTTATCGTCAATAGACTGAGCTCCCACAGCTCAGGTTTCTTGCATTATAGATGTGTTGTGGAATATTAATTTAAGATGTGTTATGTTTTTTATGCTGCAGAATATTTAATGATGCAAAATGTGTTGCATTCTTTTATGTTGCATTTGTTTAACTCTGTAAAGCTGTGTTACTTTGCCTGTCTATAAGACCTGATTGGTCTAATAAAGAGCTCAAGAGCCAATAGCTAGGCAGGAGAGAGAAACAGGCAGGGCTGTCAGGCAGAGAGAATAAATAGGAGGAACAATCTAGGCTTGAAAAGAGAAGGGGAGTGAGAAAATAAAAGAGAGGAGGACACCAGAGGCCAGCCACCCAGCCACCCAGCCACCCATGGAGTAAGAAGGAAATAAAGATATAGAGAATAAAGAAAGGTAAAAAGCCTGGAAGCAAAATGTAGTTGAAGAGAAATGGGATAATTTAAGTTAGAAAAGGTGGCTAAAAACCAACCAAGCTAAGGCTAGGCATTCATAAATAAGAATAAGTTTCTGTGTATTTATTTGGGGCCTGGGTGCAGGTCCTCCAAAAAGAAAAAAAAAAAAAAAAAAGAACCAACTACATAGACATTCTTTTCTCTGATATTGGTTCTGATCAATAACACTTAATGTGGGCTCACAAAAGTCTATGTTGAATATAGGTGCCCAGGTAGGTTACTTTCTAACCTGCACAGTTGTATGCTTCAAAGCTGATTGTAGGCAGTTTGCTACAGGCCAGATAACACAGTTCAGAGGAAACTTTTCTCTTTCATATCTCAATATTTTCATTTATAAATGAAAAGATTGAATTAGAAAGCCTTAGGTTGTATATAATAAACACACCCACAACCCCCACAAGCACACATGTGATATGTGAATCCATGTATCAGAATCACTAACCTTTCCTATTAGCTCAGCCTAATGAAGATAAAAGAATGAACGTGCCCCTCAAAGCATAAAAATGCTTATACTTATAATTATGAAAGCCATGATCCAAACACCAGCTAGAAACCTTCTGTATAAGCTAGGTATAAATGAAACATGGGGAATGCATACAGTTGTTCTTATGAGGAAGCATGGCTGTGAGGTTCATATCCAGAAAGAGGATTCCCAAGCAAGTTACTCCAGCTCAGTATAGACCATTATGATACAAGTGACACCAGGGTCCATAACTATCCTATTTAAGTAACTTAGCCATGTTTTATACAATCAGAAAAGAGTTCAACTTCTTTTCATGTTTAACATTTCGTGGATCTGCACTATCACATTCATTTGTCTACATGGTTGTTAAAAAATCATGTATTAACAGCAAGAAAATGTATTTCTCAGTGTTGTTAAGTTCAAAATATGATCTTCTAGTTATATTTAAATATTTGGTACATTATTATTAACTATTGTAACTAGTGTGGAATATAATCAATGATTTTGTGCTATCGATTGAAAAGGAAGGTAAATAAAACAATAGTGACTTTAAAGCAAAATTCTTTTAGCTTTATCATGACTAGTTAAGACTATATGATATTCAAGTAAAACACAGATGAGTAACCATGGTAGTATCTAAGAATTTAAACCTCTTGCTGAAATATTAAACATTAGGACTTTAATCTTGGAAAATCTGTAGATTTTGGGAATTTATTCTTAGAGATTATAGACCTATTTATCAAATCCTTCACAGTATTTGTGGAAATATGACTTCTTTCATTGGAACTGAGGACTTTGCTGTTCTGTGCTATTTTAAGAAAAGCCCATTAGGAGTCCCCAGTAATTGAATTTTTCCATTGTAGTAACCCTTTTGATGTATGACCTTCTATACTGAAGTTGGAAGTGATTAGTACAAGTGTTCTCAATTTCCTCTTAGCTCTGTTGGTTTTAAAGGATTCTAAATTAATTTGTAAAATGTCATATCCCAAAGGGATAAATCAAGATCCTTTTTCTTTCTGATTAGATTTCCAAAGCCTGTCTTAAATTGTTGATTGTTACTCAAGTCATTGTTTCCAGAAGTGCATGTTCTGAAAAACATCCCCAAGGGTAGCTAGCTGCCCATCACCCCTTCCTCCTTCTTGGGAGTCACATTATGTTAGTCATTACAAACTAGTGTGGCCCCATCACAAGATGTATACCGTATATTGTAAGAACATCCTAGCATGTTGCTCACAGGAGCAGCTCTTCCAAAAACTGTGAGCTATGTTGACTTTCCCTTGTCTTGTTACTTTAATGTAATAGGAAACTTGTGTAAGGAGAGGTTGGGTGATTTCTTCAAGATTGTATGAGACCTGCAAGTAAACTCTCATTCTGTTTCCTCTTACCCAAATCATCCACTTGTTCTGTGATAATTTAGTGAGTACTTCTTGTACTAATAATACTAGGAACTCCATTCTGTATTTTGGATGCAAATATGACTAAAACCTTGTCCCGGGAGGTCTCCAGTCACACACTAATATACACACAGGCAATATTAATAATAGCAATGACTAAGGTGTATATGAGGGATCATTGGAATACACGGAAACACATGCTCAACACTGTAGGAGGCTTAAGTGTAGGATGAGAAAAAAATGGATGCTAGTATTTTCAGATGTTACTATACATGGAGGTTAGAAGTTCTTGATTTGGAGGGAAATGGATGCTGCATTGGCTTAAATCTGTTAGGATAACATTCTACCTGAATTTTAGGGAATGTCGTTCATATCCATAGATTGTGGAGTAGTGTCATGATCTAGTTCAGTAGAGATTCAAACCTCTTTCTCTTCTTTTCCCTATTGGGCATCATTTCTCTCACCATCAGTGTTAAAAAGTTTGAGTGCGTAGTTGAATGGACATGGCTTTCAAGGAAATGGAATTCAGGGAGGAATGCAGGAAAGCATTCAGACTTGCTACAGGAAATCATCCAGTAGCAATTGCCTATGCCATCATGTTGCCTCCTCCAAACCTACCATCCACTTGATCCTAATCCATCAACAATTAGGAATAATATTAATCAGAATGTTGGAGGTCTCTAAGTGGTCTCACTAACATATAATTAGTGGTGCTATGGGCACCGTAGCAACATTGGCACTTACATCGTAAGATTCAGGGGGTGATTCTTTAAAAAGAGGTTAATTTCACAAGGAAAGTGTTTATTTAATTATGTTCCAGTATTCATGTGCTATCAGTGATAGTTAAGGATAACAACAGATAGAGGCAAAAATATTGACAATAAAGAAGTAACTTAAGAATTGCCTTTATTGTTCTTGGCAATAACACAATGAAATACTTTAACCTAGCTATGTTATGAATAAGCCTATTAGCAGTAACATTCGTCATCTGAACTAAGATAATACTATTAGGGACATAAAGATGGAAAAATATGCTAAGTCTCACAAAAGCTGTCTTTCAGATAACTGTCAACTGACTCTAAAGGAAAAATCAGAAGACCTTAAAGTTCTATTAGCATATCAACTCTGCATCATCCTAGTGGCAGGAAGAAAAGGGATTGTATAAAATATTTATATGTACCAGCAATAAAGTAAAATAATAGCACTAAAATGAAATATAATGGGAAAAGTGTCATGGCATAAGAGGGTATGAATTGTCTGGCTGAGTTGAATCTGCATGGCTTGTCTGAATTCATCTATTCTTTCCTTAGCCTTATTTTGTAAAGTGCATACATTTTCTTAATTGCTCTATATGATGATGTAAGCTGTGTGAAAAGCCTGGAAAGGTAAATTCAAAATTCATATTTGAAAAGTAGTAAAGGATGGTGATGAATATTCCCAGGCCTGAGTTTTGCTGTTGTATTTCCTCACCTGTAAAGCATAGTTCATAACAATTCTACCTAATAATTTTTCATGAATATATACAGCTAAAATATTCAGAAAGTGTCAGGCTTACAGCAAACACTTTATAAACATTACCTAGTGTCATGACTTATTATTGTTTTTATACAGGAATAAATACTAATGACCAACTCATAAATCATTACATGTTTTCACATTATGATTCTAAGTCTTTTCAACAACTCTTTTGGGAAAACACTAAGACTGTCCTGAGATAGATTCTTTGAAACAAAGATAGAGAGATATTAAAAAATAACTAGCAGAGGGTAGAATCTAGAGATCGAACTTTTAGTCTGTACCTGAATATTGTAAAGTTGCATGAGATAAACTACTGGTCATGTATGCACCTCAAGTAATAATGCTATTTACCTAAGAAGAAGGCAGTCTTCACATTCAAAGAAGGCTCTTTGAAAATGTACAAAATAAATAAAATATATGAGGTGTTGGAGAAGAAAGGGCACAAACACTCTTTGTGAATGCTTCTAATGGTTTTTCCTCTCTACTTTACCCTATCCTAAGAGCTTTTATGATTGCTAACAATTTGCTTTCCCATTCACAACAAATTACCGCCAAACCACTTGATAATGCTTCCCCCTTCCTATTTTCACTGGTAGCCTCTGTCCTACTTCCTTTCATCATGAGCATTTTCGTACCCTACTGCTTCCCTTGCAGAAGGATTTCATTTTTCCCATTGATCCAAAGCTTCAGGAGACACTGCTCAAGAACAGCTGGCAGTGATTGTGAAGCCAAAAACACTACTACCTTTTCAAATTTTCCTCCCCAGCATGATAGGCAGGTCCCTGGAGCCCTCTCGTTTTGGCTCCTTCAGTCTTTTGAGCAATGTTAGTGAGATTGTTTCCAAGAAGCATTTATAAGTACCGGTAGCCCAAGAATAATAAACAATACTTGACAATGGAGTGGATGAGTCTATTATATGACTAATGCCACTCTTTGAAATGCCATGTCTTAAAATGGTTGTCAATTACTTTCGCAGTATTTAATTTGTCCAGATTGCAAGATCAACATCTAGAAAGAAAAATCTGTTCTTTCCGATCTGAGGGTCTCTAGTCCATCTTGGAATGTCTATGATCTTAACCTGTCTGCAGCTGCTGCAGAAAATTAAACAATAAACTCTTGTATTGGTGAATGACACCTAAGAAACCCCTTCCACATGCCTCATATTTCATATATTAAATGTAATGATTACCCCCACCGGTACAGGTCCCTCAGGAGACAAAATGGTTAGCTTTAATTGTCAAGTTAACATAATTTAGAATCACACACACACACACACACACACACACACACACACACACACACAGAGAGAGAGAGAGAGAGAGAGAGAGAGAGAGAGAGAGAGAGAGAGAGAGAGAGAGAGAGAGAGAGCTTCAGGGAGGGGCTGCTTACATTGGCTTTGGCCTGTGATCATGTCTATGAAAGAAGAGAAAGAACATTTGGCAAGCAAGCAAACAAGTGAGATGGGCACATTCATTTCATCTTTTCTTGACCATAGATAGGATGTTTCTAGCTGCTAGAAGTTCCTTGATTTCTCCACAATGAAGGTCTACAACCTAAAAGTATAGGCTAAATGGGACTCTTCATCCCCTAAGTTGCTGATTGCCAGGGTATTTTATCACAGCAACAGAAAAGAAATTGGAACAGAGAATAGGGTTCTGTTCTCTAACTGGCTAGGTCTGTGTTTTCTTCAAAGCCAACAGCTCCAGTTTCATTCTTTTCCAAACTTGCCATTTCTATATGAATTGTTTCAACAGAGTACATAACTTAAAATACTATGGCCTATTGCCCTAGATGGTGTTTAAGATCACTTAGAGCATGGGAAGTCTCTGGACCTATAATATTGCCTAGTGACTAAACTAAACTATTGAGGTAGAATTTGGGAAGTACTCATCCCATACCCATTATGGATAGACCTGATTTAATATCAAATGGGTTTCAACATGATAACCGCAAATGAGTTTTTCTCAAGATCTAGAAAGCAAGCAGATGGAACTAAGATTTTAAGTCAGGATTCTTTGCAGTCTAGTTCTTTCTTTCTTGTCTCTTTCTTTATCCCAAACTTTAGAACTATATCCACTTCTTGTTTCTGTCTTACACATTTCTAGTATTCATGACTATATCCACCATATCCACCAAGGCCAATATAACAAGAAGGAGAAGGCAGAGGTATCAAAAGACCTCCACATGGACTTTTTGGATTTACTCAGGCAACTAAAGTGCTTGGTGCCCTTTTGTATTTTACTTACTTAGTCATCAAACCCTGTCTAATACAAATTCTCAAATCCAGACATTTTATCTCTTTGTTAGAAAAAAAAAAACATGTTTTACTTGGCTTGTTAAAGCAACTCATGGACATTTCATTCCTTTCTTAGCCATTTTCAAGCCTTCTTCACTATAATGAAAGCTGTTTTCTTCTCTCCTCTGTAAAACAAGAGTTGGGCTGTTTGACATGGTCTATGAGGCCCCTTTCCATTGTTCTGGTTTAACCTTGACACATCATCTTTTGCTTTTTCTTAACCAGCCACATTGATGTGCTTGTAGGTCTCTAATAAAAGAAAGAATTATATCTATTCTGATCATGTGGAGATAAAATTCCTCCTGCCTGAGAGAAGACGCACCCTTACATTTTTTGAGGTCAAAAATTGTGAGTCTTCATATTTTTAACTGTGGTTATGTCTTCAGCCCAAGAAGTTTTCCCATACTTTAGTCCTTGAGATTGGACACAACATCTCTTGAGGAATACCCCAAACTACTTCTTGTGTGATGAGACTCCTAGCACATTAGTGTGCTATCACCTGTTCGCCATTCAGTATTGCCAGCCAGACTGGGGACTACCATCACTACCTGATGCCTAATGTAGTGGCTGACATGGACTAGATATTAACACTGGTGAGTGCATTGTTCCTTAGGTTACATATCCCATTGTCTCTAAGATCAGATGGAAGGAATCCTTCCCTGCCTTTGACTGAAGCAGAGAACAACACCTCCTTGAATGTGATTGTTGGTTTGCCCACCTGATCCCACCAGACAGTCAGGCTCACTAAGTAAATTCTATCAGTAATTACTGTCTTCTGAATTAATTTTATAAGAGATCAGTAGCAAATTAGTGAAATAAAACTGAGTAGGACTGATTTTAAAGTTGCTAAATGTTAGAATGGGGACTGACCTCCATAAACAAACATTCATAAACATTGAGGGTACATAGTTTGATATTAAAGGCTGCTGTGTTTCAGTGAGCCCCATTAAAAGATCTGTTTATGTGCAGCCAGAGACTCAATTTCCATATAAAAACATTATTATGCAAATAGTCATTTCAAAATAAAATACACACTGAGACTTGAATGTTTATTTCACTTAGTTTTTTTTTTTAAGTATGATGGTGAAATTCCACAAACTGTGAATGCAAAAGACTGATTCATGAAAAGGCTGAAACATTACGAGTGACCTTTGAAAATACTGTAAAATGTAGTGGTGCAATTGTTATGTTACACACAGAATTGGTGCCATGGGAATAAATCAAGAAGCTATTTTTCAGATCCAAGGCTTGAGATTAGTCAGACATAGCTCTGTGGCATTATCCTCATGAGAGGATTAAGACTGGCTTAATGTACTCTACAAATAAATCAAATTCAATTAAAAATATATATAAAAATCTGTGAAGACTGCCACTATAAGTATTTTCATAACAAGGCAAATTTAATGATACTAACATTTGAGTCACTCATATTTGGAGAATATATGTAAAATTGAGGAATGTTACTTGTTTTTACTATAGTTGTATCCTTCTGTCTACCATAGCTGAGAAGACACTAGTACCATATCATCTCATTTCATCTCTCAACCCCTGTGCCTTAGAGCAGCTATTAATCCTATTTACAGATAATACTGGTATATAAACATATTATGTGACTTGTTTGTGTTATCAGAGCAAGCATTAGGGCTAAAATTCAAATTATAGCCTGATTTGCTATGGATAATCCAAATGGTCACCAGTGCTTTATAGCCTTTATTACTACCATGTTACTGTAATCAGAGTTGTCCTCAGTGCTTGTTTATGGTAGATTGATTGATTAGCATATTCTTTTTGTCTAAAATTGTTAAAGTTAGATTCTGAGCCTTCCTGAAAGCACCATTTTGTGATAGTTGATGAATAATTTGTGCAAAAAATGACTGGAATGTCATAGGCAATCTCTTCCCAGCATGCTTTGAGAAGTTGCATCCTCATTTCCTTAAAAAGAACACCTGACTTCACATAGGTGAGTGACAAGAGCTAAGACTGTAAATGTAATCAGCAGGTATTCTGTATTTGAAGAAAGACCTGTGTCTCTGCTCTGTCACTCAACGTCCCTATGATTTTAAATTGCCATTTGAAACTCTTTAAGATCCTATTTTTTTATTTGGAAACCAGGACTGATGCCCTACTCAATGTTCACAAGGGTTATATTGGATAATACATGAAAACTCCTACTTCATAGAATTTTACAAGTGATTAGGACTTTGTAGCAATTATATAATAGTTCTGATTAATTACTTGGTAACAATCTTATTTTCAAACTCTTTGTCAAGCTAGTTAGCCTTTCAAATTCATCATTGTTTCTTATGTGTCCCTGGTATAATAGAAATTATTGCTTTGGTTCATGTATTTAACCAAAAAGCATTCACTTAACTTCTCTTCCACACATCAAATGAATAAGTAGTGACAGTAGTGACTTAATTTGGAGCACTCCTTATGATCATGAAAGGTTTATACCCATCCTGATTGTATCTCTTTGCTACTGAGGTCAATATTATTACTCAAACTAATCTACCACTGATTTAACCATTACCCACAAAATGCTCTTTCTGTAGTATTTTCCACAAATGTGCTTTTGTGTAATAGTTCATTATTTTGGGCTCTTGCATTTCTTCCCTGTATTAATTCTGTAGCTCAGTAATTGGACAACTCCCCTCAGCAAAATGTACCTTCCACATTGTGTTCACAGTAATCTTGGAAGCTTGAAATTAAAACCATCATATGTTCTGGCTTAAAGTTTCCTTCATTAATCACATAACATCCTCATTTCCTGTTTACCCTCCTAAGCTACCTCTGACCTGACTCCTGTCCCTCCTATTTAATATGTCACCATCACATTCCATCTCAGCCATTATGTGATCACATTCAATATATAAGGAACTGGTCTCATCTCACTCACTTCCACTGGACTTCTGATTTGTACCTCTTTTCTCTCCTCTCCTCTCCTCTCCTCTCCTCTCCTCTCCTCTCCTCTCCTCTCCTCTCCTCTCCTCTCCTCTCCTCTCCTCTCCTCTCTTCTCTTCTCTTCTCTTCTCTTCTCTTCTCTTCTCTTCTCTTCTCTTCTCTGTAAAAGCATTTTTACAAATGTTTTCTCATAGATTTATCTAGATAACCTGATGCAGGTGTTGTATTCTAATCTTTATTTTATTTATACACCTTGCACAGAGAGATTAACCATCACAGGTCTTAAGTAAGAAGCAGAGTAGCACTCAAATTCAACAGCAAAGCTTCTTAACATGAATATGTCTATGTCATGCTTCACTCATTATATAAGCTGTTGCTATTGCCATCCTAGTAGAGAATTTTTCTACTTCTCTTTTGGTTTTCTTTATCATATCAAGTATATACTATGAAAACATAGGAGTTGAATACATGTGAGTAGCCAAAAAAAAATAAATAAATAATTCAGTGCCATCTCTAAACCATTCTCTTGCCTTTTCTTCTCAACAAGCCATTTATCTGCATTGACTGGGGCCTGAAATGTACATTGTGAGTTGAGGTTATCAGGACAGCTCTTCTCAGGAGTCTCTGGTGTCCCCATGACCATTCCCACACAATATTGTAAACATCATCATTGCTCTTAAGGTATAAGTATAAAACAACCTCCCTGACTCTTATCAGCCCATGTCCTTAGTAGAAAGTAGACTATAATTTTGGAAGTATATGTCAAACCATCAACTGAACCAAAGCAGAAATTGCCAAGTTCATTTAGAAACTAAAGGTAATGTGGAGCATCTTAGCGGCACAGTCAAGTATCCTACTACATGGACGTTTACTCTGAAGGATCACAACCCCACTTTTCATTCAGTGAATTCCAGAAATAATAGTCAACTTAAGCAGACTTCACACAGGGCAGAGAGAATATGATTAGAGTTAAAGAGTACAGCTTTTATGGTCAGGAATGGCATTCAATAGAACCTTTGCTACTTATCAGTTCAGTGAATGGGACACACTTTAGCCATGAGCCTTACTTAGTTTTTGGCTGTGGAAAACATTGATAATACACAAACTGTTTGCGAGGATGTAATGTAGTACTGTATCTCTACCTTACTTCTTCTTGGCATGTAGAAACTCCCCAAAGGAAAACTACATGTTGTAGGAAATATACACTCTCCTACAGAGACAATAGCTACGCCAGCATCACCAAGATGTGTTGTTACTCATTTTGTGAAGGTCTATGGAAATGTGAATATTATCAATAGCTACTTGGTAGGTCCCATGAAATCCAGAGAAACGACAGGTAATTTCATGTTGATTAATAAAGGAAATGGAAAGAATTTATTAGTTGTGTCTATGATGGTTATTTTATTAACTTGCTAAAATCTAGAAACAATTTGGAAGAGAAATTCAGTGAAGTATTGTGTAAATGAAGTTGACCTGGGGTCATGGCCTTGGGGATTATCTTGAGTACTTTAATTGATTTGGAAGACACAGCCTAGAAGTGGGCAGAACCATTCCCTAGGTTTGTGTCCTGTATTGAATAAAATAGGAGAATGTGAGGTAAGCAAAAAAATACACAATTCTCTGTTTTTGGCTGTGGCTGTGACTAACTGGTTCAAGTTCTTGCTACCTTAATTCCACTACACTGATGGAGTATAGCATGAAATGTAAGATAGAACAAACCCTTTCTCTAAGTTGCTTTCATGGTGTATTTTGTCACAGCAAAATGAAATGAAATCAAGATATTTCATATAATATCAATTTAATTTAAATTAAAACCAATCAGCCAACTACTGTGAGCCAAACAATGCTGACAATAACATTATGCTTGGAAAAAACAAAACCACATAAACTAACTAAAAATGATACAATGTCTGTCCATAAACTGTTAATAGTCCAATGGGAGATATACACAATACAAAAATCAAAATATATAAGACAAATTTTAGATAAATGCTACAAATAAAACTAATGGGGTACATTGATGTAATAACTGGGAGAATTTTTCTGTAATCCATTAGCTTACTTTTCCATGAGTAGACTTTCAGTTGAAATTTTGTGTTGGTATTTATTGGGAGATACTCCCAGGAAAATGTTGAAGTGATGAATGTACCAGGAAAGAAAGGAGACCACACAAAAATGTAATATTGAATAGAGTTTAACTTTGGCACAGTCTCAGGGAAACTTTGGGGAAACATGATTTAACTTCAGAGTTGTACCTATCATGAAATCTGGGAACGGAATGATGTATACTGCACATCCATGAGCTATTGGCTAAGTCTACACTCCATAGTAGACTAGAATATGAATTCACAGGTACTTCAAGCTTTCTGTTTATAGCTAAAGGCATTGTTGTATGCTGAAAATCACCTTGTAATAAGAGATACTAATACTGACGGGGAGGAAAAGCTCACTGAGAGTGATATGCACAAAGAAAAAGGGAGTCCATCAAGATAGGAGCAGAGCAAATGTGGTCTCTTATTAGATGAGTTTAATCCAACACTGAAAGATAAGTGGGATCTATCTAGTCTTGTGAAGAATAAGAAAGTCCATTGTCCACAAGGCACTGTTTGTAGAAGACGCTGAGAATGACAGTGTGCTGAAAGAATTGAAAAGGCCTAGGGAAGAATATTAAGTGTAAGGAAAAATATTCTGAGACTTGAAAAACGTGCAGTGCTGTATAGTAGTTTACACTGAATTTAATTAGTCTACACTGTAAGGAAAGCTCTTGAAGACTTGGAGGTAAACAACTTAAAAATTTCAGGATGTCCTTGAGTTGTTCAAGATTTGCAAGTGTCGTTCTTCTCCAAGGTTATATAAGCAGCTAAAGGACTAATGAGCATGAGACTGTCCAATCAGTAAGCTGCCCTTGGGAGACTCTCTTGCCTATAGAATAGGCTACAGGTCATGTAGGAGTTCTAGGAATACAGATTTCATGAGCTGTGTGGGCTTTTGGTGGTACCTTTGAGTCATATATGCATTTGTAAATAACCTCTCACTCATGATCATATAATAACCATAGTAAACTCATCGATTCAGCAATTTGGAGACTTTTGTCTTTTGTTTCCTTATTTGGGTGAGTTGGCATTCATTACTATTTCCCTAAGAAAGCCACACAACACTGGATCCAGAAATTTGTAGGTCTTATACAGTGATTCATATTTATTTTAAGCACACAATGTAAATTGTTATTAGAAGGCTTTTAGGCTTGGACCGACCTTATTTTAGTCTCTTTACAAAAATCACATTAACAACTATATGGGGAGTATATTGGAGCAGAGGAGTAGAGCAAGAACAAGAAACAAACAAAACGAAACAAAAACATACAAACCTCACTATTCAGTTTAATGTTTCTAAGTGAAACATAATAAAGCACTAGGTAGGAGAAAAAATAGTGAAGTTGGGACAGATGGCCAGAAATAGTGTGTATTGTATAAGACAGATAATAGGACTTATTAATGAACTGACTATGGAATGGAAGAAGTTGAATATATGCTTGGGCTCCTAACTGTAGTAATTGAGAAGATGGGATAGCCATTCAATAAAACTGGAAAGAACAAAAATGAGTAAGAAAAGTCAGATTGGCACAGTACTAATGTGTTACTTTCCAATGCTATGTCTAATCTAGAATTCTTAGTCATGCTCATTAGAAAAGAGCACATGGATATCCACAGACATTCAAGTGTTCGACTTAACGTGTTTTAAACTGGACAGTGGTACAAAAATGATTTAGTGGAAACTATATCTAGGATCGTGATTAATTATTCCTACCTAGTAATATGGGTAAGACATTACCTTATGATGCAGATAGTAGCAAAAGACACAGAAAACTGTCAGGCACATATTCAACTACATTGTATTACATATGATTTTGTATCTTGTTGTTCATGCATTTATTTTCCCATTTTGTCAACAAAATCCCATATGAGTCTCCTACTTTAGATGTATTAGCTGAATTTTTCTCCAGTCTGGGGATCAGAACCTAAGCCTCTGAAATGCTAAGCATGTGCTCTAATAAAGAGACACATCCCCCTCCTGAAATATATTTTTGATTTGTAGCAGTTACAAATGGTACTTTTATTTGGGAATGAATTGTTTGCAAGACAGATGTCTATAATTGGTGCATTGGATACTGGTAACTTTAACGCAAGGATTCCTTTTGATGTATGCAAATCTGGCTCCAGAATAATACCAAGAAAACCACTTTAATAGTATACATGGTGTGCAAAGAGATTCATATTTTCAAAGAAATCTTCTTTCTAAAAATAAAAGTTGTTCCTTTCTTTCATAGTAATATGTCTTATTTCAGTTCTGCTTTGGGTGCAGCATCATTTGCTTTCTCTATTTGAAGCTGAGCATTGATCCAAAGCCAATGTTTTCACCAAAAGCATTCTAGTCCTACTCTTCATTGTTTAATGTTGTAATCAAATACGAGGAAGTAGACATTATTCTATGTAGAAATAGATCAGACCATATTAGACATAGGAAACCCGTGGTTGTAAGTGAAGTTATAGAGCCATGTGGACAGAGTGGTGCTCTGCCAGCTGAAATGCATTGATGGAAATGTTTATAAGAAAAGAGTAACTGAGAGCTCCATCACAGAACATAGGCTTCCTAAAATCACTATTCAATATAAAACACTCAACTAAGGAGTCCAGAGCTTGGCATAGTGTGTGTGGCAGTGGTACCTTGACTGATTGTCTGCTTTTTCTGCATAAGGAACATAACCATCCTAAACTGCTCTCATTCACTGATAAGGAAAACAATCCACAATATAGTTCAAGGACAGATTCAAAACAGAGGTCACTGTGAATGTGAATGCTTAAAGTACCATGTCTGGAAGAATTCTAAGGCTATTTCTAAATACAGCAAAAATACTGTACCCATGCAGATAATCTTTATCTAACTCGGGTAATAAAAGGTAGTGTGGGAGCCATAAACAACTCAAGTTTAAGTTCCTCATCCAGTGGTTTCCCTTAGCTCACAAAGCACATGTTATATATTTCGTTTATAAATACTAACCTTTCAATGTGGAACAACTAAAATTTTTGTGCTAAATTCAATGTACTTTAAGATTGCAGTATTCAAAAATATTCACTTTATTAGCAGTTGTGTGTGGTTTACAGAGAAAACTTGGCTTTCATTCATATATATATATAATATATATCTTAGTTTTAGTAAAAAGAATTTAATTAATAATTTATTGGTGCATTTGGACTCAAAAATATTTCAAATAAACTTGTGAGAATAGTTAGGAAAGTTTGCTTAAATCCAAAGAATACTCTGTACATTGAAAGTATTTGCTATACTCCTACTGAATCAAACTCAAATCTCTCAAACATTAACTCTTGATCATTGTACCTTCTTCAGTTGAATTATAAATGATGCCCCTAAATACTATCATTATTTTCTAATTTAATTATTTTTAATTAAAATATGTTTTTGTCATTTTCCATTTTTTCCTCTCTCAAATCCCATCTGTGTAACTACCTCCTTGCTCCCTCTCAAATTCATGACCTTTTAAAAGTTATATATGTGTGTGTGTATGTGTGTGTGTGTGTGTGTGTGTACACACATATACATATACACCTCTCTCTCTCTCTCTCTCTGTTAATTTAACCTGATAATCCATATATTGTTACTTGTATATGATTTTAGGTCTAAGAACTTGGTGTTAGATAACCAATTAGTATTCTCTTTCTATGAGACTACTTCTCTAAATCTCAGAATTTTTTTTTTTTTTTTTTTTTTGGTTTTGGTTTTTCGAGACAGGGTTTCTCTGTGTAGCTTTGCGCCTTTCCTGGGACTCACTTTGTAGCCCAGGCTGGCCTCGAACTCACAGAGATTCGCCTGGCTCTGCCTCCCAAGTGCTGGGATTAAAGGCGTGCGCCACCACCGCCCGGCCAGAATTTTTTAATTGTTTATAGTTCTTTGTCTTGGGTTGAGATTCTATGAGAATACCCCTTCCATGTTAGCCTGTCTATTGGTGTGATCTTAATTCAGGTCTTGTTTAGACATACATGTTCATGAGAATTCATGAGTGTAGTCTTTCTGTGAAATTACTAGGAGACACAATCTCACAGCGAAGTGCCTATTTCTCTGGATCTTATGATCTTCCTACTACTTCTTCCATAATATTCCCTGAGTCTTAGGTACAAAGAGCCCTATACATGATTTTTAACAATCTTCAGCTTCAAAGTGATAAATGATTGAGGTCTGACAACAAAATGATAACTGAATCCCTTTCCATACATCATTCATTTGTGTAGAATGCTGGCATGCTTTTCATAAAGAAATTTACTGTGTGTTCAGTCCTCAGATGGGACTCTCTTGAATGAGAGAATAGAGCAGGTTTTTTTTTTTGTTTTTTGTTTTTTGTTTTTTTTTACTTAAAGAATAATAGCGTCTAAAACCCAGAGGGATAATCTAGGCACATCAAAGAGAACCATGGTCAACCTATGAAAGACAAAGGCTTTTCTTAATGGCATGGCTGTCTTCTTTACCTAGAGGTAAAGCACTTTAAGAAGGGACTGCCAAGATCTACAGCCAAGCACCAGACCAAGCTCTAGGAGTGCAGTCTAAGAGAAAGAAGTGGAATTATGTAAGCAAGCAGGGCCAAGATCACGATGGGGAAAATCTATAGAGACAACTGAACCAAGCTTGTGGGAACTCAAAAACTCTAGACCAACAGCTGTGGAGCCTGCATGGGACCAAGCTAGGCCCTCTGCATGCGGGAGAGAGTTGTGTAGCTTGGTCTGTTTAAGGGGCCCAGGCAGTGAGATCAGAATCTATCCCTAATGAATGAGCAGGCTTTCTGGAGCCTGTAGTGGGATGCCTTGCTGAGCTTTGATTCTGGAGGGAGGGGCGTGGTCCTGCCTCAACTGAATGTACTAGGGTTTGTTGACTTACCCATGGGAGGCCTTACCATTTAGGAGAAGGGCATAGTGGGAAGTCATGGGGGTGGGGGCAGGAGGAGGGTTGGGAGGTGGAACTGTGGTTGGTATGCAAAATGAATTTTTTTTCTTTTTTTTTTTTAAAGAAGGGGCTGCTGGATTCATTGTTGTATTGATCATTCTCAGAATGGTAAGAGGAATGGAACTTTTGGAAAATAATTGGATTTCTTATAGTAAATACATAACCAAAAGCAGAAAATAACTTGGGGATAGGAGAAAGGATGACAATGAAAAGACTAAAGGTGAAATTACATAGCATGAAATTGGAGACTGGGAACACGCGGAACGGAGGAACTGGCACCTGTTTGTCAGGAGTCTTTAAAGCAGTTGCTGGTCTATTGCATTTAACCATTTTCCTTAAGCTTATCTTCTCACAGCCTGAATCATTAACTCTGATGACAGTCTTTCAGGGATATGCTACAAAGCATTTACAGAAGCAGGAGGGAAAAAGTCCTAACTCCAGCTCTCCCTAGACCTCCCAAAGTACCTGTCACCCTACCTCATGTCCTCTGAATATATAAAAATATGTGAATAAATCCACTGGTTCAAATTAGTGCTCCTTGTATGTGCGTGGAGTGGGATCACAAACTGTAATATGCGTAACCCACTAGTGGTCACATCCCCAAAGAGGTCACTAACCCTCCCTGAGCCGTCATCAACTACCAATACTTTCTAACTTCTGATAGAGCTTCATGAGCTTCACCACCGTGCAAGCCAGGGTTTTGACTGGATTCATCTTGTGCAGGTTTTGTGCAAACACAGCTATTGTGAGTTCAAGAGTGCAAGAGCCGTGTTATGTTCCGAACACAGTATTTCATAGCATTCCTCTCGCTCTCCAGCTCTTCTTAGGAATTCAGTGTTTCATGCCACAGATTGGGGAACTTGATAGTCCTGGGTTCGTTTCTCAGTTTAATGGGAAGCTTTAAGTATAAGGATATATTTGGAGATATTCTGAACATGGTTAATCACCATCTCAAATTTCAGAACATTAGTTGTACCTACCTCATAGAGTTGCAAAACATTGATCATTATTTTAAATAACCTTAGACCTTTTTATACCTTTATACCTGTGTAGGAATGGTTCCCTATCATCAGTCTGATAGGCTAAATGCATTCCACTCTGCATAGGGGAAGTGTTGTAAGTTCCAAAGCACAGAGAGACAGATAATACTGGCAAGGAACAATCTCAGCCTGGCTAATATTGTGCTTTATTCTGATAATTCAAAAACAGAGGTCCTGATAAAAAGGCTACTAAAACACATTGAAATGCTCAAGGAATGTACCACATGGGAAAAATAAAATCATTAAGAGTTCCAGAGCTGTTGGCTTTGGGGGCTTTTTCCTCAGCTCAATAGCACACTTCTCATCTTAGCAGTGATTTTTAACTCTTCATACATAAGCAGTGTATTTCTATTCCATTTCTAACTTAAAAGACCTGATTTTCTCTATCTCCTCTTGGGAGCTACCAGCATTATATCCTAACCTGTGTGACATTTTTTTCTTGTTCACTAATAAAATTGCCCTTGAACAAAAGAAAGAAAAAGAAAATAAAAGTTACTGAACTGTTAAAGAATTTTTATCTTAAAGAAATATAAAAAGGATTATGAATTACTTCAGGCTATAATTTATTTTCTTTAGTAGCAACAAATTCCATTTTACAAGCACAAAGTCCATGAAAACTGATAAGTAGGTCTCCAATTATCAAAAAAGCAGGACATGGTAGTGTATACCTCTAATTCTGATTACAACCTAGGACAGAATGATTGTGAGTTGAAGGCCAGCTTGAAATAACATATATATATATATATATATATATATATATATATATATATATGTTCATGACCGACTAAAACAAAACATAGCAAAGCGAACTGATTAATCATAGGTGATATAGGACAAGAACTCCCAACTATTATCTTATATCTACTCTGAAAATAAAATTAAGTGAGGGATAAGAATTTTGAAAAACAAAAACTACTTCTGAAATGTTCTACTGCTATCATTGTAACATAACTTTAATAGGTGGAAAAATAATTGAGTCAGTGGACAAACTCATTGAAGCAGCTAAGAAAACCCAAAGGACATAGGACGATTTGAAAAAAGGCATGAAAAATTGCCCTAACTCATCATGAATTTTTTAACTTTTTATCTTGACCATGCAATATAGTATTTTAGACCAGTGAATCTAAAAGCCTAATGTGCATCATGATGACAAACAAGACAGGGTGTACTCAAAACCCTGGAAATTCTGGTAAAATATATATGGGGTGGGGGCCAAAACAGTAACCCTAAAGACATTCTAGGACATGCTCACAAGGTTGAAGAAGGAGGCATACTTGAATGACTTAGCTCCTGCTTTTGTTTAGTCTCGGACCAAATGAAATAAGAGGTTTTGACTAGACTGAAAACTTTTGCCCCCGAAGTTTAGTCACATGTATAAAATTCCCTGCTCTCGAAGGAATGCCCGTCATGGAGATCTTCTTACCCACAAGCCTCTTTTACTCCTTTCACCCCAGTTGAAGGCACGTTCTCAATCAACACAAGTGTTCAAGCCAAAGCATAGGAGTTTATCTCACTACCTGAACTCAGGCTATCTGTTTACTTTAAAATGTCTTTTAATTTGGTACCTACTCTTTGTCAGTCTCTGTTCTGGATACTGGGGTTGGAGATATGATCAAAACAAATTTCTGATACCCAAAACCTTTAAATGTTGATCTACAAAAAGAACAGCAAGTAAATATATATCCCAACAATGTATAACAAAACCTGTAACCAAGATAGTAGCAGTTCACAGCAGCTAAACTGCTACCAATCTAATTTTAACATAAAATTACCTCTTACTGACACAATTGAAATAGATTCATAGATCATTCTCCTGGTCCACAGTTCACTATGTATGACCAAATACACATACAATTTTCAGATGACTCTCCTTGGCATTTAGTAATAAATCCAAGCTCCTTTCTTAGCATAGCATGAAAGAACTCTCTAAATTACATTACTTATCTTGTGAGAATTCCCATGACCTTCTTTCTTACCTTTTTACACTCAAACTTTGGGAGGACTTGCAAGGTCCTTTTCTTGTAATAATTTCTCTACTACTAATGATTTTTCTTGCCATGTAAGCTCCATACCAAGAAACATCTATATGTCACTGCCCTGAGTATGTCTTTTGACCCTTTTACCTCAAAATATAATTTACTTCTTTAGGAGTGTTTACCATATTGTTTAGCTACTATCCCTTAAAAGGGGGCTGCATGAGGACAGTATTAACTAGGGTGTGCTCAATGTTGTGTCCTCATTGGCTGGAGAGTGGTAAGGCAATAAGCATCGGAGATATTGTAGGCACTCAGTGTATGTAAAATGAGTTTATGCATGAATGAAAAAAAAAGATTGTCAACATCTGTCCTTATACCATTTGCAGTGTAAAAACAATAACCTGTGCCATTGTCACCTTTCACTCTTGTAGCACTGGCCATGTGATAGATAGATGCTCAGCACATGTCTGTGGAGGGAATAAATCCCGAAAGTTGATATCACAATGTTAAGCCAGTATAACAATGTACCAATGTCTAAATTTCTCCTAGGGTCTAAAAATGTTAAGGGATTTGGTAAAGCAGAGTCAAAGAACAAGGGAAATGAAAAAGCAAAACAAAGAAAGAAAGGAAAGGAAAGGCTGCGGATCCCTCAGGCTAAGGAGGGAAAGTTTTTGAGAGTTAACTTTCTGATGAAGCGAGTGCTGAGCTGAAGCCGAACATCAACAAATGGATTTTGCCTGAAGATGGATTTTGATAACTTTGAAGAGAGTAGTGCCGAGAGGAAAGGAGGAGAATTAAGGAAGTGATCATAAAAAATAAGGGAGATCATTTCGGCAAGCACAATACATACTCTTGGGGTTCAGATATTACTTGGAAATGGGTTTGGAGTTCAAACACATCTGAACAAAGGCAGTGACAGAATTGATGAAGTAAATCAAGCTTGCTCTTGGGGATAAGGATGCTTGAGCAGAGATTCGGGATGAGCAGGGACAGGGCCTCCTGTAGAGGCTCTTCTTAAAACTATCTTGGGCTCAATATGGGGATGATTCACAGCAGACAGTCACATACCTAAAGTCAAAGATGTTTGAACATTTCCAGGAAAGCTGGAGAAATGGACTCTGTTGAGGAATCCAGCAGTCAATGGCAGTCACTGTCCAATAGGTGTGAGGATGCCAGGGATTCTATTAGAAGACAAAGTCAAAGGGACAGTGATCCTGTGGGGATTCAGACTGAAAAGATGAGAGCCACAGGAAAGGCTCTAAGAGTTAATGAGAAAAGCCCCATTATTGTTATTTGTCTCTTCCCCATTATGAATATGTAATACAGGAACTTACTTTCCCCTTCCTAGGGTTAATTTCTTCCGAGAATAAGAATTTCCATCATTTGAGGAGATTAAAAGAGGTAATGTGCACAAAGCACTCAACAATAACCATTAGTAGGAAGAGATTCAAAGGAAGTCTTATATTTTTAAGATTTAATTCATATATTACTTGTCAACTAAGAAGAGAATGAAAAATGGTTAATACATGAGAGTCTTTAGAAAAATGATCTTAAGTGACTAATCAGGCATGATCATTCCTAAGAGAATAGGAGTCTATAGTTCAATGACAGATATAGGGATATGCATCTGTAAGAAGCCTATGGCTTTCTTTGAAGGAATAATAATTCATACTGAGTAGGGCCTTGAAAACTGTTCTGTTATCCATAGAGTAGCTTAGTGTGGGGTCAGTGCTGTACAGTTGTAGCTGTGTTGATATGACAGACACATTTTATCATCTAGAGCAAGACTTTCAGCACAGCCTACTAAGTAAACACCTCAGAACTATTTTCTCTATATAAGTACACACACACACACACACACACACACACACACACACACACATATATTTGCCTGTACATATATGTGTACATGTATGCATGGCTGTCTATTATACAGGGAAGTTCATACTGTAGTGCATTCATCATTTTATCCAGTTCTACATGTCCATCATCTCAAAAATGAAAATCCAGATTCATAGTCTATATCTGGCCTTTTACAGACTATAAATATTTTACATAAGGGACTGTAAGAACATGTGACCTTGTATGACTATATTTTTCCCTTAATAGTTTTGGTATTTACCTATTTTATAACACACTAATAACTTCTATCAATCCTCCCTATACCCAAGTAATAGTCTGTCACATAACCTGACACAATTTGTTTTCACATTTGTCAGTAAATTGATATTTATTTGGTCCTTGCAAAACTGCTTCAGTGAGCATGTGCTTCTATCAACTCTTAAAGCATCTCTAGGAAGTGGCATGTGTCAGATTCTGGCCTAACCCACCTAAGGTGGGTGGAGGGGATTTTAGCAGAGGGAAAGTAGAGAGAATCTGTTTAAAGTATTTGGTGAAAGATGAGAATGACTGTGTAATTTCAGCACTCTTCAGTAAACAAAATCATTTTATAAGACTGATGGAACATCTCTGCTGAAGGTCCATATATAGATGCTTTTCAATAATGCAGGTCTAGAGAAAGAGCAATGTTTCCAGACAAATCAAAGCTAAGTGGCACAAGTAAATTAGTGCTGTCCTGTGTCAAATGCAGACACAGTACCTGAAGTAATATATAACCTACTGAGACATATTCTACTTTTCTTTTCACAGATTTCTTTCTGAACATACCTCAAGAGTAAGGTAGAGGGCTATGCATTACACATTTTGTACCATTTGGGTGAATAATGAATTTGAATGCACAAAAAAAAAAAAAAAAAAAAAAAAAAGCAAAAAGCCTCAGAGACCCCTCACAGTGATCTGAGAAGGCAT
Source organism: Peromyscus eremicus (assembly GCF_949786415.1). NCBI lineage: Eukaryota > Metazoa > Chordata > Mammalia > Rodentia > Cricetidae > Peromyscus > Peromyscus eremicus. The sequence goes on along the minus strand of NC_081426.1, from coordinate 42,695,392 downwards.
GTCAGGATTAGTCAAAGCTACATGTGGATAATGTCCAGGGTAAAAAGAAAAGAAATTGCTATGGCAATTATTTTAATGAAAAGAAACACTCAGTGTCAGGTCTACGCATTATCTTATCCAGGAAGCTCACTGATGTCTCAGAGAGGTGTGAATGGGTCTTTTGATGGGAAGCTTTGTACTTCTGTAAAAGCTTACTTATGAGAAGTTCAAAGTGCCTTCTGTGGCCTTTCTGAGTCCCTTTCAACCTCTTTGTGGGATAGATGGCAAATGTTATTCTCATCTTACAGATGATAGGAAAGTTGAAATGCCCAGAGGTTAAATGTGTGTTCCACATTCCCCTTTCAGATTTCTAGGGCAAGACCTAAGAATCGCTTCCAGAAAGGGCATATAGTTGGCTTTGTCACCTCCCTGCCCTTTGTCACAAGGTTGGCACATAATGGTTATAAAAAGTCTAGGTAATCCAACAAAAGAAGAGACATATTTTCAATCAAGAACCCAAATGCCCAAACTGAGTTTTGTGTTGTTGGGTCATGATGATGTGACAAGACTCACAACATGGAGGGATTTTTCACATTTGTTTTATACTTTATTTACTGGTAATAATACTGTTGTGTTGATATCATGAGCTCTTCTTACATATCTTGGTCATATAGAAAGTTCTCTTTATCCTAACATTCATTTCACTGTAATAATGGAACAAACTACAAAGCGACCCCAAACACAAGTTCTACCTAGCAAATAACACAGGTGTAACGATTTTTAGTATAAGATGGATAATTCCTTCTGAGGCAAAACTTAATATTGATGAGCACTTTATTCATTATGCTATTTATTCTAGCACCTGTCATTACCTTAGGGCCCTGATGTCATAAACACTGGCTGACTATCAGAATTTCTGTATGTGTTTGTTTTATCCATTAAGTTACAAAAGTGGGTATTAAAATAAAAATGAAGTAATAAAATAAATAATAAACAAATAAAAGTTAGCACATATATGGAGAAGGATTTATGAAGAAAAATTTTAAAAATATTTCCATTTTCTAATTTCCTAAAACTTTCTGGATTATACTATGCAATATTTAACAATGTATGTTGCATATATCTTTCAAGTATAGTGTCTAGTTTTTCTATAATAACTTTGAATTTAATTTCTAGTATTTACATCCATATTCTGTTCTTCAGCCATGTTTCAACTCATTGAGTCAAATCATCTAGTGCTATATGTTTGAAATGATAGTTCCCAAAAAGTTTTAAAAACCTATATCAGTCCTGTACATATGCAATTTTATGTGCAAATTAGAAGATTTGTTTGTAATAAAGTATAACTGTGTTACATATAAACTATTCATAACACTTAAAGCCATGTGAGTATAATATATACATTTATAACATACACATATTTCATAAATTTTAACACATGCTAGATATATAATTTTAATTTTTCTCAAGAGATTTAAAGCATTAACACAGCCTCCCAATTCTAGCACTAAGAACCTTCTGGATTAGTGTCTCCCATAATGGAGAAGACAGTTTCAAGTCTTTTCAAGCCCAACAACTAATTCTGATTCCAGCTTCTGTTAAATACTCCTTCCCAGCAGGCTGCTATCCAAGTATATAAAGATTTATTTTTTGATTATAATGCAATTTCTAAAAGTCATAAAAAACACATATATTTTATACATTCTGGTAAAGAAAAGAATTATATTCCTTTAGAAAACATGGGTAAATTCAGAAAAACAGCCAGTTCCTGCTTCATGGGATGAGCATTTTGCAGTGGTTGGTAATTATTGATGGGGAAATTAAGCATCTACTAAAGAAGAATGTTCATCATCATTTATGTAACGGTAAAAAAATAAAAAAAAAACTGTTCTGTAACTACAGGGAAGATATTTTTACTGTGTGGAACATTCTAGTTTGAGGAATTTGGAGTTGTTTTTGTATTATGATTATCAAAATTTTGTGCAGATTTCTTTAACACTGTGAAATTTGAGCAAGAGAAGAATTTTTAATGTCCAAATGGGGACTTGGAGAGAACTCTTCCTAGACAAATATAATGAGAGAAAGTACTAGCATGTTTGATCCCTTCTTAAGTTTGCTGTTCTTGAAGGGATATTAAGAAGTCATCACAGTAACCCTTCCTTGTTCAAAAGTCATCATAGGAAAACGACTGTCACAGGACATTACTCTCAGCTATGGAGGCAGTATTATACTTGGATGCAATAAATAAACAGCTAACTATATATTGTTGTTAAATACTTGGAGGATCATTCATAGGAAATAATATCCAGTCCTTAACATAACTGCTATTACACATGTAGTTGTTTTCTGACCTCTGTGCTGACTGGAGAAGTGAACAATTTAAATAGTCACTATTACTGTGAATTTTAAATAATCTAAAAATTCCACTTGATTCATCTTTAATATGTTTAGCTTAAAGGAATGTGTGAAGTTTGGGAGGATAATGAGACCAAACAAAAAGGCAAAGTTACCCAAGTAGAAATCGTAGATTGCTTCAGAGGTCAGGATGTGGAGTGAAGAACCCAATTCATGGATTTCGGGACACCTGGATCTACCTTGATGAAGGCAGAGAATCAGCTATAGTTTTCATCTACAATAGAGTTCATGTTTAGGACTTGCAGCACAGATACAAGTTCATGATCAAACACGACTAATCATTAAACAAGGGAAGGGATCCCTCTCCAGTTCAACTTCAATGTCTACGAAGTTGTTTTGTAAACTCTTAAAAATAAAAAATTATAGTACAAAATTATGGGGTGACCAGGAAGATTAATTGTTCCTGATCATGAAAGCATTGGCATAGCATGGGCACAAAATCTCATTAAGTGCTACCCGTCTTTGCCATTCTCACGTACTGAATACATTTGTGGACTGACAGTAGTTAGTTATCCCTAGCTGGTTGCCTGGTGTCTGTGCTTTGAAAATCTTCTACTGATAAGCAAAGTGAGTAAAGGAGGGAGGAAAAGGAAGATATGACATTTCCATGCTGAGGACTTGATGTGTATTATTGAAGCTTTGCACCAATCTCATAATGTAAATAAAACCTGCCTTAAAATGCATGCCACTTTCCATAGTTAATGAAGTTAGCAGGTTCAAAATCCAGTGTGGCTTCTTTGTACTCACTTTCAACCCATGACCACTTGCTGGCACTAACATAAACGAAGGCATAATGAGAAGGGTGGTCTCAGCTTCAATGTCTCCCTTTTAAAAGTATGACTTTATTTTTCTCTCCTCGAATTTCAGATGTTCTAATATGCTTTTGACTTCTGTGACATATCTATTTACTATCATTTGCCTATCAATCATCCATATATGCATCCATATATACTTCTGTCATTCACCCGTTCCATCATTTCATCTGTTTGTTAGGATAGAGGAGAAGAGTTGATACCTTATTTGGACTTCAAGGACAAAAATTTCTGCATTTTCCTGCCACTGATTTGACTTATCTATAAAACCTTATAAATCTAGTATTTTGTACCATAGTATTTGTCTTTTTTAAAATATTTTCGAGTGTAAACTGAAAGGAAAATTGTCTAGTATTTTAGTCACTGTTTTTCAGAGAAAGTACCCATAATTTACTGAGTATTTCCCCTAGGTGGCCAGTTGTGTTGACACCACAAGAAATATAAATACAAAAGTTCTTGTTTTAACATTAGTAGATTACAATTCACTGTCATATTTGAACATTTAATGGTTGTTTATCTTTGAAATTGGTTTAACCTCCTTGACTCCTGCTCTCCCAGTAGAATTCAACAAAAATGTACTTATGTGATAAAGTGATTTTTACATGATGGCCCACTTAAATTTTGTCAAAACAGGCTATGTGTTTCCGTTTGTTTGGCTATTTGTCTCTGTGCTTTATCCGACCTTGGTCTCAACAATTCTCGCTCATATAAACCCTCCTCATTCTCGCTAATTGGACTCCCAGAGATCCACCTGGGGCCTAGTCATGGATCTCTGCATCCAGATCCCTCAGTAGTTGGATGAGGTTTCTAGCACGACAGTTAGGGTGTTTGGCCATCCCATCACCAGAGTAGGTCAGTTCGGACTGTCTCTCCACCATTGCCAGCAGTCTGTTGTGGGGGTATCTTTGTGGATTTCTGTGGGCCTCTCTAGCACTTTGTTTCTTCCTATTCTCATGTGGTCTTCATTTACCATGGTCTCCTATTCCTTGTTCTCCCTCTCTGTTGTTGATCCAGCTGGGATCTCCCACTCACCCAAGCTCTCTTTCCCTCGACCCTCGCCCTTCACTACCCCCACTCATGTCCAGGCTGTTCATGTAGATCTCATTCCATTTCTCTGTCGTTGGGCGATCCCTGTGTCTTTCTTGGGGTCCTGTTTTCCAGGTAGCCTGCCTGGTGATGTGAGTAGCAGTCCAGTCATCCTTGTTCCACATCTAGTATCCTGTTATGAGTGAGTACATACCATGTTTGTCTTTCTGAGTCTGGGATACCTCACTCAGGATGATTTTTTCTAGATCCATCCATTTGTCTGCAAACCTCATGATGTCATTGTTTTTCTCTGCTGAGTAGTATTCCATTGTGTATGTGTACCACATTTTGTTTATCCATTCTTCAGTTGAAGGGCATCTAGGTTGTTTCCATGTTCTGGCTATTACAAACAACGCTGATATGAACATAGCTGTACAAGTGCTCTTGTGGTGTGGTTGAGCATTCCTTGGGTATATGCCCAAGAGTGGTATAGCTGGATCTTGGGGGAGATGGATTCCCAATTTTCTAAGAAATCGCCATATTGATTTCCAAAGTGGTTGTACAAGCTTGCATTCCCAATGGCTGAGGGGTCACCAACTGGATCAGGCCCTCTGAGTGGGTGAGACAGTTGATTGGCCTGATCTGTTTGGGAGGCATCCAGGCAGTGGGACCGGGTCCTGTGCTCATTGCATGAGTTGGCTGTTTGAAACCTGGGGCCTATGCAGGGTCCCTTGGCTCGGCATGGGAGGAGGGGACTGGACCTACCTGGACTGAGTCCACCAGGTTGATCTCAGTCTGTGGGGAAGGCTTTGCCCTGGAGGAGATTGGAATGGGGGGCAGGCTGGGGGGAAGGTGAGGGGGGCGGGAGGGGGGAGAACAAGGGAATCTGTGGCTGATATGTAGAACTGAATTGTATTGCAAAATAAAAATTAAAAAAAAAAAAACAGGCTATGAAAGCACCCGTTTTTAGAAGTGAGTTCACAAAATATCTGTTGTAAGAGGAAATTAATCCCAGTAGGGTCTGTTAGATATAAAAAACTTTGTGAAATATAGAGTGATATATTCATTTTTATTACCACTAAGGCAATTTGCCTGGTTAAAATCAAACTCAGCATTTGAATACTGTCAAGTATTCGAATACCAAGGCTTGAGGCAGTCTGTGAAATGAATAGTGAACAACCAGATGTTCACAGTCACACCTGGCTTTGCTACACTCTTATCCACACAAGTGAATTGGGAGAATGCACATTGACACTGAGCTGAGTTAACCTCTTCAGGTGAATGTTCCAGCTCCTGCGGATGCCTGGGTGTCTGGCCCTTCAACCATCCATCTCGTGCACATCATCTTCTTATGATTTTATGTTTCCTCTTCCCTCTCCAGGCATACTGGGACATATTTCCAAAGACGAATACCTAAAGAATAGCTTTTAACTGATAAAGATCCATGCTCTCAATTTCAATATTTTGTACCCAACAAAACCAAATCACATTTCTAATATATAAAATGCCACCACTTTGCTCAATACTCAGGTCCACAATGTCAATAAGGACTGATGGTAAATGGCTAATCGCAGAAATATGGGAGCTGTTCACTAGGTTATATGACCTCAAAGCAAATTTCTTATCCTTTATTCTTTTATTTTACACACTATAAAGTAGTTGGATTAGGTGATCTAAACTGTCTCTTCCAATTTTAAAATTCTTTGATCCATGGAAACAACTAATCCCTCTTATTTGTTTTTTTTGTTCCTTATTTTAAGTTCAAATTTGCTGATTTCAGGAAAGGTCCTCAAAGAAGAACACACAGAATATTAGTAATATAATCCTTATAATAAATAAATAGATAATGTGGAGTAACTTAGATGAAAGATAAAAGACATGGAAAATTATATTTTCATAATTAAATTTTAAATGGTGATATTGAATGTCTACGTTTCACTTACAAGCCAAATTCTGTTAGTGATTATTAAAAATATTAGTTCAATTTTACATTTACCTTTCCCTCAAGAAGATGTTCTCCTCGTTAAATTATCTTTTTTTTTTCAGATTTTGCTATAAAAATTTTCTTTAGTTCCCCCATTCTTTGCCAGTGGATTTATAATTTGGCAACTTCATGACACAAGGACTAACACATTTCAAAATCCTCATTTCTTCCTATCCTTCCATGATTTACACGAGCAATGGTAAGATGTAGGCACATCATGGGGACAGTTATAAGAAACAAATGCTCTTGATTCTGTGGCTTAAACTAAGAACGCCCTGCTAATTATTTTATGTATTATAAATTAAAAGATGATGCTTCAACACAGAGTAGTAATCATAAAATAATAATTAAATGACACTTATAATACAAAACATAGAATATACAAAGATGATTAAAATAATAAACCAAACCAAAGTTGATTGGAAACAAAGCAATTTATTCCTAAGTTAAGGGAGTATAATAGTTACTGTTCTATGGCAGTGAGGAGATGTCATGACTAAGGTAACACATAAAAGAAAGCATTTAATTGGGAGCTTACTTACAATTTTATAGGAATAATCCATTACATTTATTACAGGGAGCATAGTGATAGGCAGGCTGATACAGTGCTGGAAAAGTAGCTGAGAACTTTACATCCTGATCCACAAGGAGCTGTTGCTTGAATTCTAAATTGATCTTGCAATTAAAAAAAACCCTGAGCCAAATATTGGGGTTAATGTTGAAAGATCAGAGAGACAAAGGAACAAGCCACCTCTTACCTCTAGGACTCCTCAGCCTGAAAAGCTTCTAGTCTTTGACTCATCACGCCTTATATATCTTTCTCTACCCAACCACTAAAGGCCTATGTGCTTCCCAAGCAAAGGCATGAGATCTCAAGCGCTGGGATTAAAGGCATATGATTCTCAAGTACTGGGATTAAAGGTGTGTGCCACCACTGCCTGGCTCTGTTTTTCTCCTAGTCTGAGTTGATTTCATTCCAGGGTGGCTTTGAACTCACAGATATTGAGAAGGACCTCTGCCTCCTGAGTGCTAGGATTAAAGGTGTGTGCCACCACTGCCTGACATCTATGCTTAATCTAATCACTTGTTCTGTCCTTTGATCTTCAGGCAAATTTTATTAGGGTACATAATATATCACCACAGGCATCTGGAGAAGAGAGAGAAAGAGGGAAGGAGAGATAGGGAGAGAGAGAGAGGAGAGAGAGGAGAGAGAGAGAGAGAGAGAGAGAGAGAGAGAGAGAGAGAGAGAGAGAGAGAGAGAGAGTGTCTGGCCCTATCTTGGGTTTTGAAAAACTCAACGTACACCCCCAGTGACACACCTCCTCCAGCAAAGACATGCCTGCTCCAACAAGACCACCTCTTCTAATCCTTCTCAACTGTTTGCAAACTGGGAACTAAAAATGCAATATATGAGATATGAGGCTACGGGGTCCATCCTCATACAAACCAACACAGCGAGGGTTACCTACACCTCCCTAAATGTAGAAATGAATGAATGAGTATCTTCTAAATGCAAGTGTGTGTAACAGATCACTATGATGGACTTAAGTCAGGCAGCACAGGTGTAGGAGCTGAGAAAGCCCTTAAAACTTAATCTACATGACACCTTCTGGTACCATCAAGCTAGTTCACAGGGAGCAGACTTTCAGATAAGATCCAGCTTGGATCTTTTGTGTCCTGTACCATGGCCATAAGTGTATTCAGCAATACAAACTTATTGTTCACCTCTGGGAGGCAACCATGGGCAATAACAATAGTCTGTAATTTTTTGAGAATTTATTGGTCAACCGTGGCCAAGAACTCAAAAGAGCTACTCATGCTGGAGTTTTTGTTTGCTAGTTTATGGCTCTTTGGTGGGAGCATTGTCAGCCTAGGTGGGTAAATTTAACTATACATGTGTAACAATTAAAGAAAAAGCCCATGAATTTGAAAAAAAAAAGCAAGAGAGGGCTTTGGAGGAGGAAAAGGAAGGATGGGAATTATGTAATTATGTTTTGATTTCAAAAATAATTAAGGAAAAACTAATCTTCATTCCACTGTGTGGAGAAAGCCAACAAAAAAAATTTATGTACTTTTTCTAACCTCATAAACCCAATAATATGGGTCTTGGTGACCACATTTCATATAAAGGAAACTGAGCAAAGAAATACTTTCATAGGCCAGTTGTAAGTTCTGTAGTGCTTAGCTGTGAGAATTAGTCTTCATCACACTAACAGAAGTGTTCCAATTTGCTTCATATGTGGGACAGAAAGAATCCTAATCCTCTTTCTGCCTCTGTTTGCCCCAAATTTGTACATAACCTTCATTTAATAGGTTTGGGAAAACTATCAATCTATGTTGACTTTTCTTTCAGTGGTATTTATAATCTTTCTTTATTAAAATAAATTTGAATTTTAATCGAGTATAAACAATATTCATTTTCTCATTTTATTAGTGATGAGATGTAAGCTTTAATTGCTGTTATTGAGGACTTAGCAACTTTAACTACCGGGTCTCAGAGATGTGTCTCATTCAAATGTGCATTTTAATAAAGCATTTATTCTAAGGTTTGAAACATATTCTAATAGTTACAAATAACTCCAAACTTAAGTATTGCATGGTGCATTAAAAGGAGTATTTTTAGAATCAGAATTCATCAACATTGCTACAGAATTAACATTCTACATCTCAGCTTGATGGGGAAGTCAACTGGAAAGACATTTTCCTCTCTGTGGGATTACTGTGTATATATTCAGTCTTATAAAAAAGGATAGATCCATAGCCTATTGCAAACAAATTCTTTCAAAATTACTTAGTCCTACTCTGTAAATATTGACTATCTGTCACTGTGATACAGCATTATGATGAACAAACATTTCTTTCCAAAGTACAACATTAAGCTATTCAGGTGATTGAGTGATTTATAGGAAAATATTTTATAGATAGCTTTGGTCATAAACCATTTATAGTTTTGTTTTGGTCATTAGGCAATATAAAAGAGAAATTGTTTCCAGTATTTGATCATCTTCTACAGACAGGAAAATAAGACAGTGTGGAGAATTATTTTTATTAAATTATTGAAATAATCAAATGTGGCAATGCAAGGTTTCTCCCATCCTTGAAAAAATGATGCCAGCAGTTGGATGTCCTAATAGCAATCATTCCTAATACCAATCAATAAGTTGGTACAACTTACTGAAGCTCTTCCATGTGTCTTCCAAGTGGGCGATCATTAGGCTCCTCTTCAGCTGTCAGTCTTGACCACAGACTCCAACAAGGCCTCTACTATGTTGGAAGCTGACAAACCAACATGGTTCAATTTTTATTGTTCCTTTGTTAATACCATAATACTATGATTTCATTTATAATAAGAAAATAGGAGGGCATTATGAACCGAGTTATATAGTGCTCAAAATAAATAAGCCGTTTATTTGGCTTATGTATTGAGAATGGTATCTGAGGCAAGAGCTGCAGTTTCTAAGATGGAGTTGTTTCAGTTAAGACTCTTATTAGTGGGATCTATACAATAGACTAGGGTAGACTATTTCAACTCTGTGGCTCACTATGGCCCATGTATTCCTGGAATTTATGATTGTCTAGCACACCAGCTATCAGCCCAATTAGCAAATCTGTTTAAATGAATAGTGTTTAATAATTATGCAAAAAGTCATTTCCAGAAAAATATGTTTTCTTTCATATTTATTTCTTTTCTTTCACATTTCTATCCTTGAATACTAAGTCTTCGATCTACATTCTAAAGTACACTGTAACATTTGAAGGTGACTCTCAATGTAAATTATCATTGCAGTGTTATCACTAAAAATTAGTGAAATACCTTAAACCACAAAGGGACCCACTACTATAAGCAGTTATTTTTGTTCCAATATGACATATACCTGGGGATAATATCAGCCTTTATGTGAATTGCCTTGTAGAAAATGGCCACTTTCTCAAGAGAGAAATGGTGCTCATGCTGCTGTTGATAACAAAATTTACAAGAACTGAGTCATAAGTGTACTAGACAATTTTATATGGGGAGAGATTCACTCACTGTAACACTTGGAGGAATTGCTACTGTTTTGTTTGTCAAAGTTCCCCAGAGAAACCGGATCAATAGCTTGTGACCGTTTATGCATATGTACATGAATATGAATATATAGGTATATGCATAGAGATACATAGAATCTTATTATGAATTACATCATGTAATTATAAAGACTACGAATTTAACAATTTGTATTCTGAAAGCTAAAGATCCAGGAAAGCCAGTGGTATCTAATCTGATCTGCCAGAACTCCATAGGAGTCAATAGTTTATGTGAGCCCTGGTCCAAGGGCAGCAATATGCAGTGTCTTTTGTAGACAGGGTTTTTTTTTTCTCTGTCTATTCAAACCTCAATGGATTGGATGACACTTGCCCACTGTGGAAGAGGGGTCTAGTGTACCAATTCCACTGATGCAAATGATAATCTTACATGGAAAGTTCTTCATAGATACACCCCAAAGGTAAGAATATTTTAAATCTGAGCACTCCTTGGTGTAGTTACAGTGTCACATATAATTAATTATTGACTTCCCTCTACTGCAAGATGAAATGACTGAGGCAGAATCTCAAAAAGGGCGTAGTGTTAACTTGTGTTCTCCACTAAGGGTTTTGTTTATAAATTGCAAAGGTTTTTCTTGTATAAATTTGTTTGATTATTAACTTTAAGTTATTCATATAGAAGCCACAGGTTATAGTCTTTGTATCTTTTACATTTTCTGACATTTTCCTCAGTTCCAAGAGTTGAAGAACATAAGGAATATATTCTTGATCCCATTGCTAACATACTGCAGTTCTCATGGTTAACTGAGAATTTTATCTCATGGTTAACTATTTATTTTGTATTTGAATCCAAACTAGAACGCCTGAAATCCAGTTTGCTGTTTCCAGCTGCTAACTCCAGCTGCCTGTAGTGATTTATAAAAAAGGAAAATAATGCAACATAAAACAAGGAAGAGCCCAGCTCTGAGCATGACACACAACACATGTCAAGTTTCCTCACATTATCACCTAGGGACCCATGAGCTGATTCCCAGTGCCTGCATAATTCATTATTGTCATTTCCTGACTGAGATTTCCCGATCCATCTCGTTTGTCTTCCACAAAGCCTGGGGCTTCTGCACTTATACTTTTAGTTTATATCTTCCTCACCTGGTAACCCAGACATGAATATCTGACTTACTTTTAATTCTTTCTCAGCCTCTTACTTATTGCTTCTTCAAGACTCTTTATCACTCAAGAGCTGAAGATTACAAAAAATTCTATTTTACAGGTCATAAATAAAACTTATGTTCATTTATAAAATTCACAAATATCTTTAGTTACCCTGCTTACCATTATTAACTAACATTTGGGTACATACTCAATATTTTTTTCATGTTTATTCAATTTGAATTGTATTATACAAATTATAATAATTCTGTTTTATTTCCTTTATTTTTGACCTAAATTCAAACTATTAAGATACTTACACTTGTGAAATATTCTTCTGAACCAGGATTTATGGTAGCCCTTCTGACTGATGCCCCATATATAAGCATATAATAAAAGTCATTTATTAATTTATATAGCACATTTCCTATTTTGGTCTACTTAGGCTCTTAAGTTGAACTTTCCGTATTGTAGATAACTTTGAGGTGAGCATCCTTACAGATAACCATCTCATTATATCCTTTATAGAGACTTGGAGAGGAAAAAGCTCTACAGCAAGGGTAGGTTTTTGAGGAAATATGCCTTAATAATACAAATGTCTTTCCTCTAGCTTGAAGTGTGAGCATTTGGTAGGAAGCAGAATTAAATTAGGTTTTGTTTAAGGTCTGTGTGAGCCAAATTCTCATTATTTTTACCTGTTTTATTGTCCTCATATCCTCATAAGTATCTGAATTCATTAGATGCTTATTCATTATTTATCTACTTTAGATTATAGCAGAACAAATATTTAGTTCTGCCTTCAAATAATACATGTAGGAAAAAATAGTTATTATCTTTTATTCTTTAAATGCCTCACTTTGGGTAATAATTAAGTGGCTGATTCTTTTATTTGTTACCATTTTCTCCACTGTATGTCTCATGTTATGCTCTTATGGAACACAATACAATTTAGAAAATAATTTGCACCTATTGATCATATCTTTTAAAGGGCAAAAATAAATGACCACTTGTCGAGGGTTTGTTTACAAATTATAGGTTAATTAAAATTTTGTCCACTTCTGATTTTAATATGAGATATAACTTACTTGACATGGTATTTTATGATAAGGCTTGCTGACATTTCATTTTGAAACACCACTGAAATAAACATAAAACCATTCTTATCTCAGGTCTGGTTCATATCAAAATTCAAAATCCATTTGAACGAGGGAGAAAGAGTCAAATGGCTAGAACTCAAATGTTACATTTCCATCTTGATTGATTTGAATGGCTGTAACATGTTTTAATGGAAAAACAAATCAAAATTACATCATGCGACACAATGTAGTTATATCAATGCAAATGCTATTCAAGTCCTACCTCTCTAGGTTTTTGCTGATGGAACACATCTTTACAAATATATATGTGCTGATGAGAATGGCACCTGTATTTTTTACATATGCCAAGATTCGGAGGCTTCTTAGAAAATACTTGACCTAAACAAAACATGCAGAGTAACTTACAACATTAGCCAGACAGCCTAATTCAAGATGATATGTCTGCTTGGCATGTGGTGAACAACCTCTGATTGCATCCTAAGTGGCAAAGAGCATCACAGACTGATACACAAGAAGCACACCAAACAGAATTGCTTTTATAATTTTTTTTTATTTAGAAGTTTTTTTTCCCATTTTTCATACTAACCACAGTTTCCTTTCCCGCCCTTCCTCCTGCTTACCACCCCTCCACACTCTCTACCCCCATCTACTCCTCAGAGAGAGTAAGGTCTCTCATGGGGAGTCAACAATGTCTAGCATATCAAGTTGAGGCAGGACCAAGCCCCTCCCCCTGTATCAAGGCTGAGCAAGGTGTCCCTCCATAGGGAATGGACTCCAAAAAGCCCGTTCATGCACTAGGGATAATCCTGGGCCCACTGCCAGTGGCCCCACCAACTACCCAAGCCACACAACTATGACCCACATTCAGAGGTCCTAGTTTGGTCCCAGGCAGGTTCCCCAGTTGTCAGTCCGGAGTTGCTTTTATAGCAAAGCCGTTCTTCCACAATAGGATTATTCCATTAATGAAAACAGAACCTTGATGAACAATTACTTCATGAATGTCAAGATTACAAAATTACTTACATATCATTTTAGGTACTAAAATCCCAAGACATGAATTAGAGGGATAAATACTCGAATCTCAGGAGACTTAAACATCTTTCCAAAGAAAGGATGAGTTTATTCACTTTTTCAGTTTTCCAGTAACATTAAGATGGCACTGTGGAAATACTTATTGGTGAAATTATTAAGGCCACTCCACGTAGTTAAAAGGGAGATTTATTTAGTGGCATAACTTACAAATAAAGGGATAGGTAGGTTGCGGGTTCTAGGAAAGACGCAGCGCAGTCCGGTGATGGCGATGTTCTCTGGAGAACTCTCCTTGGTCTACCTCTAGCATCCAGGGTCTAGGAAACAAGAGAAGCAGCCCATCCATATCTCGGGTCTTCAGGGTTCTCTCTTGGCTCTGCCTTGTAGGCGTGACAGTTACCGAAGCCTCAATGGGGGTTGGAACTTCCAGATCAAAGCTGGAATGGCTACCCACTACAAGTACCACCTTCTATAAGGAATCTCTCCTGTCACAGTCCCCAGGATGTTCCTCATACCCCACATACAGCACTCACTTTAACCTGTGAAATTATCTTTTAACAAGAATTAGCTGGATACTTGCTAAATACTGATCACCATGATTTTTTGAAACCAAAGGAATCTCTGCTTCACAGAATTTGTATCTTTGTTGCAGTTACTAAGCAAAGAAGCAACCAGCTTCTCTGATTTTTTTCTATGAAAAAAATGTTAGGTAAATGAGTATTATAAGGGTATAGAAAGCAGGATGAAGGACTAGGGAATACTCCAGGTATGTCAGGATGGCTCCTCCAGGACAAGCATTTCATCAGAGGCATAATGAAAAGTCAATTTGTGAATGCCTGGAGAGAACTTTTTAGACAGAGGAGGAAGTCATGTTTACAAGAGTCATGAAGTGGAAACATGAACCATGCATTGACGAGAAGCAACATCTGGCCAAAACACCATAAGATATGTGAGAAAGTATGAGTGAAATAAACGAGTTGGAAAAAATGAGCCAAGAAAGAGTACAAAGACCCTTTTCTTCCAAGGATCTTAGCCCTAGGATGACACATCAAAGCAATAGATCTACAAAGATATTTTATAGGTTGAAATGCAAAGAATGAGTTATCCTTGCTTTCATTAACCATGACAAAATGCAGCATTTTGCCTAATTATGAATACAGATAGTCAATCAAAGTGTTATAGTAAGACCTGCTACCTCATAACCTATAAACCTGAAGATATGTCATTATAAATACAATTGTCTTATATTATTCTTCACATTATTTGCTAGTTTCAAATTATAGTAGTTATTAGTCTTATTACTATAATCTAGTTGTAATATTGTGATAGTTATGTTGTGATATAACTGGTTATCTCTTTTTTCTTTTTTTCCCTTTTATTGAAAATAGATTCTTTTTTCATACGCTATATCCTGATTGTAGTTTGTTCTTCCTCTATCCCTCCTAGTTTCTCCTAATTACCCCTCCCATCCAGACCCACTCCCTTTCTGTTTCTCATTAGAAGAGAACAGGCTTCTAAGAGATAATAACAAAACATAAAAAAATAAAATATAATCAGATAAAACAAAACTACATTATGTAAAAGTTACAAATGAATGGATGGAAAGAACCCAAGAGAAGGCACAAGAATCTGAGACCCACTTGTTCACACTCTCAGGGATCCCATAAAAATACTAAACTAAAAGCTATAATATATATGCAGAGAACCTGGTGCAGACCAGTATAGGCCCTTTGCTTAGTGCTTCAGTCTCCGTTAATTCATATGAACTTGGCTCAGTTGACCTCATTCTCCTGGTGTCCTCCATACTTTCTGGCTCTTACACTCTTTGTGCCTTTTCTTCTGCAGAATTCCCTGAGCTCTGAAGGGAAGGATTTGATGAAGACATTCCATTTAGAGCTGTGTGCAACTGGATTTATTTTAAGTATATTGTCTTGTCTTTAATATATATTGTTTTATAATATAATATATATTATTTATATATGTAAACATATATGTAAATAGTATAGATAACATTTTTAAAAGAAAATACAAGTGTATCTATTATATATATATATATATATATATATATATATATATATATATAGAGAGAGAGAGAGAGAGAGAGAAATAGAAGACAGAAGGTTAAAACGGTAGAAGTGAAATAAATGTTAGAAGTATTAATCCACATTTTATTTTTTTATTAATAGAGTAACAACATAGCCACAGTCCCAGAACATAAGAACCAAAGTAATGTATGTGAGAAGTGTAAAATTTGAGAAGTATCTGGAATATATGTGTCTTTAAGTCACAAAATAATACTTTTTTCTTACCGTAGAACACATTTTTTAAATAACATTGAAGGTCAATGATTAAGGTCTAAGGAGTGTTGACAAGAGAGAATTCTTCAGTCTCTGTAATTTTGTAGTCTCTGTGACATTAAAGGTGCCCTCTGGATATTTTCTGATGCGCAGACCTGAGGGAAATTTGTATTCTTTATGCTTCACAGCTCCTCCTCCTACAAGGTATTCTGTTTTTGTTTTCTGTCTCTTCAGCACCTCTTGTGGCTTTGGTCTCCCATCATTAAACTCCCTGTCTTGTTTCTGTGTCTTTTTTATTGATACTGAGTCAATGTCTATGCTTAGTAATCTCCATTATATCCCAGCTTTCCCTTCCTAAAGCCTTACATTCTCTCCCCTCATGCATTTCCACTAGAATAGTTTGAATACATCCAGTTGGCAGTCAGGATAGATTTACGAGGCAAAATACATTATTCCCAAGGTCTCTGTAAACTATACTTGGTCATCCTGGTTCAGCTTCATCCCTGTGTTGAACTGAAGGCTTCGTTTCATGTGGCTGGTGACTTTCTGAAACCTAAACTCATTGTCTAACATTCAATCTTTATCTTACATAACTCTTGCCTATCTTTCTATTTTTGGTACCAAGGTGGTCCAGCTCCCTCCTGACTACAATGGTAAACTGTTCAGTTTCCTAGTCTCTGTTTGCTTTTCTCCTTTCTCTGCACATATTTCCCTTTTCACTGGAGTGCATTTGTCTGTGAAGTTCTGTTAGAAGATTTCTAACCATTTCCAGAGTCATAGTTCAATAATATAAGAGTTATCTCCTCAGTGAGTCTAGCTACCTTTTTGGTCCCTTTTACAAAGTCCTTTACTCCTCCACAGTAGAGCATCATGTTCTCTCCACTGATCTTCTATCACCAACATTTGTATATTATGCACACATAAACCACGTTGTGTTTCAGCTGCTTGCTTTCTTCTACACCATACTGGGAAGTTTCTTGTGTGAATGGAATAAATCTTAACATAATGCTTTGAACAGAGTAGGCTATTCAAGAATGTTGTTAGGTAACTATGTGAATGAATAGTTGGATGGAGGACTGAATGAAGTATAGAGTTCTTCTACATTTCTGCCAACCATGAGTTAAAACCTAAATCTACAGGAGTACTCAGCATGCATTAGCTTTTCAGTGCTATATTATTGATATATTTTATTTAATTCCTATAGATAGCCATAAAACTCTTAAATGATGCTTTAAAAGATAATTCTTAAAAATCTACACTTTGCTTATTTTAGATAAGTTCTATTAGCTAATTTTTTTAGTGATTCTTGTCGAATTTCACTTATTAAATTCTTTCTTTTAGCTGTATAGTTATTAATAAAGTCGTTGCTAATATAATTTTTTATTAAAACACTCTATATATTTTAAAATAAATAAATTGATCACTTTGTTATTCTCTGTGTCCATTACCATCCTCAGAGTAATAGTAACAATTCCTGTTGAAGTTTGAGCCTTTGTTATGGAATTTGCATTTGTGCTTACCAGGAAAAGAACAAAGGCAGTATCTTCAAGAGTTGACAAAGTATTTTAGCAGAGTCACTTAGCACCAGGAATGCACCAGCAAGAACAAAAAAAAAGCTTATTCTCTTGCTCATCTGCTCTATTGAGCCCCAGACTTCCAGCCAGCTTGCTCTGTTTCTCTGGTTGAGTGAATGTGTTTATCTTTCTGATCCTTGGCACTGACCGCAAGTTGGAAAAGGCTGGCATCTGTGAGATAATATTTTAGCATTACTGATAAATAGATGTGTGCTTCCACAAATTAATGCTGATAATATAGCTTGCAGTGCTACGGCCTGCTTCCTTGCCTCCTGATAAATGTTCTCTCACCTTTATCTGGAGTGGTGATCTCAAAAATGTTGAGAAATATAGGAAGAGCCTTATGTGCATATCACATGTAAATGTAAATGCAGATAGAAGAGCTCAGTGACCTCTAGAGTTATCTCCTTAAAATCTGTAACAGGAGTAAAGAGATCTCTTCTTTACCCAAAAGCAAATCAATGTTGTGGTATGAACCCAAAACATATTAATCTAAGGAACTTTCTTCTTTGTGGAAGAGTGTACAAATGTTTTTAATGCATATTCACACAGTTGTGTATTTTACCCATAGAAGTAACATTCCTACATCAATTAGGCAATGTTCTGGGACAGACCTTGTGTAAAACATAATTAATGTACACCAAACCTGGAACTAATTTGTGTGAAAAAGAACCATTAATTCAAAACACTTAGAAGTTTCCTATTTGCAAAATGTATGGACACTCATTTATTTAAACCTAAATGAGACACATTTAGCTAATCTTAATGTGTTAAGGGAACAAGGGTGAATCCGTAGACAAATGTATCAGTCCTCCAGTGTGTGTAATTCAGGAGCCTTCTGTGGAAATTAAGTCATTTAATTCAATAAGGGAAGAGGAATTCATGAAATTATTAGCCAAATTGAGTTCATGTACTTTATGCTGGTAGGTTGTTTAGTTTGTTCTATTGTAACAGATAACCACAGCCAGAGAGGTCTCAGACAAAAATTTGAGTCTGACTATAAATCTGGAGGCTCAAAGCCTGAAATCAAAGCAGTAACAGGTGCAAGTGCCCTGAAGAGGATCTGTGAGAGGATCACTCTATGGCTTCTCAGTTTCTGTGGGAGGCTGAGTCTACTTGGCATTTCTTGGATTGTTACTGCATTGCTCCATTTTAGGCCTTTGTCTTGCATGGTTATCATTCTGTTTATCTCTCTGCCTTCAAACATTGCTCTCTTTTAAAGGAAACCAGTCAATGAATTCAGAGACCATCTTTAGTTAGCAAGACCTTATCTTAGCAAATTTCATTTTCAGTGACCTTATTTCCAACTATGGTCATATGCTGAGGTTTGGGTTTGACATGAATTTGTGAGGGATATTAGTCAATAAAGTTGCTATATTCCTTTATTTGAAATAATAGTTGTATAATAGCTCAATGCCATCTATATCAAGTGAATTATATGTTCTTATATGTATGTAGATCTCAGGAAACTATACTCATACTCTTAGAACTATGTGAACAACAGCACACATTTATTTTCAGGTTAATCATGCCTCTACCAATCTGAAACTTCACCATCTAGCTCTATAATCTGTCTACATCTCCTTGTTCTAGCCTATAGCTATTTCCTGCCTTGGAACCCTTCCCAGGTATTTCCTCCACATACACATTTCAGTCTGGCTTTTCATGAGTGTCCTGGGCTTCCTTATCCTTGTATTCTCATCTCTTTTGGACTACCAAAGACGAGCTCCCTCACATTTGCTCTGAACTATTACTCTTTCTGTCTCATGCATTAAGCATCCTTTCTTCATTCACCAAATAGCTTAATTAACTGTTCATTTCTCCAGTTTCTTTTAGGATGTGAGGAGTTATTTTAAGACCTGGAAACTATACACAACACATAATAAGCACAGAAAGCTCCATGCCAAAAAAAATGAGTAAACTGCTGAATGAGAGTCAATGCAAAGCTCAGAACTAGGCACTAAGTAAAAAATGGGACAGGGATTTTGATCACAGAAGGCTTGATTATTTAAAAGCTGATAGGTTTGCAAATTGCCCTATTTCCAGAATGACCATCCCCAATGACAAAGGAGAATAAGTGAAATATGTTAGGAAATGATCAGCTTGAGTGATGATTCCAACTGTGTTGTAATCTCAAAAGAAGGTTTTTTGTTAGATTTGTTATTCCAGCTGGATACTCAAGCATAGGCATTGTTTGAAGAGATCCCTTTATTTAGGCATTGGATACAGTTAACATATGAGAGAGAATGTAACAGAATGAAAAAGGAAAAAGAATGGCTACAGCAATGTGATGAAATACCAGCTTACTCAGTTCCAATCAGCATTGCTATCATGATTAGGTCACTGCAGTGAAAGTCAAGTGGAAGTCAGAAGGATCATAAATCTCAGAGGTCTTGTGTGGTGGTGCAAACAGGAGATACTATAGGGGGATAAGAGGGAGAGTATGGTCATAGAAGTCCACCAGACTTCCTGGTCAGGAGAATCTATAAAGGAGTCAGCATAGGGTGGAAGGATAGCACATGGATGAAGAACTGACCACAAAAGGGCAAATGACAGGAGGAGAAAACAATACCCACAATGGATAGAAGTATGACTTAGAAGAGAGGAGCTGAACAGATCTAGGGTAATCCAAAGGAAAGAGAGGAAAATGGGACTTGGTGATGAAGGTGGTTATGGGTTTTCAGTGAAACAGAGTCCAGGGATAGATAGAAGTGAAAATGAGATCTGAATGAGTACCCAGGGCTGACTATGGTCAGACTCCATCTTGAGAAACAATATGTACATTCATATTTTTTTTTGTGAGTTGTTTTTATGTACAGCTATTGACATTGTCCTCTGCAGAATGGGTCTGTTTTGTGAATCCTAGTCTAACCATTCACAAAGACAATACAGAGAATTTTTTTATAGAGAGACCAATAAATGACTACATTTTCTAAAAAGCTATGTCACAACATCCATTAGTCTTATTTGTTAGTTTACAAATGAATCAGTATAAAGTTGATTGGAAGGAAAAGGGTGGGGTCCCCATATGAACTTTGAGAAGCTTTTTTCTATAAGACCAA
Organism: Peromyscus eremicus; assembly: GCF_949786415.1. Classification (NCBI taxonomy): domain Eukaryota; kingdom Metazoa; phylum Chordata; class Mammalia; order Rodentia; family Cricetidae; genus Peromyscus; species Peromyscus eremicus. Next base: position 42,674,945 of record NC_081426.1, on the reverse strand, counting down.
TTCCTTGCTTAAATGAAACAAAAAATTGCTGATCTACCTATTCCTCTAGAGCTTTGACACATCTTTATAGTTCCCTGAATCCCTATTCCAGGGCATGTAATTCCACATAAGTTCACTAATTAATTAGAAGGGACTCATGTTGATAACTAGTGTCATTTTTTCATGCTAAGAAAATGCTTTCAGATTGGTCACTGGGTTGGAAATCACATACAGGAATTTAAAAGAAATGAATAGGCACACACAGAGACTAATACACAACCATCAAAATACAGGTATCCAAAAAAAAGCTCACTAGTGTAGTGTCTTTAAAGAGATAGTGGCCACTGATAAAAGATGCAGTGCCAGATAATTTTTATACTTCAAAATTTAGGAAGGAAGACCTTAGAGAAGAAGGGATATATGATGCAGACAGAGAATAAAGGGTAAAACTGAGTTTTCAAAATCAAAGGGCACTGTGACATCCCACTGAGAGACAAATGCCCTGGTTAGAGTGACACATAACCAGCTGGAGCTATTGCTTCTGTCTTGAAGAAATCCAACCTCTATCATCTCTATCATTGCAGGTTTTAGAAAGTACTTCTTGTTTGGAAGGTTCTGGACATGGTTGAAATGGATAACTGTGTGTATCAACTTCATATACCTAGAAGAAGTGAACTTTAATTGAGGAATGCTTCCATCAGATTTGCCAAGATATGTCTCTCTGTGATATTTTCTTGATTGTTGATTGATGTGGGAGGGCATATCCTACTGAGGGCAATGCCACTCCTGGTCTTTTGACTGTGGACTGTCTAAGGCAGCTGAACATATTTGGATCAAACCAGTAAGTTGGGTTCTTGATGATGCCTGCATCAGTTCTTGCCTTGAGCTCCTGCCCTGGTTTACTTTGGTGATGGACTGTAGAGGAGGGTGAAATAAACAGTTTTCTTCCAAAGATGCCTTTGGTCATGCTGTTTATCACAGCCACAGTAAAACTAAAATAATGATTCTTCCTCAAAGAAGCAACCTGGTATCCTTGACCCAACAAAATTTTTCGATCAATAATGGTTTTCACTAAAGAAAGAGGGATGTTTACCAATTTTATTGCAACATTCTCAGTGCCGTTGACAGACTGAAGCTGTTCTCCACACACATCTGCTCAGACAGGCCTGTGCAAGCATTTGTGGTTATACTTGATTTACCTAAATAATTGAAATTAGTTTCCAGCTGTGAAATATAAAATTGAATTCTTCTGACTGCCCTGAGCTCTTTCTAAGAATGAGATGTGTTGCCAAACTGACAATTTACAAGAAACCTAAATCATATTTCAGAGAGAAGTCTGGTTGAGCAGTGCATCTGGTTTATACAAAATATCTAAGGCAATCAGTAGTGAAATAATTTGCTCAAGGTCACATAATAAACTACTTTAGAGCAGGTTAAATGAAGATTTCCTATCTGAAAACTTTTAGTATTTTAATCAACGACTGGAAGAAGATTCTGGCAAATATTCACTCATTATAATGTGAGTCCCCCAGTAGAGAGCAGAGCAAATTGGACATGTTCCTGAAACCAACTGGTTTTAGAAAAATACCCAATGCATCATTATGGTCATTGTCCAGTCATTATAGAGGATCACTGTGTTTCAAGATATTTCAACAATTTCATGGTGATTGTGGTATGAACAGCTAACAAACAGGAGTTAACCTTAGTGAATCATGACCTGTAAAAAGAAACAATTTTATGATAGAAAAAAAAACCCTCCTGCAAAGCATTTATAAATAAGTCTTAAGGGCAGCTTAAATTCTTCTAATGTAGGATCTCGGTTTTAAATTTTCACTCTAATCCTATTTGACAGCCAAAAACTCATTAGAAGACAGGATCATTGTTCTGATGCCAAAAATTTACAAAGCTCATGGAACCATGGAACAACTTCCTCCTCTGCATGAGTTCCTCATACCTACCATACACAGCTCTTATGAAGATGCCTACATGCAGTGCTAAGCAACCTACTCATGTAGTCTGGTTACAAATCCCTTACAGAAGCAACTCCAGGAAGCTACAGTTTAAGGATGTTCTCCATTATTGTGGGGAAGGCGCTTGAGCTGTATTCAAGATCAGGAAGCAGAATGAAATGGATACTGGTACTCTACTCTTTTTTTTTCCATTTTTATTTAGTCTGTGATAATAGCCCACATGATGCTTCTGCCCACATTCATGGTGGATCTTCTTATCTCAGTTAAACCTGCCTGGAAACATTGTCACAGACATACCCAGGAATTGGTCTCCAAGGAGATTTTAAGTCCCAGTTGACAATCAATATTAACCATCATGATATTTTAGCCACCAACATCCATAATGAGGTGATGTTGCCAGGGATTTGTCAGGAATGGCTGTATATTCATTCATGATCAGAAAGAGAGAACTGTAGTTTTAAGAACTGTAGTTTTCCATGTCTGTTGATATGCATTCTAGTGTTCCTTCCTGTCTTTAAGCCACTGATGATCTCTCAAATCAACTGTCTGTTCCCAGTTAACTGTGTTTTTAAATGTCTTCTTACAAATCCAATAATCAATGGCTTTAAGTTTGGGAGCATTTCTCTCATTGATTTCTGGGAGCTCAACTAATTTAAAAGGAAGAAAACTAATCCAGAATGAGCATTGACAGTGTGCCCTGATCATAGCTCATGTTGTTTACTCTGACAAGCATTCTGCCAATGAAGTGTTACCAACTGCATTTTCCAAATGAATAATGAACTCTAGGTATTTTAAATGACCTATCCAACATCTGGGATAGGATAGTGTTATCATAACCCTTATGAAACACACCAGGGCATCTTTGAGTATAACCATGCAACTATTAATAATTATGCTGAGTCAATTGTTATGAATCAGGATGGTCTCTGATGACATGTGCTATACCATCTCTTTGTGGATAGAAATAACCTATACAGAGTTCAAACATGAGAAAATCTTTGCCCCATATTTTAACAAAAAAGAATTCATATATATTGTAAATATCTTTCTTGTTAGCTAGAGGTTCTAAGTAGAGTCAAGAAAACAGATATGTGTTACTGATTCTCAGAAACCTGTGTCATAATGTTGAATCCCTAGTCTCTGGTAAATAGTGTTTAGGACCTTTGAGAGGTAATTTTATTTGGATCAAACCATAAGGGTGAGACTTTCCTATAGGATTAGGACCCTTTTAAAACATATTCTTTCTCCCTCCTTGATAGAAAGTACTAAAGGTGTTCTTTCTCCCTACTTGATAGAAAAAGTTGCCTACCAGTTTGGAAGAAAACCTCTACCAGACCCAGTACCTGGTTCTCAACTTGTGGTTTGTGACCACTTTGGGGGTCAAATATCATGTGTCCTGCATTCCAGGTATTTACATTACAATTCACAACAGTAGCAAAATTACAATTATATGGCAGCAATGAAAATGATTTTATGGTTGGGGGTCACCACAACATTAGAAACAGTATTAAAGGGTCGAAGCATCATGAAAGTTGGGAACCACTGTGTTAACAGACCCTTTATCTTGGGCTTACAATTCTCAAGAACTATAGGAATTTAATGTCCATTATATAATAACTCACTTTATGACATTATTTTGTTGTGGAAGTCTGAACTACAAGAGGAAGTATATATAAGCATTGTCTTAAAGTGCTGGGAAAGATTCCTAAAGTCAAGGGAAAAGTTTAATGACTAGGTAAGGCAGAGAGTGAGAGAATTCTGTTGTAGTCCCCACCACCACCACCACCAAAGAAGTCAATTGTCCTCATCTTCATTCCAAATGGAAAGGATGTGAGGCTGCTTGGAGAAGATCATGTAACTGGTAAGTTGGTGGCTTTAAGAACTTTTGTCCTGTAAACTATGATATAAAATGTGAATAAGGTTATATTGCCAAAGATAAACCAGAGAATAAGGGGCATATGGGACTCCCCCTCCCCCACAGCAGATAAGCTTCCCAGTTTCCATCAACAAAGTCTGGGAAGAGTATAATGTAAAACTGAAAAAAAGCTGACTTTGGGAAAAGAATCAAAAAGAAATCTCATTGTCAATTCTTACTTTTGGCAACACCTAATATACTCTGCCAGCAGAGAATTGACCAGCACTGTTCTGCATGCTTCGCATATGTCTATGGAGATTTAATCTAGTCTCTGAGATGCACTTTTATGGGGAGAGAACTGGGATATAAAGGGGAAGAATAATGTTCCTGACACAATTGATATGCATAGCAGGTGAGTTGCTTCTGTGTTTCTGGAAGAAATGATGCTCCACAAAGTCGCTAACAACAGCACAAACTCTTCTTACTATTCTACAGGCCAGAAGTCTAAACTAGGCTGACTCACTATCTTTTTAACCAAGGCTGTAGGATAGAATGATTTTCTTTAATGTTATTGTTGTTTGTTAGTTTTTGGCTTTCTTCTCTAGATTTTAGACACCACTTACATTCTTTGATTCATAGCGGTTTCTACATCTTCAAAACCAACAACATAGCTTGCCCCCCACCTCTTTCTGTCTCTCTGTTCGCTTCAGTGTGTGTGTGTGTGTGTGTGTGTGTGTGTGTGTGTGTGTGTGTGTCTGTCTGTCTATCTGTCTGCATTTCTGTATGTGTCTCTCTCTTCTTCCAAAATCCATGTTAATGCATTGACTTTTGACCCTGACTTCTTCTTATTAGGATCATTGACATTTATTCTGTCCCCTTTGTTCTTCCAAAATAATTTCCTAATCTTTAAATACTTAGATAAAAACCTGAGCATGCATGAAACTTTAAATTCAGCTACTCTGGAAGTTCAGGCAGGATGATTGGAAGTCCAAGGCCAAAATGGTTTATAGAGTTTGTTCAAGACTAGTGTGGATGGGTTGGTGAGACTTGCTTTAATAAACAAAGCAAAAAATAATTTTATATGCAAGGTCTTGCTGTTATTATTATTATTTCTTTTGCTATGGTAGAATGCCCTTCCAGTCTGATGACTCACACAAAGACACCTTTGGTAAGCTAGCATTACAGAGGTTCAAGCCTTAGAATTCTGGGTGCCATGTTGGCAGCCTGCAATCACTTCACTATAGTGACCACAGTATTTGACAAGTTCAAGTAATTTATTTTCACTCTATGATCCTTTCCAAGAATCTGCACATGGTGAATACACAATACTGAAGAGGCAAACCTAATCCGTTCACTTTAGCAGAGTACCAGCCTAGAAGATACAGGTTGAGTGATAATGACCTACACATAACAATGAAGCAAAAAGGACTGTGCATTAGAAATCAGCACAATGGGGACAGGACAAGAATAAAGTTAAAATTTACAGGTCACAGAAGACTTCTCAAAGCAAAGATCTGAATTATGAAACATTTTATATACTTGTATTCATATAAATAATATGTGTGAGAAAAATTTAAAGTATTTTGACAGCAGTTATTTAGGCAATAATTATCTATTAAATGATAGATAATTCCAACCTCATGTTGGATTTTTTTCCCTATGGTCCAAGCTTCTTAAAGAGATAAAATGATACATTAAAATGAGAAATGTGAAATATTATTTCTTTCTAGGAGTTTGTGTTATAATGCTTTTCAACTTTGAATAAATAGAAAATTCCCTCCATTAGCTGTGACAATGGATACTAAACCTGTTTCCAATGTGGTCTAGAAGGTATGAGGCCTTAAGCTTATTGAACTTCTGCTTTTTATATCTTTCATAATATATAAGACCATGCTACTCTTTGATAAAGAGTGAGGCCAAATTCCTAAAATACAACAGATAATGGACAGCACTTAGGACATTTTATGTTCCTTCTTTCACATTATGCTATTGTGGATTTCACATTAGGTTAGACAGTGTGAATGACATTGCCAATCCTGAAATCCAATTCTGGTTCTTCAGTTGCTCTAAGAAACCTGTCTAGTCTATTTTTAGAACAATTGACTCAGTTGAAAAAAAGCAGGCATCAGGGCTCTTTCATCAATGTTTGATCTGATGGATTCATCCAAATGCTGGTCAGCTTTGCACTGAGTGTTACTATGGGCAACCGGTTTAAGAACTCCCTATAAATAAGAGAACAGGAAGAAGATATACTGTGTGGACATTTATCTGTGCAGACGTTCCATTTTACTCATGTGTCTGCCTACATTTAGAGCCTAACACTTTGTTGATTTATCTCTCTGAGCTCTTATCCTTTCACCCCTGTAACACTGAAATGCATATGCAATTAGCTTCCCTCAGTCATCTTTCTCCCTTCCTGGTCTTTAAATCTACCAAAGCCACGGTGGATTAGCTAAAATAATGCTCTCACTACTTCCCTCAATGTCAGGAAGTTAAGATGATCAACCACTCAGTAAGTGGTGATCCTTATGTCAGGGTCTTTGGGTTACCAGTATTGCTCTGGCCCAAGGTAACTCAAGCAGTTTTCATTTATAGTCCTAGAGACAAAGGAAGCACTTGAGCAATGGACTGTATTCCAGGGCTAGATGACTTCAGTAGCCCTTGAAACAGAGGAGCTAAGGTTGAAAGAAATAAATAATTGATGCCAGTCTGTTTATCATTTTCTCATATATCTACCTATGCCTACCATTTATTTATCTGTCAACCATCTATCTCTATCTCACCTATCTATCATCTGTCTTTTATCTAAACTTTAGCTCAGTGAGGTCTTCAGTCTTTGTTGGAATAATCTTTTTTTTTTTTTTTTGGTAAGCACCTTGTAGAAATAGTTAATCCTATAGCAACAAGATTGGCTAACCTTTCAGAAAGTCATTGAGCATTTCCCAGGCCCCCAGGTTTCTATGTTTGCTGATTGAATACTTTTTTTTCTGAAGGGCAACAGTTGTCTGTTGAGCCAATAATACTTTAAAGGCCTACTCATTGTCTCAGTGGAAAATATTTCTAGGAATCCTAAACATATCCTCAAAATTTGCAACAGCTCTCTTGGGGGTGGACATTCTCAATTTGGATACTTAAGTCCCTTATCTTCTCCCTGGTAGATTAGAGCTGTTAACTACCTACGCATACCAAAGGGTTTTTATTTCCAGCAATTTTTTAAATTTGGTGCGATAAATACAACCAAGTCCAAATTTAGATCTATTTCTTGGTGACAATAAAGGAGTAAGTGCATAGATTTTTATCCCTAGTCCTATATGTTTCAGGGTATGTATGATTTGTCTGTAATTTAGTGAGAAACTGCAGTAGGTTTGATGTTTGCAACCATGGATTTTTCTAGTGTTCTTAGAAATATCAATGGCCTGTAGAAGATAAAAGTGAGTTATTCATTATGGTAAGAAAAGTTGAGATCTATTCACTTATTCATCAAAAATACACACTAATCCCCCTTTTGTATCAAGCTTTATTTGGGTACCTGAGGGATATATATATAATATATATATATATATATATATATATATATATATTATATATATAATTATATTATATGTAATTTTTATAAAATTTGGTGGACCCTACAGCCATACCACCCTAAACAACCCGATCTCGTCTGATCAGTTACTTTAATGAGCATTTTGAATGTGTATTTTAAAAGTTGTCTAGTAATTATATTAGTGGTTTCTGGTGAAACCTCTGTTGTCTCATAATAGCTTCTCAAATCAAGGTCAAAAGGCTGCTAATCATGAAGAATCTGTACTGTGGTTTTTATCTTAGATTCATACACTAATTTGTATTGAGAACTTAGGAAACTGACACATGGCCAAACACTGGCACATGTTTTAAAAACAGGTCAAGTAATGGTGCCAAGAACTCAGATTGTAATACTAGATCTCCATTTGACAGTGGACAGAGTAGACCAACTCTGTACCTCAGTTTCCTCATATGTTAAAGGAAACCCAATGAGAGCTAGTCCATAGACTGTGGTGAAGAGTGAATAAGTCAGTGTAGTTTTCTTCATCTGGTAAGATGATTTTTTTCTGTGAATATTGCTTACAACTACAATTAAATGCATAAGAGAATCTAGGCAATTATTATCCTTTCCTTCACAGGGCTCATCTGAAGCACAGATACTCCATATGTTTGTAGCTCCATTTCAGCCCTGCTTTGGAAAACCCTTCCAACTTCCTGACCACATGCTCTATATGTTATGGTACCCATAAATGAAATTATTCTTAATATAGAATAGTCTTTATATACTGAGTGGATCTGCTTCTCTGTGACATCTTAAACCAATAGATATAATTCCTTTAGGAAGTCATACAGTTGTGGAAGAAGGAGAAATGGGTAATGGTGTCTCATTCATAGTCTGGAGCAGTTCCTCCTCAGCTGTGTGATATTTAAGTTGCCCATCCTGTCAGTCTTCTACTTTTTACTCTATAAAGCAGGAATACCAATTCCTCCTTCTCAGTGTGCTCACAAATTTGAAGTAATCTGGTGTGGGGCAAGCACCTGGTGCATTGCTTGTCGTGTGTGAGGTTCAAAACAAGTTTGCTCTTCACCTTCTCAAAGCTGACAAAGTTATTCAGTCTCATATTGTTCACAGTAATTTACACCCTTAAAAATAGCTGCTACTAAGACAATGTGGAATTGAACTCATTTTTATATTCCTTACACTGATGGCAATGTAATGATGCTAGCTGCTTCGAAGTTGGTTCTCTTGCTGTTCTCATATGTATGCATATGGATATATAATAAATGCTCATCAGCAATACTGGTGAATTTTTCTCTCATAGCAAACAGCCAACAGCCTGAAAATCCCTCTGTAAAATCCTAACTAATAGAGTACTTTAGGTCTACTTTTTCTACTCATTGTGCAATGGGAAGGTCCTGGCTATGGATTTTAACCTTTAATGCACTTATTGAATTCTAGTTTGTCCTCCTTAAACTTCAGTTCCTTCTGAATACAGTCATTCTTCTACCTCCAACCTTGATCCCTTACCTGCTTCCTATTCTGAAAAAAAAAATAGATATCATGAAATATCCTTGATTTGTCTTTAACCATACGAGGATCTAGATAATCACAAAGAGTGCCTGGACAGACAGCTTAGTGAGTAAAAATGGTTGCTGTGCAATTATGAAGAAAGACCTACTTAAGAGTGAGGCATGATCATGATCATGTCCATGCCTGTCATGATAGTTTTGGGTTGAGGGGCTAAAAGAAAGGAGGGTTGCTGGTACTTGCTGGCTGTCAGCCTAGCTTCAGATTCAGTGAGTAACTGAATCTCAAAGGAGTAAACTGGAAAGTGATGGAGCTGGACATCCATGTCCTTTTATGAACCCCATGAATTCATAGACATGTTCTTTGTGCATATATATATATATGTGTGTGTGTGTGTGTGTGTGTGTGTGTGTGTGTGTGTGTGTGTGTGCATCTCTGCTATACATACACATTCACATATACACAATACACATACTCACACTTAAAAAATATAGAAAGAAAATTACAATGAAAATAGCCTGGCACACCATAGTACATCTGAAATCACAGTAGTAGAGAGTGGAGACTGGATGATCCCTGGCTCGCAGATGAACCAATGGTACACACACATACACACACACACACACACACACACACACACACACACACACACACAAATAAAAGAATAAAATGAAATACTATACTCAATAAGCATGCATACAGGCATGCTTGAATATAGAGAAGTTCTGACCTAACACACATGGGAGGAACTCAGTATGTCTTCTGAGAAAACGATGTTGGTGGAGTTCCATAAGATAGAAGTGAAAAAGTAAGACTGAAATGCAACACTCATCGGTTAAATAAGTGCATACATCTTTTTGTTAAATTTCATAGAAATGCTTATTACAATATTAGTGATTGAGCTGTGGCATACAAGCCTCAATGTTCATGAAATAAAGGCGGTGCCTTGATAATTGAAGTATGTTCATTATCAGAAAGAAAATACACCAAGGGAATAGAGATTCCTTTCAATCCATGCTTTCTTTATAAATCAGATCCTAAATCTACTCCACTGTTTCAAGCTTATCTTGAAATAATCAAAGAGATGTCCCTGAAGACCTTCAAAACTATGTCAAACTGAAAATAATGTGTTCTGTCATTACTTTGCTGAACTTGTGAATGTAATTAGATTGATTAAAAGCCAATAAGCACTGTTAGGATTAAGTGTTATTACAATTCGGGAGCTAGGTGCCAGGGAGCACACTCCAGAGGATTCAGTACAATCCCTGTTTCCTAAAACTTGTATGCCATGGGCTCACGGTGAGTGTTTAAAAAAAAATACATTCTTTCAAGGCCAGCCTGGTCTACAGAGGTAGTTCCAGGACAGCCAAGACTACACAAAAAAACCATCTAAAAAAAATACAACCTCTGTTCAATTGATAATGAGTGAGAAACAACACAAATTAGGAGAGAAAGATGATCATGGGTATTTAGTTTTTCATTTTTATTTTTGAAACTCACCACATAGTACTCCTACCTTTGTCTCCTAAGTGACACAACACAACATGTTCCAGGTTTTTATTTTGTAAGAGAGAGTTCATGTACACATCTATACAAATTATGATATTATAGGACAGTTAGTTATGTTTTACATCAATGGGAAGTGAAATTGTACACATGTAAGAGTTTTTGTCACTGCTTTGAGTTAACTTTAGTGGTTTTTTTTTTTTTCGTACCACTGATTCTTAGACTTCCATCACTGTCTTAATAACTTTTTTGAACAGTATTTCCTAGTCATTCCCTAAGATTAAAGCTTAATACAGTATCTATGATATGTGTTTGTCTCATGTACAGCTGCACTTTACCTATAACACAGGTTCGATTTTGTATTTACTTTTGTGATCTGTATGTGTGTGTACCCCAAATTCACACTTTAATATCTTACTTTCCAAGGGGATAGTAGGTAGGCCTTTGGGACTGATAAATGAATGAGATTACTCTCATGAATGGATTGAGAAGACCTAGACAATGTGCTCCAATGAAACCATCCTTCCTCAGGGAAGCAGGTTGTCACTGCCCTGGGTCTGCTGTCACCTTTCATCTTGATGCCCTGGCTTGAGAAACTTTAGGGAATTGATTTCTCTTGTTTATGAATTATCTCGTGTATGGCATTGGTTGGAAAAGCACAAGCAGACAAAGACAAGAATGATGTAGTTTCAGTCTCTTTAGGACTGAAAGGACACTTGTGACAATGACTGTCTTCCTGGCCTTCTTTCTGGTACTGTGGTCTATTAGACTAGGGAAAAGGGAATTTTGAAAACAGATTGAATTCCAACTGTCTCATTAGATAAGTAACCTAATCTCCTTGGATGCAAATGCCGTATGTATAAGAATAATGGTGACAATAATATTCAATAGTATGTATCTAGGATTCTTTTCTTTAATGAATTAAGGTAACTTATAGGCAAAAATATAACTATGGTCTCAAAAATATTAGTTACTCTGTTTTGGTCCCATGATGTAGTACACTTTGAACTCAGCCTTTAAACTGTAGTTTTCCATCTGCTCATTTGTTTTCCTGTCTAAGAGACATTAAAGAAGAAGGCTGAGTAACTGCAGAAAGAATAATGTGAGAGGAACTAAAAGAAGCCTTGCTGACAAGTCTGTGACCACAGATTGTGCCAGGGCTGGGACTATCTGAGGAAAACACTTTCTCATATATCGTTTGGGAACTCACTCCTCTTTGAATGGATTCTTGCCTTATTAGATATTGCAGTAGGAGATAGATGCTCAAATGCAGTATGGTAATGAGGACAGTATCTAGAGAATATCTATGATCAAGCTACCTCCATTACTTATTCTTTGACATGGGTATGAATTGAACACCCACTGCATCCTTGATATAAAAATATCACACCTAAGTGAGATTATTTTTTTGAAAGTCAAGTAAATGTTACCTAAGTAATTTCTAGTATGAAGTTAGCACCCAATATAAACCACTCTGTATTTTCCTTTAAGCAATTTGTTTTATGGGATGTTATTGGGAATGGTGCAACACAGAGGATTTTAAAATGCCTAACACATAGCCTAAAATAATGGCTATAATGTACATTTCAAAAGCACCTTCAAAATAAAGAATTTTTACATCTGTATTCTGCAGAAGCACTTGTTGAAATAAACAAAAATGACATTATTGCCCCCTTTTAAAATGTCAGAATGTTCACATTGCATATGGAAAACACAAGATGACGAAGTGTGAGGCTGAAATTCAAATCTAATTTTTCTGATTGCAAACCAAAAGCTGGAACTCATTGTTTAATATCACTGATGTATCCTTGTTTCTCAGGTTATAATCTAATGGATTTTTCAAGGTTCTTAAAATTGTATTATTCAGTTTTAGTTTTGATAAGTCCCCAATGATAAGTAATAAATTTTGTGTACTTTTCATTGGTGATCTTGGTCCATCTTTCATCAAACCTCTTTAGGACTTTAAAGAATGTTTGAAATTCATTTTAGTTTTTCATTATCAAAATGTTATGGAAGTATTTGTGGAAATAGGATCTGGTACCACGGGTTTAAAGTGGAAGGATGGGAGATTGTATCTCTTTTGATGGATTCTTGGGTAGAATACTAAGAAGCCTTATGTAGTTACAAAGTTTTACACATATGATGCCTTTTGTTACAATCTAAATCAACATGACTTTTTGGTTGTTTATTTCATCAAATTTTTAAATAAAACATACCTGGAGATATATATTGAAAATGACCTGTTATAATTTTGCTTTAATGAACAATATGGAGAAGCTTCCTTTCCATATCTGTGTCTCAGTAAATAATCAGCCTCTGGCTTCCAGCAGCACTCAGGGCTTATTTTTAATCTGCATTCGCTTTCCCAGATGAATTTGATTGTAGGAAGTCTCACCAAGGGAGAATGCAGATCAAAAACTAGATTTGAAAACACAACTCCTCCTTCCATACTGGATTTGATAGTTTAAAAACAACAGCAGCTAACTATAAAGCTTCTCTGAAGGATTTAGAGCAGAAAAAGACACAATTCCCAGTGAGCTGACCATCTTTTCTGGGCAGTTAATTGACTTCAGGTAACTTTCCTCTTCTTTACGTGTCTTTTCTGGGCACCCCAGTGTAAGTTCATTTTATTAATAGCTTCCCTGTCACCCATTGTTTAGACATCATTCCATATTCAATCACCACTGTGTCAGTCTCCCAAAGCAATACACCTGAGCTTTAAATAAGCTTTGACAGGGAGTTGTCAGAGGAAGGGCATATGCAACTAGTTCAGCATTTGAGTAGGAACAATGTTCAGCTTACACATGCAAAGGTAAAATAATGAATTATAATTATAAAAGTGCTTAGATGATTCTTGTACTTAAATTTTGATTTATACATTGGAATCTCATATTTGATGAGGAATTAAAGTCAATTATTTTTTCATTAATTTAAATATAATTCTCTAAAGTTTGGTCAGATACTTGTTATATTTCAATACTGTACAAGGCAGACAGGAAAACCAAGAGTGTTGCAGATTGCTTTCTTACTTTCCTGCAACTAACAGATCTGTTGGGAAGTTCAAGTACACACACACACACACACACACACACACACACACATACACACACACACACACCATTGGGTAATCACAAAGATAGTAAGAAATGGACAAAATTTATGTTTTTATGTCAGTAAAGTTTGAGAATTTAGTATATTCCAGAAATTTCCCACAAAGCAAATTACTGTCTGGATATCAGTTAGCTCAAGATTTTGCTTGATGAAATATACTCAAGCATGTGCACATATATTTGTGTTATTTTATTATTTACACTAAAGAGAGCCTATAAATTAATACACACAAGCACAAACACACATACACACAAATGTATACACACACACGTGTATATATATATATATATATATATATATATATATATATATATATACACACACATAAATACCTCCACACATCCACATATATGAGTGTGAGACCTTGAGAATCATAAAATGAAGTTTATTAGATGACAATATACCGTTCTTGAAATCTCTCATCCATATACCTCTTGGTTCTTAGTGAATGGTTTACATGAGCAAGGGCACATTGCATGGTAAACACAGTAGACTTTAGTAAGAAATGTCATGAGAAAAGGATAAGCAGAAGAGAAGGAAAAGATTACAAAGAACCAGGAAACCATAAGAATGAAAGTCCAAAACCAGAGGGTGAGAAAAGGATGACAGGGTTGAAAACAGGGAGGTCAGTGCATGGTATGAGTCTGAAGATCCATTTATGAATTATATATTATTTTGCAGGAGACTTATCAATAATGAGGAAGTCTTTAAACAAAAACTTCACTGGCCTGTCTCTGTGTTTTAGGAAGAGTATGTGGTGACCTTTTACCTACAGTCCTAAAATCATGGAAAGAATAAAGGCAGCCAGAACTGTGTTTTATTCAGGAAATGATAAGAGGAAGTGAAGACATATGAAATGGAAGACAGAATTAGAATCAACAAGGCAAGATGAAGTTCATAATAGTTTCTGTAAAAACTACTTGATGTATTTTCAATTGGCTGTGTGAAATTAATATTTAAAAATGGAAATAGGAACTGATTGGAACAGGCTTCTCTGAAAAGTCCCCATAATGTATTTATTTAAGAGGCATATTGCTTTTTAAAAGCACCCTGATGTCACACTGATGATTTAGTGGGAAATGAGCCTTAAAATAATGGATGCTGACAGAGATCCTAACATAGAGACACTTACATCTGGATGCCATATTGCCTAGGAAGTGAGCCTTGTGAGAAATTTGTCACAACTACACAGCGGCTGTGTCACAGCAGATAACCACAGTCTCTGCGGTTGGGTGTCTTCAGGCAAGTGGATGCTTGCTTGTTTTCCTTGTTCTTAGTTAAAAATAGATGCAATGATTATAGAAGAGTTAGCAAACAGAACTTCAAAAGAAATGAGAAATTCTGCAATCTCACCACACATAAAAAAAAAATGTTAACCTTTGGAGTGTTTATTTTCCTAGATCTTTTGTGTGCATTATTTAGTTATTGTAAGAAGTATTTCAAAGAATAATCTCCCTTCTGCCTCTCTCCTTCACAGCTTATCTTTAATTCCTGGTTTCTCACTTATTTTACCTTATTCTTAAATGTTCCTTTTTTTTTTTTTTTTTGCTTAACACACCATCCATAACATAGAAAGAAACAAATCAGAACACATCTCCTAGTTCAACTATTTAGAAACAGAGAACTCTCTTCTTGTAAAACTAAGAGAATGTAGTAGGCATAGAGACCAACCTCCTAGCCACGAGGATGTCTAATTTGCAGAAGCTAGGGGAGCAAAGGTGTCACAGGAATAGTAACAGTGGGCTAAGAACAGTGTGCACATCTGGCATCTTTAGAAAGTAAGTGGGAAGTAGTGGCAACATCGAAACATTCCAACTCTGCTCCATAAGTACAGCTACAAAATTGTTGTGCTGATTGGCTGTGGACATACTTTTACCATCTGACCATCCTCAGGTATGACTCCTGCTTCTCCTCCATCCCTGTCTTGGTAGCTGTGTTGTGACTTTGAACATGTTACATGACTTCTGGAAGAGTCAGTTTTCCTTTTCATAAAATACATGTGAAGTCAACTCATAGTATATCATATAATATGAGATAGATATTTGTCATCTCCGGGTCACTGAGATCCAGAGAAAATATTTGTTCACTGTAGTAGCAATTCACCACAGAAGCAAAAATGTTTACCCCATGCTTGATTCTAAATCCAGTTCCCCTTTTACTATTTTCGAGAAGAAACAGTCTCCAAATAGCATAAAAAGTCAAAAAACCTGTTCATACCATTCCTTCAAATTGCCAAATTGTGAAATCTTATATTTCAACTAGGACGCTCTCCACCATGATTTTGCAGCTACAATCATTTACTGTGCAATCATGTTTCACTCAGCAGTCACCATTTACTAGAGTCTCATAAGGTCATTTTGCCTTGGGATGTTATTGTTGTCCGGGCTGCATAAACATTCTGCCTGATGTTTGCACAATAACAAAACTGCTCCCCCCGCCCCCATTTCTCAGAAGGTGCCCCTATCTGAAAGGGATGCATGACTATATTTCAAACCACCCTGAGACACAAGTCTGACTCTCAGCCGGGGTCAAAGCCACTTAGTGTGACTAATTTGGATTTGAACCTTTTAGCTACTTGCGGTATCCAGAAATAATTTATTATCCTGACATTCCGCAAAAGATATAACTACAAAACAAATATCCAAACTGGCATTTTAAAATATGTCAGCTGAATGGATGAAAGAGTCCCATTCTTTCCTTTATATCAAGATGAACTTGCTTGGTACCTGTCATGGAGTGAAGCTTATCTAGCAGCAACAGGAAGCAAAGGTTATCTCTAACACAATGGAAAAGGGCAAATGAATGTTAACATTTAATTAAAGCCTCAGGAAAAGAATGGCAAAGTGCAGGTCCGTGGTAAAAAGAATAGTGTGTTGTTGCTTTACGGAGAGAGATGGCTGAGTGCAGAGGCAGAATCTAAATGCAGATAGTTGAATTAGCAGTGTTCTTGATGTCGCTGACATTATATTACAGTGGTTTATGCTCCAGCAAAAGCACTAATAGGAAGAAGCTGTTGGGGATGTAATTTTGACTGCAAGGACTGCAGTCAAATCTACGAGGATTTTAGAAGAGTCCAGAGTAGATAGAAGCAAAGCCACAAGGCAGCCCACCCAGCATTAAACATGAATTGCTCCTGTACCACTTATAACTGTGGAAAGATGGGCTAGTAGCTCAGCTTCTTTTTAGTTTCCTCATTATAAACTAAACACTGCTGGTGTATACTTAGATAGTAATTAGGAGGCTACACACAGAAATTACTATTTTTTCTAATCTACAGTCTTTTTTCTATACATATTTGTTTCATATACTCCTAAGCTTTAGATTCAGTATTTACCAGTCATATCACTACTAGAAAATATTCATCTTTCTAAGACTCAGGCTTCTTGTCTGAAAAATGGGTCTCATTACAGTGTCTAATTGAATTATGAAAATTGCATAGAATCAGTAATGCACACTTCTTGGCACACACTAATCATTTTCTTAGGGTTTTTTGTTCCCCAGATAGACCAAGAGCTTCCTAAAAAGTTACCTTCATAGTTTCCTCCTTGTGTCCAACAAGATTTCCATATGAATGCCTGGGAAATAAGTAAATAAATAAAAATATTCTGTGCACTGATACATTAACATGGTAACATTCATACTCGACATGGCATGCCCAAGAAAAGAGCCTAATGGGTACTCACAAAGACCTATGGGATGCTGGTAGAATGATACTCAGAGACTCAGAGAACTATGGGGTGGAATGGAAAACTGATATCACCAAGTTCTGTTCTCTCTTGTTTCCTCACATCAGAACCTCACCAAACTGCCCAGCAACCCATAATGGTGTCAGCTACAGAGAAAATGTGTTCCTTCTTTTCTCATATCCACCAGTACTTTAATCTTTCTCTTCTCTCTCTCCCTCTCTTTCTCTTCTTTCTTTGTCTCTCTCCTCTCCTCTTTCTCTCCTCTCTCCTTTCTTTACCTCTCTCCTATCCTACCTCCTTCTCTCTCTTCTCTGTTTTTCTCCTCTTCTCTCTTCTCTTCTCTTCTCTTCTCTTCTCTTCTCTTCTCTTCTCTTCTCTTCTCTTCTCTTCTCTTCTCTCTTCTCTCTCTCTCTCTCTCTCTCTCTCTCTCTCTCTCTCTCTCTCTCTCAGCAGTTTTTAAAGTCTCACTTGCTATATATGTTCTCAAGCTCTTCCTCCTGACTGAGTGGATAAAGTCCCCCAACTTGTGTGTTTTCCTACTTCTCAGCTGTATCTGGATTATACCTGTCTTGTAGTTGCTCTGTAGTTGTAAATTGAGCCAGCACATAAAGTGATTTGGAGTCTCATATAATCTTTCATGTTCTAAAGCAGCAACTAATTTTTAACTGCAACATTAATATCTATTTTTCTTCTGTATATATCTTTATGTATTTAAGACCATGAAATCTGAGATGAGATTTCATTTCCGTGGTCAAAGATTAAGTTTTAAGCAGGTTTTTAATCCTTGATAGTTTAATTTCAGAACTTACTAGACCTCAAAGGAAAGCCAAAACTGTCTAATCTTTATTTTACATGTTGGCAAGTCAAAGCTAAGCACTTGCAGACCATTCAAGGCTGAGTCACCCAACTCAATTCCACGTTATTTTCCCTGCACCATTTTCCAAGAACTTTACAAATTGCAAAGCACCTTGAACTAACCAAAAGTTGTAGGTTTTTCATATTTAGGTCTGTGTTGTAAAAATAGCCAATGTATACCTTTACCTTTAAAAAAAGACACAAAGTCTTAATAAATAAAATTCAGAGTCTCAACATTTCACATCTGAAAAGTCTCAGTGCTTTTCTTTTTCTCTTCAGGTGGATGGAAGTCCTCACGAGGACTGACACAGATAAATAGGAAAGGGAGGAGGGGAAGGGATGTACCATACCAGACATGCAAAGTGGGTAGAGAAAGGAAAAGAGCTGTGGAATCCCTGACCATCATCCTTGTCAAATACCCACTGGGACCCACCCAAGAAATAGAACGTCTGTACCTTTCCTAGAAGCCAACTCAAGGATGAACATAAGGAAGATTCTCCCTGGCCCAACCCACAAAGGCAACATTCATTTTGCTGCACCCAGAGCTAGTTCACAATGGATTATGAAAAGATAAGTAGTCTCCTTGGGGAGTTGAATTTCGAATAATTTTTTTCAACAAAGAATAGAGTGTGTCATATGCTTAATTAGGAAGTTTAAATGACTACATAACTCCCTTTAAAAAAAAACAAAGATTTGGAGGCTGGAGAGATGCCTCACTGTTCAAAAGCACAGAATGCTCTTCCAGCAGAGCAGGGTTTGATTCCCAGCATACACATGGAAGTTCACAACTATCTGTAACTCCAGTCAAGGAGAGTCTGATACCCTCTTCGGTCTTCCATTTGTACCAGGCCCACACATGTTTCACAGACATATGTGCAGGCAAAACACTCATGAACATAAATTAAATAACTATGTAAATAATTTAAAAAAATAAAGATTTGTTTCTTTTAAAATGTGTGTGTGTGTGTGTGTGTGTGTTTGCATATGTGCACACACTCACATGCACACAGAAGTACAAAGAAGGCATCAGATCCAGTTGGTTGTATGCCCTCTAGCCTAGATGTGGAGAACCAAATTCTGGTCCTCTCAAACAGCATCAAGTACTCTTAAGCACTGAGCCATCTCTCCAGGCCCCACTACCCTCATTCTTTATACTTCTATTACTTGTACCATTAACATCTATGAAAAAATTTAGGAAATTTCAGAAGACACATATGTGAGGTTGCCTAATAGGTAGAGTTTCTGATACGAGGTTCTTGGAAGGATACACAATTACTTATTTGCTTCACTACAGAGGCATGCCTGCATCCCGCAGAGTGGGAGCCGGTGGGGTGAGTGGAGAGAAATTCCCTGCCTTTCAGAGGCAGGAGCCCTGGGAATAACATGCAGCTAAGTAATCTGGAGATATGTGTCTAACCAGGCAGAAAGAAATCAAAACATTCCTAATGAGCCGTCACAACCTGACTGTTCTCAGTTAGAATCAAAGTAGAGTAAGCGGGAGTTGTCTGGTAAGTGGCAATAATTAGCAGCTCCAAGGAGAAAAAAAAAAGGAAAAACTATGATTTGGTTTCTTTTGATTTGAGGATTGATCTTTTTCTTTCTTTGCATCATTTCACATTTCTGTCAATCACCGAAATAACCACTTTCTGAAGATCCAGGGGCACGGGGAATTTGAAGGGTTTATCTTGAATCCTCTAATTCCCCATCAAGCAAGGTATAACTCCCCATATGAATACACACACACACACACACACACACACACACACACACACACACACACACCTGTTGTACATTGTCTTTGATTTTGTGTCAGGGCTCTGTTTTCACAGCCAGCATAAGTGACTTTTCTGAGATGCACTACTTCATGGTAAGGTGCACAAAAGTGTGTGGCTTGAAGAGTAGCCAATTGTTGATTGTTTATGTAGCTAGTGGATTGAACTCAAGCTATGTTCTTGAGCATATGAAATACTTTATGAGTACACATATACATACTGAAAAGGAAATTTAATCCAGGCTATGTCAATGACCAAGAGCCTGCATGAACATTCCTGTTATATGTAATGTGTATTCTATATGGCCTAGAATCTCTTTTAGATTTCTTTTTCTAGTTAGTTAATCAGAAAACATGGTACTAACATGGACAATTATGAGGTTTATAAATAGCTGCATAAAGATCTGTTAAGATCCTGGAATATGAATAAGATAGAAAAATGTAAGTAAGTTGAACCAACATGAAACTGATATGAGCATTGGGGTGTGAGCTGGCATTTCTTAGCTTAATATCTTTATATAAAAATCACTTAAACTCTTCAAATTACATGTCAAAAAGAGACTGGAGTTTCCTGTTTACTAGCTTATGGTCAGAGAATTGCCTATAAATGTGAAAATAAGCAAAAGAATACATGACAAAGGTAGTTATTTGGCGGGAAAGGTGAGTAGAACTCATAATATAGAAGGAACCTAATGCAAACTAAGAAGTATTGTTCTCTGAAAGGCAGAGATTATTAGAAGGTGACATCTACTAATTTCAAATAATAGAAAATTACATTTTGAAAAAAATGGATTTACTTTAAATATTAACATAAGAAAAATAGTTGGTCTTTAAAACTACAATAAGTGGACATTGGGTGTTCACAATGCAGATTGGTACCACTGGTATAACCAATGAAAATGTACTAGCACTTAGAGTAAGGTAGGCACCATTTCCAAACTTTTACTGACACATTCGGTCCTCACATTTGTGTCTTTCTCTCTTGTTTTCTACCTACTGATCTGTTGACTGAATGATTCCAAAGCATGGTAGCTTCATAGCTTCAAGAAACAAATTTGGGTTACTTTCATATCATTTTAGTAGCCTATTGGGCAATAATTATTACTTTTATCACCCTGGATCTCATGAAATTCATGGATCCACAATTTCATCAGAGTCCTCAATTTACTTTTGCTGTGGAATAATAATTTCAAATAAAACACATAAAGGAAAAACCCATATTTACAATAAAAAAAATGTGTGGGCTATTTCACTTTGACACTTCAGTCACCTTGGGCACTTAAACACACTTCAACTCAATTTTCTCTTTCATAAAGCATGGATAGTTAAAGACATGGCACCCGCTGTCAGGAGAATTTGAAGCACTTCTGTCTATTGCGTATTGGTAGCAGAGTCACCAAGGAGAACACATTGCATTACTCATCTAGAGAGAACACAGAACAAAAGCAGCTTCCACAGTGGTGTCAGTGCCCCATGGCTAGTGGTTTCTCCTGGCAACAGATGAAGGTACAATGTTCTCGCCTTCTGTTAAAGGACCTCATTCCTTCCCCTGAAAAGATCAGAGATACTGACTGGAGTTGACCAGTTACCATGTCTTGAACAAAACAATGACAGATACACCCACTCAAGGCCATCAGCACCTTATAGACTGGGAAGACTCTATAGGGAACTTTTTCAAGTCCCATCTCATGCACCAGAGCAGATAATTAGAAGACTTGTATGCAGGATTGGCTATTCTTTTTCCCAAAGAATGACACGGCACCAATCTCATAGATGTACTCTGAGAATTACATTTTCAAGTCTATAAAATATCAAAATCATTTGTGACAGATTGAAAGCACTCAAAACACATTGCCAAATAAATAAACATTAAAGTAGCTGTTATAATTTTCCAATATCACTTACTTAAATTAACTATAAATTAAAAAATTATTGCTGTGAGTAGTGGCTCTGGAACTTAAACTTTTGAGGGGTGAATTCCATCTTACAAGGTCAGATATTTGAAGAAGGCTACACAGGACATAAAAAACATGCCACCTAGAGATCTAGGAAGAAAGGGCAATAATAGGAAAGCAAAATTTTAATCCAGGCTTGCCAAATATATGCCTAATCTAGTAATTTATGTTTGAGATCCATAAGCTAATTTCTCCATATTATCCACAAGCCATTGCTAGATGATCCTTTAAAATGTCTTTATGTAATTTCATGACTTTTGATATTTAATTAAAAGTATTTATATATATACATAAATACACATATATTATATATATATATTCATTGTAAATTAAGCACATCCTTCATATCTCCACCTCCAGTTCCTTATCTCTCCTCTCTCCCCAAGTCTTCTTAGACAGTTTCACTTTCATGTCATACATACGTACATGATTTCATGTATTTACATAAAAATCTAGGATCCACAAAAAAGAAAACATACAATAGCTATTATCCTTAACTATAATGGTTGAGACACTATATTTACATTTTATTTTCTTGTTATTGATACCCAAATGTATTTTTGCCTGTGTGCTCATATTGCTAATCAAATCTGAAGTTAAATAATTCTCAGTATTGTGTATAATAATTAAGGAAAAAGTTCTGAATAAGAGCTTTCTGTCATAGGTGAGTAGCCTTAATTCAATATGTATTACTCATAGGTTAAGCCTTATGTTGTAGACTGGAGAAACTGCCCACTAGTTAAGAGCACTAGCTGCTATTTCAAAAGACTCAGGTACAATTCCAAGCATGTACATAATGGCTAAAAACTGTCTATACCTTCAGTATACCCGGAGATCCCATGACCCACTTTGGCCTCTGTAGGCACCAGGAATGCATAGGGTTTACAGAGTTACATTCAGCCAAAATATCTGTGCACATAAAATAATAAATACAAATATTTTAAAAATATTTTATGCATGAATTATTTGGATTAGGGCATCACTGGAATGTTCTATGACTACATTTTGTCATGGAAAATATTGGTGCAAAAATATAACCAGGTCACATATCCATAAAAACTAAAGTAGCTTCAGAACTAGAAGATCACTTGTTGACTCAGAACTTGCTCTGGTTATAAATCCTAAAAACCCAGTATGCTACAAGAATTATTTAAATTGAAAGATTTTTTTCTATAGAAATGATTGTGGAATTTAAGGGTTATAATATGTGAAGCAATCCCATATGTATGGGAATCAAACTAAATCTTATATGATAAAAGGCATGAACTCTACAAAAAGCATCATGGACATTTAAAATTCAGAATGGACTGTTTATTTTCTGTAAGCTCACAAATCCATCTCAAGGTATATACCCCAAAAGAAAAAGCACATATGGCCATAGATCATTTTTCTTGTTGTAATAAATATTCTTAAAGCAGAAACTTCAGGGAGATAGGGTTTATTTGGTTCATAACTCATGGTTCCTGTCTATCATGGCAGGAAAGTCACATCAGCAAGACCTTGACAAAACTGACATCTGTAGACAGAAGTTGAGAACAATAGACATGTGCATGCTTGTTTCCAGCTCCTTTCTCCTTTTTGATGCATTCTATATCCCAAAATTATGGATGGGTGCAACTCATTTTATGCTGGTCCTTCCCACATCAATTAAACTAATAATGACAATTGCCAACAAACATTTCCACAGGCAAGCTTTGCCTCAATAGTTCCTCATTGAGGGTCCCTTCATGGGTAATACTAGAATGTGTCAGGTTGATAGGGAAAACTGATCACCATACACACGATTACCAAAGGTTCATTAAAAGATGGTTTATTACAGTTTCATCCACAATAATCAAATATTGAAATTTATCCAGATGCCTACAATATTAGAAGGTATCCAGAGTGGACCAAAACAAAACAAAACAAAAAAAACCCCAGAAAACAAACAAAAAATCCCACAACCAACAGCCACAGAAAATCCTTCTTATATTTAATCTATGGATGATTTTGTAATGCCCAAGAAAAATTCAAGCACATAATGTTATGTTTATATGATTTTCTTTAGATGAAGTTCAAACAGAATTATTAATGAAGCATCACAATAGTGTTTAGTGTCTATCCCTCTCAAGTACAGATTTAGAATGGGAGTGTATATGGTGGAGATACATGAGCTTGACAGGTTCCATATCTTGTGATGGTTGTTGTTTATAGCTCTTTGTATAAATGTGTAAAATTCATCCAGCACTTTTGCACCTTTGCTTTACACAACTTGAGGGTAGGGCCACGGTAAGATAAAAATGTTGTTGCCTATGTTCCTGTGTTTTTCAGAATTTCACAATGTCAAAAAACAGCATCTTGCCTGACTGACTGTAATCACCTAAGCAGGGTGCTCTCTATGGTAACATGATTTGCATGCCCATAGTATAGTTTTGCAGAAACAATTTGGGTGACATTGTCAAAACTGAGAAAGTCTTGTAATGTTTTTCTTATACATAGTTTTGAAAAAATGGTAAAAAAATTCTGATTCTGCAGAGAAAACATGATTTTGTCTTAACACAGTTATACCCTACTGCACTGAATAACTAAGTATCAGCTGGTTCTTCTTCACTGAGGAGACAATATCATAAATATTGATTATGGTAAAGTATACTAAAGCTGAGATCAGATACAAGGCCTTAATTAAAGAGGGAGAGATTTAAATGGGCAGTATGAATAGAAAGCATGTATCTATTAAAGTAAAACCGCAAGGTGCTCCATACCAGAAAAAAGAAACATTGAAAAGGTACAGGGATAGTAAGCAAAAAGACATGATAACTTTGCTTCATTGATTGAGAATTTTTAATACTAAATTTCTATTATTCTTGTCATTAAATTCTATGACATTAAAAGAATTCTGTGCTTCCAGAATCAAGCATTTGATGTAGAGAAATGAGCAAAATGAAGAGGTTATGAGAATAGGTATAGAAAACTTAAAGGAACTAACAGAGCTTGGATTGTCCAGGCAGCTAGCTGTCCATGACTTTCTCTGCAGGAGTGATGCTTATGCCCACTAAGCCGGTGTGGAAAGGCGATTAATACCTCCCTTAAAAAAGCATGTGGACTCAGCAAACGAAGGAGTCAAGACTTAGACAGGAGTCATAACCTTCTAAACAGGGTTTAGCATCATGGCTGCTCTCAGTTAGAATCAACATGAAATCAGTTGTCCTGTAGTCAGTGAGTAGTCATCATCCTCCAGGAAAGTAGCACATCCAAACTAAGAAAATACATTCACCATGTTTTTCTTTCTCTGAGATCCTGCATATCAGATTTTTTTAAATCCTTACTTCTTTTTTTGTGACAGAATAGTTGGGTGGGGCCCCTTGAAGATCCAGTAGAATAAAGCAAACATTCAGCTAAAATTATGCAGTGACTTTGGCTCACTTGGCTTCACAAGTAAATGTGGTCCTTGGGAAATATTGTTTCTTAATAGACAATTACTTTGTGAGTAATATTTTTACTCAGAAAATACTGGAGCAATGAACATTCCAAAACTACAGAAACTTGTTGACATAAATGGAGTTATTTGTGTTCATATTCTAGTTGATCTTCCTCTATACTGCATTACTCATTACCCACTAGCTTACCTCTGAGTGTCTGAAGAAGTGTTTCATATCTACAAAACTGCAGACATCCACAGACTCTTCAGTCACTGTAGTCTGTGTATTTTCAGGGAGTGACCTTTAAGGAGAAATTTGTGGCATAGTTTCCCCAAATATGTACTAAAGAGGAGATATAATGCCTAGGTGAATATGAGGAGAAGTGCCTAATGAGGGAAGAAGAGAAGTTTCACCTTAAGAAGTGATACTTGAGCCATGCAGAGTTGGATATGTTATTGCAACACTTGAGAAATGGGATAAAAGTGCAGTGAATTCCAGATCAACTTGGGCTATATAGCAAGACCATGTCTTAAAAGACAAAATTGCACAATAAAAAAATGATCTAATAAATGCATGAGCATGAATAGGTGCCATAAAATCAGTAGGGAAAGAACACTTCAGCAGGAAGGCATGAATTTGTCTTGGTGGAGAAAGAATGGATTTGTGAAAAATCTATTGGCTACTATACCTTAGTTTATCAATAGATATTGAATACTATAGTAGCCAACTTTCATATTCATGAAAGCCAAAATTGTAGCAGAGATTGTTAAGTGACATATTCATTCAGGAATCTCCTGTGCTATCCAAGATTTATCAATGACCTAAAACATCCAGTGGCTGGTGATCAATAAATCTTGTTTTGGTGAAGGGTCTGATAAGACATAGGAGGTTGACAGGAGTCATGAGTTGTAAGCAGAAATGCCAGAAGGAGCCACTGTAGACATTTTTCACTTCATTTCACATGTACAATAATTTAAGGGGTAAAACAGCTCTTTGTGAGGAAGTTTGCTTATTATAAATACTGAACAGGTAGACTCTGTGGTAAAGTTTTAAAGGAAGGAATGCATTTTCTCTTCAAGAAGCTTTAAGAAAGAAAAGAAAAACACTTGGTAAAGTAAAATTTGTGAATTCCTCTTCCCTTTAGTTTCATTGTCCACATCTTTTCTAATGGTTCCAAGCTTCCATTGCTGTGTGCAAACCTCCCTTTATAGAAAAGCTCAGATTGCTTCACTAATTGAGTAGCAAGATGCTCAGAAATGCATAAGATGTTTCCAATCTTTTCTCAGGCGTTAAAATAAAAATGAATTTAATGACTGATGCTGAAACACGGCAAAAGATGGCTTTGCAACTCAGAAATGCCCCTTTCAGAAGAATATGAAAGGCATTTCCATATTCTTGACTATTTGAAAGCAGGGCCCTGACAATTGGGCTCCTAAGTATGAGTGAAAGTCTTTGTAAAAATCATGCCAATCTATGAATACATCCATTTTGTACTATTTTACTTCCATATTTTAACAACTTATTTATGAGCTTTCTCCTGGGCTCAGAGCTAAAAGGAAGCTTTACAAAAGCAAGTGTGATTAAACACAAACAGTTAACTGATTCTAGAAAGTGGTTTTCATGACTATCATTTTGTAGGGCATGGCAGGCTGTATTCATTGACGGATCTTCATCATTGTTCACCTAACACAAGCAGCCACACTATAAAGAAGTGTAAACACATCTTCTCTGGCGTTTGGATGTTTTGACATGTTCCTACATGCTGTCTGTCACCTCTGCCTTCTGTTCCTGGCTCTTCTTCTCAGTCTTTCTATATCAGCTCGTAGATTTTTCCACTACTTTTTCAGGGACGTTTTCCTTATGCCCTAGAATTGTTTTTAAACAATTGCTCTGAATCCTACAGTTCATGTTGTTTCTGCATCTCCACAAAGACAAGCTAAATAACTCATGCCTCCAGTGAGAAATGAAGACATGAGACCCATTTTAATAATAGCAACAGCAAATATGGCTAGCGAGATAGCTCCTTGGTTAGAAGTACTTACTACCATGACTGAGGACCTGTGGTTGATCTCCTGAAGGCATATAGTTCAAGGAGACTATATTCCCATGAGTTATCTTCTGACTTCTACAAATAGGACATGGCATAGACGTGCTTACCCAAGATAAATAAATATAAATTTTAATGAATTACAACATGACATGAGGAGCTTAGAAAACAGCTCAGTCAGTCAAGTGCTTGCTATACAAACAGGATGATTAGAGTTTCACCTTTGTCACCCATGTAACAAGCCAGGTGATGTGGCACACGCTGTAATTTCAGCAACTGGAAACTCAGTTGTGACAGGTTTCTTGATCTTTGCTGGTCAGTTAATAGAGCCTCATCTATGATTCTCACATCCCAGTGAGTAACGATATCTGGGGTTGATCTCTGGCTTGCACATGTACATGTACATATGCACATGTGTACCCTCACACATACCTGTGTACCCACACATGCGTCGACACAGAGATATACACAATTGATCACTATTAATGAATTAAAGACAGCAATGTTAGAGTGGTAAGTCAAGTAGGACCTTCTGAAGATGCAGTAACCTGTGACTGTTGAGGTCATCCACATGAAGTTGGATTTGGACTATGTTGATTTGATGTGAAATTTAAGCCTAGAGATAATGAAGGAGAAAGTCAGAAACCATATATAGGCTTTTGTCCCTATTACCT
Organism: Peromyscus eremicus; assembly: GCF_949786415.1. Lineage (NCBI taxonomy): Eukaryota > Metazoa > Chordata > Mammalia > Rodentia > Cricetidae > Peromyscus > Peromyscus eremicus. Next base: position 42,647,085 of record NC_081426.1, on the reverse strand, counting down.
ACAAACAAGTAAATGTGAGTGTAGAGTGGGCTTTAATATCATCAGAGAAGCACCATGTTGACAGATTCTTAGACTTGTTATCCTTGTCACTTGGTTTTCTCTGGCCTATTATCCTGGAGAAACATTTGCATAGCTTAGTCATAGTGTTCCACTCAATCTCCAGGCCTTTGCTGTTTTATGCTCCCCAACTGGAACCATGTGGCTATCCCCAGATGATTCTGCTCCTGAGGAGACTTTCCTGGACATTGCTAGCTCTTAGTGTCTCCAATAGGAATTTTTCAACTACATAAGCTTAACTCCATACACTATTACTGGAATTGACACACATGGGGTTATGGTTTACCACCTTCCACCTCTAAACCGTAAGTTCTATCATAAAAGACCCGGTCTCCATTGCACCTTCAGGAGCTGCTTGACCCCAAATGAAAACCAGTAAACATTTCTTATCTAATTCTTGAATAAAGGAAACTGTTTCAAACCACATCATGCCTAATTTTATGTAGATGGTTTTTGAAAAGAGTGTTGAGATTAATTGTGTATACGCAAATTCAAATTTCTTCACTTTGTAGCCCAAGGGCCAAAGCTAGCCCACTTGATCTAGAAAATAAAGATGTATTGCAATCTAGATCTGTACATTCATTTCTATAATAGCTTGTCTATGTTTGTAAAGCAATAGCAGAGCTTTGCAATTGCAGTAGAGACTATATGGCAGGCAAAGCTCATTTATGGTATGGCCTTTAGAGAGAATGCCTGCAAACTCCTAACTTGGAGCATTGACCATTTGAGAATAAAAGAACAAATTATCTGTCAAAATCACTCAGCGTCATCTATATGAACTAAGCAAACAAGAAAATTAATATGCTACAAGATGCTATTTTTTTTTCAGTGAAAAAAACTCTTATGTGTATCTACCTTTAATTGAACAACCAATGCAGTTCACTCAGTCCAAGGCTTAGATGCTGTAGTAATGAAAGCCACCACTAACAGAAATTCTGCCATGAGGGCCTGTGTCTAAATGTAGGGTGGGGCGGCAGCAGTGTAGATCAGGGTGTTGTGCTGGTTAGCAGCCTGCCAACACAGAAAGCTGAATAAATTGGAGCTGCATTGACAATGACAGCTGTCATTAAAAAGATGGAAATGACTAGGATTTTGTTGTGATACTAATTTAAGTAAGTCTAAAGGAACATGAAAATAAACTTTAAGTATTCTAGGTGCTTATTTTTTAGTCATTACTCTCAATTTTTCCAAATTAAAATACATAATTTATTATTTTTAAAATATTTATGTTTGTATTTTTATCTAATATATAAATATTAGCTTTCATTGACATACTTTCAAACAACATTCTTTGTTGTTTCTCTCCTGCTCCTTTTTCCCCTCTGCATTGTGTCATCCTTGTGACACCTTGTACTTTGTGACCTTTCATGTCACATGTGCCTTTTTGCCTTCCTTGTCTTTCTTCAATATCTCTCGTATAGTCTTCTATCTAGTTTCACAGACTATCCTCACTTTTACACTCCCTCATCATCACAGCTACATACCTCTTCTTAAAATGTTTTTAAAAACCAAAAGTGGTAATTAATCTATTCGTTAAGTGAGTTGTTTCCCTTAGTAGAAGAAAAACACCAAGGTTGTGGCTAAAGAGATGATGTCACTTAATTAAAGCATCATAGCATCCTGTTGAAACCATCCAGCCATGGGGAAATGCTGGTGTCACCCTATGTCAAATGACCTACAGTCAAGTCCCTTCATTGAACTGTTACAAATTTTTCCTTTGAGTATATATAATTGGACATCTGCTTGTGAGTATTGAGAACAAGTTGTAAGTCTAGAGAAAAGGACTTAAAACCAATTCATATGTTAAGTATGATAGAAAGCATTGTGATCTGGGTGAAAATTAGAGAGTCATATGTCAAGACCTCTCTCTCTGTGGAAGCACAAAAAATAGATCAATCATAATTGACATCTTATCATTCTGGCAAGAAAAATAATCCTAATGCTAGCACAAATAATAGGATCTACCATTGATTATATATGGACTGTTTGACAGTTCATAGACCCTCTGTTTTTCATGTGTATAACTGACATGCTAAGAATAAAACACAAAACAAAACAGTCTTTTGTTTTATGTAAGCCCCATTCTTTGAGACACAATCTGTCTCCCTGAAATTGGTTTCATCCATCACTTAAGAGCTCAAGCTAATCTCAGGAAAATCTCTCATCCATAAGGGCTTGTTCATCTTCTAAGAGCAGCCCAGCTGTCATTCACTACTGGGTGCACTGGCTGTAGCTAGTACGCTTCTCTGGTTATCATATCCTGCCTAAGTAGCAGTCTGCTATTGCATGTGGGACCACCCCACATACTCAGAAAAGGTGCGGATGTTTCAATGGCATTAGTAAGTTAGGTAGGTCTACTATAGTGCTTGTTATGGGATTTCTGTGTAGCAAAAACTGTCTTGGAAAACTAACATTTACTTTCCATCATTGATTTGTATACAAGGATCATTTACGAGATTTTCCACTTCTATATGTGAGAGCATTATGGTCCTATTCTCTCATTTCTGTAAAATAGCATGTACACACAATCACACATTAATTTTAATATCACGGGAACCACAATTTCATCCTCTTGCTATCAATATACAAAATTATCTGAAAAGAGGTCTCAGACGGTTGGTTAAGTAACATGTTATTTTTCATTCATCCATGCTTGTACATGTTGTCAAATTCTTTGTTCTCAATATTCCTGTTGTTTCCTGAAAACATTTCTCCTTTGGATCATTTTGCTTCTTACTGTAATAAATGACAAAAAAAATTGAATGCATAGAGGGATCAGTAGAAAACTGATGCTAGCAGATTGAATTTGTAGGTAATGTTATTATTTTTGAATGTTACAATTCTCTGTTCTACTGTGATCTGCCTCCCTTTGCCCATCTAGGAAAGGATTGCTGTTGGCAAATTATAAATCCCTTTCCAAAATATTTACTTTTTTCTTTCATGGTTTCTTTATAAATTTTTTGAAATTCACAAATAGATGCTGTGAAGAACAAGTATTCGAGCAGCTGTGGCATCTAAATGTAATTACCCATTTAATTTGTATGCAGCCTGGGAGGTGAAAGACTATGCAAATACAATTTGATCCCTGTTGGCCATTGAATTCTCCTTTTCCTTGTCATTTTCTTTTCTTTTTTTTTTCCCCAAAGCTAGCAAATATAGTATATTATCCCAAGATTTGCCCCTGAAGCTTGCAGAGTGTAGAATGTGGGCTGGTGATTATTTGCTAACCTTTCTCTCTTGGTTTCTGCTGGGGGTTCATCTTTCTTGGTTTATAGCTGACCCACCAGCACCTGATCCCATAGCTGGCACATAAAAGTCATCCTCAGCCACTCCTCTGTACCACAGCAAAAAGGAGAAAACTGTACCTGCCTCAGAACTGGAGGGAGAGGTGTTGCACACACTGCATTCTTATAGGTCAAAGCCCTCCTCCAAACATGAAAATGTGAAATTTATTATTGAGGGAGACTTGGTTTCATATATTCCATAGTAATTAATATAGAATAGGGTGGTTGTTTTTAGAAAATAATAAAAAAGTCTTAAGAGGTATGCAAGAAAATATTTCCTGCCATCACATCTCCTTAAGCAGAGCATATCAATTTAGGAATGAGAAAATAAGTATGCAGCAGTAAGACTAGGTCAAAGACCTCAGCACAGTTGTGGGAGATAGGACAGCTTTGGTCTTTTGTTTTTGCTGTTCTTTTAGTCCCCCTCCAGTTTTGTAGTTCTTTAGTCACAAACATCACAATGATTTTCTGTTATAGTTTGATTTTCTCAGTAGGCAACAATAAAGATGGACCAAAAAAAACAAAAAACAAAAAAAAAAAACCCTCCAACATGGCAGACAACATAGTGTATCCGTGCTTTTGGAAGGCTTGTTGTTTTAGGGAAGGGCATGAAGTGAAAAATTAAAAATGTTGAAACTTTAAAAATAAAGGGGGAAGTCAAATAATTAAGTTTCATGTTTTATTAGACCTGTGGTAGCCAACTGAAAATTTTATAAGCCTAAGTAATTACTAAACATCCAATTTCTCTGATGATAATTTTTTCTCTCTCAAGCAACCAAGTTTTATAACCAATGATAATAAAAAATTAATTAACTGATTTTAGGAAGAATTCAGAACATTTTCATTTTTGTGGACTGTGTGTTTTGTACTTATTAGATGGCAGCAAAATGTTTTGGGGGATCATTACTTATCACTGCGATTTAAAACATAAGTGGTTTTGTACACAACATAGGGAAGAGTGTTCTTATAGTACTGATGCTCATGAACTCCTCCTACTCACGACAATGCATTTCATCCTTCAAAATGTAACAACAGAAATGGAATCTTAGACATAGGTTCAGAGCAGTGTTACATTGTTTCGACATTATTTTTGATGCCATAAAATGCTTTCTGTTGACATTTTAAAGAGACAAATAACTACATATAAATTTCAAAATTGCATATGGTTAGAATTATGAAAAAAGTTGGGGAACATGCCTCTGAAACGTTTCAATAGTCCAAGATAAGGCATGAAAGAATTAATTCTTCATATTCCCATGATATCATAATCATGTAACTGTGAAATCAATCATATATGAGATACTGGTCATGTAGCAAATTAAGCTCTGTGCATTTGACTGAGGAAGTGGCTCAGTGAGTAAGGGTACACAACACAAACATAAGGACATGAGTTCTCCAAATCCAAGTGCTATGTGTCCAAAATCCCAGCACTTCTAAAGTGAAATGGAGGCTTGTGCTTCAGTTCTAGTCTGGAAATAAACACCAATGAACAGAGACCTGTCTCCAAGAAGGTGAACATGAAGAAACAGGACCAACTATGTGCTCTCACCTCCACATACATGCCTTGCATGTCACAGACATGCTCCCACTCACACATTCACACCACACACACACACACACACACACACACACACACACACACACACACACACCAGGATGTATAGAAAAAAATTTCATTCATGTTATCATTTTGCATGATGGTATAACTACAATATAAGTATTTTTGTTTTATCAAAACTTGAATAGAGACTTGAAGATTTTGGCCAAGCACTCCGAAATAATTAAAGGTTTGCCCTGAATCTCATCTGGGTCTTTTCAGTTCTAGAGTTCACCTCATCACATGTTCCATGTCTTCAGACTTTTATTCAGATTTTATCACCCCCATTCTGTAGATGATACAACAAAGACTCAGTAAAAGCAGTAACTTCCCATAATCATTTGTTTAGTAAAGAATGCCATCAGTTCTCAGTCTCGGACTATGGGGTTATAGAACCTTTGCCCATTTAGACTCATCCCAGAGAGTAATTTTGCTGCTACTTTTTCTCAGGCCGATTAGGATAAGGAAAGGGTTGTTGGGATATAGTCAGGCAGATTGTCACAATCTGTAGGGAGAGCCAGCAACTTGAAGGGGGAGTGCTTAAGATCTGGCTGCCTTAAAACCAAGGGACATTAATGTGGTTAGAATGATTTCTACATGATATGCTCCTGACACAGCTTCTCTCTCCATCTTAGTAATCAAAATTCCATTAAACTTTTCACTCTTAGTGTCCTCTGTTCCAAGCAGAGGTCAAGCATGCATATTTTAAATTAGAAAATGAATTTCAATAAATTAAGTAGAAATCTGTGAGGATGAATGAGCAGGCCTGTTACAGAGGTTGTAGCCCTGTGTGACTTCCCATCATCTCTGAACGTTCCTTTGCCCTTAGTAAATAGCAGTGAACTGGTTATGTATTTATGTCTTCAGCCTGAAAAATTCCATTTGAAATCTTTTGTCCTTAGTCACACATGATTAGCTTCCTTGGAATTCCATATTTTCTTCACTTGTAATGAGAAAATTAAATATACATATATATATGTACATAATATGAAACTGTTGATTAAGAATAAGTTACACTATGGTTTTCAGACTTAGCGAAAATGGGCTATACATCTATGTGAATGGAAACATAGACTTTTATTGACTTAGACTAAGATATCCTTTAGAGATTTCAGGAAATAAATGAATAACTCTTTGCCATATTTTCCAGAATAAAATAAAATGAGAAAATACAGCCATAGCCTGAGGCCAAACATATGGAGTCTAGAAAAAAATTAAAAAGCTCACATTTCCATCAAATATGAAGTTTGGTGGCTGCTTAATCCAAATCTTTTAAGCTGGGGTAATTAGAAACAATGGTTGTAAAAGTCAAAAAAAGAAGAAATTATAGGCTTTATTTAAAAGGATGCTGATTGAATATTATGTAAGTGCTTCTTGAGAATCTCAACCAGTTTCGCTCTGAGTTGTTAGACTATATCATTCATACTCTTCATAGGTTTCCAATGAGCAGTGTTACTCCTTATTCTGCAAAAATTGTTCAGGATTCATAAGAGGGGAGTAATGATTAACTCCTTTTTGTAGTGCTTAATCTTAGCATTTGCATGCTTTCACATGGACAGATCCCAGTCCAGTCGGGCATGGATGCCTGTGCCACTCTCAGATGAGTGGACAGATGCAGACCAAAACTTGTGTGTATGAAACATGGAGGAAAGAGCAGGTAAAGAGAAGGAGAGGGGATGGTAAAGAAGAAAAAGAAATAGCCAGGGAGAAGGAAGAAGGGATTAACAGAAAAATCTTTCTCAGAATGCAGAAATCATGAAGACCTAGGATTTCTTCCATGTGAAAGACAAAGGCAGATCCAAGAGCCTTAGTGACAGTAAGAAGGAGTTTCTCTCAAACCTGAGAGCAATTTCAGTTTTAAGACTAATAAAGAATTATTTTAAGTATGTAAATCAATAGTGTATCCTGCCATACACTATTCACATTGCTAGAAGCTGCACCAGAAAAAGCATATTTTTTTTAATTCTTGGCAAATCAAGTCTCCTAGTTGCCTATGCTTACCTAGTACCACCTGGTGGCAGCCAAGGTCATTTCAGGAAAGGAGAAAAAAAAAAGAAACAAAAACAAAACATCAACAACCAAAAGCCCCGATGCATTCTCAGCTTTTCAAATTCTAACCTGAGTCGTAGGTGGAGTTGGGGAGCTCTGGAAACATTGTTGGGATGAGGTCATGTATGTTAGGCTAATTAAAGTGGGAAGAAAGTTAGCACTCAACTAAGTTACATAGTGCCACTAACCACACCGTGCTTATTAGAAATATCCCATTAGATAGGTTTTCCTCAGTCTTAGCTGATGGCTCTGTTTATTTATTTGTTGTTTCTCCCAGGTTTCTCAACAGCACCTAACATTGCTGGCTGACTGGCAGTAGGAATGCAGTCTGAAAGATCAGCGCAGAGACAACCCTAAGTGGAACACAGAAGGTGCCAACCTTGTCACCTTGGCCTCATTAATATTAGGTTACAGCTAGCTGTGCTAGCAGCACTTCCCACTCTGTCTCACTCATCATTATATAATAGCAAAGTACTATTCATCACTAGTTTAAATTGCTGTTCCAGATCTAGTCCCCGTACATCCTTTATAAACTTGTAAAATGGGTCTCTGCATGTTTCCTTCCCCCTTTCTCTCCTATAAAACCCAAATCAGTCGATTATCCATATTTTCCAAGTCCTATGCTTGATACAAGGGTGTCATCATGTAACTAGATGGCTTGGGATATTACTGTTATCAATAAAACAGGAGCACTAGTAACTAATAGTTAATTTATAAGTGAAACTCTTATAGGCAGAGTTGATGGTGATTTATTTTGATTGGTTCATTTAACTCTCAAAACAACCCTGTGAGGTACAAACTATTTTCATCTTGATTTTACTAATGATTAAACTGAAACATGGAGAGATCCGTGGTGACCCAGACAGTAATAGAGAAGACTTTCAGTTCATGCCAACTCCAGAAAATTGTTCCTTCCTAGATACTATAAACAAGAAAAGAAACAGCAACATACAAGAAAACGTGTCAAAAGGATATTTTGCAATAGCAAAATAAGCTACAAGGAGTGTGACATAACAATGGGTGTGATGACTCTTAGCTTAAGAAAAGGAACAGGTTGGAAGCTGGCTACTTTAAACTGAATAGCCAGAGATATCCTGTGGATGGAGAGGACAGAATTGAGTGATAATAATAATCCTTTCTGCAAAGATCAAACAGGAAGAGTTTCTCACACAGAAGGCACAGATGTAGTGGCAAAAGGATGTTGATAAAGGTTCAAGAACAGAGAGACAGCTAAAGCATTGAGGGGACAATGAGACATCACTGTGAGATGACTGCTACCAAATAGATTAGTGCCATGGAGACTATGGAGTAAAGAGAATTCTTGAACACTCGTGGGAGTGTAGCATGAATCTTAACAGTTCTTATTCATAAAAACAAACCTGGAGCCAGGTATTGGGGTGAATGCTGGAAGATTAGACAAGCAGAACAAGCCACAGTTTCCTCATCTTGCCAATTCCTCAGGTGATCCTGTTTCCTCAGACTGGATGCCTTTCAGCTGAACTGTGCTGCTCAAAAGCCTAAAAGCTTAACAAGCCTAGTTCCTGGTTTTCATGCCTTACATACCTTTCTGCTTTCTGCCCTCACTTCTTGAGATTAAAGGTGTGAGTCACCATACCTGGCTGTTTCCAAGTATGGCTTTAAACTCACAGAGATCCCGATGGATCTCTGCCTCCCAAGTGATAGGATTAAAGGCATATGTGCCACCATTTTCTGGCCTCTATATCTAGTGGCTGTTCTGTTCTCTGACCCCAGATAAGTTTATTAGGGTGCACTATATTTTGGGGAACACAATACCACCACATGGAGGAGATGATATTCAAAAAATAAAAAGAGAATTACAGTATATTCCACTAGACCTAATATTGTGATGTCCAAAAGAAATTAAGTCAGAATGTAGAATCCATGTTTATAATAGCACCATTTGAAACAAAAGATGCAGAATCAACAAGCGACCTTCAGCAAATGAGAAGATAGTGGAGAAGTGAGATGTGTACACAATAAATAATATAAGGCTTCAGACAGGAAATTCTGTCACTTACAACAATGTGAATAAACCCATAGGAAATGAAGCTACATAAATACCATTGGCATTTATGTGTGGAATCTATAAATATCTTATGGAAAGAATTCATACTGGTGGTTATCATGGAGGTTGTCAGAATACACAATACTTCAGTTTGACAAGGAAAAAAATGTATGTAAAGTAATGTACCACGTGATGACTGGTCATTGACAATACACTATAGTATTGGAAATGGCTAAAAGAATGGATTTTAAATATTTTTATTTACCAAACTGTAAAGAAGGTAAATATCTAAGTGCATGAATTTTAGTTATCTCTATGGAGTCAACCTAAACTGGAGACCATCTAAAAAGGACATGTATTTTCAAACATCATATTGTATTTTATTGCATGTCTAATTTAGGGTCATGTAAATAATTTTAACTTGAAAGTGTAAAAATATAATGTAGAAGAGCTGAAGTTGACAATTTAGATAGAAAATTGCTTATTAAAAGCCTTCAAGGTGAGGATAAAGTATGAAAAAATGTCTAACCTAAGAATACAAAGATGATACCAATCCCTTCAAGGAGACCCTGCCTTTCAGCACAAAGGAAACCATAGGCAGCTTTGTGCAGCCGAATGATGATCTAGCTAGCATCCTGTAGGTGACTTCTGATGAAATGTTGTTCCCATCACATGCATAGGTGGCTAATATATAATGTTCTGACGTCTTTGGTTGATTCCCTGTTTAAAGGCCAGCAGCTCTTGTTCTTGTGACTGTGTTGTTCCAGACATCCTTCTGTATAATTGGTCTGAATATCTACTGATAACATGCAGTATTAGTGAACATCTAGCCATAATTATGTCTCCTCTGACAAGGACTGTCACAGCGGTTGTCCAACAGCACTGAAAGCAGATAAAATCATGTTTCATTGCTAGGAGTTATAAAGTGTTGGACATTGGGTAAAGCAAGTGTTTGACCTAAGGGCTCTACTGTACCATGTTAGTCAGGGAAAACCTCTGTGTATGCAAGATTTTAGTCTGACAAATAATGTGCCCACAGTGAATAGCAAAGGCCCACTGGAAAGCAACTCACATCTGTAGTAAGATCTCCAATGAATCCAGGCCTGTGAGCAGACAGACTGTTTATCATAGGAGACAGGTTGTGTGCTCCTTCATCTATATGGAGTCAGGGGCTTCTCCATAATTCTGCACACACTTAATTGTTCTGGACTTAGAAATATTAAATTAAATTTTACAGAGAGAAAAGTATTCTAGCCTTTTTTCATAAATAACATTTTATTAGACACATCCCCACTCATTTGCTTACCGATCATCTATCACTAATTCCACATTACAGTCACTTGTGGCTGAGCAGTTGCAGCAGAAATGATATGGTACACAGTTTAAAATACTACCTTTCCCTTGCAGAAAAAAAATACTAATCTGTGGGATAAGATATAGATTTTAACTATATAAAAGATTTTCCCCAAACCACAAGATAACACTTCACACCACTAGGACAAATGATAATAAATGTTGGTAATGATATGAAGAAGTCAAAGTAGTCATAAATCACTGGTAGAAATATAAAATGTTTCAAGTGATATGCACATCAGCTCCTCAAAACAGTAAACAATGACCCAGCAATTCCACTCCTAAATATGCACATGAGTTTCTAGCTTTTTTGACTTGGCGTCAACTATGACAGTTTTCAGTTTATAAGGTTATTCTATTAATTTGGATAGATGGGTACATGGATGGATGCACGCATGCGTGGATGGATTGATAAATCAATGAACTGAGGGGTGAATGAGAATTCAGGTGTCCTAAGTTTCAGAATGCAACCTTGGAGATGTTCTCTGCTAGTCTGTAATCAGGCCTCTTCAGTGATGGGATCAGTACTTGAAACATTCCTGAAAATCATCCTCTAAAGGGGGTTTCAACTTATAAGCCTAGGGCACACTCCAGCTGTATAGACATATTGACATGTACATATGATAATTTAATCAAATAATATTAGTGAAATGCGAAGTGTATAACCCTACCTGAATCTCCCAGTAGAGAGGATATATTCACATGTCTCATGGGAAGTTTTATGTCACTTCCTTCAAGGAACACATTCCCAGCCCCTTCACTGTCAGTACTATTGATAAGAGATATATGGCAATGTAGGTGACCCTATTTTCTCAAGTTATAGCCTCAGTATTTGAAGGCTGATGTGCTCTAACATTGAGAGGAATATCCTTCTTATTGTGAGAGGCTCTGCTCTTCCTGGAGTCTAACTTTAAAATGTGAACAAATCTTCTCTTTGGGAACATACCTCTGACTTTTTCCTGAGCTAAGGAAATCCCATTGTTCTTGTTCACCAGGAACGTTTCTCCTTCTCTTCTCTGAAATTTCACATAAATTTGTTCTTACAAAGGATGGGAGCAACTTGAGTATGTGAATTCTTTCCCATTCTTTATACTGCCTTAAATTGAGAATGTTCACCTTTTCACTTAAGAAATGGATCTTATGGATTCTATTTGGCATATCTGAATTGCTAACATCACTACTATGGTGCTTTGAAGTAAAATATTACAAGCACTGTGGTAGCATGATGTGAGGGCAATAGATCTGATGACTTAGATGGCTGTTAAGTAATTACTGGGGAAGTAGCATATACAGCATGGATACATGAGAAGAATAGAAGGCCTGTGCCCCTAGCAGGTTGAAAGGATGATGAGAGATTTCATTATTGATACTCAGAATAGTGCATAAAATTTTATGAATTATTTATCATTGGAATTTTCTATTTAATATTTGTGTACCACAGGTGATTGTTTGTATCAAAGACTGTATAAGCAAAACCATTGATAATAGGGGACCTCTGCACAGTCATTTCATGGTCAATATTCTTTTTGTTAATTTTGGACAATATAGATTCTGTTATAAACATATTTTTATTCTGCTTTTTAAGGTAAAATCTAGCATAATCATTCTTTCAAAGACTGTACTTCCCCAAAGTCTTCAAAGTTGGGAGGGTATAAAAGGGGAGTCTGTAAGAAAGATATTGAAACTGGGCAACACTGGATTTTGTTCACTTTTTTATGTTATATGATATTATAATGTTTTAAAAGTCTGATCTTTTAAAGCATCTGTAACTTTAGGAGCTGGAGTAATGTGATCCATTCTAAAGGAATTAATTTTACACTGAATGTCATGGCTTATACCTATAGTCCCAGGATTTGGGGAGATAGTGCAGGAGTGTTATATGAGTTAAAGGAAAACATGGGTCACATAGTAAGTTCAAGAACAGTCTTAACTACATAAGACAAGGGCCTAAATCTAGATCAATAAATAAATCAAATTAATAATTTGACTTCATGTTATGTGAATGTGTGATCTTTGTATTACATTAACTAATTTACAAGTTTTTCATATCACACACATGCCAGAAAAATGTTTAACATTCTAAAGCAGAACTCTGAAGATAAAGATAGCCATATCTATCCATTACCAATACAAACCATCCCTTTTTTTCTTGCCTTCAAGAATCTTAAAAGTTGATATTAGGATTCCAGTCACAAACTCTGGACTACAAGTCTGATTTATGTAATTAATCTCCAATTGTGTCATGAACATTCTAGTGTTTATTTATGGATGTTGCACTGAAGCAGAATTCAGATTTATGACATGGAGTGATTATGATTTCAGGGGCTTAGTGATAATGGTGTTATCATAAACATTGTAGTATATTTGTGGTCTCTGTGTTCACTTGATTAGTTAGATGGAATGAAGAGCATACTTGGTTTCTTGGTTGCCAGTTATGTGCTTTTACTGGGGAAAAATAATCTGCACACATCTTCTTCAACCAGCACCATCACTGTAGACTCGGTTTTGCTCTGTGGGGCTCAATGAAATAGCATTAGATTGAACAGTAGATGATCAGGAAAGAGCTGGAGGCAGTTGCTAGAGGTGCTGCTGTAATGATAAATAAATCTAGAAAAAGGGGGCTGGAGAAATGGCACCAAATGTAAGTGCACATCCTCCTCTTGAGGATGAGTATAATTGGTCCCCAGCACCCACATCAGATGTCTCACAACTGACCCTGACTCTAGCTCCAGAGCATCTGACACCATGGCTTCCATGGACAACTGGACTTACATATACACATTCCCATGTGGACACACACATGCATACATAATTAAAAATAAAAACATACCTTGAAAAATATCTATAAGTGAAATGGTAATTTGGAAGAGGTTTAAAGGTGAAGTGTTTTAAGAGGTCATTATTTTCCCACATATTTTTAAAAAACATATTATTTACACAAAATTTAGAAAATTTAGAGACACTCAAAGAAAATTAGGATTATCTCTATTTTATCAACTAGAACTCCAATATTTCAGTGTACATGCCGAGAGACATACTCACACACATATTCAAGTGTATTCATGGTATTCTTAACATATTTTTGGCATATTTATTTATGACTGATGAATTTCTCTCACTATTTCCTATTTTTCCAACATATTAACTCATGTATGTGTGCCACTATTTAGTAATTTATGTAACTTATCTTGAATTTGGGGTTTTGGGCATTTTCTAATGCTTGCTACTATATTTCCATAATTGCTTTCCTTGTGCAAAACTATTTGCATCTAAATTATTAATTTATCTACAAAGTTATATGTTGAAAATTCTAATACCCAAAGTAATGGCATGAGGAATGGACTTTAGGAAGATAATTAGACCATAAAATCACAGCTTTTATTTATAGGATTAATGCTATTATAAAAGATAATTGAGGTTGCTCATCTGTCCCTCTACCATGTGAGGATGTTACAGAAAGGTGGCTTCTATGAACCAGGAAAGAGTCTTCACAAAACATTTCATGTTTTGGTGCCTTTCTTTTAAATTTTCCAGAGTCCAAGACTATGAGGAAATAAGTTTATGAGATTTATAAGCTGCCAATGCATGACATATAAAGACTGTTTATTTATTTACTGTGTATGGGTGTTTTTCCTGCATGTATTACACTCATGCCTGGTGCCTACAGAGGCCACAGGAGTATGATGGAGACAGAGGATATGTAGTAGCAGACAGTTATGACCCATTAGATTAGTGCTGGCAACTGTACCCATGTCCTTTGAAAGAGCAGCCAGTGCTTTTAACTGCTGAGCCATTTCTCTCTAGTCTGCTTGGTAATTGTTTATAGCAACATGTTCCCACTAAAAGAATAACTAAAAGTACTTTAAAGGTTGGGTAAGAATTTGCCAGACTGAGTAGAAACTTAGAAGTTTTACTCAAAGGAAGAAGTAATAGAATGAGTTCCTCAGGAAGGCCGTGAAGAACTGTTGAAAGTATTCTGATCCATTTAAAAGAGTAAGGAAAATAGAAAGATGGATTAAAACTAAATGAGTGTATGTTTGGTACTGGAATATAAAACCAGAGAGTGCTCTCCTCTAATGGATCTTTCTCCTGGTGACAGAGGAAATATGTCCATCTGACACAATTGGAGAATAGTAATGCAGTTGAAGACAAAAGATAAAATGCTAGAGTGGTCAGTTAGGGGAATAAAGGTAGACAGTTTAATATAAATACCAAGGTTTGTATCAATCACATGCTTATTGTTTCATTGGCCATCATCGCTCATACTGACAACAGGACAATGATGGAGTAAGTTAAACATATGGGGCTTAAGTATTTAGGATATGGAGTTAATATAACTGTGGACAGACCTAAGTGAATGAATTCACTGAACTCTAGTGGCACTAACCAATCTGCCATGGGATAACACCAAATGAGATCTGAAGGGTTGTCCTCAAATCAGAACAAATTAGTGACCAGAAAGAGTTAAAGATGACAACAAAACCTCCATTCTCATTGGTTTTTATGTTTCCCAGTTATAGGGGCTGGTGATAGAACTTTCCCTGACCCTCAAGTATATTTTATACCTCATAATCATATATATAGCCAGCATTCTGCCTTAAAACTCTTTGGAAATCCAAGACTAACCACTCTTATTAAAAGATAGGGACTTATTTGTAAAGAAGAGAATTAAAATATTTTGTAATGAATATGGAAATGATAGTTTCTTTTGCTAAGTTCATGGGGATTTGTAGCTGAAATAGGTTGAAACTTTAATAGTGAAAAAATCCTTTTGATAAACCCTCCTGGGACATGCTAGCAGTCAGGTCTTGCTCAAACTATGTAAAATGGTTAAACGTTGAATTTAATTTGTAAATTAAAGTAACCTGTGAAGTTGGGGATAGAAATGATCAGAAACAGTTTAAAGATTTTGTTTCAGATGTGCTACAACATGCAAGAAGCAACTTTCAATATCAATTTATGTTATTCAGCTATGTGTTAATCACCGCACTGTACAAGGTGCATGTGAAGTAGAGGATCATACAGAAGAGATCAAAATAAAAAGGAATAATCCAAGAAGCCCTCCATACAATTGTGTGTGAAACATTCTGAGTAAATCAGAATGTCAAGGAACTTGATGAACATTTTGATCTTCTCTTACACTTAGAATTCTGAGAGTACAGGAGTATTTTAAATCTCTCAATGAAAATAGGAGATACTTTATTTAACTTGATGTTGAAATTGATGCACAATGTTTATATATGGTAAATACTCAATAACTCTTGAGGGACAGAAAATTGTACCTAATTATTTTTTCCAGAGGTTGGGAATTACAATTAATGAAATACATATTTTTCTTTTTGGTTTGTAAATTATTTTAAGATCAATATGTAAACATGTATTATCTCAAAGTATCTGTTCACAAAATTCTTATCATTAACAGTCTTAGATAAAATATGAATGGAAAAAATTGAAAGCAATGCCTGAAGGAAGAAAAATGTGCTGAAAATATTTTATAACTTATATCTATTTGAAAGTAGTCTCAAAATGTTACAACTGGAAAAGTCCATGCATCAGAATCCAACATTGTTGTTTTCCACTTGCAAGAGTACCCACTCTCTTTAAATGAGATCTACAGGAAACCTAAATTTCTTTTATTGTTTATTAAGGTAAGATTATCTAAGAGTCCCTACTGAAGTTCCTCTTCCATTGTCCACTGCAGTTAGGTCAACTTTGTTGGCTCCAGCAGTAAGTCTACATCTTACTTTTCAGAAGGGAAAGCAAAGGCCATAGATATATAATGATGTCATTTTCAGAATAAAAATTCAGGCTGCCATTTTGGTCTTTAATTCCAACTCAAAGCAATGTGACAGTAATGCATATGATCCTATTCCAATCCCATCCTTGTGTCTACTGATAACATGACTTTGTGACACAATGTTAAAAGCATTGCCCCTAATTCTGTCAGAGTTGGGCAAAGGAAGCCTTTGTCGAAGACTCTTTGATAGAGATAAAGAAACAACACTAGAGGAAATGGAACTCAACTGTAAAGGATGCACAGGGAATTTTAAACTCTCACATAGATGTATGGGAAGTTTCTGGTGGACTATACATGAGAAGGTGGTCAGAGTGCACAGTTCTCTGAGTTTGTTAATTGTCAATTGTCTAAGGAAGCTTTCTCCCTTGTAACGTAGATGGCTGACTTAACCCCTGGGATCATCGTTCCAAGAAATACACCCCAAATTGTGAAGATATAGTTTTCTGGGTAGTAAAAGATTGATATCACAAAGAGTCAGTCCCTGAGGCTACAGTCACAAGTTTTCTAAAGTAAATGTTCTAAAAAATCAGAGAACAGGAGCTTCCAATTGTCTAACTTCCAGTGAAATTGTTGAGAACACCAAGGCCACCTTGGAAACTGATCCCTTAACTGAATCCAATTCAGTGGCCTCATCTTTAAAACAAAGATGAAATAAAATCCTATCTTAAGCAGGTATTGGAAATTGCATAGCCTGACATTGCCAATACACTTCGACATGATAATACACAAATATCAAGTCCTAGGTAGTCTATGAAAACCCAACAAATGAGGCTAACTTCAGTCAAGGAATAAGTGAACATAAACCCAATAATTCTTTATGTATAGTAAATCAATTGCAAAAGGCAAGTTCCTAATATTTTAACTTCCTACAGATTTATCCTTACTGTTCAAATTATTATCTATCTATCATTATCATATCTATCTATCCACTATCTAATTATTATCTTTCTATCATTAGTGCTCTAATTTTCAAGGATACCAAGAGCCATTCAGAAAGATTATTCTTTGTTGCCCAATCACACACCAGCAGGAATAGAGCTGTGATTCAAACACAGGACTGTGGTAGTCTGTAAGACTTGATGTTTTTAAGAGAGTGCACTTATTCTCAGAAACTTTATAAGTGGTAAGGTCAAAACAACATACCTCTACAGTCACCTTGTACAGAAAACTTGGAGGTCAATCATTATTTTATTTTCCACCCAACTTTCATTAATAACAAGCATTAAAATGAGAGGTGAAAGTTCGACCTCTTATAGAGGACAATAGAGCCTCTCAGATAACTTCTAACCAAGGGTCACATGGGTGTGATTTGACATTTTTTTAAAGTGGACCATATGAGCTCTTAAAAACTTCAGATAACTATTAAGAGGAAGGTAGGTGACCTTTTCTTTCTGACCTTCTGTACTTGGCAGTAGCAAGAACTGAATGGGGTATATTCTTTGTTGTACACAGGCTTCTTCCTACAGGTTACATCCGAGCAAAAAAAATATTCTCTAAAATCCAAGTACAAAATCAAAACTTTTCTTCTTCACCTAGATTTCATCATATGACTTTTCTTTCACTCTGCTTCTGGACTGTGGTATGTGATTCACCCATCCTGCTTTACATATGAATTATCAGATGAACTCACTCAGCCAAGTCAGGTAGCCCTCCTCCAGAAACATTGTATCTAGGGCCATAGGCTTGAGGTTCAAGCTATTTTCCATCAAAATAGCATGGCTTGAGTAAGGGCAATTCTTTTCTCTGAGACTTGGTTTTCTTTTCTGTGGAATTAAGACTGTCAGTTTGAAGACAACTTCGTTAGTCTTGTGTTTAGAAGCCATCCAAATATTGTCTCCCTATAAGAGATTATTAGGGATCACCTCAGGCCAGAGGGATCTCTTTTGAATTCCCATCCTTTGATTTCTGGGACTTTTCAGATATTGCCTTGTTCTGCATTCACATAGGAAGGCAGTTTGATCATATTAACTACACCTCAGAGATGTGCAGGTCTGCATCTGACTGCTCTGTCTGGTGCTCATGTGTTTTACACATAAGTCATGTTAAACAAATTGTCTGACTTCTGAGCTTCAGTCAGCTCATTTATGAAATGGAGACCTTATGAATTCTTTCCAGGGCTTTGTTGTTGCCCTGTTACCCTTCGCCTAGCCCTCGTCTAATAGCTTTACAATTGGGGAGTCCTCCATTTGACAACTCGTTTTTTTCTTGATTTTAAAGCCACGAGTGAAGGTTTTTGGCCTTCCTTGTCACTAAAGTACAGGTTTCTGGTCTAAAACTATCAATCATACCCATTCACTTTAATTTTGATATGGATGGAGGCATCACAGTGAACTCATTCCTGACTAAGGTAGTAGTAAAGTCACTGGGTCTCAAAGAGAGCAAAGTTAATGATTAAAATGTCCACCATCACTAAGTCTGACATTGTTCTCCATAGCATTGCTGGAGTGTGGCTAGCCACTAGAACTGACCAATGATCATGTAAGAATCATGCTTCAACTCTTAGAAGTCCTTAAAGCTGCCTTTAATGAAATCATTTTCTTTTCTTTCTTTTTCTTTTTTTGGGGGGGAGGCGGGTGGTTTTCGAGACAGGGTTTCTCTGTGTAGCTTTGCACCTTTCCTGGAACTCACTCTGTAGCCCAAACAGGCCTCAAACTCACACAGATCCGCTTGCCTCTGCCTCCCGAGTGCTGGGATTAAAGTATTGTGCCACTACCGCCCGGCTGAATTCATTTTCTTAATCTCATTTTGGCTTAGGCATATATCAGTGGGTTTTGTGTCATGATTGGGAAGGTTGGCTGATCTATGGCTCCAATCAAATCTATGGTCAAAATTAAGGCTAATGTAAGGCTCAGATGAGGTCAATACCTTCAGTAGAGTAGAGGTTTTATAATTTCTCCCCTTTCCACCAAGTCTTCAGTGCTAAACAACCCTATTCTTGGTTTTAGTTTTCTCTGTACTACAGCAAATTACTTCCTTTCTCATGTATTTTTTACCGAACTTAGCAAATTCAGTTATGAGCATAACTGGTAGTGGTACATGCTCAGTTCACACAAGAGGTTAAGTGAGTCTCCTTAGTAAAGTAACATTGATAAAAAGATCAGAACTTAAAAACACAAGTTCCCAATTTACCAAGGACCTGAGTCAAGTCCTTGTAGAAATATCAGCTAGATACTTGTGTATTCAATGGTGATGATAGCATCTGAGGTCTCTAAGAGAAGATGCAACAAACTTTCCATCACCTTCACTTTCCCAGGAAAGAGTCAACTAAATATGACCATGCCTTTCCTACATTGTGATTCACAGAATAGAATACAAGCTTTCTGATCCTAATTGAGTCTAAGTTTCTAATACCTATGTTGGTTTTGGAAACCTGGACACTTGACATCTTTTGATTGAGTGATTCTAGAGAGGCTTAGAGCCCCTCCCAATCTCTTTTTTTTTTTTTTATTTTTTTTAAGCAGTTTTACTTTGTAGATCATCATGCTCAGCCTCTGGAGTGCTGGGATTATAGCAATGTGCTGGCAGACCTACCTCAATGACCTCACTCTTCCAGCACCATATTTTTTTTGTTAATTTTGGATATGTAAGCATAATAAGAAGATTATTTTAGTCACCCTTCTAATGCCATATTAATCATTTACTTAGCATATGGAAGCATGATAAGGATAATTATTTTACAAATTACAATGACTAAGAAACTGTTGACTGAAAGGATTCCTGCTTCTTTGATACTATGCAAGACAAACCAATCTCTGGAACTCTGGTTTGAAGAAAGATGAAACTTTCTTTGCCAGCACAGGAATATCATCTGACTTGAAAGACTGTCCTCTCCTTGAGTCTGCATACATCCACATTAGTATGGGAGTTTGCTAGCAGTTGTTTTAGCACATTGTGTTAATAGTTCCTAACAGGGCAGAGTCCTCATTTGGCACAATCTCACCACTTACATAAGGCTTACTTTATCACAGGTGCAGTTGGATTTAGCCTTTGAGCTATGAGAAGAGAAATGGGGAGTTAAAAAGACAGCCGAGGGAGTGGATGTGTTTGTGTTGATGCATTTGTCACTCAAACTGGAAGCAGTCAATACCTTTGTGCTGAGGGCAATTGAACAGAAAATATTACCTACTCTCAACATGGGAATTAAAGACAGGGAAAGCAGAATAATTGGCATCATCAGGCAAAGCTCATTCCTCTCTCACACCTCATTTTCCATTTAAAATTAAATCTGCTTTTGACTAGGTTTCATCCTTGGAGATGCAGGGAACTTCTGACAGAGCAAATTAAAGAAGAATTAAATTGGCAGTGGGAGAATTCAACTTTTATATATAAACTATGTTCTGTGGCTGATAGTGTACAAAGCGGATCTCTTACCACAAGCATTTGTAATGTGTGTTTATAATATTACCTTTAGATATGATATTATATATATAATTGCAGTTAAACTCTATTTCAATTTCCTGTAAATATAATAGTCAAATGAACATATTTATTTATAATTTGCATTGAGTAATCATCATGCATCTCAGTGTATTTTTCATTTGTGATCTGCCTGAAATAATAAACAATAGCATTCATTGACATGGCCTATTTATTATATCTGATGGTCTTCCCTTGCCATTATTTCTCAGAGATAAGTGATCAAAACTGAATACATAGAAGATCAAAATTTTCATGTAATATCTTGTTTTTGACCATCAAAAACATAGTTTTATTATCAATTTGAATTCTTTCATGAAGTCTGAGATATTGCACTCACTCAAGCTTTTTCCCCCCAAAGAAACTTCTATTAGACGCATGAAGAAATCATGTGTTCTCCTACATAGTTAACTCATAATTTTATTTACATGAAAATACTTTCCTTCATCATGACAAAATTAACTTGGCAAAACAGCTGATAAAGAAATATCTACCATGTTTGCCATATGATGTCAAGTATTTCTACACAGAATTCCATGAATTCTTCATTGAACATTAGGAACAATTTCAAAAGTAAACCTCCACTAAATATTATTTGAAGGTTAGTTCCTTTCCATATTCCTCCTTTTCTTACTAGTTTTCTGGTAATTTAGATACTTGGGTACCTAGATTCTGCATAAGTAGAACTTACACTTTGCTCTCTACAGGAAGAAGATGGCAAGGCATTATTTGGTACGTAGAGGATCATCTACAATCATTGTAGAATAGATACTATATAGGTCTATTTCCTAAGCATACAAGGATTCAGCTGGGGAAAAAAATCATCAGAGACAGAATCTGAGAGGGAGTTTAAGTGTTATATGTGACCACATGTTCTAATACTCTTTCATTTCAACCTCAATATCAGAAACCTACATGAAAGAGATTAAGAAGGGGGAGAAAGAGAGAGCACTCTACTGACAACAGAAGGAAACACACATGATAGCAGTCACAAGAAAGCCAGAAGAGACCAAACAAAACTCTTTTAAGACTGGAGCCAGACATGGTAGCACAAGGCTCTCATTTACTAAATGGAAATATATTTCTAATATTTTCTTGTCAGTAAGCTCTCTAGTTTAGATTTTTTTGTCATGCTATTTCAAGTCTTTAAATAACCACCCCTGGAAGTTGAATTCCTGATTAGAATACCAGAGATTTTCCGAGCTGTAGACATGGGTTGATTTACATGCACATACATCAACCCCTTATAAAGAAGAATTTTGAAATAAATGTACCTGAGTATGCAGCATCTCTGGTGCTATTGACAGGATATGAATGATATAGCTGTATTTTATGACTAACACCACTATAATAGCAACAGTAGCTCATATAGACACTTGCAAAGGGGAAGAAACTTCCAGATGTTTCATAGTACCCAAGAGGACTACATTGTGTGCATATATGAAATATATGGGAGAGCTGCCAGCAATATTGGCAAGTCAAGTACAGAAGGGGTGATATAATGATCATCAGGAACAGTGATGGCAGAGGTGAGTATATTATTTGGTGATTCTTGTCTTGACTCTACTTTGTATTTCTTAGGCTGACGTGATAGAAGGCTTATAAATATAAACTCCATAACTATGTCATGTCTATAATGGTAAGTCAATAGATATATTTTATTACCCCAGTGCAACAGTAGTTGTTGGATTCTAAGACCACATATAAGAACTGGGGATATATCTCAATGGGTGAAGTTCTTGTCACACAAATGTGATGACCTGAGTTCAGAGTCTCAGAATCCATAGAAAGCTGATTGGGTAGCATGTCCCTATAATATGACAAGGTGGAAACAAGATGCAGTAGAATCCCCAGAATCATGTATGCTAGTTGTGTGCTAGCCTGCCATGTGCAGGATTGAATAACAAAAGACCTGTCTCAAACAAAGTGGAAAGCAAGGACTGGTGAAAAGGATTGGCCTCTGGCCTCTGCATATGCTCCATGGCACCTGCACAATTGCATTGACACACTTTCAGAAACATGTGTGCATGCAAACACACACATACACACACACACACACACACACACACACACACACACACACCACAGAGGGAAGGAGGAATGGAGGGGAGAAGTGAGGGAGAGAGGGGAAGGAGAGGCAGATAGAGAGAGGGGTAAATTTCTTTTAAGAAGAATATATCCATATTGGCATAAATCTCTGGATGTAGGAAAATAATACTTGGGTGCTTTTTAATAAATATTTTCTTTTTGATATGTGTGTACCAATCTCCATAGCCTTCCTAGCCTATGACTAAAAAGAGACATAGGACACTGGTCTAAAAAGCCACCATGACTATGAGATGCAGAGAGTAGTGGAGCCAGACAGAGTTCATAGCAGAAATTCTCCTTTTCCTGATATTCCCATTTAGCATGATTTTGGTTATTGCCCCATAAGTCTCCTCATCAATACCACCACAGCAATATCAGTAACATTAGTGGGGCATCGACCATGATAAAAAATAAATAAAAAAAAAACAAATTAGTTAGAATGCAGATGCAGGGAGTCTTTCCTCCTCCTCTTCCCCTCCTCTTCCTTTCTCTTCTTCCACTTTTGATTTTCCATGAAAGCAGACCAACTTTGTACTAATATTGGAGAAGGGATTGGTCAATTTGACTCCTTTGAACCCCTTGAGAGATTTCGTAGAGTAAAGCAACCTTCCCCCAAGATCACGAATCAGTGCATAGTTTGTTTATCTGGAAGTACTTTCCTAGTTATAAAAGAATCTGAGGATAGGCCTCCAGTCTCACTTTTAGTCACAAGGAAATATTCAGAAATGGAGGCTGACTGGGAGGAAGTTCAGTATTCCAACTGCACTTTTGGGTGTTTAAATAGTCATTAATCATGGACATATAATTCATTAATAATTTTATAAATATACAGTGGGTAAAATGAATATTTATGGACAACTCCTGAATATTCTAAAAGAAGCAACAATGCTTTTAACATAAAGGTTGAAGAAATTATTAGGGAAAAATCTATTTTGTATTTAATCTGCTTAAATTTAACAATTTTCTAAAAGTAAAATTTCAGTTCAGATAAAAGCTATATGTTTTTTTTTTCTTATGGATACCAATAAGTTAAGCCAACATTCTTTCCAGGTCTCATTCAGACATGAATTCAATAAATGAATAAAAAAGCAGACATTTTCATCTAGACAAATTTCAAACTGATAATTCTATTTATATTTTTCATTTTAAAATTAATGTGAACTTCACATGCAATGAACTATGTATCTTTAACGACCATACATAACATGATGGTTTTGTATGGAATTTTATATTTTTAATGTATTATATTATGTATTTTATAATTAAATAATTTGAATAAAAATAATGAACTTACACATCTGTTGTCCCCCCCAAAGGTTTTCATGTCTCTTCCACCTCTCCCAGACATTCTGGCTGCCTCCCTCAGGCAACCAAGTATCTCATCTCCTAGATGAGTTTACTGTGGGTTTTTTTCAGTGTTTTAGAAATGTACATTTCTTTATATAGCCTCTTATATGCTATACAATTATTTTGGGAGGACATATTACATATATTACTTTATTCTTCTTTAATGCTGAAAAATATCCCAATAGTAGAAATTCATCAGTTTGCTAATACATTCATTGTTCTTTGGGTTGGTGTTGACATAAGTTTGATAAGTGTGCCAGGAAATCCTCAAAATCATTTGAGATTCTCCTGCCTCTGCCTGCAAATTCTTGGACCGCATGTGTGAGCTAACACCTTCGGTTTCCACATGTTAGAAGATGAGTTCTGGTTTGTATGAATAATTCTGGCAAGGGTATGTGAGTTTTCTCATGCTCCTGAGACTTCTTTGCTCCTTAGTAAGTTCATAAGAGTAGAATTTGTGGATCACAATGTAAATGCATGTTTAATATTTTTGGAAACAGCTAAAACGTTTTTCAAAGAAGGGGAAGAATTTTACATTCTTAAGAGCAGCTCATGAGAGCTCTGTTTGCTCTGTCTTGTTCTCACACCATGTGTGATCAAAATGTTAATTTCTTCCAAATTGCAAAAAGTATAATGATAATCTCATTATGGCATAAATTGATATTTCCCTAATGACAACTGATATTGAGTGTGATTCCATGTGCTTATTTGTCCTCAGCATATCATCATTAGTGAAGGGTCTGTTTACAGCTTTTCTATAGTTTCTAAATGAGATGCTTAGATTCTTATTGAGTTCTCCAAAATTCTTACATGTTCTTAAAACAAGTCCCTCTCATCATGTCTTGCCCATTTATTCAGTTAGATCAAAATATTTTAGATTGGGTCATTCTTACTTGTTTTTTTTAATTTTTAAATTTTTTTAAGAATAAACTTTAATTTTGACATTCTAAACAGATCTCAAATGTCTCAACTTGGGGTAAAAGCAAATGCAAAGCTCTTATTTTCAATAAATTTAAATTCTATACTACTAAAAAGAGGAAATTGAAATAGTTTTCTCAAGCTTAAACTTGGTAAAACTCATTCTCTTAGGGAAATTTTGGGTAAGTTTTGTCCTGGAACAATATTTTTCAAAGATAGTTTAATACTGGAAACAGATAAAAATAATTCTACATTATATAATTAAAGTACTGTTCACCTTCTTCTATTGTATCTTTTTTCCTCCTGATCTACAGCCTCTACATTTAGATTCTTTGTTACTAAAGCTGTAGTTCCAGAATGTTCTATGTCTTTTTTATTTTTATTTATTTATTTTATTTTTTTCTCCTTTTTATTTATTCTTTGTGTCATTCACATCACACATCTCCATCCTGTTTATTTCCCCATCCTTTTGTATCCACCCTCTGCCCTTGTAACCTCACCCACAAAAAAAAATAAAATAAAATAAAATAAAATTTAAGAGAAGAAAGAAAAAAAGAGAGTAGGAAAAAAGATCAATCTTGTTATGGATGCTGTAGTCTGACATAGTGAGTCACACAGTAAACCTTTTTATCCATGTATCTTTACTTGCAAGTGTTCATTGCACAGAGTCATTGGTCTGGTTCTAGACCTCTGGTTTCTCCAATCCTATTGATGCTGGACCCTCACTGAAACTCCTCTTAGTTATCCTGCTGTTTCCTTATGTTGTGAAAATCCTGCAGCTTTGGGTCTGCAGGACTGGTGGATTGGGTAGTTTTTAAACACTATAATTCTATTCTCAGTTAAGAAAGCTGGATCAATTTGTCCATTCTTTCACAAGTGCCACATTCTGCTTAAATTTTAGCTTTTTGATAAGTCATAAAATAAGAGAGTATGAGTTCTCTATATTGTTCTGTTAAAAATTTCCATGACTCCTTTAAAATCATTGGATTTCTGTCTAAATTTGCCCTGCCTTTGAAAGGTATGACCACTTCAAAATTCCACACAAAAATCCAGTCTCCAGTCTATGATCTTGTAGGGATAAAACACAACAAAAATATAGCTCTGTTAGAAGTGACAGGGATTTTTTTAAATCTTTATTGTTAATATTTTATTGCAAGTCACTTTCATGTTCATCTTGACTCCTGAAATCTAACTTCAATTATTACTTTTACAATATTTTATTGGAACTTCTATGGACATTTAGATATCTTTCCTCTAAATACTTGTGTGCTAAAGGCTCATTCCCTCAGGGTGGCTCATCAACCTAGAAAGAAGTTCAGAAACTCAGAATCAAAGTAAATGTTTTGTTTTATTAAGTTAATCATCTCTGCTACTTCACTATAGTAATTTATATCTAGATAAGATAGTAATATTTAAATATAGGTTACCACTTGTACTCAATTTGGATAACTTACTGAATTTTCTAATTATACTGGCTGTAATCTTCACTTAATGTTGGAGAAAGTAGATGAGAGCAGGTGATTTCTTGTAATATTACATTAGTGGTACATAATTAAATTGAAGCAATTAATCTTTACCATTAAGGAAGCTGGAGATTTTTTGAAAGACATTTTTTTCACACTGAAGAAGTTTGCTCTAGTTCCTGGTAATAGTTCTTTCTGAAGAAAAGTTTGGTCAGTTTGTCCATTATTTCACAGCATATATTAGTTGGATGGCATAATTGTTAGTATTGATAACTTGAGACTTTCATATTTTAATATAAATCAAATCCATATTCCTGAAAAAAAACCTTCAAACTATGTGTCACTTTTGACTTGTCATGCCTTCTTTAAAAAATTTGTACCCCTATTTACCTGTATTCTTCAAATACATTGTTGGGAAACTTCCTTTCTATATCATGACTTTGCCTCGGTTTTGTTTTTTGTTTTTTTTTTTAATTCGTTTTTTGAGACAGAGTTTCTCTGTGTATAGTCCTGACTGTCCTGGAACTCGCTCTGTAGACCAGGCTGACCTCTAACTCACAGAGATCCACCTGCCTCTGCCTCCTGAGTGCTGATTAAAGGCCTGTGTCACAAGAGCATGGCTGTCGAGTTTTGATATAAAGATCATGACCCTATAGGATGTCATGACCCCATAGGATATCATGTTTTTGGAAGTTTAATTACTTCTTGAGATTTTTGAAGGATTTTTGTTTGTTTGGGTGGTTTTGGAGTTTTGTTTTTGATTTTTGTTTGTTTTTACATTGTATGATTTTTCTTCTAAAGTTCTTGCTTTAATTAAGAGAAAATCTGCTAGAGCTTCTGCAATTTTTGAAGATTTATGATAGTTGGAAATTTAATGTCTTCAACAATTGTAGGGTTTCTGGATTACCTCTTTCCTCTTAAGTGAGATTTGGCAGTTTAACTTTCAAGATGATGGTCCATTTCACATCATTTTTAACTTTTATAATACCATTTTAAAACTGAAGTGATTAATTTTATTGTTAAATTATTAAATAAAACTCAGGAGTCAGATATTAGGATAAATAGCTGATAGATCCCCAGAGTGCTAGAGAAATGATCAGCTAACCCTGTCTCTCCACCTTTGCAGATTAAAAAGGCCATGAATCTTTCTAAGCCCCTCCCCATTCCTTCCAGTGTCTCTCTATCCTAATCTGGGTCTACCAAAAACTATGGTTAATTATGGCCAGCTGAATGTTGATTCTGCTCTCTGACTCAAGGTTTAACTTTATTGGTACTCTTGGAGTGTCAATGCAAACAAATCTCCCTCAAAATAAAACTATTTAATGTAGGTTTATGGGTTATGCCCTAGGTCTTGAACTTACACATAGCTTGTCCATATAGCTATATTCCTATGTTTCTTTGATTTTTTAATGTAAGTACATAGCAGACAAAAGTATATTTTACTACATGTTTCATCAACAAATTCTGCTAGTTTTGATACCATATATTCTTATTTTAATTCAAAATCTGTTCTAAAATCATGTTGCAATTTTTATTCCATTATTTTTTCAGTACTGGATAGCATTGTCCAATTATTTGGGATTTTAAAAACTATTTACTCTTCAATTTTCTTATATTCAAGGGCACACTTTATGTAGTTAAACCTTTTGTCTAATAGAGAATTATTTATATCTCAGAGCATAAGTCCTTTAGTATTAATTCTTTAAAGACAACCCATGGCTTATATAAAAGTAATATGTAGACAAAACTGATATGAAGAAAAAAGGGAGATACAAAAATTGATTATAAAATGATATATGTGAAGGGACATACCATCAAGTCATAGTTTTAAAAATTAAATATGAGTGCTCCTAATCAAAAATCCATAAAGTAACAAAAAGCAGATATAACTTTTAAGTCCATAAAGATTAATTTTAAGAAAATGTTCAATAATGATAGAAAGGAAAAAATAAACATACCTAAAAAAGAAATTAAAATGAAATTGTAATTTAATAGAAATTATTACAATATTAATTGTAAATGGTATAAATTTACAAATTAAAATGCAGATATTTTTAGGCTTTATGTTAATTAGTAATATCTGCTGCTTACATAAAAGCTCTTTATTATGATGATCTAAATAAAGGAAGACAGAAAGATAAAACATTATCCAAAAACAATGAAAAAAATTCTCACATAGATCTGAAAAATAGAGTATGGAGAAAAGAATATCTTCAGGTATTCAGAATGAAGAATATTTTTTAAATGTGAATAATGGTTTCATTAAAAGAAATTAAATATACTAGATTTACTTGAACATAAGATGATGACTTTAAAGATATGCAGCAAAACCTCCCAAACAAGGGAAAATAAATCCACAATTCTAGTAGAATGTTTTAATACATTTTTAATATTTAATAGAATAAGTAATCCAAAATTTACACAAGATGTAGTAACATTGGCCCAGTTATCTGTACCCCTTGAAGTGATTATTTACTGAATACATCCCATACAACAGAATATATGGTTGGTTGGTTGGTTTTGGTTTTGGGTGGTGGGCAACTTTAAGTTGAGCTTGGAGTTACTTTTAACATGATTATTACATATATTTGTCTGGAACTTTGAAGCTGCATGAATTATGAATTTTCTGAATACAGTCACTATAGTAGTCTTTTGTGAGTTCAGTACTGTCCACTCTAATCCTTGAGAATGATTCTTTCCCAGCTTGTCTTGTTTCTCTACATGTGATTGTCAGAACTCTGGCCAATAATCCACAAGGATTCTAGAGATTACTGGATATTGTTTGTATATTTTTCTTCTCTCTTGAAGACTCAATGATCAGCTGCCTAGGCCTTGCCATACTCTAGTATTTCTCTCTCTAAATCACCAAGGCCACCAGAGTTTCCATTCCTTCCCAACACTACTGCCTGGAACTTCTGGAGCTCATTGTACTAATTCCTGTATCTGAGAGGTCATTACCATTTGTTGATATTCACTGTTTTAAAAAATATTATCTAATATAATTTTTAGATTTTTTTGTTTTTATATGAGAATATCAAATTTTTTTACCACAATGTCTTTGTCACAAGTTGCCATGACTAAACCAGTGTTTTCCTTAATTGCTACAAAAATAGAATAATCTCTTTAAGAATTCTTTATACCACAAATAAGAAAAAAAAATCAGTGTGTGGAAAAGGTCTTGTTAAATATATAACAAAATATTTAAGATCAACTCAAATTTAGCTCAAATTATTAATTACTTAAACATTAATGATTTGTGGCCCAGTTTTGACATGTGTTAGGGCTCTCTTCTAATAGATCTTGCCCATGGAGATACTCTTGCACTCAGTGTCTATCACTCATCATTCTCCTACCTCTTAGGTTCTCTTTCTGGTTCACTTTAGATATTCTTCAGTGAGTGGTCATGAGAAAACAGTGAGCTGGCCCAAGCTTTCCTTACCACTTTGACCATAATAATTAAAGAAAAATTATGTAAATTATCTAGGATCTGAAACATTCAGCATTCTTAAAAACTGGAAATAATTTACTATTATTAATTAATATATATTTAATCTACATAAGTACAAGACTGTTGGGTTCTAATCCCATTTAATTATTAGAAGAAATTAGGGCATTCAACTAAATTATATTAAATTATGTAAAATTAATTTTTTGAGAGTTGGACCACTAATTGTCTTGTTAAAATAGCTACTTTAGAAAATAATATGCAGGGGAAAAGGCAGAAAAACACTTACATATTTTATAAAACTAAAATTTTGTTGCTTATATGTCTACCCAGATCCTTCCTGCCCACCCCTAAACCCCATTAACAGATCCTGGCTTGCTCTTTCCTGTCCTGTGTATGTCATTGCTCAGCATAACTTCTGCCATTCCACTGTCCTTTCAAACTTCCCAAGTTGAGCACTCTAGGATTGTAAGGTTAGAGCATTTGTGTTCCAGTATGGAATTCATGGCTAGCAAATGGCTCCTTCTAAAACATAGCTTTCATACTCCTCCATAGCTGTGAAGAACTTACAATGTCTCTTCATTACCTATTGAATAGAGTTTGAATTGCTCCTCCTGGCACCCAATTTGGCAATCAACTGACTTTCCCTGACATATAAGTGAAATAGTATTTATCAAACTGCCTTCACGACTGTCTTTTCTCCTAAATGTGTCCTTCGTATTTTTTTTTTAATTTGCACATTTTGTTAATAACATTAACAATAAATTTATAATAAATAATGCAAATATTTATTACATGACACACGCTATCACAAAATAAAAGTAAATTGCCATTTGTGGGATATGTAGTTGAGAGATGACAATTTTGCAGAAGCACTTTAGAACAGCTTCCAGAAGAAAATGAAATGTGTGTAAAGGGGCAGAGGAGTAAACGACAGAGGTGCACAGATCCTAAAGAGAGAGATTACTGAAGATGATGAAGGCTTTTGTGACAGCCCCCATAAGGAGTGAATATGTTTGAACCACATCAAAGAAACTTCTACTATAACTAGATAAATATGAGCAAGGAATAGTACATTAGAAGTTGGTTTTTGATCCAAAACCCTGGGAATGATTATAAAGACTGACGTTTAGTCTGAATGAAGAAGGTGCCAGAAGTGTCTGCAGAGATGAATATAATCTCACTGACATTGTAGAAGGCCCACTGATTGACATGTTGGAGATACAGTTGGTGGATAAAGGCTGGAGATCATCTCGGTTCTATTGTTATAATCTGGGAAGAGATCACAGTATCTGAAGTGCACTTGGGGAAAAAAATCAAATCATAGATTTATTTTGAAGATAGAGTTAGGAGACTTTTGCTAGTGAGTAGTATGTGATATATGAGAGCAAAAAAGGTCAGTAGTATCCCTGAGTTTAGCAGGCTGAACAACGACAAGGATAAATTTGTTCTCTACTGACATGGGAAATGATGGTGAGACATTTTAGAGGGGAAAGAAAAAGGCTCCGCAGAACATTTTATATTCACAATTCGTGTAAGAGATCTTTGGCAGGTGTGACGAGTAAGAGAGTGTGGCATTTCTCTGAGAGTGAAAGATGGAGATGAAATATTTGGAAATGTCAGCCTATAGATTACAAATTTGGCATCCAAGAAGTTTTACAAAGGTTTGATGGGGAAGAGAGTGATCAGTTTCACCAAAAACTGCCTGCTGACAAAGGAAGGCAGAACAAAATCTATATTTGATTTATCCACATTGTGTTCATATTCCATCTTGACAATGGAAAAGTGTAGGGTGAAATGAAAAGGGTTAAAAAGGAATTAGAGTATATTAGAAGGATTATGGAGATGCAATTCCTATCATTGATGGTAGACTTATGTGTTTAGTACATAAAGAACTACAAGAAATTGGGAGTATAGTAATTGATTAGTCACAGAAAAAATGGCAAAAGATATACAAATGGCTCCTGTGCATCTAGAAAATTTTAGTATTGTTCATAATAATAAGAACATTGAAACAATTTGTTCTTAAATCTATGCAAAATCTGATACTTCCACAAGTTGGCAAATTTTTAAATAAATAAAGGTGCTTGAAGAAGCAGAAAATGGCAGAATTCCTATGGAGAGAAATTATAAAGTAATGCAAGATAATTTGCAAAGTTAAAGGAGAAGTGGGCCTTGGATGGGTGCCCACTCCATTTAGCTGTAATAAGGGGAGTCACATGATACAGAGGGAGTTCTGTAGACAAAAATGTGTTGGCCAAGATTATATGTTAAAACCGTCATGCCCAATGTGATGGCATTTGGAGATGAAGTCTTTTGAAGGGAATTAGATCAGACCACAGATATGGGCCTTCATGATGCAGCTAGTACCCTGATAAGCAGTTCCCTAGCTATCTCACTTTACATGTGAAAGCAGTGCAATGGGACAACCTCTGCAAACCAGGGAAAGAGCCCTCAGCAGAACATAAGCATGCTGTGTCCCTGAGTGTGGGCATCCCAACCTCCAGAACTGAGAAAAATCTTTTCATCTTGTTTGAGGCACCTAGTCAATGATATTATTATAGGAAGCTAACTATTAAAATTGCAGTACGGGCTAGAGATGCTTATGGGAACCTATGGAGTTTACTAGGCAAATTTGTAATTTTAATAACATCTTTACATTTCTTTTGTTTAGGAATTGATTAATGATGACAACCTTCTATTATGATCTTTAAGCTCTTTTATTGTATATTTTATTTATGTGTGTGGGTGTGTACCTACACATGTGTTCATGTATTCAGTGAGGCCAAAGGAGGATGTTGGGTCTTCTGGAGCTGGAGTTACAGGTAATTGTCAGATGGTTGATTTGGTGCTGGGGCTGAACTCTCAATCTCCACAAAAGCAGTACACATTTTTTTTTCTTTTTTTCATTTTTTAAAACGAATTAATCGTTTCCTTTTCCCCCAGCCTTATCACAGTTTCCCCTCCTTCCCCTCTCTTTTCCCAGTATTCCTACCCTCCCAACCTCCCATTTCCTGCCTATCCACTCCTTTCTTCAGAGAAGTTCGGGCCTCACATGTATATCAGTCAGCCATGGCATGTCAAGTTGCAGTAAGACTAGGCACCTCTTCTCTTAGTATGACTGGGCTAGGCAATCCAGAAATAGGAAAGCATCCCAAAAGTGGGTAACAGAGTCAGAGACAGCCCTTTATCCCTCTGTTAGGAGTGTCCCACAAGAAGACCAAGCTACAGAATTGTAACATACGTGAGAGGGCCTAGTCCCATGCAAGTTCTGTGGATGGCAGCTCATTGCCTAGTCTAATTGTCATCAGAAAGGCTTCACCAGCAACTGATGGAAACCAATGCAGAAACCTGCAGCCAAACATTAGGTGGACCATGGGGAATCTTGTAGAAGAGGGGGAGGAAGGATTATGGGAGCCAGAGGGGCAAGAAAACTCAAGGAGGACCAATAGCTGTGAAGCCTCCAGTGACTGGACTAGGCCCTCTGCATTGACAAGACAGTTGTTTAACTTGACCTGCTTAAGAGGCCCCTGGTAGTGGGATTAGGATCGGGCTTTTTGGAGCCTAGTGTCTATGGTATGACACCTTACACAGCCGTGGTTCAAGGCTTGGACCTGCCTCAACCGAATGTATCAGGCTCTGCTGACTCCCCATGGAAAGCCTTGCCTTGGAGGAGGTGGAAATGAGGGGTGGGTTGGGGGGCAAGGCTAGGGGGGCAGGAAGAGAGAATAGAGGGGCATCTGTGATTGGTATGTAAAATGAACAGAAAATTTCTTAATTAAAAAAAAAAGAAAACCCACAGAATCAACTGACCTGGGCTCACAGGGGCTTGCAGTATATACTTTTAACCACCAAGTCATCTCTTAATTTCCATGTTTAAGATTTTAAGGAACAGTGAGTTCAGTGAGATTTTATTCCTGTCACAATTGTTCTAACAACACAATCCCTTTAATAAGAATTAATCATTTTAAGTTTATATACATAATTCCTGAAATTATTAAAAATATTAATGGGACATTCCTTGTCCTCATTAACAAGTAGATTTTTAGGCAGACACAAAACTCTATGATGACAAGATTAGAATAAGTTGAAAGATGTAGCTTCAATGGTCTAGTAACAGGCTTTAAATCTTACGTTCATTAGCTTGTGTGCTTATTAACAAGAAGTAATGGCTAGCTTGGGGCTTCTTTTTTCAAAGCACCCAAGTCAACAGATTGCCTTTATTTCAAGCTTCTTCATTAACTGCTTATTAAGAATGATACTCTGATATAGGTCTTCTTCCCTTCTAGGACAGAATTAGCAAGCAAGGGGCTTATATATTTAAACTGATCCAATAAACCTCTCCTCGATTTTCTAATTGAATGTGAAAGCAAACACAGTATTTTATAGTATGAAATTGTCAGAATAATAGCTAGCTTTGTCATGCTGTAATTGCCTCTTTATGTCTACATTCACATGAACATGCACGTTCACACACATAACCACCCAGTTGTGCTGCATGTTCCTCCAGGACAAGAGGCCATACATGTGACCAAATTTTTGACACCTGACCTGAGTCTACAGGTTGAGAGCAGGTGATCTCAACCTACAGTCAAGGAGGGTTCCAAGACATCACTGTGCCTGTGAGTTTTGCAAGTGGCCCAACATTGATACTCTCTTAACTGAGCTCCATATCTTACATCCCATCTCACTCTAAACCATTTCCACAATGTATCCAGTAGACAAACAGAGTCAAGCTGTGTTCTGCTTAATACATAAATATCTTCAAATCAACTTCACATTTTCTCTAACCCTCTACATCCTAGATTTCTTCCAGAGCTGTTTAATTCTTGGAACCAGTGGGTTCTCTTCAGCCTCTGCTCACTGCAGTGGGGAAAGTCTCTTATCATCCCTAAGATCTACAAACCAAATAGAGGCACTGTTGGATATGAGAATGCCTTCCATTGTATTACAATTTACATATTGATTATAACAAGCAGTTCTGTCTGTCCATCTCCTCCACGTCAACATGACTACAAAACTTAGACTCTTTGATTTCCACAAATATAAAGCAAAACACTGTCAAATCATTTATAGTTCCTGTGTTTATGAGAGACAGTATTGAATGTGTTAGTAATATATACAATATGTTCAACCGAGAAACAGGTATAAGCAATTAATGGCTGCTAAAAAAAAGGGGGAGAATCAATATTCTCCAGGGACAAGCTCACTGATAGGTTATTCAATTCCAATTAGACATCCCTAAACATATGTACATACAAACAACACCAAATGAATTCATCAGACTGTATTTGTATTTGTGTGTGTGTGTGTGTGTGTTGTGTGTGTGTGTGTGTGTGTGTGTGTGTGTGTGTAAAGAAGAATATGTCACAGATTTGAGATGGTATGGAGGCTAGGGGGAAGTTGGAAGAGGAGAAGGAAGAAGGAAATAGTGTAAAATATTCATGATAAATTCTCAAAAGAAAAAATAAATTAAAAAACAATAAAATGAAATAAAATCTGTATGTTTGTCCTTTGATTCTCCCACCACCTCTTTTGTTTTTCCTTGATCTCTTTACACTCTCTTCCTGTTTATTATGGTTCCAAGCCATAAATTTCTACTCATATCTAATTTAAAATGACTAGTCTCTCTCTCTCTCTCTCTCTCTCTCTCTCTCTCTCTCTCTCTCTCTCTCTCCCTCTCCCTCTCCCTCTCCCTCTCCCTCTCCCTCTCCCTCTCCCTCTCCCTCTCTCTGACTTCACTGATATCAGTTTTACTCAGATCCTTTACTATGGACTCAGTTCTTTACCAAGGTTTACCTCCTTCCTAACATGGATGCTGAAGCCAAATATTAAATATTGTTTTTTTCCACTCACTTATGAAAGGGCTCCGTCCTGTTCTTGCTGCATATAGACATGCCCTTTTCCAGAAAGAGGGGGGGTAGAGGGGGGAGGAAGGAAGGAAGGAAGGAAGGAAGGAAAGAAGGAAGGAAGGAAGGAAGGAAGGAAGGAAGGAAGGAAGGAAGGAAGGAAAGAAGGAAAGAAGGAATAAATAAATCTTCATATTTGCTTCTGCTCAAGTCAGCTTCTTGGGTTTCTCAGGATATTCCAGACCGCTCTCATTCTAGATTATTTCAAGCATACTACATCTCCTTGAAGAGAGAGAGAGAGAGAGAGAGAGAGAGAGAGAGAGAGAGAGAGAGAGAGAGAGAGAGAGAGAAAGGAATGAGGGAATAAATCAATAAATCAATAAATGTTCATCTTTGCTTCGGTTTCTCAGGGTATTCCAGACCCCTCTCATTCTAGACTATTTCAAGCATACTACTTCTCCTTGGGGATCTTCAATTTCAGTTTTCTCTGTTCAGCTAGTTAA
Organism: Peromyscus eremicus; assembly: GCF_949786415.1. Classification (NCBI taxonomy): domain Eukaryota; kingdom Metazoa; phylum Chordata; class Mammalia; order Rodentia; family Cricetidae; genus Peromyscus; species Peromyscus eremicus. The sequence continues at coordinate 42,610,893 of NC_081426.1, read as the reverse complement.
CTATTCCTCTCTTAGAAATCAGCTGGAACCTAATTTCCCAAACCACTGAGACCAGGATCCAGGCTCTGTTTGTGTAGAGCCAAGCCTTGTAGTATCTTCAAATAGTTAAAGTATTGGAGAGAGGTTCTTCAGTTGCTATACTCTTTCTTGAATATGGAAGGCTCTCCTAATTAATCCACATTTCCTAGGGCAAACCTTGTGTACAAGACTTCTATTAGTACTAACATGCATAAATACATGGAAGAAGAGAGAGAAAAATGCAAAGCTTTTGCTAAATTGCTGATTCTGACTCTATAAAATCTTTTCTCAATCACAACCAGCATTTTTTATCTAACTAAATCTTTTTATATAATCTTAGTCTTTACTATATTTATAAGTTCAAGAACATTTAAAATTTGAGGACCAAGAAATAATCAATTAATAAGCACACATTTAATTCTTCATAAGTAAGATATTTTGCTTAAGTTATTGGAAGACATGGTTTTAAATAAATAAGTCATATTTTAATACAATATATTAAAAGACAATTTCATTCTCCTCTTTCTTTACTATCATCAAATTAAACATTGTAGAAACAGTACATTCCTCCAGCCAGCAACATTTGAGTATTATCAAAACTGAGAGATCATTCATATTGCTGCTCAGAGACAAAACAATACAGTAAATTCAATCTTGCTGTCTCTCTCAATAGGACCAAATTGTATGTTGTGTGCTGTGACTTGTCCCTCTGCTTGGCCTTTCTTAATGCTGTTTACTTCTTTGTCTCCTTCTTCTCCAGAAGTATCACATCTTGAGTAGTGTCCAATATTCTTGTAAGAACACCTTTTGAATTGAAAAGGGAAAATTCATTAAATAATGTACTTAGTAGAATGTGTTTATGATTTGTATTTAAGTATATTAAATTAAAATAATTAACAGTGTATTGTGCACCTTCAGTGTTGTATATAAATGTGCCTAGACATTGGAAAATACAGCTACTATTATCGAGTGCATGTACACTTTCATTGATAGAACTGTGGCATTAATTTGAATATCTTATGTAATTGAATGTCAACATTCCAAATTTCCAGGTCACGAACTCCATTAAGCAAATTTCTGTGTAATATATTAGCATTTGTTGACTTGTATATATTCTGTAAAATTACTCCCTGAAGGTTATCATTTAGGGATAGAATTTTTTTCTCTTATGATAAGCGGTGTTAGGGAATATGTAGTTCTATGCCTAAAGGAAGATAAGACAACATAAAAAGTATAAAAATTACAGTGGAGTTAAGTACTATATCAAAAAATTAGCAATTAGGCAATGATTTCTCAATTTGCATACTGTGGAGATAATGATTTGTTCTGAAAAAGTTGATTTTTTTCTTTGATGGATACAAACACACTTAAAATGCCAAAGTTCACAAAAACAGGACTACATTGTCCAAAATCATTTTTAGTCTAACCTACAACCTTACAGTTAAAGCCCACCAGGAAGCTACTTAAAGAGCAAATTGGAAATCCAGTTGTTAAAATTTTGATAATAAATTTTGAGGAGCTAAAGGAATTTGATGTCCAAGAGCTGCATGCTTAATGATGGCAATGACAGGAAACATCAACCAGAGTCCAGATCAGAAAGGTATGGGTTACAGAAACCAATAATGTATGAAGAGTTTAATAAAAGGGTTGTTTACAAATGTGCAAGGAAACTATAACGAAAAGCATATTTCTCAAGAAAGCAGCAACATGACAAACTGGGCCACCCTGAAACAGGATAGAGACAATACTTACTGGGATTAGAGTTGTTGGTTGGAGAACACTGAAAAGAAACTCAAGCATGTGGTTGAGGGGCATAGCACATCTAACTGCACCCATAACTATGAAACGCATGCAGTTTCTCCTCTCTCTAAACTCAAATGAGTGCAATGTGCAATTTTGGGAGCCTACCCTATCCATAAGCAGGAGACACTGACTCCTTTCACTGCCTTGGACTAAGAGCAGGATAGAGAATAGGTTCACAGTGCATCAGGAAGGTTAAAAATATGGACACCCAGTACCAACAAGATAAAATGGAATGTGTCTTGATAGAGCAAATGAAAGAAAAAGGTCATTCATAACTTCTATTGTGCTTAATAGTGAATCATTTCCTATTGATTTTGAACAAAAAGTAAATAGTGTTCAATAGTATTTCAGCATCTTATATTAGACTCAGAAACAAGAATATTGTTACAAAATTCCCTTTATTGTTGTTCTCCAGAGGCTTGTCATGTGTGCACACATGCCTCTGATCACAAATCTTCCAGTGCTTTTATCTAAAGGGGGGTAATCAGCAACTACATCTGTTGACTTATGTGACAGGAATTTGTAATGTCACCACTTTATGAACACTGCAGACCCTCTAACCTGTATCATTTGGGAGAGTGCATTTTTATTACAAATTTAAGCTCTATGCTGTTAGTGTAGTTAATTAACATTCTGTTCAATGAACCTTGTTTCTTCATATCACTCTCCCTATGGTGTGTGTGTGTGCATGTGCACATGTACACATTTTTTATATGCAGGTACTTGTGTGCCCATGAACGTGGAGGTCAGAGGATAAATTTGTATGTCATAACTCATATATTTTATATATTTATATATAAATATATCATATTTATATATAATTTATATATATTTGCCAAATATAATATGGCTGACTGGCCAACAAGCTCTAGATATGCTCCTGTCACTGCATCCCCAGATGTACCAGGCTCAGCTTTTTAAAACGTATACCCTGCTGATGAACAAGGCTTAGGGCCTTGAAAACTACTGGCTGAACTAACTCCTAGCCTCATTCACTTTAAGAAAGTTTCTGTTTAGTTGAATGAAGATTCGTGGAATCAGAAACATTTCTTCAAGTAATTTTGTTAATATATAACACAGAATGGCGGAAGTTATGCTTTCAAATGGGGATTCTTACACAGAATTGACAGTATAATGTAAGCATATTGTAAGCAACAAATTGATGTTACTATGAAAACATATTGTAGCATGGCCCTGATATTTACCCCCAACTCAAGCTCCTCCCCTAGCTAAGAGCAAACACTTCTCATTTGTGTGGCTACTGGACATATTTCTGTTCTGGTCCTGAGTAATTTCCTTTCTGTTTGACATCCATTTGCTCATCTCTTTTGAGAATCTGACAGTTTTCCATGCCCCGGTGGACCTCATCAAGCTTATTGCTTTGCTTGAATCAAGACTAATATTGAACCGGCAAAGACAGAAGAGCAGCTGCTTCCATCTCGGCCTTTAATTAGATCCCCTTTCACCTGCCATCTTCATGGCATCTGTACTCACTTCGGGCCAGAGCGTGGTCCCCGGGATATACTGGAGCAGTCCTTTGCACTGTGAGGGCTTCAGCCTTTAGCACCAATGGACAGGGTAGATTTCAAGCAATTGGAGTTACACTCCAGATCTCAGCTCTAAAATACACAGGTCAGTTGCGCTCATTTCACCTCTGGAGTTCTGTGACAGCAAAGATGCCCTGAAGGTTTTATTTAGAAATTCGGGTTGCAGTTCAAGAACCCGAATGTTTAAAATCTTGCAGGTCTGTCACCTTTCTCCACCTCCAAAAACTCTGAATAATTTTCTGGACCTTCAGTGGCCTCATTTATTTCCTTTGTTGAGACTGTGGGAAGAATTGGCAGTGTGCTTTAAGGTAGCCGAGCTAAGGAAGAATGGCTTTAAAAGCCCCTTGTTTGCATATTTCTTGTGGGTACCCAAAGTTACAGGGCATCTAGGAGAGGGTTGGCAGCTTCTCGTCAGGGATTATTTCTATCTGAAAGTTTCTGGTAAATTGCCACAGAAGACCTCAGAACAAAGGGATGCGTAACACATACACAGACTCTTGCATTTCACTTTTTTTTTTTTTTTCGAGACAGGGTTTCTCTGTGAAGCTTTGCGCCTTTCCTGGAACTCACTTGGTAGCCCAGGCTGGCCTCGAACTCACAGAGATTCACCTGGCTCTGCCTCCCGAGTGCTGGGATTAACGGCGTGCGCCACCACCACCTGGCTGCATTTTACTTTCTTATCCAGAGTCAACATTTAATTGTATATATAATTATGCAATCGTATAGATATGTGTTCCCTTTTGTTGTTGTTGTTGTTGTTGTTGTTGTTGTTGTTTTTCTTCAGAAAGTGGCAGATGCCTCAGGTTTGGATCTGACTCTTATTTGCCTGTTGTAGGTGTAGTAAGTATGGGAAGGAATGAGGGTGACGGTAACAGAAGCACTAGTCAGGGGTCCAGCACACCGAACCTGTCAATCTAATCACCCATTGGGAAAAGGGCAAAGGGGAAATGAAAGAATACGATTCCAAACTGCCAAACTTGAATGGTTAGGAGATACTGACATAAAGAGTGGACTAACAGACAGGATGAGACCTCTCAGTGAGCAAATCACACACAACATGGTGATCCGACTTCCGTTCCTGGAATCTGCATGGTAGAAGGAGATAACTCTCACAAGTGTCCTCTCACCTACACAGACACACACACACACACACACACACACACACACACACACACACACACGGGGCTGGGGCAGTTACACGCACTGAATAAATAAGCGTATTTACAAAAACAATGGACTAAGGACATATAGAGAAGGTGCTGATGCTAGGCTAGGGTACAAGGAAATGAGTGTTCCATTTTACCCTGGGAAGCAATGCGGTGTAATAAAAATAATGAGGCCCATAGGTCTCAGTACATAAAATCCAAGCTGTAAGACACCAACACTGTGTACCAGGCTGGAGATTTTGTGGGAAGAATAAGATGAAAATTTATGGACAGTATTTAGCCTCAGTCTTTGCATATATACATAAATATTGTCCCTGCAAGGTAAATTGGAAAAATCTCTGAGTCTTCCCCTATTAAACAAAACACTCCCAAGGAAGGCAAAAGGGTTTTTCTTTTCTTTTCTTTTTTTAATATACTAAAGGGTGAATCTTTAGAATCTTATACTGCTTCAGAGAAAAGTTTGGAGTCTCTCCCATATATCTGCATATAAACAATACTGACAGGGCTGTAGAGATGCAGAAAATTGGACTGCTCATGGACCAGAGGGGATTGATTTTCTGCCTGAAAATTTTATCTATATGTTTGCAAACGTTTTGTTATTGGTTACCTAGAACTTATACAACTGCATCACGGTTTTTGGAAAATGCAATGTGCAAAACTTACAAAAGAAGGCTGCATTTAAAGGAATTCTATCTAAGAAAACACTGTATGTTCTGTTAGTTTTTTGTCAAATTATTATTACCCTACTGCCTTAACACAATGCCAACTCATTCACTCATGGTTCATAGATTAGGACACTAGTATGTCTCAACTGACTTCTGTTTAGGATTTATAGGCCCCCAAATCAGTGTGTTTGGGGACGGTCTCTTATCTTGAGTCCTAGGAAAGAATTACTTTCCAAGCCCATTCAGATGACTGGCAGATTTTACCTTTGGGTGGTTGCAGGATTCAAGCTCCTATTTCTACTGGCTATTGGTTTTCAATCACTCCTTGTTCCTAGAGACCACTGAAGTACTTTCATGTGTCATCCTCTCTCTCCTCAAGTCAGCAATGGCACTTTTGAGTCTTTCATCTTTCTGCTTCCTTTTTCTGTCACCCAGCAGAACAGAAGTTCTCTGTTACTAAGGGGTTTTGTGGCTAAATTAGGCCTGAGAGAATAATCTCTGTGCATATTAAAATCAACTGATTTAGGATTTATATGGTCATAAAGTCTTCCAAGCAACACTTAAAGTTAAGTTTGATCTGGGACACTCGAATATTGGAAAATCAATCTTTAGTCTATCAACCATCCAGTCATCTATTTTATTAATTTCAGTGTTATTCATGTTATTTATATTGTTCCTTACATACAAGTATAAATTCCTCCCAGTGTTTTTGTCTGCAAGATCTAGTTATATATTTAGGTAGAACTTTTAACTAAGCAACAAAAGCATGCTAACAGTACCTGATTTCTGCCATTCATCATTTGTGTCTCGGTAATATTGACACTCATTATATTTATGACATGCATAAGATTTACATTTTTATCCCTTAAGCCTCAGATCCTTAGTGTATTAGATTTACTAGTGCACTTAATTCAGCTGTGACATATCTCACAAGGGCCCAGCATGTCATTGGTGACATTCTTTGCTCATAGCACATGACAAAGAGAAAGAATGCTATTGAGAAGCAAGAGCAAAGGAGAAGAGCCTGGACACTCTGTCCTTAGATGCTCACTAACAACCTACAGATGACCATTTTGGAACCTCAGTGCCCTAGAAATATTGGCCAGAAATTGCTTTTGTGAAGGAGCAAGTTGAGGAGAATTGGAAATAATCTTCCCTTCTTTGTCTCATAATAGAGCAGAAGAGTAGTCATACATTGGTCTACACTGTCCTCCATTACTGTAAAATCCTGGAACATATATATTTAACTAAGACCTTTCACTTCAGAGTGTCACAGGCTGAGCATTCCTCCAACCAGCTAGTTCCTCCTCACTCTTTCGACTGTCATGGGCCAAATCCCCTTCTCATTTTCAACCAAACAATGATTAAACAAGTAACATAAAATCTCCTTTGGTGTCCTGCAACTCTTCTTGGTCCTAGGAAATTTGATTTTCCTATCCTCAGGCCATTACAGTCTATATTTAGTCTAGTTTTGTTTTTGTTTGCTTTATGTTTTTGATGGCTTTCTTATTCTGAAACACTGTACAAACTCACATACCATCTTGTTTGTGACTGGTTTGTCTGCTTCCTTTTTGAGACAGAATTTCTTGTAGCCCAGGCTGGCTTCAAACTCACTATAAATCCAAGGCTGCCTTTGTGTCCAGCTTCAGAATGCTAGGATTACAGGAATGCACACCATGCCTAACTGTATCTCGCTTTTCTGTTAGCTCTAACACATATATTTTTGTTGAATCAATGTCAGTTCACACATGTCACTCATTACCCACTGAAATAGTTTCTGTGAATTAAAGTGTGCTGTTCAGTAAAAGATGGGTGTTGCTTTCTTTAAATTTTCACTATCTGGGCCATTGATGTTGATTTTATATTCAACCATTCATCAAAAACAGTCAACTATCCTAGTCTCCAAATCAGTGTAAAATGATAAATTTTAGTTTTAACTTAAATCTAATTAATCTGATTTAATTTTAATCAGAGTATAATTTTAATTTTCTACATTGAAGAGGCAAGATTTCCTTTCTTCAGATTTTTTCTTTAATTTATAACTGACAATTGTTCTCTATTAATACAAGCAATACCAGAAAAGTGTTTTTATGTAAATACCACTATTCAAATGAAATAGTTAATTATAAAGATACCCCATAAAAATTATTTGTATGTTCCTTTCTATTTAAAGAACAATGTACAAGTTCACCGTCCTCCCTAATGAGCTGTGGCATACCTCACGTTTGTTCAATATCCTCTTTGTGCTAATTTATTTACATATGCAAGCCACACTTGACCAAAATGATTAGTAGCAGCATGCAGTTATTACAATAAAGACCAAGCCAACTAGAGCAGAGATGAGGACAGACTGCTCAGAATGGAACAACTTGCTAAAACTTTGCCTGGGAAAGCAGAGAGTGTGCAGAGACAGAGAGTGGGTACCAACTTAAGTAAATGTACTTCTGTAGAATGGCTTAGGGATTCTCATGGTCCATTTTGTTAGGGTCAAATTTGACAAAAACATTGAGTGTTGTAGTTTTAATGAGAATGGTCCCCTAGGCTCATATGTTTGACTGTTTGGTTCCTAGTTAGCCGACTGTTTAGGAAGGATTTGGAGGTGTGGCCTGGTTGGAAAATGTATATTACTGGAGATGGGCTCTGAGGTTTCAAACACCCATGCCAGGCCTTCTCACTCTCTCTGTGTGTTCGTCTTCCTGATATGATGTAACGTCTCAACTACTGCTCCTGTTTTATGTATGCATTCCCAAAGCCATGCTTCCTGCATGGACTGCAGCTGTAAGCAAGACCACAGTTAAATACTTTGTGGCCTTGGTCATGAGGTCTCTTCACAGCCATAGAAAAGTAACTAAGACAGTGAGCGAGGATAGAGGCACAGAAATTGTTGGACCACAGGCTGCCCTGTTTGGTCTCAATCTGTTAGGTGATGAGAGCTTCTTAGAACTTATTAAATTCAATGTGGTTCTTATATTGGAGTACACTGAGGAAAACAGAAAAATTGAGGCAGAAAAAAGGCACATTATGCTGAAAATTTCTAAACTGTTTACATATTGATTTATTAAGTACAATGAACACAGAAGAAAGAAGGTATCTTTTGTTTTGATAACAATGTGCATGCTTACTGATGTGTACAATGTACCAAATGTTCTAAGAACTTTGTATGAAAGACCTTATTTAACCCTCCTCTGCGTTCTCGAGGTAAGCATTTGTGTGCTTTTACTTTCAAGTGGAAATTCAGAAGCACAGAAGAGTGACTTATGCAAAGTCTTCTCACAAATAACTGACAAAACATGTGTTCAAGCACACATAATGTGACGCGAGAATGCATAGTAGCACAGGCTATAATTAATAAGGAATTAGTTTGTGATAGGTTAAGTTTTTGACTTCTAAACTCCTGCATTTAAAATGTTAGTTTTTAAATATGAATAATTGAGTAAATTAATTCTCCAAGAATATTTATCCTGTGAATTTTTCTTGTCACAATACTGTGTGAAAGCAGAGAGATAGAAAGGCCTCCAGTCTGGGGCAAAGAACTTAAGGTCTGGGAGAGACTGCAAGCTCTCAGAAAATGTGGTCAACAAATTGTTCTGGAAGTCTGCTAGTTACATTTTGTAGATGTTTTTCCCTCTATTTTAAAATAGGTTAGATTCTCTGGGGAGTAGTCCCTGAGATGATATAGAACATGCTGAATATGTGTGGAGGGGTGTCTTTGAAATGCAGTTGTTGCTGCTGTGTGGCAGAAACAAAAGAAAAGCAAGCCTGGGCAGGAAGAAGGCTAGGGTACAAGTTCCACAGACGTGCCACACAACCCTGTGGAGCACACCGAAGTGAGACTATTCCTTTGATGCTGTCCTGATTTGGGTTAGGATTGAAAGCAATATAACACTAAGAAAGATACCATGGGCAAGATAACTGTCTTTACTTGAGGCTCCGCCTGAAGGAACAAGCAGCTGGTGCTGATATCCCCATCAGCAAACAGTCCAGATGTTACTTCCTAGATGGGCATCTGGTTCAGTATTCACAATAAACAGTTCTAATGACAAGGTCATCTAGTCTTCAAGCACTGATCTTCAAAGACAGTAGTGGTAAATTGAGTTATTCTTTAACATTCTGATTGGTATGTCTTTCTCCTGTGAGCCTTATAAATTACACTGAACATGCCTAGACTATCAAAGATAATCTCATCTTAATTCTCATTTTATATACATGTGTAATGTACCCAATCCCCATGCAAGAAAACAGTTGTACCTGCTAGGCTTAGAACTCTGATGTATTTCTGAGGTTATAATATTATCTAACACAGGGATGTAAGTCTGCTGCGAAAGACCAAAGAGCCTTCCTTTTACTTCCATGGAAGTGTTGGAGACAGACGGCTTCAAAATTTACCTTGTTAGCAATCCTATGTGATCAAGCATGAGAGAAGAAAATGGGAGCAGATTCCACTGAGAGTTGCTTCTAAGACATGACTCTCAAACTGAATTTCTGGTAAAATTGTGATAACTCAAGGTAATTTGATGAAAGTAGAGAATTCAATGAAAGCCCTTTCCCCCCTAAAGATATGGTATCTTCACCTCTCAAAGTATTAAATGCAAAAGGACATTAAAGCAGGAAAAACAGGAGGGAGATTAATCCTTTGCAAAGGCTGGCAATAATGAAAGACGCTATTTAAAGGAATGTGATATTGTTAGCCAATTGTCTTGGAAGAAATGTTACTCACTGTTTCTCCCTTTGGCTACAGGAGTTACTTCTTTCCAAGAGAACTGAGTTATCTCTCTGAGAGATTGCAGGTCCAGTGGTATACCAATACCTGAGGAATTGTCAGATACCAGAATGTTAAGTGGTCTCTGAGGTCCTCCTTACCTTGAATACTAACTACCAGCATTGATCCTACCACCATTTCTAATCCCAGTCCTTATTGTTTAAAGGTTCTACTGAGGTGATAAGACAAACAAATGAAGACAATGATCCAGTTGATCAATTCAGTATTTATGGTCCTAGAAGTGGGACGCGGAGGTCAATTTTGAAAAGAGACTAGGCCCACATAGGTTAAAGAAAGACCCAGATCCTGAGCTCTAATGAGACTGTAGATCTTCAATGATACAAAGGTTAGAGAGACCAAAGAGAATGAAAAGAATCACAAGTGAATGAGCAAAAATCCTAAGTAGAAGAGGCCATGACCACTGAAACCACACTATGTCAGAGCACCAGTTTGGCTCAAGCCAACTCTTATCTGCAATCTGAAATAGGTGTAAAAGTGCCAGGATGTGACTAATGATACCTTTTCCAGGGACCTTATATTGTTGGTACCCTCCAACAGCTGTCCTGAACTTGGCTTATGCTGGAGATCTGAAGATGACTTTCTGGTATGTGTATATTTACACTGCATTCTAGGAGAACTGTCATCAGTTTAGGATTGGTGATTGACTTTCTCAGAGAAATGGAGGAAGGATGGAGAATCACATAAAACAGTATAGTTAGAATACACCTGTAGCTATTGAGCAATTCTGCAAAGATTCAGCTCACTGTAACTTCTACATCATAACCTCAGTGGAGACCTGACCCCTATTTGCTAAATTCATAAACACAGAACAGTCAAATAGAATGTAGGTTTGGCAATATTTGAAAAGAGGAATGCATTTTTGGATCTGTGTACTTTGCTCTTTCCACTGTTCCTTCCAAATATTACCCTTTGCCACTTTCTCCCAAATATTACTAGCTTTCCCTAGCGGGTATTTGTTCTATCTGTAAGTCATTGGGTAGAGAACAGAAGGTCAGGACACAAAACATATTGTACCCTAGACCATTAAATCATTGTAAATAAAATAAAACAGAGATCTGTTTTTACCTTTAGGCAAGGTAAGCATCCAGAAGCATTTTTAAGACCTAGGAAACTTCAAGCATTACTTTAAATTATAGAGCCAGTGTTAGAGTGAAGGCTGTAATCTAAAAAACATTCTTTAGAAACTTAGAGTGTCTTTAAAATCTCTAGCAGACACCTATTCTTAAAATTTACAATAAACTCTACTGCTCAGGCTGGCCTAGAATGTTAACAGTTAAAACACACACAGTGAAGCATGTCTAGTGAAGCACTTTGTAGAGCATATATCTCAATTAATACATATTATAATGAAGTGAATGAGATAGTGTTTTCCCTCTCCACCTGGAAAAAATAGGAAAGCAAGATGCCCAGAAAGTGCCAGAGACTGAGTGAAATATGCTGTTGTGAAGTCCAAATTTATCTTCACTGTACTGTTCTTGGAGTAGTGTTGATATAAGGAGAATCTGTGTAATTAGAAGTTACCATTTAAAAGTAAGTCTCCAATAAGATAAATTAAATTTAGTCTCTGTTTTACCAATCAGAACACATTTTAACCATTTGCTAGATATCTGGATGTCACCCCTAAAGAACACCTGCTGATTCACCTGAAAGAATGCAAACATGATAGCTAACCCAAAGAATTGTGCTCAAAGTTAATGAATAAGTGGAATACTTGCTGCAAATTTGATATAGCTCATACATTCCCCTAATTAAAGGTTCACAATAGTGGCAGATAATTGCATATCTATAGCACTCTGGTAGGGCCCTATTAAAATTCATGTATCTGTATAACAATGTGTAATGTGGGTTGTGAAGTTATTTTACTACTACACATATAAGTATCAAAATACTGCATCTCCTTCTTTGACCCATTCTAGAGCTCACCTAATTGTTGAGAGTAATGCTTTTGGCCAGCAGAGAGCAGCAATGATATGTTATATGATTCAGTCTAGTGAACCTGACCATCTTTTTTTTTTTTAGATGTCTGTTTTGTTGAGATCTACACTCTATCTTGTGTGACCTTAGTCAGTGAACTGTTCAAAGGTCACTCTGATTGGCTAAGCTTAGTCAACAAGATGGGTTCTAATAGCTGGGATCAGTATGCCATGGTATGCACTTCTTGGTGCCATGAGCAGAGGTTGTTCTCAGCTTTGCCTTCTGGGACTGCCAATAAAGATCAAAAGCCTAGATAAAGAGAGGTCAATCCTTCCCAGTGTTTTCCACCCTCGTTGCTTAGCTATGTTCAAGGCAGGAATTTGCAGTGCTTCCTTGGTCTGTAGGGTGCTCTTCATGGACTCAAGTTTGCATTCTTTTATAGAGGCTGAGAAGTATCTTAAAGAACCATGGAAGAGACTACAGTGATAGTTGAATGAATTGAGGGCACCAACTGTGGAGAGTAGTGATGCATCTTAGAACGCAAGATGAGAAGAGGCAGAGGGGGATAATGTGACAATAGAATCTAAAATACCCGTATGAATAAAACAAAGAATGGTTAAATCTTTTGGGTAATGGTGAAAGTAAAGTAAAGGTCATGACTTGGAAACAGATGCTTGGAAACATCTGCAGTGTCATTTTGTAGGCTCCAGCTACCCTGCATGGCCACATTACCCTCCATGCATATGCTACCCTGTATAAATACGGTACTCTGAGAAAACGTGTTACCCTCAATGGCGTCAGATGTTAGGACAGAAGCACAAAGGTGAAAGCTATTAAAAGAAGTTGGGGAAAAGAAAAGGGATTTTGTTTCTTACAATACAAGTGGGAAGTAGACTCGTGAATACTGACATGACTTGCAAAGACTTGAGATGGATAGGAACAGCAACAATCTTAATCAGCTCCATAAATCGAAAGGCCTTGGCTTCTGGGGAGTGATGTGTCCGTGTCAGCATGTGTTGGAAGGTATGTATGTGTTTCTTTGAAGGTTGGTAGCTAAACAGTAGAAAATGCAAAATGAAATGTGACCTTAAAAGGAAGGCCAAGAGGCTTCATGAGCTTAATTGAGACCATGTAATAAGAAACTTGGGTAGAATCCAAATACTTGCACTAAAATTATCTTTATTACCTGAAACTTACAGTACTCAGAAAATAGTAAAAGAGCAAGCAAGAGAGAGAAGTAATGATTGGTTTCTTAGTTTCATTTCTGTTGCTGTGATAAAAATACATTGAATAAACAAAGACAAAACATGGGGGACTAAAGGTTGCTTTTAGCTTAAAATTCCTGGTTACAGGCAATCATAGTCAGGTATTAAAGGCAGCAGGAACTTGAAACAGTCACAACACATCCACAGTTGAGAGCATCGAGAGAATTAATTCATACACGCCTGTGCTCAGCTCACCTTCTCCACTCTACAGTTAGGGCCTAACACCAGGCAATCATGCTGTCCAAAAAGGACAGGTCTTCCCAATCCAATTAGCACAGTATAGACAATTCTCCACAGACTTGCCTACAGGCCAAGCTAAGATAGACAATCTCTCTTTGAGACTCTCTCCTACGGTGATTCTAGCTTGTGTTCAGATGACACTTAAAAACTAACCACAATCTGTATGATACAGAATAAAGGAGACTGATACACTCAGGAAGATGAAGATTCAGTTGCCTACCCTTGGAGTCTGGGGTCCTTTAAAGTAGAAACCAAGCAGATGTGGGAGATGATGTTGGGTGTAGAAATAAGAGACTGGGAAATGAGGTTCCCAGTGAAGATCCATGACTCCTCAGAAATAAGAATATACAAATCTTGACACGTAAAACAAGTCAATTTATGTTCATTGAGGCAATAAATGATTACTGGTACACCTACCATGTTTTACAAGACAAGCATTAAGCTGTGTATTTCAGGGAATAAGTACCTTTTGAGTACAGAAAGGAATAGCCTAGATAGATTTATCAAAGGAATACCTTTCATGTTTCTTCATCCCTACCTATTTATACCCAAGGAGAGAGTTCTCGTCATGTGCAATAATTACAAGAGAAGCAATTAATACATCTATTTCCTGAAAGGGCATAATTTATGACATTTGCAAACCTTTTATTCTAATATTCTATCAGCCTGCATCCACTGCACAACTGAAAACCCAGAAAGAGGCTTCTTCTGCCTTCTTTGCACTAGGCTGCTGAAACTAGAATCCTATTGTCAGAGGTAAGCTGTCTAGAATGACTAAGGTGGATGAATCCTTAGGTCCAGGAACAATGTCATTTATCTTCTGAACCAAGACATCTTTGAGAAAGAAGACACTCAATAATTAGCCTGATCAGAAAGCAGAGAACACCATTTAATGCAACCTATTGCCCTACACATGAAGACTGCAGGAAGGCAAACTGTTTCTCCCAAGCCACAGCTGCTCTACAGCAACTACAAAGAGACAGAGACAATGAATGACTCTACTGATGTGTAGGATGGGTAACAAATTGTAAAAACAAGTGTGAAGGTACAATGCGTCTCAGAGAAGTGACATAGAAGCATGAGATACAGGGACAGAAGCTGCCTGCCTATAGTTGGTAAAGTTCCCCATCCCACTCTCTTTATGTTTGGAGCTAAACATGTTCAATGAAAGATTGTGAAACATGTATGACAAAATTATGCCTTTCATATTTATAAATCATGTTTTCTCAATTTTGAAAAAGTTCAAAAGAACACAAAGGACTCTCATCCCTCACTCACGTTCTACATTCTCTCCCCTTCTCCCTGTCTCGTTTTCTTTTGCTTGCTCTAAAAGTTCATATATATTTGTACACACACATGTTTGTACATATATATGTATATGTATATATGGAAATAGAAAATGATAATACCAGGGAAAAGGACAGAAAATGCATGTACCTGAAGTAAATAGCTTGCATTGCTGTATTGTAGATTGAATACTCCAAGATAACTAATGTTCAGACTGGAAACAGAATAAGCATCCTGTAGACTGCCTTATAACACAGATGGTTTGGGTTCAGTTTTTGTCAACGTACCCTGTGGAATGTGTACTTTTGTAATGATTGGCTTACTTTTGTGAACGTATCTTTGACAAATCCATCTGCATAACTGTATGTGTAAATGGGATTATTGCTGCTTCATAATTCTCCATGTTACAATACTTTACCCTGTCTCCTGCAGGTAGGTATTACTGACTTTATTGATAAGAGTCCACTGCTGTAAACAATTGACTACATACCCTTTGGTCAACATGTAAATATGTATTTTAATACATAACTAGTGATGAAATTGCTAAGCTAAAAGCATATGTCATTTTATATTCTTTTGAACTTAAAGAGAATTATAGTGAATATAACAACATAGTCATAAAAATATGCAAGTAACAGAATCAAGAGATGTATCTTGGGATGTTAATTTTTATTTAATAATTTTTATAATCTTTGCAATACATTTACATAACTCCTATATAGACTTTTTTTTTTGGTCTTGCAGACATGAACAAGCAAATGACTTCCATCCAGGATGTCACATTCAAGGAATTTATATCAAAGAAGGGTGCAATTTTCTCCAAGTTAGGGCAGAGCATGAAGAATGCTTTGAGTAGGGAGTGGTGGCACCTGCCTATAATCCTCAAGAAGCTGAATTAGGTATATAACTGAGAGTTCACAGCCAGCCTGGGATACATAGTGAAATACTATCTAAGAATTGAAAATAAAAGTGAATGATTTTTTTAATAGAAAAAAGAAGGAAGAGGTGAATTCGAAAAGCACTATAGGAAAGTATGATACTGTTTTTAATATTATTATTGGGCCTATAAGATGTCTCAGCAGATAAAGGTTTGCTGTGAACCTAAGGACCTAAGGACTCCCAGAACTTGTCTTCAGACTTCCACACTAATACTGCTAGATCATATGTCTACACTCCCACACAAGAGCATACAAACAAATAAACAAATAAATGCCAGTTTTTAACTAAGAGAAGAACAATAACACTAATAAGAGAAGCAAAAATCTGTGTAAATAGTACTACCATATTGCACTGTGATGTCTGTCAATTCTAAAGGCAATCAAGGGAAGTTGGGAATTTTAGATTGTGAAACGGTTCTGAGACAGACTTACAAGGATATTCAAACCAGATATTCATAAGAATCAGGTGGGAACTTTAGAAGCACAATGTCCAAGTTGACTTTAGAAGAATTCATAAACAATCTCCATGGATGGAGTCTTGTTACCTGTAATTCTATAGTCTTTCCTAGATTGACAATCACTGACTTAGTGGGTTTACAAAACCATAAGACTTTCAGAGTGACATATACATAAGGAAATATATGGTGTTTACCTGCAATGAAAGGCCAATAGACCTGCCATTCAATGTCTTTGATCCAAAAACCTTTCCACAGGTAAATAAAGACAACAGTGTCATTGCACAGGAATCAGCCAATACAGCTCAGACTCTGTGATGGGGATGGAGGTGTTTAAGATGTCTTCAAGGCAGGGATTTGTAAAGACTCATTTACACTAGTGCTGGTTTCATTATCATTTCTGCATCCACACTGGGTACATTATTTCTGTTTTGACACATTTATTCTAAGAGCATCAAGTTTTACCAGACACATTTTAAGTGTCACCCTTAGAGAATTTGCTCCCAGTATCTGCATTTAAAATGACCCAAAGTCTGTGTCTATCTATACTGTGAAGAGAAAAAATATCCCCAAAGCTGAGAATTTTTTTTTTCTAATTCACTGCCATTCTCACAGTCAACAATAGCAACTTCTTCATTCCAGCAGTGGACACTTTTGATATAACAGCTGGAGTGTGTGTGCAGAAGAAGCTAGAGTGAAAATATGCAAAGTTTACTTCTGATCTGTGTCCTCATAGCATAGAGCATATGAATGACAGCATAGGTTTGTGATCAGAGAGGGCAGCATTCCTTCTTCTGAAACCAGTCTTCCCAGTTCCCAGCAGAATAAGCCTAGAGTCACCCATGACTGAACTACAGGGTTCCTATCTATGAAATGTTTACTAACTATGTATTTACTCTATCCTAAGCACTATATGAATGCCCCTAACATACACACACTTACTTGATCTTTCCCAAAGTCCTAAAGTACAATTAATATTTATTTTCCTTTTGTGAATATCTGGAAATGAAAGCTTAGGTTGGTAAGATTCTAATACTGAACCTGATAGTTTACTTGTTTCACAGGTCATTCTTAGCATAGAACATATCAACAGTTACTTATTCTCTGCTTCTGGGAAGGTAATAAGGGGTGTGAGAAGGAACCACACTCATCACACTTTTTACCGACCTAAACACAAACAAAAGACAGGCTGTCCTAGGGTGTGCCTATCCATTTAAGAATATTTTCTTTCAAAAGCATACAAGTACTTGTGTGTGTTCTGGTTGTTCTTTTTTTTTTAAGTGTCTTTTGAGTACCTACTATGTGTAGATCCTTGTTCTATACATTGTGATTATGGAAATCTTGGTAATTAGAACTTTGATACTTCTGCATTCTGTGTCCCAACATCTCTAATTTAAAATCATTCACGGAATAGCAACTTTGTGATCAGTCCAGGGAATACCCTAGTTTGGTAGAAAGAAAAAAAATACTTGTAACTCACTCTCTGGACTTAGTAGGGTTATATATTTAGAAGTACTGATAATAGAAACATGATTATTATACTGTGTTTCATGTTTGGAAATGACAATTTCTTCCTAAGTGAGAACTCATTTGGTCATTGCTTCAATAGTGATTTAATCATGGAGAGGGTCTTAAAACTCATGTGAGCATCTCTAATAGAAGGCTCTTTCTTTTTCATGTTCACACTCCTTCCCTGAAAAAGCTGTTTGTTCCTCCTCTGGTGTCTTTTGTTGTTCTAGATTGTCTTTCCAGCTTTATTGTAGCACAGGTGATTAAATAAGACCATATGATTCCTGGTAATTCTCCAGTTTATTAGATCAAGCCCTTGAAGGTCAATATTAAGCAGACAGGGAATAGGAGTCTTCAAAAATAGACATGGGTGATTATAGAAGACAGATAATGGCAGAAGTCAAAAGACAGATATTTATGTGGTAACTTCAGTGTATTGCTTATACATGTTGAATAAGACAGATAAGGGATTTTTGATTGTGCAAAACAATATATTTAACAAAAAACTATTGATTAAGGAAAGGATAAGAACAGAGAGGAAAGAAGAATGAAAACAAACTGAATAAAACAAGAAGAATGTTTCTGAGTTTGTCACTGAAGAACATGCTTTGCTAGCCATGTTCCTTCTGCTGTTATATTTGAAAATTCTGTTTGTTCATTTTAGTCATTCACCAAACACGGTTTGATAACTTATAGGATTATGAGTGTTGTTCTGAGTTCTGGACACCACAGTGAACAAGACAATTAGCATCAGGTAACCATGCTTCCATACTCTTGGGCATTTGGTTGGTTGCAGGAGGACACAGGGTCATTTAGGATACAATGCAGATGATAAAAAATGCAACATTAACTAGTGTGCTAATTTTAGAAGGAATTAGAAGCATAGTTCATGAGGCAAAGGTCAAAAATGACTATGTCTTTATATTTGAAGTGCTACGCAAACAGACTTAGAGACAAAATATTGGAGATAAGTGGTCTATTTGAGAATTGATTGCATTAAATACTCCATGAGACAGAAAAATGGAGGAACAAATTAAAGCCAGAAGATATGGTCCCATGGTAACTTGACTCAGAAGTAGTTGTGTTATGAGGAAATTTTTGGCCTGGGTTCTTAAGACAGACTGAGGACAGTCAATGTCTATAAATATCAAGGAGAGAGAAAACTGTCCAATGGGATCTGCTTGAGTTTAAATAATGATGAAATAAAAATATAACATAAAAAATCTGGCTAAGAATTCCTCTACAAAGAATAACAGATATCCAGAGGTGACAACATGCTAGGCCTACTGCAAGACAGAAGTTCCTTTCTTACCTGAAGAATGGAGGGCCTTTTAGATGGAGTCTTCCTTCTGACTGGATGACTTGCTTTGGCAATAAGGAACTCTACTCTTTAAAAAAAATCCTTTTCCATTCAAAATTGTCAGAACTTCTTTGCCACTTTCTTTTTGTCTATTGACACCACTTACTTCTCTGGACCTTGGTATTCTCAAGTATAAAGACACCAGAGGAATTCCAGGAACATCCTATCCCTCTTGATTAAATTGAAAGCACCATAATTGCAATAATTGTTTCCTGCTAATTTTTCTTTGCCTTATGAAAACTTGATCCTTCATAAGTATTTACTGACCAAGTGTTTAATTTTGTTTTTTTTTTTCCCAAGAGCTATGTGATTTGCTTTCAGACAATGACAGCTTAATTCTGAGTTTTGTCTCTGAGTCATGTTGCTATAAGACACATTATTTTGCTTCTTAGAACATGTTTCCCAGAACACTCAATAGAGATTTTTTTTAGGTAGCAATTCTCACTATGAAAACTCACCATGATATCTTACACGAACTAGTCCATGAGGAAAAAAAAAAATCTAGCCTACTAGCCTACCAAGCACTTAGCTGATTTGTTATCTTCATACATTTTGGCCCCATAAAGCCAATGGGAACTTTTGCCATGGCCATATTTGCCTCTAGAAAGTGGCCCAGCTTCATTTTGGATGTCTCAAGGTTTATATTCATTAATATAACTTGAGACTATGTTTATCTTGACCATTGGTCTTTGAAGTGTGGGTAAAGGATCATGGGAACATGAAATTAAACCCACAGTGGAAAGGTTACATGTTCCTCTGATGAGGGTATTTATGAATTTAGCAATCTTGATGATGAAAGGGAGCCCCATAATTGTCTTGATATATATAGATGCCTTCTCATCGCTGAAATGGAATTGGTCACATTATGGCTTCAACCATTTAGCCAATCCTGAAAGGCTGATCCCCTAGCCCTGGAGAAAAGAAAGTAGTTTCTTTTTTAAAAAACATGATATAATTACCATGTTTTTGTGACATCTCCCTTTAGAATACCCATGTTAAGAAATATAATGGGCCAGGACATGGTGGTACACACTTTTAGTCCCTGCACTTGGGAGGCAGAGGCAAGAGGCTCCATGTGAGTTCAAGACCAGCTTGGCCTACAGAGTGAGTTCTAGGATATCCAAGGCTATACAGTGAAAGCTATCTCAAAAAAAAAAAGAAGAAGAAAGAAAGAAAGAAAGAAAGAAAGAAAGAAAGAAAGAAAGAAAGAAAGAAAGAAAGAAAGAGAAAGAGAGAAAAAGAGAAAGAAGAAAGAAAAATATAACTGGTGGCATACCACTCTCAACTCTTTTGAATTGCAGCATCTAGGAAGAGGTTCAGGAGAATGTTTTAATGAGTCTCTAGTACACACTCAACTTTAAGAATCATTGTTTATTGGTCTAGGCCCATTCTCTACAGCTTCCATCCAGCACAGTGAAGTGGGGCTTATGGCTCCACTAAAGCAAATAATGGGGGCAAGGTGATAGTTAGATCTCCTAAGCCCACCACTCCCAGTGAAGCTTATGATGTTTCTGAGCAACCTAAACGTTTTTTTTTCCTCTATGCCTAAATCTAGCCACTTCCTCTAAGCCTTTGGCCTCTTTCTCAGTTATTTGGAGTTTTCACGATAAATTAGGATGTGGTCGAGATCATGTGGATGAGCTCATGATCATGAGAGAGCAAAAATAAGTAAATAATAGCTCCTGTTTCCAGTCCTTGTGGGGACAAGCTTTGCTGTCAGTATTAAATCAGCTCAGTGTCAAGGTGACACCTCATAGTCTTGAATTTCATTTTGTTAGGAGCCTGTAGTTTTCTAAACATGGAATATCACAAAGTGCCCCTGTAATAATTACATTTTGTTCCTGTGATGAAATACCATGACTTGACAATACTAATGGAAGAAAGGCTTTTTTTAGGCTTACAATTTATGGGCGGAGTCCATAAAGTGGGAGAAACAATGCAGCAGAACCTCAGAGCAGGAAGCTGAGCGATCACATCTCAGCCACACAAAGAAGCAGAGATGGAAACAGAAGTGGGGCAAAGCTACAATCTCTTACACTTGATCCAATGGCATACTGCCTCCAGAAAGGCTGCACCCTCTACATGCTCCAGGGAACAGAGCTGCCAAAGTCTAGAATCAGGAGGCAAACACCCACAACGTGTTCTCTAAGAACCTCAAGCTAGGTATGGGAATGCTGAAGAGCATTCTATGGGATAGTTTCTGATCCTGCCTCCCCAGGACTAGACTCAGAACATTGGGGATTAGGGAAAAGAAACAGAAGAGGAGGAGGAGGAGCAGAAGGGGGAAGAGGAGAGAAAAGATCAAGTTCAATCCATTAAAACACAAAATTACAGGGACAGACAGCATAGCACGCCATACCCAGCAAGATTCTGAACATCTTGTCATGCAGATCACTATTTTAATATGTAGAAAGCAGAGACTGAGAAAGAGGGTAAAAGAAAGAAAGGATCACAAGGTAGAAGTCAGTGCTCCCAGCTATGGCTTTTCCTTTTGTGCTATTGATTTTGCAAGCTCACCTTCAGCCCTCTGCGGTCCTTTCTAGGGTACCAAGGGTAAGAGCTATTTTCATAATAAATCCAAGTCCTTATTTGAATTCTGGTTTATTATTCTTCAACAAGCACACATTGAAGTTTCCCAGAGGTTTATAGGATACGAAAATTAAATAAAGCAGCAGATATGAAACTACAGCTATTCTATTAAACCAAACACAAAGGAGATTTTTTCACAATGCCAAAATGGTGACAGTCTCATTTTATTTTTATTTTGAGAAATATAGTTATTTTTCATAATTATATAAAATGTTACTGTATTAGTCAGCTTGGGTGCTATAAGAACAAACCACAGGTGTTAAGAGTACCTTAAACTAAATTTGTATATCTTAGTTCTAGCCACAGAAAGCCTGGGATCAGGCTTTCTCTTACTGGAGTTAGCAGGTTCTGTGAGGCCACCCTTCCTGTGAGGCTTCCTCTCTGTTTGCTGAAATGGACTGCTCTTAGCTAGAAATATGGAGAAAGGTCTAAAGAGGCAAGCTAGCATTCAGATATGAATTTTATGGTCTAGGTTACCTCACTTATAATGATTATTAACTGCTCCATCCTTTTACCTCCTACTTCCATACTTTCATTTTCCTTGCAGCTGAATAATAAGCTGCTGTATAAATATACCACATTTTTATCATCCGTTCATCAGATAATAGACTTCTAGGATGTTTCCATTTCCTGGCTACTGTGGATATGAGAACATGCCCAGGAATCATGAAGCCAGGTCATATAATAATTCTATTTTTGATGCTTTGAGGAACTTCCACTCTAATTTCCATAGTGGCTGTATCATTCCTCATGCCAAACAATAGTGAATGAGTGTTCCCCTTTCCTCACATCCAAGCCATACAATCCTATCCCAGCACAATATACTATTAAATAAAGAGCTCAATGTCAGAAACTCTGTTCTTGGTCCTTGTTATGGCATTCCAAACATACCTTAACCCAGGCTCACCCTTTTTTTTTTTTTTTTAAATAAGCATGTAAGGCTCTCGTGAATGGGCATTGACAAGGCTCCTGAGAACAGAGCTGCCAAAGTCTAGAATCAGGAGACAAATACCCACAACATGTTCTCTGAGAACCTCCAGCAAGCAATGGGAATAATGGAGAGCCTAGGATAGTTCCTGACTTTACCTTCCCAGGACTCCCACTCTATACCCTCTATATCTCTCCCTTGAATCAGTGACTTTTCCCTTCTGTGCTTCTGAACTGCAAAGCACTGCTGGCACATGGAGTCACAACACTTAATTAAAAACACACACAACTCTAACACCTTTTACTAATTAATTTACCCTGACTTTAATTTCATTTGCTTCTCACTTTCTAACTTCTAACTAAACCTGCTAATTACTTGGTGCTAATTCTGCTGCATTCTTCTACAAAGGAGGAAACAAACATTACAAATACCAGTGTGGAAGACAAAGAGTGACAGTGAATTGAATAAAGAACCCAGTTTTTGTGCCAAAGAAATGTAAGTTAGTCAGTAGGTTAAAAAAAAAAAAAGTTTGGGGCCTATTGAAAATGAAAAGCTTATCTCATCTTTTGTTAAGTATCATTTTCAACGTTTGTTACCTTTTCAACAATCAGATACTTATCTAATATCTTAGTTCAACACATCAGAAACTTTGGCAGAAAAAGCCAGGATTTTGAAAACTTCAAAGTGGACCTAATCTCTATGCCAAGTTAACATTTCTCTAATAGAGAAAACCCTCCTGTTTAAATTGCACCCACATTCTACATCTCCGACTTCAGCTTCTAAGATGTCTATTGGAGTACTATTCAGTGACTTTGAATAAAGTAAATGTAGGCAAACCATGAAAATGATAGTATTGTTTCTGAAGTATGGTAAAATATTTGTTAATTGTATTAATATTTTAGCTATTTACAGTATTATTTGTATTATTAAAAACATGGTAATATTCAAATATTAAAACATAAAGAAATTAATTGCTTTTGTTGGGAAATGTTTGTGTTTTATATAGCTATGTAGGTCAAATAATTAGTGTAACAAAGAGAAGAAAATCAAAGGGTATTAGATGTCGATGTTTGTTTCTTTAAGAAATGGCACATTATTTATGGGTAAGCTCTCTGTGACCACATAATAGTTTCCTGGTAGTTTTAACTGAAAGTGGTATCCAAGAATGAATGCCTATAGAAGGCACAGTCTCGGGATGATAATCCAAATATGGTATGGAAAAGGAAAGGCTTAGTGAAATAACAATAACTTGCAAATATGATTCATAACAGAATCCACAAAACAGGGAAAGGGTGTCCTGAAGAGTCATACCCTCTGCTACCTGTAGCAGAGGCCAGGAAATAGGATAGAATCGCCAAGTCAAGAGACAAGTCAAGGGTGGTGGCATGAGAAGCTTCAACGGTCTGTAGAGCCCTCTTTCAGAAATCTCTAAAATCTCACTTGTTTTATACAGGGAGACAGACTACTATAAGTCTCCAGTAAGTGGGAACTCTTATTTCTGGCTCACTGAGTAGTGAGTAGTCTGCCTCTGCTGGCTCGGAGAGAAAGGAAGAAGAAATATAACATTTCCCCAAATTCATCTTAGTTTGCTTGTTTAGATTTGACCCTGAGAAAAACTTTGCAGGATCTTCTTACTGTCACCTTAGTTCTGAGCAACTCTAGGATTTTAATAATTAGACAGGAGGATATTTTTAAAGACATTTGGTTGCATAGATATTCTAAAATAAAGAACTTATTCCTATCTGTTAAGCCTAATTATTGGATGACATGGATCTCTTTAACGTTCTAGTAAAGTGTATTCCACTCTAAGGGAATATAGAATTGACTGTAAAATAGTTTCTCCACTCACTAGCAGCAGCTCAAAATAGCATCATCAAGTTTCTTTGCTTTTTGGTATCCTATTTGTTCCCAAACTTAAAAAATCCAATTTACCATTATTGATCTGTTTTTCAGTGGAGTGCAGAAATCTTTTGGATTAGGTGTTTAGGCTTTGCTTGGTTTCGTTTTATGATTAAATTCCTCCTAAAGCTGAATGGCCCAACATTTTAATAAGTATTGTTAGCTATGTATTTATATTTTATCCCCTTTTCATCATTTTGACATTGTTTAAACCTATATGAAATTTCTAGAAAATTCATGTAAATATTGTGTGATATATTTAATTATTTTAAGATAGATAGATAGATAGCCATGGGGAGACATATTATAAATCATCAGTCCCTGACCTTACTAGGTAATAGTTTAGGTAAACTATGAAATCTACCAGAAACCAATTGATATCTTTAAGAATAAAATATCAGCAATTCACTCTGATTGCAACTATATTAAATGCATACTGAATTTAATAGAATTGTCATCTTGAAGATCATACTCTGAGTAATTAGGGGTGATGAGAAGGCAAAACAGGAAGTGCAGTTCCTAGAAGAGCACTGTGGAGACATCTTGGGGAAGATAGAAGCAAAAGGTGCTAGAGAGGAAATGGTCTTCACTGTGGGGGACCCACCTGGGTAAGGTGCCAATTTAGATCAAGCCAACAGGAGACAAAACAGCTAGCAACATCAAGTTTTTGTTTTCCTTGTATTGTTAGGTATATTTGAGGTTATAGAGTTTGTTTGGTTTTGATTGTTTTATGTAGAAGACTGTCTTTGTAGTGTCAAATGAAAGAGAGTGCTGAAAACAGAATATAAAGGATTTGGATTGTTTCATGTCCCTTACAAGCCATCTAATTTTGGGAAACCTCCTTAAACTCCCTAATACTGATTATATGTAGGTGGTGAAGTCTAATAGCTAGGTTTCATGGGACTGTAAAGAAGTTTCTTATTAAGTGATATAGTTAAATATTTGATGTTTATATCTGGGCACATAGGACGCACTCACGGTATGAAGGGTTCTGTTATGATTTCAAAGGCAGAAGCTGGTGCAATCAGTCAGTGATGATCCTCATTTTGATGGAAATACAGTTGCCATGCTTAATAGAGGGAGTTGAAACTATATTCAAAGCATTCAATTAGATATTATAAGTAAATATGGCATATGGTTAGGTTCATTTTGCTCCTTAAAAATCCTGAAAAAATATGTACACATGGAAGAAAAGTAATTTAAGTCCCAAGCAGTGTGATTGTGGTCCTAATCTGTGTATTTACTTACAAACTAGAAAACAACGCTGAGTGCCTAGATTGGGAATAGTTTCCTTTTGGGACATAGACCCTTCTTTTCCATATCTTTGCCTTATTTGAGAGGTGAGGATGGCTATACACATGGAAGTGGCCCTAATCAGACGGCATCAGGATAAGGAAACTGACCATAGGTGTATCTGGACCAAGCCCATTTAATAGGCTTTCACTACAGCATCACCCGTGTGACCAGCCAAAACAAAGTAGAAGGGAAAAAAAAAGCCTCATTTCCAGACTCAGGTTAAAAATGGCTAATCGATATGTTTATAGAAAACCAAACTAATTATGACATGTTGGCATTCAACTACATGTCTCTAGTTCTTGTTCAGGAGCAGACACAGAATGAAGCTTCTGTTTGTTTTTGTTTCTTCTTATCGAAAACCCTAACCCTTAATTCTGGTGTTGTTTATTTCTCTACCGAGCAAGGAGTGTGGGTGGGGGATTCCTCATCCTTTAAACATGCTTGAATTCACTCTTAGAATAGTTCCTCATGCCAGCATGTGGGCTGAGCTGTGTAGTGACTTTCAGTGTTTCAAGAAGACTCTCCCCCCACACTCAAGTACATTGCAATCTTAGAATCCCTCCCTTTGCCTAGATTAAGCCCCAAAGACTCTGGCTGGAGCATTTCTCCCCATCTCTCCCACTGAATGCAGCTTTTTTTTTTTCCTTGCACAAAGCTACACAAGTTCTCCTTTATATTTCATTTAGCCTTTGAAAGCAAAAGAGAAGCCAGACCATAAAGAGGAGAGGGGAAGCATTTCGTTAGTTGAAGAAGACAAGAAAATGATTTGCCTGTTGTTTGTCTCAGCTGAATTACAGCCCTATCTATACCTGTGTGAAATCCAATTGGATGAGATTTTCTTCGTTACTGCTGCTAAAAGAACTCATTTCTTGGGAGTCCTGCCTGGAATTGGACTGGGCTGCTGCCTTCTGCACAGCTATTAATCCAGTGTGGGCATCAAGCCTGTTTTTCTCTCTGCATTTGCAGCCCTTCTGTGTGTTTTCAGACATTTCCCAGAAATTTGCACTCATTGAAATAGACAGCATCAAATGTGTCACAGATTTGTTCTGTATATATGAAACACTGCCAGTATGTGGAATTCTATCAAGTGTAGGGAAACGTCCCTAAGGATTTGCTATTTTGAAACCAAATTAGAAAGCACTTATATCAGAAACAGTAGCAAACAGGCTATATTAATGTCAATGAGAGGAAAAATAACAAGAGACAGTTTGGAAGGGTGTTGAACTTGAAGGTCTTCTTAATTACAGCCTTCTTAACTCAGTCTAGCCTTTCCAATCCCAACCTTAAAGATACATAGTATCTTAAACTATGTAACGCCCTCATAGACCTTATAATTTGTATCTATTATAATGCCATGGGTTATGTAGATAGATTAGAGGAAGACAGACAGGTAAGACTTTAGCGAGGTATTAGATTTGTTTCTATTGTTATTTTCATATAATCAAATCAGATTTCAATTTTGATCTCTCATCCCAATAAGTGTGAAGCAATTGACACTATTGACTTAAATTCCTGCTTTTCTCCATTTCATTTCAGTGTCTTAACCTTGTGAGAGAGTATGGGTTTGGGATCCACATGCCATTGACCATATTTGGTGTAGATAGATGATGAATTTTGATCACTCATCTACACAGTTCCTATGATTTCTTTCTCATTTATATCCATCATACCTCATCAAGTATACAGCTTCTTAAGCCACCTCTTACCCTACCTTACCACTGCAGTATACAGAGAAAGCATTCTACTGCTCTAGAACACAGGGTGGGTTAGAATAAGCCCACTTCTAAAGCCCTTTAGTACATTATGTAATTCCTGTATTCCTCCAAGTGCCACACTAAGTCTGAGACTCTGAGATTATTTTTGTGTCAGTGCAACTGCAATTTCAGGCAGGTGGGTGCTTTTAGGGGGATTGATGGGTCGCCTTATGTCCTGGACTCGGGTCAGAGACAGAGCAAATCCTGCCTTGAACTGCTTCCCCAACTCTGTCTCCAATTTATGTTGTCTATCTTACTACCTATCCCATGTCCTCCAAATCCAGTCATGTAGAATGACAACCCATCTGAGCATGGAGTGAGGTTCAAGTAAATATTTTCCATCTACTTTAAAATAAAGGTGCTTTGAAACACTAAGTCAAAGATCAATTATTTTGTTCTTTGTCCAGTGTTCTCTCCTAGCTGACTGCCATTAAAAGCAGAGAAAAATTTAGAGGAGGCTGGGAATAAAAATCACAATTGATTAACAATTTAAAATATTATCCTTTTAGAGTATTTTATAAAGTATTGGCATGCAAGAGATGTTCTGTTGTTTTGGAACCATTGAACACCAAAGCCTAAAACACGAAGGGAAAAGAACAACAGCAGCAAAGAAAGCCACTGATGATTCTATTTTAACTTTTACAATTAATCTGCAAGGCATACTGTTATTTATCCCAATATTGAAACTGCAATAAACTAGAAGTCGTTCATTGTGATTCACAGAGAGGTCCAATCTTCTTTTGTATTTTGAGCTCATTTGCTTATCCACAGTGAGTGAATAAATTACTGATATACAATTTAATTGGAAATAATTCTACTTGCAAAACTAGAAAATTTTTTTTTCACTTTTTACTTTGATTGAAACTAGATCTTTTTCTTATACAATATATCCTGATTATAATTTTTCTAACAGAAGGGAAAGAATCCCAAGAACAGACACAAGAGTCAGAGACCCACTTGTTCTTATGATGAGGAACCCCATAAAATACACTATATTATATTTTGTACCATATATTACATTATATTATATATTATACATTATATATCATACAATATATAACATATGTTATATATTATATTTTATATGCAATGTGTTAAATAAGAGGGAAGAAGACAGATATAAAGCACAATTATGGTGTGGGAAATATTTTCATATGGGAACATTATGGGATCTATTACAAAGATACAGGATTTGCCAAGAAAGCAAATTGATCCTTAACTTTATTGAAAGAAAGCAGACAAAGTGTTATAATTGAAACTACTGTTGAATGTTCTTGAATACTGAGATCCATTGTATATCCAGGGGATTTGGTAGCATCAACTAATTATATTAATAGAGACACTTTATATATGGAGCCTCTTAGAAATGTTTTATTGTTGTTGTTTATTTTAAAATATTTCCATTGTATTTTAAAGCAAATGTTGGAATCTAAAATCCATCAACAGATTTGATACATAAGATCTAGGAAGGTATTATGAGTTATGTAGAAAAAATAAGAACATCCTGCTCCCCATAGGGAGGTATTACTCACATGCTTTAGAAGTGAAAGAAAAAGGAATAGATGCATCTCAGTAATAAAGTGCTTACCTAGCATGCACAAAGCCTTAGGCTCTATACCCAGAAATAAAATAAATGAATAAAAAAATAAAGGAGATCTTAAAGAATTTTGTTGTTTTTATCTAACATTTCTCAAACTTCAGTAAAGCAAGTGTTTCCTTTAAAGATAAAAGAATGTCCTCTGGAGTATAGACTGTGAATCTTATTTAAGTGACATTTAATATAAGTTGAGATAAAATGCTAAACTACTTGGGCTACATGCCTAAATTATCCAAAAACCCAAACCTTGTTTATATAATATCTTTTCCAATAGGGATTCTATGACAGATAACTGTAGCCTGGTTGGTTTACAAACAACGGAAATTCAATGTTCCTAGTTGTGGAAGCAGAATGGTCCAGATCAGTGTTCAGTGTCTGGTGTGGGGCTGCTCCCTGATTTATGAGTTGACTGAGTTTTGTATCTTCAGAGAGCAGCAGAAGAAGGGGGCTTGCTGCAGTCTCTGTTGTTAGGGCACTAACCTCATTCATGAGCATTCTGCATCTGTGTTCTAATCACCTCCTGAAGGCACAATAACATCACAATGGAGTTATATTTCAATATGCAAAGTTGGGAAGAAATACAACATTTAGTCTATGATTATAAATTAAGTATAAACAAAAATTGCAAATCCAGAGAAATGGGAAAAATAAAATTAAAAATTACAGAAAAGTAAATACTATCTTCTTAAGAATAAGACTGATAGAAATGTAACAATGGCATGATCTCACCTGAGTTGGTAGGCTTACTCATTATTCTATCATTATATTATGTCAGAATCTAGTAAAGCTGTCATTGGAACCAGGCACCATAGCAGTTCTTGGCCCTCCTCACTGTGGGAACATCATAGTATATATCTAGTGTTTGCTTCAATGACACCAAGTATACCTATCCTTATCAAGATAAATCATGAAGACTGAAGTCAGAGGCCTCCTGAAGTAAACATCTTAACAACTTAGGTTATTACTGTACTTATTTGTCACAGAAATGAGAACCTGCCCAAAATAAAATTCTTAGTAAAACAGTACAATTTATATTCTGGTTAGTTTTTATTGTCAACTTAACACAAACTACAGTCACGGGAAGAGGGAACTTTAATTAGAGAATTGCCTCCATCAGATGGACCTGTGTTCATGTCTGTGAGAGACTGTCTCAATTGAAGATTGATGTGGGAAGGCCCAGCACACTGTGTGTGCTACCACCCCTATAGAGGTGGGCCTGGACTATATAAGAAAGCAATTTGAGCAAGTCAGATTTAGCAAATCAGTGACCAGCATTCCTCCATAGTTCCTGCTTCATGTTCCTTCCCTGAGTTCCCCACGATGAGCTCTAACCTTTATAAGATGACATAAATGCTTTACCCACAAGTTGCTGATCATCATGATGTTTATCACAGCAGCAGAAGCAAACTAGGTAATGGAGGGAGATATCATGGGGATAGAGGAAAACCCGGTACTAGGGAAATTGCCAGAAATCCCCAAGGATGGCCCCAGCTTGAACTACTAGAAATAAGGGAGAGAGTGCCCTGAACTGAACTGGCTTGCCCCAGTCACCAGATCGGTAAATATCATAACTGTCCTCACAGAGATTTTCTCCAATGACTGATGGAGGCAGATGCAGAGATCCACAGCCAGACACCAGGCAGAGCTCCAGGAGTCCAGTCGGAGAGAGAGAGAGGAGAGATTCTATGAGCAAGTGCATGAGGATCATAATGGGGGAAACCTGCAGAAATGACCAAACCGAACTAGTGGGAACTCATGAAAGTTGGATCAATGGCTGTGGAGCCTGCATGGGACTGGACTAGGCCCTCTGGGAAGACAATTGTATAGCTTGATTTGCTTGGGGCGCCCCCTGGCGGAAGAATCAGAATCCATCCCTGGTGCATGAGGGGGCTTTTTGGAGCCTACTACCTATGATGGGACACCTCTTGCAGCCTTAAGGCAGGGGGATGGGCTTGGACTTGCCTCTACTGGATGTACCTCTCCATGGGAAGCCTTGCCTTCTTGTGGTGGGGAGTGGGGGTTGAGTTGAGAGGTGGAGGCCTGGGGGGGGGGAGGTCAGAAGGAAGGAAGAGGGGGATCTTTGTTGTGTAAAATGAATGAAAATTTTCTTAAGAAAAAAAAATCTACATTCTTTTTTTTTCTTTTGGTTTTTTTTAGACAGGGTTTCTCTGTGTAGTTTCGATGACTGTACTGGATCTTACTCTGTAGACCAAGCTGGCTTCAAACTCACAGAGATTTACCCAGCTCTGTCTCCTGAGTGCTGGGATTAAAGGCATGTGCCAAGGCCACCCAGCTTAAACCCTATATTCTTGACTATCTAAATTCAATGTAATTATTTTGGAAATAGAGCTAAGATGACAGATGTCAAAGGCTTAAATATTTGACTCCAACTAAATAGTTAAAATAATAAAACTTACATTTACAAAACTTAATTAGATGTTTTATAACATCTCCTAAATGACTCATTTGTATATTTTAAGCAACAATATAGAGGATCAATACTATCCACACTCATTTTTTTTTGGAAGATTTAATTCTTAGGCTGGGTTGTAGCTTAGAAGTAGAGCATTAACAAAGTCCAGATTTGATTGCCAGAGCTGCCAAGCAAACAAGTCCACAAAAACAATAACGTTTGACTTTCTGTAGAAGTATAGTTTTAAGTAAGTGAACAGGGAAGAAAAGCTAAGATCAAAAAAGGGAAAGATCCAAGAACATACAGAAAATATAGAAAGAACAAGCATATTTCAAATGCTCTAAAATTCCTAGTGGACTACCAAGTGAGTTCCAGGAAAGGTGCAAAGCTACACAGAGAAACCCTATCTCGAAAAACCAAAAAAAAAAAAAAAAAAAACAAACAAACAAAAAAAAAACCCTAGCTGTGCAGAGATTTTTGAGGTAAGTGTACCCGAATATGTCCTCTACGAGTGCATTAGGTAATTTTTTTTTAAAAAAAGATATAAAAACAATTAAAAGAAATTTCCACAATTATCTTGTCTATTACTACTGGGAATATAAATATACTTACATTTTATATGTGAAGAAACTGAAACTCCATGAAATTTTGTAATTCAGCCAAGACCATAAAGCTGGAAAAGGAAAGACTGTTATTTAAATCTAAGCTCCCCTGGCTCCAAATCATAGTTTTGTCCCACATAATACATTCATCTGTGTTTGATAGTATTTTAATGGCCCCACCAATAAAACTCATATTGAAATGCCTGTGCAAGGATACATTAGTTAATATTGAAGAAGATAAAACACTTACCAAGGGAATACAAGAATATTTTTTACTTACTAACTGATTCTTGAGTCACCTCATAATTTTTCAACTATGAATATCTCAAAAGCATAATAGTGTAGAAAAGGGATGAGGTGAGTTTAAAAGGAAAGCTAGTATCTGCCAAGTGAGTCCAGGTCTCAGCGTGGCTTTTTTAGAGTGGAAGGTGACAGGGAAATCACACATGTTCATTAGTAGTCACCAAGGGCACCTTGGTTTATAAGAATGTTGTTGTCAGAGGACTTGTGTCAGAGGAGGTATGTGATGGTCTTAATGGGATTTTATTTAAATGTACCATCAAGCTAAGACAGAATTAGCTACATGGGAATGCTCTATTGTCAATTAGAAGAAATGAGTGAATTGTTGGATTGTCCTATACGAAAAACTTATAAATTCATTTACTCAGCTGAAAACCGTGGACTGAGATCAACTAGATAGCATCACCAAAGGGGCAAGTTCTATCTACATGTCTTGGTATATCATAGTCCTTCTAAAAACTGCATGTATTCAACAATTTCCTCTCATAGGCTATGCCTATTGACCTTGAACTATAATATAGCATATATATTTAATATTTGATTGGTCAGCAGTATTCATTGAATATTTATTCAGTCCAGTGAGCAATGTAAAGTAGAGATGTAGATCTAGAAATGGTTTTGAGATATTTTTTCAAATGTGAGACACAATAGCCAGCTCCCACTCATTCTATGTGGCCTGGATTGTTGTCTTGTTCACACTTTCTGTGACTGGGAAGAGACATCATAACCAAGGCAACCCTTATAACAGAAAGCATTTAATTGGGGGCATGTTTACAGTTTCAGAGGCTTTGTCCATTATCATCACGGCAGAAAGCCTAGTGGCAGCAGGCATGGTGCTGGAGAAGTAGCTGAGAGCTGCATCTTGATCCAGGGGATCAAGGGGAGGGGAGGGGAGGGGAGGAAACTGGGCCTGGTATGGGCTTTTGAAACATCAAAGCCCACGACCATGACACACTACCTTCAACAGGCCACACTTCCTCCAACAAGTCCATACATATATAAGTTTAAGGGGGCCATTCTTAATCAAACCACCACAACTGTCCCCTTTCTTTCCTCCTTTATGTCTCTCTCTTTCTTTCTTTCTTTTTTTCTTTCTTTCTTTCTCTCTCCCTTTCTTTCTTTTTAATTTTTGTGTGATTTTTATTTTTTTATTCCTTTTATATACCAATCAAAGATCGCCCTCTTCCCTCTTCCAGCCCCTCCAGCCTCCCCCTCCCAACCCACCCCCCACTCCCACCTACAAGAAGGTAATATCTCCCATGGGGAGGTACATTTAGTAGAGCCAGGTCCTAGCCCCTCCCAATGCCTCAAGGTTGTGTGAGGTGTCCCATTACAGATAGTGAGCTCCAAAAAGCCCCCTCATGCACCAGGGATGTATTCTGATTCTACTGCCAGGGGACTCAAAGCTTTCTTTAAGTATCTTTTCCAAATTTTATCCAATACACTAGAAAAAGTCTGATTCATCCCAAGTGAGTCAGTGTGTCCATGCTGTGGTCAGGGTTCCCTAGGCTTCCTAATGCATCCCCCCCAGCTTTAGGTTCCTCTTTTCTTCCTCTCCTCACTATCTGTGCATTCATGTTTATCAAACTTCTCAGGAAGAAGTAAACCAGTCACCTAGAAAATGGTTCAAAGTCAGATTAGAAGATGTGTTTAAGACTACCATGCTCTGTGAGGTGTCTTTTGTAAGATTATGAAGTTCGGGGAAGTTAACAATTTGCTCACAGATTATTCATGTAATTTTAACAGCTAGACTGAAATATAATTTCTATCTCATAATTTTTTTTTACTTTTTTTGCTTATTTCTTTCTTTATGAATATATGTGTATGTAGATATGCCCTGGTACCTGTAGGCTAAAGATTCTGTCCCAGCTTCCTGCTCCCAAAATAACCACTCAGACTCATAATATTAATTATAAATGCTTGGCCAATAGCTCAGGCTTGTTAATAACTAACTTTTACATTTAAATTAACCCATATTTCTTATCTACACTTTGCTATATGGTGTGGTACCTTTTCTCAGTATGGCATGTTCACCATGTTTCTCCCTGCTTCTGCTCCTGTCTCCTCAGACTCCACCCTTCTTCCTTCCAGCATTCTCAGTTTAGTTCTTCTACCTAACCTTATCCTGTTCAGCTATTGGCCAGTCAGCTTCTTTATTAACCAATGAGAGTAATACATATTCACACTGTATAGAAGGATTACTCCACAACAGGTGCCAGTCTGGCTCAGGGGTCAATTCTTGAGAGTCAGTTTTCTTCTACTATGTGAGTTCCAGGAATCAAAATCAGGCTGCTGGCAAGCACTTTATATAAAATGTTACCTTGGTAGCTCCAAATTTGCATGTTTGAAATGCATAATTTAGCCAGATAACACCACATATTGATAATAGGACATTTGCACCACCTCTAAAAGAAGTTCCCTATGCATTTATTATTTCTACCCCCATGCTGTCTCTATTCAGAGGAAACCAGTGATCTTTCTTTATTGAGACACTTTCTATAAGTTGTATCATATAAGATACATTCTTTTATATCTAGCTTCTTTGAGCACGTAGGAATTTCCTTAATTTTAAAGAACTTCATATATGTAGACAATGAAGTCTGATCATATATAACCTCTCATTTGTCCCTCTAATTTTTCCTATATTCGCCCAACATGTCTGCTCTCTCAACTTCATGTCTTCTTATTCTTGTTGTTGTTCTTCTTGTCCTTGTTCTTCTTCATCTTCTTCTTCTCATCCTCCTCCTCCTTCTTCTTCTTAATCTTCTTTTTCTTTCTTAATCTTATTCTTATTCTTATTCTTCTGACAAGCTATTATGTTTAATTAAGGCTCAAATCTCAGAATGAATGTAAGTGACAATGGTTGAAGAAGATTTTTGTGAAATTCTGTCTTTAGGACAAGACAGGGCTATTGCACTTATGAACTCACAAGAGCTGTGGTAATCTACACAAGATATAGCCAGCCAAAATCCCTGCATAGACATGGTATGTGATAATTAAGCTCCACCTCTTACTGAGTAGAAATTGACAATGGATAGCTGCTGGAGGAGTGAGAATCATTCCTTTTTGAGGATGTAACTATTAATAGGAGTCCCGTGCTCCAGTGAAAGAGCATAAGGTTTTTGAGATACATTCATGTCGTGGCATGGATGAGTACTTTGCTCATACAAGAGAAATTTGTGTGTGTGTGTGTGTGTGTGTGTGTGTGTGTGTGTGTGTGTACATGCAAGCATGTGCCTGGTGCATGATGTTGATCCTGTGCCCTTTAGCTTGCTAGAAATATACTCTGCAATGGAACCACACTCCTAGGTCTGTTCTTGTTTATTGTTGACTAGTGTTCAAGAATACGGTTATGTGACATGTAAGTTCAGCCATTGGTGGATGAATTTTAAGCTGTTTCCATTTTTTTATTATTGTTATTAAAACTGCTAGGAGCATTTGTGTGTTAACATTAGTATGGGAATGTGTTTGACTTTCATTGGGCAATATTTTGGAGTAGTATAGTTGAAAGACATCATATGTTAACTTTCTATATAAGTTTTTAAGATATACTATTTGTTTTGCTCATAGAATTGATTTTGTTTGTTTCAAGTTTGAATATTTGGTGACTCATGGTTGACTGGAAATTGACAGAAGCTTTCTGGAAAGTGTGTAGCTTATTATGACATTGTGTATTTGTCTCTGAAGTGGTTATAGACTTTTGAGATGTGAAGGATGTGGTGACAGCTTCATTCGGAGACTGTCATTTATTCTTGCTCATTGGATTTTCCTATGTTCTCCTAAGCTTGTTTTTTTTTTCTTTTATAATCACACAAAAATAAAACTTAGAGAGTTTATACTAATCTTTGGAAAGCTTGCATTTTTACAAATAGAAATAATTTTAAGTGACATAAGTGTAGGGAACCAGCCCTCACACTTATTTAAACTAGGAACTCTTGAGGAATGAGGGATAAGAGACTTAGTTAGAAATAGAGGGGGAAAGAAACAGTGAAACAACACAGGATAGACTCGGGTGGGCCTCCATCCTTATTCACCAGCCCAGAACTTTATTCCAAAAGTCTATTATAACAATGCCAAGGGGTGGAGCAAAAGACCTCCCCCTTGCTAGTTACAGTGACCTGGTACCCAGGCCTGTGGTCCAATCAGCCTCTTATGCAGTCCTGCTGGGTACAGCCACTAGGAAACCTAGTAGGCTCCAACACATAAGAACATATCAATGGAAAGACACACATATTTACAAATGCATATACTTAATTATGTCTCAAATGTGAAATATTTTGAAAATTCATTTCCAACATCCAGAAAAACAAATTTCAAATTAACTCAGCTTTAATACTTTACATTTTACTGGATTAGAGAATGAGCATCATTTTTGTTTCTCAAGTGAGAAAATTTCTAATAAAGAAAACACATAGTCACATGGAACATACAAGTCAGAAGACATTGTAGCACTCAAAAAAGCTATATGTGCACTGCAAAAATTAGAGTGTGTCTGGAAATAAAATCTAACAGCACATTATGAAACATGTAAACAGTTGCAAATTAAATAAGAAGTATTTATGTTTCAGTAACATACTGATTTTTAGAATGGCCCTTATTTTTCCTTTCCTAAGCAGCTGAAGTAGAGCAAAGACAGACCTGCAAGTTATTAACCTATGAGCATGTGGAAAAGGGTTGGTGGAAGCCAAATACCAATTAAGGACAGGTCATCTAGATAGGTTGTCTGGCCATTAGCGTCCTTCTGTTATAAATCCCCCTGGGCATTTTTGTTATGGTAAATTCAGGTCTCTCCAGACAGTGTGTGGGTTTTTAATTTTATTTTAGTGAAATACAAGGATATGCTGAGCAATACATTCAGGTGTCTAACCGCATGCAACAAGATCCTCTGATATATACGTTATGTACTAGGAGTTGTCCAATTTCCCTTCTGTTGGTTTCATGGGGATTTTTGTTTCTCCGTGTGTGCTAAATTGCCTTGGCCATTTGAAGCAGCGATGCATTACAGCTAAGCAGCTGTGAATATGTACAGAGCTGTTCCAAAATGACACCTGCAACATCAGGGTTCTCAGAGCTCCCTGGAGAGGGAAACTTATTTGTTCAAGTATCATATGAGAAAAGGAAATAGAGTCAGTTATATTAGAGGGTTACCAAAACTATAAATACGCCAATATTTCCTTTTATAGTTGTTGTCCATGAGGGGTAAATGAGCAAAATATTAATTCTTAAACTAGAATAATTTCTTATATCACAATGAAGGTGAGTACACATTAAGAATGGTGATTTATATTCAAGTGTTACCCCGAATTTTCATTTTATTAATATTTTAAATTGACTAATATGACTGAATTTTACTTAATTGACGTTTCCTCTAGAAGAATCAGTTTATATTTTAAAATATATATTGATTCTAACATAATCTGGGCATTTAAATAGTTAAGTAAAATAAAGAAATTTATAGGTTATTTCTCATTTCAGGAAGAGAATAATATGAACCTTATCATATTAAAAAAAAAAAAAAACATGTTTTGAGCACATGCTGGTGGACTGAAACCACTCTGGAGTTCTCCCTGAATCCTGGACAGAGAACTTGAAATTTCCAAACCAGCCACTCAGAACCTTTCATTTGTCTTTTTGTACTCTCCTTGAGGGGAGGGTGATTACACGTGCTTATATTCCTGTGTGCATATGCCTTCCCAAGCTGATAGGTCTAGTCTCCATTGATTAGTCTCTATTTTATTTAACTGCCCTACCATTGTGCCTATTTTCCATATTTTCTAAATAACAGTATCTAAAAAATCCGCACCTTGCCCCCATGGCTACCTTTACATCCAGTTTGTGTATTTTAACATTCCGTTTTTTTCCCTGTACTTTTCGTGCACTTTCCAGTATTTTCCCTCTGCATCTCTTCAGTTAAATGGTCCTATTACACAGTGGCTACGATACAAACTGTTTCTTCATGCTAGGTCTGGCACTAGCGTTCTATTTAAACTCAAACAAATTATAGCCCCTTGCTTCTATTTCTTCTGTACAGTGGCCCACAACCAGCACAGGCTGTTGGTCGGAGCCTTCAGTTCCTCCCCACTTAACATCTCCATAGGAATTCTTTACTATAGAGATGTTTCCTTATAAGACTCTGAAGAATCTTATAGTGAGTATTCAACAAAAGGACAGGTTGAAACTGTATATTTGTTTATAAAACAACCAAGGTCTGACACAGTAATTTCTGCAGTAACGTGTAGGGACGGACTACTCCAATAAAGGTGTGTATAGCAAGCACTGGTACTCCTTACGGCCTTGAACACTAGAATGACCTCTTTTCCAAGGCTCTCCCTCTAAATCTCACTTTTTCCTTAGACAACGTCCCCTATTAGTGTTCTCTCAAATCTTCTCCAACCATTCTCCTGAGCTATTACCTGAACTTCTCATTACCAACCGATGCTTATGTCTTGTACAACTTCAATATTAATAATTTATCGCCGGGCGGTGGTGGCGCACCCCTTTAATCCCAGCACTCAGGAGGCAGAGCCAGGCGGATCTCTGTGAGTTCGAGGCCAGCCTGGGCTACCAAGTGAGTTCCAGGAGAGGCTCAAAGCTACACAGAGAAACCCTGTCTCGAAAAACCAAAAAAATAAAAATAAAAAAAATAAAATAAATAAAATAAAAAAAATAAAAAATTTATCAAGTTAAATGTTGATATCATCTTTGCTCTGACATCTATATTCTACATAAAATTTACATGCTATGAAGAAGTTGTAATATTTCTGTACTCAAATCTGTCCACGCATATGTTTTGTGTTCTTCTATGAGGCAAAGCAGGATGGTCCTCTAAAACACACAAAAGTATTTGGTTTGAGCAGTAATATTTTTCTATTTTTAAAATTAATTTTCAAACCTGCTGGAAACAGTTTAAACACGAAAATTTAAGACAATTTATCAAGGTTTTTCTTTTAATTTTTGTGATATTTCCTCCATTCTCTTTTGATGTATTTTGTTGTCTCCATTTTCCTGTTTTCTGAGTAAGATAATATGTGTTCTTCATGAAAATATTTTCCTAATAATTAACCCGTGGCATCCCTGAGAAATAGAAATAAGTGTACATTTGATTTTTGTTGGCCAAATATTTTAATTCTCATGATTTTTTTAAACCATATTTATAGTCTTAATGGTGTCACAAAGAGTAGAGTCAAATGACTCCCTTGGGTATGCTGATGTTGGCTATATGAGTTTCCTAATTGTCATTCTAGGACACAGTACTAATATTTGTTCAATTGCCTTTTCTAATTAGGGAGGCATTTTACATTCCGTTCATGTTGTCATTTAAATCAGTTGTAAATTGGAGTGAATACATTTATTATTGGAATACGAGTTGTCACATTTTGATAACTAAGAGTCATTAAGATATAACATAGTTTCCTGAATATTTCATGCCAGATAAATCTGAACCTCAAGCAACTTAGAACAGTCTACTAATTATGAAGTGGGTGCACATTAAAGAAACATATTTTTAAAGTGTTGTTTACTCAGCCCTTTTAAAAATTTACAACAGTCTCAAAAGAACTTTTCATGGTAGAAAGAAAATCATTCATGTAGCAATACACTTCTATAAAAACGTACTTATAGCCTTTTTAATTATTTATCTTTATGCATAGAATTATTGCAAACCTTTACTTTCTCTATGGAATTGATCATATGTCTTTGAGTAATGGACTGTAGCTATTCTGCATATATTCTTTCCCAGAGCTCCCATATCATTTAATCCTGTACATCTGCAATAGTATTCTTCACAGTATTTTGATAGCTACTATTTTAACAACTGTTTCCAAGCTAGATTGTAAGCTGGTACTCACTTGGGACATTCCCATGGTCTTACATGCTCCCTGTCACTACTAAAAACACACTTTATTTGGGCCATTGGCCTGCTGAAGCTAAGGAAAAACAGACCACACCCCTGTTGCCTCTTAGAACACTCTCCTCTTCTTAGGTACAATATTGACAGAATATCTACAAGGAGCATGTTGTCAAGGGGAGCATAAAAGGAAAATAATTACAATGGAGGCTTGCCTGTGGGTCCAGGAATCACTGTGGTAGTCAGCTTTCTATTGCAATGATAAAATACTTGAGACTATCATATCACAGGATACCAGGTTTACTTTGGATCACAGTTGCAATTTTTTTTTTTTTTTCCGTAATGACAGCTTCGATGAACTGGACTTTTGCTGTGGGAAAACTTAAGGGCAGATTCTCACAGTGAAGAATAACTACATAAGGAATCGGGTAGGGTCCCATTCTCTTGAGAACCCACTCCAATCACCTGACTTCTTTACGCTCAATCCACCTCCTAAACATTATGGACCTCCCAACCAACCATCAACTAGAGAACAAGTCTTCAGCAAATGAGGTTGTGGGGGATGTGAGAGCTAAACCAGAACTTTCTGATCCTGGACCCCCAAAGCTCATATTCCTATGGGAATATTAAGTCTCATCAGTTTAAACATTGCTCAAAAGTCTTAGTCTAATGTCTACTCTGACTCTGAAGGAACTCTAAGCTGCGAGACTATAAAAAATGTTGCTTTAAGTTCCATAAGTCACAATACAGTGGCAAAGGAAAAGCCTCCCACACCAAATGTCGGATGAGTATATAGCAAGGAGGAAGACTGAAATCCAGAAGTGAAAGCATGACTTATTCTCTAGATCTGAGCTCCAGTATATGGGGAATACCACACTACATTACCTAGTCAAGCAATTTTTTTCAGTCAGAAGGTAATTTGAAAATTGAAAAGATACAAAAGTTAAAAAACAAAACAAAACATGGATTGCTGTAAGTTTAGGACTTTTAATAGAATGTATATATAAGTTGAAAATGACATGTACTCTGGGTGGTAGAATATGGTTTTGTAAACTGAAGTCTGCTGGTACATATGGTACATTAGGGCTTCACTTCTGTGTATTTAGAGACCAGATGAAGCTCTCTGGATGGTACTGGGATCACAGTATATACTTACTGTTTTGTGAGAAGTAAATGGGTTTGTTACTATGATATATCTTTAGTAAAAACCTAGTACACACTCCTGAATTGCTAGTTGTTCCTATTAGATTATCCCATATATCCATGGACTAAGTGACTTGGAGTAGGTAAGGGGCTGGTGATAGTAGCTACCACAGTCTTGAAGTATTACAAGCCTGACTTGGAGTTTGGCTTGGCTGGCGTTTGTTAGCTCTGAGAGGTGACCAGCTATTGATCCTATCTTAAGCTCAGTTTCCTCATTAGAATAATTAGAATGATGAAAAAATTAATTATAATATGGACTAAATGCTAGCTCCCACCAAGTTCATATGATCAAGTCCAAGCCTGATAATGCTGTCATTAAGAAGTGGTAAGGCTGTCTTGAACCTCCCATTCCCCTATGTTCTCATCCCCTATCCCTTGCCCTCCATTACCCCCACCACTCCCAGTTTGCTTATGTAGATCTCATCTATTTCTTCTTCACTGGGCAATCCATTCAAAGGTGGGTCCTTCCTAGGGTCCTCCCTGCTAGCTAGCCTCCCTGGAGCTGTGGGTTGCAGTCTGGTTATCCTTTGCTTTACATCTAGTATCCACTTATGAGTGAGTACATAGCATGTTTATCCTTCTGAATCTGGGTTACGTCACTCAGGATGATATTTTCTAGTTCTATCCATTTGCCGCAAATTCCATAATGTCATTGTTTTTCTCTGCTGATTAGTACTTCATTGTGTATATGTACCACATTTTCTTAATCCATTCCTCAGTTGAGGGGCATCTAGGTTGTTTCCAGGTTCAGGCTATTATGAATAATGCTGCTATGAACGTAGTTGAGCATGTGTCCATGTGGTATGATAGAGCATTCCTTGGGCTGAGGAGCCCCCATGGTACTGGATTAGACTCTCTGGATAGGCGAGATAATCATTTAGCTTGAACTGTTTAGGGGGCCCCCAGGCAGTGGGATTAGACCCGTCCCTGGTGCATGAACTGGCTTTTGGGAGCCTAGTGCCTATGGTAGGATACTTTGTGCAGCCTTGGTGGAGGGTGGGGGGTCTTGGACCTG
This sequence comes from Peromyscus eremicus, assembly GCF_949786415.1. NCBI lineage: Eukaryota > Metazoa > Chordata > Mammalia > Rodentia > Cricetidae > Peromyscus > Peromyscus eremicus. The sequence continues at coordinate 42,568,504 of NC_081426.1, read as the reverse complement.
CCTCAGCTGAGTGTGCCAGGCTCTGCTGACTCCCCATAAGAGACCTTGTTTTGGAGGAGGTGGGGATGGGTGGGATGGGGGGAAGGCTGGGTGCCAGGAGGAAGGAGGTGAGGGGAACCTGTGGTTGGTATATAAAATGAATAGAAAATATCTTAATAATAATAATAATAATAATAAAGTGATAAATCATAAGGGTAAGTGCTGTAGGCCTAAGATGCACATGTTTGTATAATATCCCATCAGTGTGCTCTTGCTTTCTTCATACTGGGAAAAGGTGAAAGAGAAGTCTATGCCCCATAACCTGGAAGATGATTCTCAGCACAATCCAACCAATGTGGTAGATGCTGCATGTACCTGATTGTAGTATATTGATCACAGATTTGAGAGCCATCCACAACCATGAGAAGACCATAAATATCCAATCTGTACAATTTACCATAGCAATTCAAACTGAGTAGGACACAAGGTCATGAGGATGAAATGAGGTTTGTTTTATATGTAAAATGAATGTTGTGGAATGAATGCATGTCAGAAAGTGATTTACTACCTAAAAATATTGGGAGACCTGAATTCAATCTTATACCTTTCTATTCATTAGCTATGAAAAATTTATACTACTTATTCTTATTTTTTTCTACAAAATGAAGAGGAAAATACAGTGGTATTGAATATTTATTCATATCTTTACCACATAACCAAAAATATATAACATACAATTAGTTTTCAAAATTTAGTCAATACTACTTTTAATTCTTGACATGTTAACTGTCAAGCTAACTATCTTTTTATAATTAGACCCTAGCACAATACTTATTATATAAAACTCCCTCAATAAATGCTGAATCAGTGAAGGAACATGTGAGTAACAAGAGTGAATACAGATGAATGATGGATGAGTAAAATTCAAGGACAGAGAAATAGCCATTGCCCTAGTTCAACACAAGCCACAGCCTAGAAATACAAAGATGGAAATTGATTGAGCAAAGAATCTCCAAGGATATTAAGAAATTATTTGCCTCTGTGTGAAATTATCACTAATAAGATTTCATGTAACAAAATCAATTTGATTTTCACTCATCAAACTATGAGATGTAATTGTCCCTTATTCTGTTAGAAACATTGTTTTACCTCCATACACTTTACAGAGGAGTAGTATTTTCTTTCATTTATAGACTTTTTCCCATTAGCCTGTTTGTAGAATAAATGTCATTCGTGAAGTCATCCACACATACAACACACATTTTATTGAAGATTAGATTACTTCAGAAAATGAAATGGGGAAAGGATTCTGAAGCCCCTAAGAGGAAAGGATGTATTCTTAGAGTTGTCAAATCATTTTATTGGAAAACAAAAATTATTGTTTTCTTAAAATTAAAAATAAGACAAACTGTGATTTTAAAATTATTTAAGAGTATCTGATAAAACACTCAATAGAGAAAACTATATGAAGTAGTGCTTTGGAAGTGTATTTATTGTCCTTACACAAAGTCTCTAGGAGTCTAAGTGTATCAGTCACTTTCCTAACTGTAGGTATCATATGTTGCTCCTATTTAGCAGCAGGCCTGTGCCTAGTCTTCTTAGGGATATGAATTCAATTCTCTGCCCTTTCTTCAGCAAAATGTATCGTCTCGTCTAATAATTATTCAGCACTCCAATGAGGGCTTCACTCCGGAATATAGTGATGATAATGTTATCATGGTAGCGTAAGGCTCAGTGAAAGAGTTTATTGGCGTACAACAAATGCACACATTCATTTCCAATGCAAACATGAGTGGGGCACTAAGAAGGACTGGAAACCGCTTTGTGTTTGAAAACAATAGTGGAAGGGGTGGGGATGGAGAGCTGTGGATTAATTTAATAATGACAAGATCACAGAACTTTTCTATGCTCCTAGGAAGTCTTATAATATAAGCGCTAAAATATAAGCTCGGAAGAAGCTGGAGGAAAGAAGGGAAGCAGTGGCTTAGAGAAGATTACAGCTAAAGGAAGCTAGCCAGCTGCTGTGGAGTGAAATGTCCCCCATGGACCCAGGCATTTGAACACTTAGTCTCTAGCTAGCGACTCTGCTTTGGAAGGCTGTAGACCCTTTAGGAAGTGGCACTTCCTTGGGGAAAATGAATCACTGAGAGAGGGCCTTCAGGCTTTGTAGTGTGGCCCCACAGCCTGGTCACTCAACTTGGTGGATACAGTGTCACCACCCAGTTTCTTGCTCTCACCACCATACTTTGCCTGTCTGCTGTAATGTCTTCTCCATCATAATAGACTGCGTCTCTCTGAAACCCTAAGGCAAAACAAACCCTTTCTCCCTGAAGCCAGCAGGATATTTTACCATAGAATTGAGAAAGCGACTATGACACTAACTTGGGTTTCTGTCACAATAACAAAATACCTGAAACAGTCAAATTGTCCAGGAGGGAAGTTTTCTTCTGACCTACACTTGAGAGGTTTCAGTCCCTAGGCACTTGACCCTCTTGATTTTCACCTCTGATGTCACAGATTAATATGGTAGGGGTGTGTTTTAGAAAAAAATTGTTTATCTCAGAGCAGTTTGGAGATGAAAAAGATAATAGAAGAGTCTAGGTACTCCATACCACCTTCAAACATACAACTTGACCTTGCTTCTGTCCACCAGGTTCCACTGCCTGAGGGTTTCACCACTTCCCAACAATGCCCTGACCCAAGAACCTAATCTTTAACATATAGGTGTTAGTAAGACATTCAATAACAAATACAGCACTGATCTAGTTGAGGAATTGTGTCAGGGGGTCACAAAGCAAGAGGAATGTGTGTGTGTGTGTGTGTGTGTGTGTGTGTATGTATAAACAACATGGATGAGATTGCTGATCCTTGATATCAGGGTCAAGGTTGGATTTTGAAGCATTCATTCTGGATAGAATGTAGAAAATGAAGTTGGGGCTTACAAAGAAAGGACTATTTAGGACAGTGAAAGAAAACTGCAACAGCTTCATGTTCCAAGGAGGGATGGGTAAGGATGGACACAAGATGGGGTCAGGCTGCAGAAAGCTGCAGAGTTTGAAAACTGGATGTTAGTTTCAGTCCAAGATGTTCCATTGTTTATTTGTTGGAATTTTTCTTCTATATTAGTTTTGCTTAAAGTTATGACACGTATTATAATTGATTACATCTTAGGTTCAATGAATATGGTAAAACTAGTTGAGCTTTCATGAGATAATGTATTTATTTCTTTAGATGTTATATTTGAGATTTCTCAAGTTAGAATGGCATATGATTTTGTACTAGTAAATATCCAGTAGGATAGCTTTTTTTCGTTCAGATTTTTATTTGTTCATTCAATTCTTTGGGTATTGTGAGCCTATTCTGTGTCTGAACTGAGGGAAAACACTGGATATATAGTGGTTAGTGAGAGGATGCAATTACTGGGTTTCCAGTATGCTTGGAAGATTGCCTTTGAATATGCACTAATTGTTGTTGAGTCATATGATGGAGAAGCACAGATCACCACAAGATGGAAAAGAAAGTGTCTCAGTTTGGCATGGAGGAAAAAGATCTTCAGGTAATAACACAGTAAATATGAGACCATAAGAAAGAAGCTTTAACAGGGAGAAGGGAAGTAAGGGTGAAATCCCAGGACTGCTCATAGCACATGTAAGGGGGAAAGAAGGTCAGAGTGACTGACACATGGAGAACAACTTAGGAAAGAGCCGTCCGAGGAGATGCACAGATCCAGAGTGTTCTGGGCCCTCTCACTGGGGGACAAGAGGGATGGAGAGGTTGGATCTAATACATTTAATTTTCATTGAAATATCATGGCCACAGTGTGCAGAAACCACATAAAGGTGAGAAATGGAGGTGGGGAGATTTGGTCTTAGGCCTTGATAAAGAAACAACAGCAACAGCTATGAAGATGGAAATGCATGGATGGAAATGAGATATGTAGGAGGTACATATTCAGGGCAAGCTTCTAGAACTGAAGGTAGTTAATTACCTTTGTTTATTCAGAATATTCCTTATTCTGACATTGGAAGTTATAAAATAAACAGTTCTTAACTCTTAGTGGGTAAATGGAAAATAACATTATGACTTCCATTTTTCTGTCTTAGCAACTAGCTAAACACTGGTCCAGGTTCTGTGTCGAGTCTTGAAGCAGGACAGTTTGGAGAGAAAGTAGCGCTTGTATTTGAGTTGTAATAAGATATTTTAGTGAGTTTTGTTTGTTTATTTGTTTTGTTTAAAGAGGGGGTCTTACCATTTGTCTCTGGTTGGCCTTGAACTTTCAAGCTTCTTTGCTGTTCACATACCTGCGATTAAAAGCCTATGTCATTGAACCAAGTTCTAAAAGCACACAAAATAGATAATTCTGGAATTCAAATGAAAGAAACCTTTTAGGATTTGTGGATTTAATTGACAATGAAACTGGAGAACAGAGAATAGATCAATTAGTAAAATTGTAACACCCAGTGAGTCCAGATGTGTTTCTTGAAATAAAAAAAATTAAATGTCTGATAAGTAATTAAAAATTAGCAGAAGACATTGAATATGAATAACTATATACAGAGAGGTAAATCAGAGGAAATGAAATAATGAATATTTGAAGGGAATATTGGAGGGCTTGAATTTTGCCACCATGTGTATGGTGAAAACTGAAGTCTGTTGGTTTTGTGACATGTTTGCAAGAACAGTGTTTCTGGCTTGATTAAATGGTAAGCCTGATTGCAACAGGGTTATCCTGTGGTGTAGGTAGGAGGTGACAAATGAGGGGATTGAGTGTCATAGTCTGCTTTGAAACCTGTCCTGTACCAAAATATAAAAAGGCTACAACTTCAAGGTAACTGTGGGCGGGAAAGAATATTTCCTTTGTTTGAAAGAGATTGGAGCAAACAGTGAGAGAAAACAAGGTGTCCAGGAAAGAAGAGCTTAGGGCTTTAAAGGAAGAATGAAAAAATGTTCTAAACCACTGATTTTCAACCTGTGGGTTGCAACCCCTCAGGGGAGTCAAACAACCCATTTACAGGGGTTGCCTAAGACCATAAGAAAAAAAAAACAATATTTACAGTATGATTCACAACAGTAGCAAAATTACAGAAACAAAGTAGCAATGAAAATAATTTTATGGTTGGGGTCACCACAACATGAGAGACTGTATTAAAGGATCGCAGCATTAAGAAGGTTGGGAAGCAATGCTCTAAACCACAGGTAGAATTCCCCTTATTTGCAAGAAGGACTGCATCCTTCATTATTTCAGGAGAGACTGGAAGAGAAAGTGGAAATGCATGCCAAGGATGCTTCCCAGCATGACCATGCATGGAGAAGTGTGCTATGGGGAACATTACAGTTACATTCCTGTGCAAATGATGATCAATGAGAAACATACAGTAACCAAGACAGAGAATGACTATTACATCTAATTCATAATTACCATAGATTCATTCTGCAAAAAATTATTTTTTTTATATTTTCAATAACATTTATTCCACAATTTTTTTTAAATCTACTACATTTCAGTCATCCAGTCTCTACATGTGACCATCAGGGACATGCACTATTATAATGAGGGTAGTCTCTTAAACAGGAAAATGTTTGAAAAGAAGCTGGGATGAAATTATGTAAAAGTGGACAGCAAATAACAACTTCCTAAGATGAGAATATGGTATGGTTTAGCCACCTGAATAAGAAAAAATTAACACTTGCTTGATATTCTAGAAATGTTAGATACCCCAAATGTTAGTAAGTGGAAAGACCAGCACTATGCTACTCCGCACGGTTGTAGAGGGGTTGGCTTTTCTAGCATTGTTGTTCTAGTGAACTTACAAGACAGGAAATGGTTCAACACTACAATACCCAGGGTCCAGTCCACAAAACTGGAGAAGAGAAAAAAGAATCTAATTCTGCCCTCTAGTTCAGTATATCATTGTAGTTAATTCTCTTAGCCTGTCTACAAGTACAACCCCCAATCATAAAAGAATGAACTAATTAAACTAGTGGTGAACAGACAAATGTTTTGTCTTCCTGACCAAAACTGAAGGCATTTTGTTGGTGTCTCAGAGGTCCTTGTCTGTGAGTGCATCCGACGCCTCAATAACAGACTTTAGAGTATATTTCCTTCTCTTCTTATATATTAATTAGTTTTTCCTCTCTGTGACCACAATGCCTAGCATTAACAACTTGAAAGAAGATGGATTTACTTTGAAGTATGGTTTTGGAGGGTTCAGTCCTTGGTTTGTGACCCTGTGCACTTAGGAAGAACATTCTGGCAACAAGTACATATGACAGAGCAGTTTCCTCCCAACTTTGTGATCAGGAAACAGAAGAAAGACAGGAAGAGGCCAAAAACCGAGTACCTCCAATTAACTACCCCCTAGTAATGAGCTTTCTCCAAGTATGCCCCACCTCCTAAATTTTCCAAGACCTTCTAAAAGCGTGGTATCAACCGGAGACCTAGGCTGACACAGTCTGCTGGGGATATTTCCTATTTAAACCATAATTCCACATGTCTGTCAGGTTTCTGCATGTCTGCTTCCTGATATCACCTACTTAATGAACTTCTTTCTATTTCTTTGTCTCAGTTTTTACAGTTAGGAGAATCCAACTCAGCTAGTCAAATCAGACTGAACAGAATAGTTGTCTAAAGATTTGTCCCCAGCAAGGTGTCCCCACTGAATCTTGTCTGTCTATAAACACATTGAGGTGCAATTGTTCATATTCATTTTAGAAACCATGAGGCATCTGTATACCTCAAGAGTAATATCTCTAACAGAGGAGATTGGGTAGATAGGTGAATGTCTTAATTTATGCTGTTATAACGAATTCCAAAGACTGGTTAGATTAAACAATAAACACTTTTCACCATTCTGTGAACCCAAAGCCAGAGTGACATTATGTTCAATTTTTTTGGAAGGACCCTCTTCCTAGTTTATGGTTTTTTTTAAAAAAATATATAATTTTATGCCTCTTCTTAAGGACACTAATCCCATTATTAGGGCAGAACTTGTGTTTCCTAGCTTATCTTGCTATTAAAAATGTCTTAGTCAAAGCTATTTTATAGAGAGAAACAGTTAATTTCATTTATAATATTGGAGGCTTGCAGTCCATATAACATGATGTGAATTTGACTTAGGTCTCTGTTGGCAATATCATATAATGATTGAGTGTACAAGTGTTTCTGTCTTTATTTTGTAAAAGATTCAGTCACGGGAGTGCCATGATAAGGACTTCACCTGAGCTTAAACATATTTGAATGTCTTTACCTCTAAACTTCATTTTATTTATTTACTTATTCACACATGCATTTAACTAGTACTTGGTATGGAACCCAGGCCACCTCCTTTATATAATAAGTCATCTCCTACTGAGCTATGCACTCACATTGCTTTTGTGTTTGGGGGTTAAAGTCCTGTGTGAATTCTATTACTTCCTTTATGGTCTATCTACCTCCCAAAGGAACCATCTTTAAGACTACCAAATGGGTGTAGTTTTGAGGATATATTGATTTACTCCACGACAACAGTTCAAGTTGTGAATGTTTTAATTTTTATACAATGCTTAAGTATCTATTAAAGATGTAATAAATGTATGTAACATACATGTTATATGATAAAGTCCAATATATTTTTATTATTATATAGTTATTATATAAATATATATTCTCCATTTAATCTTGTATCATGATAGGAAACCAACAGAAATACATTTGTGTATGTTTATTTTCTTTGCACTCAATAGTGAAATCTAACATTAGTATTAGGGATCAAAAAGGTATGTGTTAAAATGAATTATAAGGAGCAATCCTGTAGGAAGAGTTGTGTCTGAAAAGACATTTTTGTCATTCAAGGAAACCGTACTTTGTTGGTTTTGTTTTGTTCAGTTTTGTTTAAGATTAAGTTTCATGTAGCGTAGGCTAGCCTCATTCTCACTGTGTAGCTGTGTATAACCTTGAAGTTCTGTACTTTCTGCCTCCACATCCCACTGGATGAGATGAGAGGCATGCATCAAGGGACTTGGGACTTGGACTGAAGCTACACATAGGAGGTGGTAAGAAAGGAGTGAAGAGATTCATATGATATCAAACTAGGTCATCAGCTGATTATTGACTATCAAGTAATGATCATTGGCATAAACTCTAGTGTGGACAAGAGAAGGTCTGAATGTGAAAGCTCCACACTCAGAGGCATCCAACCTAATCCCTGGCTGAGTATCGTGTCTTCCAACTCCAACTATGAAAAATGTTGTCCACAGCCTATGTAATGCCTGTGGATTGATACATGGCCTCACCTTTTGGGAGAATTCTAAAAAAAAAAAATCCAGTTTAATGTATTAAAACTTCCTATGAAATTGTTTTTGAGTTTGATTCCTGACTAGCCTTGTGAACCATCTCCATCTCCTGCTGCACACATCATCTACTTTTCTGTAACTCTCAGAAAGACTGGCTAGAGAGAATTCACTGGTAAACTTGAAGTACCATCAGAACAGGTGTTAGAACAGAACTGACAATCCAGAAATGAATTGTATCACTTCTCTAGGGGTATTATATTCTCCTCTAAAATGACCAAGCCCTGCTATATGCATTGTAAAGTCAGGTTGACTTGTTCAATAAATATCTTATTGATTGTGGACTCTATTCCACCAATCAGAAGATTATCTTGGGAGGTAAAAGGATGGACAATAATAGACTGCATAACTCTCAGGAGCTTTGTAGCTCATGGAAAAATAAAATTCCCTCACATTTCTCACAGTTTAATCTGTATTTCCTCTAATTTTACAGAGCTAGAGGTGAACTGGAGCACTGCTACATTGTAATTTCCCTTGCCACCAATTTCAGAACTTTAAAGAAAGGAGTTGCATTAGTTTCCTGTGGTCATTGTATCAAATGACTACAGTTATGCTCTCTTAGAACAACTGAAACAACAGATTCAGAGTCCTTCCCTCTGAACAAGGTGATTGTTGTTACAAACTGCCAGTAAGTAAGCCCTGGCTGTATCTGCCTTTGGATCACAATTCAGTATACTTCTAGCAGAAAGTGTAGTCATAATTCTTTTGTTTGAGGTGTGTGTGTGTGTGTGTGTGTGTGTGTGTGTGTGTGTGTCTGTGTGTGCATGCGTGTGCATGTGTGTGTATATATGTGTGTAAAATAGACAGAAAGGCAAATTAAGACTATGACTCTTCAATAAAGATCAAATAATGATTAGCTTAAGAAATAAGGGAGGACAGGGGAATCTGTGGCTGATATGTAAAATTAAATTAAATTATAAAATAAATTTAAAAAAAGAACAGTCTCAATCTATAGTTTGTTTCTACTGTGTCTGAATAGAAACAGAGAAAAAAATGAAGAGAAGATAAATGTAAATAAAAGCCATGCAAAGTGGAGTAATAACTGCAGACTGTGGAGCCAACAAAATCATTACCCATACCCACTTTAATATAATGTTTTACACAGCACACACACACACACACACACACACACACACACACACACACACACTACCTAATGCTGAATGTGGCCAACAGAGCTCTCCATAGTCATTTCCCTCTGATTTCTTCAGTGAACGTGAATGGATATAATGAATACATTTTCTTGGCAGAGACCAGATTCTGGGCCACCCCTGACTCTATTTGCATTAGTGATACAGACTACCCACTGTTTATCATTTCTGATATTGTCTTTTTCTCCCCTCTGTGAGTCTTTACTACTTCTGCCTCTTGCCCCAGACATAGTAAATCCTTGAGCATCCCAGGAAAGAGGACATGAGTCTACTCTGAGGCAGATGTCTGTTATATTGCTATACTAGAGCAAGTTGTTGGGTTAGCATATTAGAGTGCTTGAGTTCATCATAACTCATGATCAATAAAATGCTCTCTTAATGAGAGCTCATTTGGCATCATATATCTTTTAAAAATGCAGAACAAAGGTTGCATCAGAGTCTTCTGGAAAGTCCCTAGGGTGCTTTTGCTCCTAGCTGCTTACTTTGCTTGAGTGCTCTAATGACACCCTCCAGTGGAAATGGGAGTGTTTGCCTAATGCATTTTCAAATGGAAGTTGTAGAGTCTTAGGGGAGCCTCATGTGTCTGGATAAACCATTAACTCTTGTTTTCCTTTAAACACTTAAAAAATCAGCATGAGAAAAAGTCATTAAAGTTATTCCTGACACAGCAAAGGAGAAATTAAAAAGAAATCACACATGCCAATAGCTTCACAAATCTCAGAAAGTGAATGTCTTCATCAGTGTGATCAATTCAGATCCACTAAAAAGAATAGACTGATGGGCCTGGAATTCAACATCAATCTACCTTTTCAACAGATAATAATTCTTCAAAGGTAGAATTAACATCATCAGAAATAAAGACTTACCTTTTCAGTTGGCATTTAGCCTTGAAGATGGCAAACTCAGCTTGTAATCAGTGCTACTTTGAAAGACTGTGTTCAATATCTTAGTGTACAAGCCACATGTATTTCTGTTTCTGTGTAAAATTTCTTAACTGCTATGTCGAAATTCAGAGAGCTGTTTAACAGTATTGTGGTTCCCTCAGTGTATAGAAATTTTCACAAAATAATGGTTAAAAGCAGATAGCTCTTTAATTAAAAAAATAAGAAGAGATTGCATCATTTGGAAGAATTAGCTTTCCCTCTTTGACAATGAACTACTTACTTTCCACAATTCTCAAAAAAATGGGGACTATTTGTAGATTATTTTTCAATATATACTAAATTAATAGAATTTGGTCTTAATTGAGTTTCATCCATTGTGCCGTTAGCTAATGATCTCACAGCAATGATAAGTATTTTGTGATTAACTATAGCATCTACAAAAGAAGAGCCACGCCACTAATGAGCATATTAATAGCAAAATGTAAAACAATGAGTTTTGTGTAAATTACGTGTTTATCTTTTAATCTTCATTCCGTTTGCAAAGCAATCATCAACAGGTTTTTGTCATAGAAAACCTATATGTAAAGGCAACACTTTGTAACAACATACCACAATACAACTGGGCTGTTTATAATATCAGGAATGCTGGCTGTAGCTGTGTCTTCACACAACACTGAGATTGATTCCCTACAGTGCATCATGCTTTTAATCAGAGAGATAACCTTCAGAGCTGACTGTGTGAAAAATTATCTTCTAGTAATCTAAAAGCCAGACTGTATCTGACACATGATTTAAGTTTGCATTGAATTCCAGAGAGATTGAGAAGTATCCAAATTCCACTAAATACTTGTAGAGAATCTTTCCTGCAAATGAAATGATTGTTTTTTGAGTTTTGATTGGCTCGCATTGCCTGTCTGAATGGTGGGTTATTTAGTTTGTTTCATGAAGTTAGTGCAAGTTAAATGCAACATTGGCTCATTCAAAATATGCTTATTGAATATCAGTGCTCTATAAAACACTGACCTAGACTCCATGAAAAAGACCTAATTAGTAAAGATAAAAATAAACAGTCAAACACATTCTAATAATTCTTTGCTGGAGCTTTTATTTTAAGATTTACTATATACAAAGTTATTATATTAAAAACTAAAATGCCAAATACAGCAAAAAATATAAAAATGATGCTCTTAGTAGATGTAGGGAATAAAAATCTTACTGTTCAGAAAGGCAGGAAATTCACATTTAAATTGGTTTATGAAACCATATGTAGGAGTTGACATGATTACAGTCACAGCAGTATGCACTTCAGCATTGTTTAATGTTAACCCACTTTTGTAAGAGCTTTCAAATATATCTGAATATTTAATTCATTCAACAGTCTTCTAAGGATCAACCAGTGAGTGACTTACCACGCCTTGTTCTGTGAATCTTCTCATTCAGGTACACTTGTGGTACCCAAGATTTGTGAGTTTGTTCTTTGTGCTAACATCAGCTACACGTTACTTATATACTTTATTAGATTTCAAGTAGTAATATGTGTCTTCTTTAAAAAGTGAACTTTATAATGATGCCAATTATAATATATAGCAATATTACATATTAATAAAAAAGAATTTTTTCCTAAAAGGGCAATTTATACCTCATAATCTTACATGTTTCCTGAACTATTTTGAGCATATTTGTTATATATGCTTATTCAGTCTCAAAGGAGCTCTGAGAAACAGATTGCTTTGTCCATTAAATCAGCAGAAAATTGGGGCCCTTCAAGGTCTTAGGATTTGGTGATTCACATGACTATCAACGGATCAATCTGGAGTTTTACCAGGGCACACTTAGTGAAACATGTGAATAATGTTTGAGGAGCTTATTCAAACAGTAGTAGATAGGTGAGTAAAAACTATGTAACTCAATCATTCTATGAACTTGTTTAAAAGAACTTTGTGAAAATCAAGCTATACATGATGGTCAAAGTCTCTACCTTCAAGGTAGAAGGCAGAGGTAGATGGCAAACTCAGTTGCAGGCCAAACTTTCCTGATTATATTTACTTTTAAACTATTTTTTAAAGGGAGCTTATCAAATAACCATTCATTTCCTTATGAGAACCTTTTCTTTTTCCTATGTGGAGCCATCCATATGCAAAATAAAGGTATCACCTCCAGAATGAACTCTTTAGGATCCCAGACACACATGAATAAAACCTAGCACCTTCAGACTGAATACTTCTATCATTTTAAATTGCCAGGGATAGTGAAAACGGAATGGCCAGTGTAACTACCACTTAACTAAGTAGTTGAAAAAGACTACAATTCTTTTTACCTAATCTATTTACTAGACAGTGATGGTGAACTCCAAGCTCTAAGTGTATGTTCTCTATTAAGTAGAGACTTTTAATTTGCCTCTATTCTTCACTCTACCAACAAGATTTCTTCAGAGCTGTCAGAGGCAAGGTGTATTGTATGATGTATTTGGAGTAAATAGTCTGGGAATCTTTGGTGTTTAAGGTCTCTGCCTTTCTTTAATTTCCATCTTTAAAAAGACAAGGAAACCAGAAGTTATTTAGTGATTTAATATTTTTCTCTGACTACTATTATGATCCCATCTTTTCTAAGGAGACATAGAAAAATATGAGAGATGGTTCTTTTTTGAGGAGTCACAATCTAGTATGGAAAGAAGGTAGCCATGACAAAACCAGAAAACAATACAAGGCAATATGTAATTAAATGCCTAATTTTGTGATGCAGGCAGCAAGGGCAATGTGATTTCAGAGAAGAATAAGAACAGAGTAGGCTGGGAATGTCAGAGCATGTTCATGGGGGAGGCAAGGGTATTAGTAGGATTCTGCATACTAGGTAGGAGGCAATGAAATGAAATTATGAAAACAACAGGCTGAGGGTATATTTAGGGAACTGGCTTGGTTGGAACAGATGTTCAGTGTTGGGATGAAATTAAAAGCAAGCACTGACCCTTTCTGTTCTTTGTTCTTCGTGTCAGCTGTCTAAAATATACCTGATATCAAATCTAATTATAAAACTTTCACACACAAAGAAATATAGTAACTACTTTTCTTGTTTTATATGTACATATTATTTTCCTTCCTTTTCTTTCAAAGTTTTGCCATGTGCTGTAAAGACTGCCTTCTTAACTGCTACACTGAATGAAGTAATTTGCTTCTTTGCACTGTTTAGTCATAAGTACAGCAGGCTTGATATAGGCCTTGTGCTGTTTGTAATACCTCAGTTCTGCAATTTTTTTTTAATTTATCAACTCTATTTTATTTATCTTGTTTATATTTGTGGTTACTGACATTTTCCAATTTAGATATTTTTCTTGTTCTATTGTTTCTCATTTGATGGGAAAATGGAGACTGTTCCTATTTCAGTAACGGTGGTGCTAATGATTCCAGCTACATTTTACATTAAATAAATGAGTCTGAAGAGATGGTTCAATAAGTAAGGCTCTTGCCACACAAGCATGAGAGCTTAATTTGCTCTTCAGCATCCATGTAAAAGCAAGGCATGGCATGTGTTTATAATCCTAGCACTGGGAAAACAGAAACAGAAGATTCCTGGAACTCACTAATCACCCAGTCTAGCCAAATGAGTGGCTTCCCTCTCTCAAAAAGTAAGATAGAGCCTTACTGAGTAAAATCTCTGTACAACATTGATGTTTGACCTACACACACACACACACACACACACACACACACACAAGGGGACATGCACTCCACCTCTCCATACACAAATACATGTAAAAATATATTCATCAAACAAATAAATCCATAAATAAATAAACAGCTGTCAAATCTTGCAAATATCTCATGAAATTACATTCTCATAGAATATAAAGAAACATACAGTCAAGATAAACTGAGCACACAATGTCTTATTTATCTTGATCTAGCATTTATTTGGTACAAAGATTTTTTATGCAAATTGGACTCCTACAATGGGATTAGATACTTGACTCCTTTTTCTTACTCATTTATAAGTAGAATGGATATTGCTCTTTTGTTAAATTCCACTAAAGCAGGATAAAGAACTAAAGTATTCAAATAAACTAAAGTAATGTTTCCCCTTAGAATATCTATTCTCTACTTTTGTGGATATGTTATACATATACTTTTTCCTAAGTTTTACACTCAATATCAAATCTAAGAAGAATTTGAATGTTCTAGAGAAGAAATATCAGCTCTACACCACAGAGACCAGTTGATAGATTAGGGAGAATTCCAGCAAGTTGAGAAAATGTAACATGAAGTTGGGTTCTTCTTGGTAAAAGGGCCAAACCTGACAGGTAAGGAAGACAGAAAAATTTAAAACAGTAACTGCTTTCTTCATCAAATGCGGACAGCAGGGCAATGCTAACACTTGGTTCGTCAGCAACGGGCAAGGTGAAGGCCTAGGTCTGTACAGTTGGCAGGCTGGGGCTAGGTTCTTCATTATGACAAATGATTTTAACCAGTATTAAATAGTATAGCTGGCTCTCCAAAGGTGACTGTTTAACCAAAGAAAAGTGAGATTTCCCAGCAGTGAACATGAGCAAAGGCTTAGTAAACTTTCTGTTATATACTTTAGATTTTATGTGCATCTTCATTGTGCCTGCCAAAATGCTAAAAATTAAGCTGAATTACTAATAATTAAAACATTAGTGTAGAAGATATTAACTTCACATTAACTTCACATTAAGTAACTTATTTAGTCTTTACAAAAGTCTTCAGAGGAAAGAGACATTTCAACCTGACTTTTGTTTTAGAGGTACAACTTCAGATATAGGAACTGGTCCCAAGGCTCTCCACTAATAAATACACATCATTTAATTCAAATTCAGGCACAGACTGTTAGTTTTTAAACACTATGATGGTGTTATGCTCTAAGTATGCATGTATGCATTCACTCATTCATCAAACATATAAGTGTCATTTTTCTAAATAACGCATTAAAATTATCGTTATCAATTGGGCATATAATGGAAATAGACATTAAGGAAATAGACAAGAAATAACTACTTAAGAATGTCATCAGTGTCAACTGTTTGTATATTAAAAATAAAATTTAATAATAGAAAGTGTGGAGTACCAACTTCATATCTGAAAGGAAGGAATAGCTTCATTGAGGAAAGTATGCATAAACTAAAGCCCAAAAAACATGAAGAAACAAGCCATGCAGATACATGCTCTCAAACTCAGAATTCCATACCAGGAAATGTTTTTACACTCGGAAGTGGAACTTGCTTTGGTGATCGTTCGGGAGAAAGACAACTGAAGCTGGGGGATAAGTGGCAGGACAGCATCTGAGAGGTGGGATTATAGAGACCATGGAAGGCAGAATGGGCAACTCATTTTCTATAATGCAAAGCCCCTGGGATGTTTGAGATGGGTGATGGATTTTACTTGATATATTGATTTGAAAGAATCTTTGAGTGATAATTTGGCAACAATTATGTGGAAAGCATGATGATAGTGAAGATCTATCAGTATTATCAAGACAAGAGATGCTTAAGATAAAGATATGAGTGTTTCCAAAGAGAAAGGAAAGAATCGGGCACAGAAGACAGAAAATAGTGATCAGTCCTTCACAGTTCTCCATCAGTCACACCACAAACAAAGAGGACCATGGTCAATTTTGACCTTACAACAGGATAAGAGACATGGAGCATGTAGTTAAAACCAATGAAGTTTTTTTTTTTTTTTTTGTGTGTGTGTGTGTGTGTCATAATGTATATAATAATAATTTGTATTTTAAGTACTTTAAAGTTAATATTTAAGATAAAATTAATATATTTAAACAAAATTATTGTCTGGAGAAACACACTGAAAACCATTAGAAACAAGACTTCATGATATAATGTGGCATGGCTTTGGCCTCAAAGTACTAGAAACCATGCAATCAATCATGCTCAGAACAGACCCAGTAGGGAGTGATTCATAGCCATGTTTTATTTGTTTATTTGTTTGTTTTTTCTTTCTTTTTATTTTCTTTTTTGGTTTTTCGAGACAGAATTTCTCTGTGTAGCTTTGGAACCTGTCCTGGAACTCACCCTGTAGACCAAGCTGGCCTCAAACTCACAGAGACCTACCTGCCTCTGCCTCCAGAGTGCTGGAATTAAAGACTTCCACCACTGCCACCCATCGAATAGCCACATTTTATGAAACTGAGAATACTTAAGCTAATGAGAATAGAACTGAGACCAGACATTTGTATCCTGGTAATTAAAACACACCAGCAAATAAGTAAATCAGACTTGTTTTGTTTACTGTACAAGGAAGATTAAAACTGAAGAAATGGATACTGCAGATAAATTTCTGCTCCTCACTGCCAAATAACTTTGGCTCCATTTTAACTGGCCACAGTAAGAAAGATTCTTGATAATATTCCAGTAGTATAGTTTACCTTATAAACCTTCTAGAGGCATAAGTGATGGAACAGGCAATAAGGTTCTTAAATAGTTTAGATTCTATAAAAATAAAAATGAGATTTTAATTAACACCTGTATATCTCTAGAATTATTTCTCCTGCATATTATTAAAATAATTTCACAAGCGAGCATCTTCGCAAGAAAGTGCTATCTAACTCATAAAAATCACCCATTTTAAAATGCATTATTATTCTTACTGAATTATGCTTGAAAGTTTAGTATGCATGCACACTTTGTAAAACTGAAACTTTTGAAATGTAATTCTGTCTCACTTGATGTTTTCTTTACTATTTTTTAAAAATAAAATGCTGAAGTTATATAGATCTTTTACAAAGGCTATGAGCCTAATAATTGCCTCTAGATGTTCTCATAATGCTAGTCACTGCTTATATCCCACTTTTAACTCACAGTATTGTGAAGTCAGCTAGTTGGAAAGCTGTGATAGTGTTTGTGCTTCTAGAACTAGGAGAGAATTCTTTAGCAGTGCATTAGGTAATCAATTAATATGGAATTAAGCAATTATGTTGTTTAGCATTTTAGACACCGGAACTATTACCTTGAATTATAAATCAAGGCAATATCAACAACTGATGACAGGTGTCTTTAATACTCTTTAATGTATTAGTAGGCTTATTATGTGAAGAGAGAGACCTTGGAACACTCAGTCCTAAATGGGATGTCTCCATCAAATCCTGCTCCTCAGAGTATAGGGAAGCCTGCTGAACAGCCTGGTGGGAAAAGAATAAATCAGAGAGAATGGAGGACACCAAGAAAACAAGGCCTCTAAATCAACATGATCTAAGCTCATATTAAGTAACAGAGACTGAAGAAGCAAGTACAGGGCCTGCATAGGTCTGGACCAGGTCCTCTGCAGATGTATTATGGCTTCCATTTTAGTGTTTTTAAGGGATTCCTGAGTGTGTAGAGGAGTGTATCTCTGATTCCTCCTTCCCTTGGGCTCTTTTCCTTCTGTTGGTTTGTCTTATCCAACTTAAATGTGATTTGTCTTGTTTGATCATATTATATTTTATTTTGATTTTTTTTATTGTTATCTCTTGGAATTCTGTTCTTTTCTAATGAAAGACAGAAAGACAGATCTACATAGGAGAAGAGGTGTGAAGGAATTGAGAGAAGTAGAGGGAGGAGAAACCTTAATCAGGATATAATGTGAGAAAAGAGTCTGTTTTCAATAATTCAATTAGATAAAAAAGGAAATCCAAAATAAAAAGGAAAAACATATTAGCATTTTTTAAAATATATTAATATATTGCTGATTGTAGATTCACACATTGTAGATTTCTGTTACCCAGTCAAACCTGTGTCAAATGTTCATTTTCATGTCCTCTTGAATAAAATTTATTGCTTTTCAGGTTTAGAGGCATGAAGTTATATTAAAGCATAGTAACCCACAATGCATTCTGCTTAGAGTGTATCATAGACCACTATTAGAGGTTCACATAAGAAATAAGAAAAATGCTGACATTAAAGGCAGATATAAAAATCATGATATTGTTCTTGAGAAATAAAATATTGGTGTGTCAAACAAGCTGGGAAGAAGTCCCAGAACAAAGTGAACACTTGTAAATATTTGCTGCAAAGGGGAACAGATGTGCAACTGCGCACTTAGCTCCTGAACAAGAATGCATAAGACTAAGAGATGGGGAAAGTTCTTAAGTTAAAACTGTGACATGCCACTGACCATGAGGTGCCTGCCCTCAGTTAACACAACATAACCTCTACACTAAAGGCTCAGGAAACATCTTAGGAGAGGGATGCTGAAAGACCATAGGAACCAGAAAACTTGGATCTGCTTCAGGATGGGTTCAAAGAGTAAGGAGAGTGTGGATCCAGGAGGAACTGTTGTATGAGATAGGAAACTGAATATGACCAAAATACACCATATGAAATCCTCAATGAGTTAATAAAATTCTACTACTTAAAAATAATCTTAAAATATTTTGATATTGCAAAGTAAGCCTATCCTAGGATTTGGCACCAAATGGCAGGTATCTCCATTGACAAATTACTCTCGTATTTACTCAAAGTCTTTCATTTATCAAAATATTTCCACCTCTGCCATCTCCTTTGTACTTCATAGCACAATTGGAACTGGACAGTGTTACCGTGGTCAATAACATCAGCAAACAATTACTGAGTACCTGAGTATCAATATCAGTCCCTTTCTTTGTAAGTCTCTCTCTGGATTGTATTGTTCATGTACCAACAGAAATAAATACTATAGCAATCACATTTTATGGCTAAGACATCTATAGCATAGGATGGACTCTCACCCAAAACGTAGAGCCAATGACACATCCTCGGGAGTTAAACATGGCTTGCCAAATTCCTATGCACACATAATTAATTGCTGTAATATATTTTAACAGCCTTTTATTTTTCTGTTGGGTAAAGAGTATCAAAATGCCAAAGCACTATTTTTATTGAGCAATAATCATAAAACATTTCTTCTGAGAACTTCAACAGAAAGTTTGGAAGTCACTCTTTAGTACAATATATGTAATAGACATTTTATTTTCCAAAGCAGAAGCATAAATCATTAACTAAAGACCACATTTCTTGTCATTGTTTCTAATTTCAGCCTTAAAATGTTTGTACTGGATGAGTAAAGCAGCAGTGTGATAATAAATCCCCCTGATGAGAGGTTGTCAGTAAGAAATTGTCAGATTAGCAAGAGAAGAGAAAAAAATCACTGTTTTAGTGGCAATCCTTGAAAGGGAAATAAAAAATTAAACAGTTTAAGAATTGATTATTTCTAAGCGTTTATTCAATAGTTTTGTAACATGGAGGCGGTGGTGTGAATCTTTGGAAGACTACTGAGATATAAGCATCTTTTATTCATGAAAATGAATCAGACTGAGGTCACTGTCTGATATCTCCCTATAAGGGCATTATGTTGAAATCTGAATTGTCATCAACTGTTCAGTGGCATTTATTGCTGTCTTTGTAACATAATTCAAGGATGAGTATTTGATAAGTTTAGATTGAAAGAAGGATGGGCCCACAGGTAAAAAGCACATAAAGGAAGATCAAGGAAGGGGCTAATGAAATATTGGCATGGCATACTCCCGTAAATCCCAATGACAAGTATCAAAGTTTGCTTACTGACTCCACAGTTGAGATTTAAGCTCAGCTGGCAATATGTCCTTGTCTTGCTATAGCAGAGTAACATAATCATAGGTAGGTCATGCGAACAGCATGCGCAGTCATATGGTTTAAAAAGTTTCCTTGAGCCGGGCGGTGGTGGCGCACGCCTTTAATCCCAGCACTCGGGAGGCAGAGACAGGCGGATCTCTGTGAGTTCGAGGTCAGCCTGGACTACCAAGTGAGTCCCAGGAAAGACGCAAAGCTACACAGAGAAACCCTATCTCGAAAAACCAAAAAAAAAAAAAAAAAAAAAAAAAAAGTTTCCTTGGAAGGCTATGAAAGGTAGGCTATTCTGAAGCTTATTCCTACCTTCTGGAAGCTCCAGGCATTCATGATATATGATCTCCAGGTCTTTACAACTTCTTTATCTACTTGCCTACATAGACTGAACTGCTTCTTCATGTGACAACAGCAGTCAAGATGGTGACTTGTAAGAATAAATTTGACTAGCTCACAGAGTGCTCTAATATTAGGTCAGTCCTTTCAATGGATATATTTGTGAAAATATTTCTGAATAATATTAACATTGCAATCATTAGGCTAAGTCTAGCAGACTCCTAATTTGGGCAACGTTTATCTAATCACCTCAAGGCCCCATGATTCAGGTTTGGACTTCAGATAACATAGGAGAACATAGTTCAACCCATGTTTAATAGAGAATATTTAATTGCAACATATACCATAAAATGCATCACTATATAACAAAAGAAATTATTTCTTTTCTGCCATTTTAAATTTCACTCAAGGCCTGGAGTGATTAAACTTATTTGTCATCTAAGTGACAAAGGAGAGGTCACTATTTGAGTTTGAAATAAAGGTTAAATAATTGAATGCATGGGCTGTGATAAATTGTAATGTACATATTTTCTTGACTGGGTGTCTTAACAAATAGAAATTTATTTTCTTATAATTATGGAATCAGGAAGTCCAAAATTGAATTGCCAAAAGAATTCTCTTCTCCACAGGAGAATTCTCTTCTCTTGGTTTTAAAAATATTCAAGTCCCTGCTGTGTGCTGGTAAAATATTTCCTCTGTTTGTGCTGTTTGTGTCCTAATCCCATCATCTTATAAGGATGCTAATCATTTTGGTAAGGGACCTTCTATGTAACATAACCACATGCTTACAGCCCTACCGCTAAGCATTGACATATTTTGAGGTAATGAAGGTGATGAAGTGGAGGCTTTAACACATGATCTTTCTCCTTCTCCAAATGAGAGGGGCCACAGTTATTAAATATATTGACTAGATACATGTTTTCTCCTCTAAAATTCTTGATAACAAAACCTCATGACATGTACTGAAAGCACTGAATGTACTTCAAATGACTGTTTACTTAATATTAATGTTTCATACGAAACACCAAACCCTTGATTACAAAACGTCATTCTCTAGGAGAATGAAGACCGAGAGGTTTGTATTCATTCATTTACACACAGTGTAGCATTTTGCCTCAAGCACTGTCATTCTTTTAGAAATGTAATTTCCCCTCCTGGGAGAAATGCTACAAGACATTCTATTCAATCATCTTAAAGACATGCTTATCTTTTAATAGTCTTGTTATCTTGGTGCAAATTTGCCAGTACCATATGTCTCCCTACTTTTGTAAGACATTCTGACATTTAATCACGTGTCTGAAACAGAACAAAGGCAATTCTTATCACAGTCACAAATGCAAAGGGAATCTTTTCAGTCTTGTAGAGTCCAAACAAATGTTTGTGATTAGTGAGCACTGTGTTGTTATTTGATGCTTTAAAAAGTTGCCTTCTCCCCCCTATTGGTTCCACAATCAACTCTGAATCAGTCTTTACCGAGACATTTGCATCTGGTGGGAATGAAGGTAGAGTCTCCATGCTTCTAAGTCGTTCTTTGCTCATGGACATTCTTTTGACAGAAACTAAGCATCATATCCTTTACATCTGTTGTACACAGGAAGGGAAGGTTATATAGTTCTTGGACCAGAAGCTCCATCTAGCTTTACCTTGTACTGTAAAGTGAACACAAATATTTGTAAAAAGGCTGAGTCTGCAACAAATATTCCCTTTAATTGAACACTCTGGTCACCTTATGTGCCTTATTGAAGCTACTTTTTAGCATTAAGTAAGATGCCCATAATTTCCCCAAAAATAAAACCGTTATTTATACTCTTAATTTTGTAGAATACTACAATAATGAATTGAGACACAAGATAACCACAGAAAAATCTACCACAGTTAATTAATTATTCACCCACAATGTGTTATGAATCTTAAGGGTTTAAGTCTGTTATCAATCAGATAATCTGTTATCTAATTGATAATCTGATAATGGACAAGTCAGAGTTGTTATCTGAGGTCTCTGAGGATACACGCATGCATCCAGGCAATGCTCTCTTTCCTTGCTGCAAAAGTTTAAGCAGGAAGCCACAGCCCTGAAGAGGAACCCTGAGACTCTGGCACTTCTATGCTAACTAGAAAGGTATGAATGAGAGAACTGTAATGTTCTTCTAAATTCCAAATCACTTTAATTTTATGCATCTTCCCTATGTGAAAAAAATTGGTTAGGACCCACAAAATTTATCTAACATATATAATAAAATATGTTTATTATGTTATGTTATATTATATTGCAAGATATTAAGGACAAATGGGTTTTGTAGAACAACAGCCAGATTTTAGTCAACTCTCTATCCTGCACAGTCTAGCTTAGTACCTTAATTCTTTTAGTTTTTCTAAAACTTATGGTGAAAAACTAAAAGGATCTATAATGAAAAAGAAAGAGAATCTCAAAATAAAACCAAATGAGTAGATTTTATTTTTCTAGATCAGTCATACTTTCATGGGCCTTGTTTTCTTGTTATTTATTTAGTTATCTGGAATCTGCTGCAATTATTGTAGTTGGTAACTTCCTCTCCCTTCTAATTCTGTGTAAGCACTTGTCCTGTGACCCCTCAAACCCCAGATCTGTCATGAGCCTTCAATACTGTTGTTCCTTCGCCCAATCTCAGGGCGCCCTCTGAATTCCTGCTATAAGCCCAGGCACACTTTTCTATCCCTGTTCCATTTTAAACCTATCTGTGATATGTCTGGATACGCAGAGTACTATCCTAATGACATTCAGTGGTAAATAGTATTCAACATCATTCAAGTTCTCCTCCCTTGTTTGGGTGACAACATAATACTTTTCAAATGTGATATTGATTAAGATACCCAACATGCACCAGTGAAGACAACCTCCATATCGGAATGCCTTCATATATTTTCACTAGTACCCTTGCCTTCCTCATCCAGGGCTTGGCAGACAACAGACTGCAATACATTAGTCAGTCATGAGACATGTTCTGTGAAAGAGCAGCCTAAGGAGAGTTAATAAAACAGATAATTCTCCTTTTCAAGATAAGCAGTGAGCTATGAGTTATTTTTGAGACATTTAAAAAGAAGTTAAAGTAACTTTCAACCTTGCAGAAAAAGTCTTTTCAAATGGAGCTGCTATTATTTGACTCATTCTAAGTATGATTACAAGAAACAATGACTAAATTCTTTTTTATTAAAAAAATGGATTTAAGTCCATATTCATTCTTT
Source organism: Peromyscus eremicus (assembly GCF_949786415.1). NCBI lineage: Eukaryota > Metazoa > Chordata > Mammalia > Rodentia > Cricetidae > Peromyscus > Peromyscus eremicus. The sequence goes on along the minus strand of NC_081426.1, from coordinate 42,545,024 downwards.
GGGAAAAATTTTGAAGTAATCAAATAATGTTTAAAAGTATTGTGCTAAGAAGAATTTTTTTAAAATGATAGTTATAGCAACATTTTATGCTAACAATGGATACCTTAATAAATGATAAAGTGTGAAAAGGCATTCCAAGTGCTTCCTAAAATAAACGCCAAATTAAAGTTATTATACTATTTCATGGTGGAACTACCTGCCTTCCTTGAGCCACTGAAATAATTTTGCATGGATGTCAGACATAGACATGTAGTTAGCAATAGTCTCTGGCACTTAACTGGTGCTCAAAGAAGCCATAATATACATTTTGTGAAATGCAGGAAACTCTCATTTATACTTTAGTAGCAACTGCACATGAAAATTAATATCCAAACAATAAATATTTCCAAAAATGTACCATTTCCAAATCAGATCTTTATGCATTTTAATCATATCTGGTTAGTATAACAATAATAGACAGACTGAATTAAGAAGTAGATACTTATTTCTTATAGTTCTCAATGCTCAGAGATCTAAGATTGTGAAACAATATGGGCAGGTTTTGTTGAGGATTGAGACAGATATATTCTACAAGTCAGAGATAGAAGGGAAAGAAATATAAGAGAGTGGATGGGTGGGGGAGAAAGATAAAGTTCTTTTTATGAGCTCATTAATCTAAATATGTGGACTCTATCTCATGACATCATTTAAATCCAATAGTCTTATAACCTTGTCACATCCACCTCTTTGGGGTTAGAAATTTGGCATACAAATGCTGAGGAGACATAAACATTCACTGTCTGTAATACTTTTAGTTAAAACCAACAAAGAACAAACAAAACAAATGCTTTATGGGTTTTATCATTCACATGTGTGTATTGCATGTGTATGGTGAGGTACAGAATGATAGAAAAAACTTGTTCCATGGTCTCATCAAACACAGTAGTGCATGATAAGAGATAATTGCCTGCAGGGTGTCTAAGTGAGTAAACAAGTGAATGACAGAAGAAGACACAGAAACATAAACATTGCCCAGAATTCCAGCCTTATAGAGAATTTGGGACCAATATATGTCCTGGATGTAGTAGAGACAGCACATGGCTCTAGAAGGAAAGGGCTTCTTTATGGAGATAGACAACTTGGATTTGTAAAGAGCTGAAGTAATGCAGAAAAGGAATTATTAAGTGAGGGATTTTGTAATAATAAGGCATAAAATTATAAAATATTGTCTTTGGAGGCACCAAATGATATTCATTCATCACAAATGGTGAAGGAAAATGATTGATAAGATTTAGGCCATAGACAAAAGTTTGTTAATTTTTCGTCACTGGTTTCATAGCAATAAATCCTTGTTTTATTTCATCTTTAACTTTGTGTTTTGTGTTCTTCTTAAGTCTTATACAATATTAGAGGGACCAGCCTTAATATTATACATCCCAGGGGCTCAGGAGAGAACTATGAATGGCGAACACTATTTTTGGGAAATAGAATCTCCTCATACCATGCTCTTAGTGACTATTGGGAAAATGAATTAACCAAAGGCTAAATTCAGATAATATCTAAAAAGAGGGATATTATGTGCTCAACTATAATCTTAAACATGATTGGTAGAAAATGTTAAGAATCTATAAGTTGCTAGGTCAATGGGAGAAAATAAAACTGCCTTCTTTTTTCCTGTGGGTCCTATCTGTCCAAGCTATCTGCTGTTTTTTCTGCAGGGTAGGGGAAAGTGTGCTTGGTCGCTAGGCAACCTGTGTACAGCTAGATGCCTCGGTGCTAGTTAAAGGAAGATCTGGAACTAGAGTTAAGATTTGGGAAAAGAGGAAGTTAAGCTTAATTGGTGCATCTGCCAGGCCTTCTCAAACGGGTAGTCTGGATGCTTAAGTCTTTTCTTAGAGAGTACAGAGGTTATCTCTGATAAGGTACTTTTCTTTGTCTGGGGATGGAACTGGCCGGATGCTGCCAATGACGATAATTACAGAGAGGCTTGAACTGGGTTTCTGGCTGTGCATACTGTCAGCACAGCAGGTTATCTAAATATTCGTAGAAGTGGTTAGGTAAGGAGTTAGAAGTCTATAAAGTTAGTAAGGCTGTAAGAAAAGGAGGGTTCAAGCTAAATTGTGTGAAGCTATTACTTAAGGTCCACCTGACCTACGTGGTGTCTCCTTCTGGAATTTACTGTAAGTCAGAAGACTAATGTGCGGTGGTCTGGGCTGTTATTTCTGTAGTTCTCAAATGTGGCTAAGGGAGATATCTGATTCCTGTGCTGAAAGGGGAGAAATGAATGGGCTGGGGACGGGGGAGGGAAGGAAGCCTTTCCTTAAGCTGTTCTCCAAATACCTTGACTGTATATGTACAAAGAGTGATTAGTCCACACTGTTAGCAATTCTTTGGGAAAAATCAATTGGGAAAACTATGAAGGCACACATGATTTTCATAACAGAAGACAGCCGATATATAACAAGCCAAATAACACCAAATGCTCCTTGGTATTTGGCTTCCTCTGAAGGAATTCCTTGATCCCTTCAAGTAGTGGCTTTGCCATAACCATCTGAGTTCTTGTAATATATTCCTGCAGCCTGTAGCACTTAAGACTTGCTTCAGTTTTAGAGGAATTTTAGCTTAACAAGAAAATGGAGGAAATTCTCATGCACTTTCTATACATCTACAACTTTATACAGTATTAATTCTCCCTATCAATTTAATCCATTAACACTTAGTGATCCTCCATACTACCACCACCAATGGCCATAAGGAATGAGAAGGTCAACTCATGACTTTGCATGATCTGTGACTTTTGATAAATGTTTAATGAACTATATCTATCTTTATATCATACAGAGTATGTTCACTCCTCTACAAAGGCTTTTCACTCTTCTTATCTGTCTCTCTCCATATCATGTTTGAAACCATTGATCTTTGTACTGTATACATTGGTTTGCCTTTCCTAGAAAATCATGGAACTGGAGTTGAACATTGTGGGGCCTTTTCATAAACTCTCGTACTGAGAATTATGTGGAAGTGCTTAAATTAAGGCACATACCTTTTTATGACTTATTAACTCAGTGTTTATATTGTCTGGAAGTGAAATAGTTTATGCATTCACTTACTGAAGGCCATTCCGTTTCTTAGAATGCAATCATTCATACTTCAAGTTTTAAATATGACTATTTACCAGAATTTCTGTAAGGTATGTCAATGATCTAGAAGGCTAGACCCTCTCACATCCAATATCACAGGTGCTGTGATTGAACACTGGAAGATAGTCATTGACCATAAACACAAGAAACTTTGCACATAGTTTTGTATAATGGATTGAGAAGTTCTAGTGAGATTCTTGGAAAAAATAATTTTGTTGGCATTTTGCCTATATTTATACATTCTAGATTAAATGACTTAAGATCTAAAGGATAAGCTGGAAAAACTGAAATTCTCTGAAAAAAAAGGCCTTGGCAAAATTCTCAATTTGAAACCTTTGGATAACTATGAGACAATGTATCTAAAATGTAGAGACAATCAATGGGAAGGACATGATGGCAACTTAATGTTTCAGAGTGGGGACAAGGGAAGAAGGGGGAAATTTGTGATTAGGGATTTTCTAAATATCAAGTAAAAACTTACTCTATTACTTAAAATCTGGGTTTCAAAGTGCCATTTTGGTTCTTATACAGCATGTTTTTTAACTGTATCCACATATATCATGTGCCTTAATTATATCCACTCCCTCATTCTCTACTTCCATTCTGCTCCCCACTCTAGCTAGTCTTTCCTTTTCAAAACTAGTCTCTATTCTGCTTTCATGTATGTGTGTATGCCTGGATATATTCATGACTACTATCTACCTATATAATATAGGTTCCTAAATATTAGAGAAAATGTAGTATGTGTCTGGCTTATTTCACTCAATATGAGAATCACCTTCTTTATGCAAGTAACATTATTTAATTCTTTATAGTGGGCCAAATTCTGTTTTGACTATACACACTATGTATTTTTTTACCCATTCATATGTTGATGGACATTTAAACTGATTCTATTATTTGGCACTTGTGAATAGTGCCTTAATAAATATGGGTGTACAAACCTCTCTGTGGTCTGCTGACGTAGATTTCTTTGGGCATATGCCCAGGAGTGGTATAGATAAATCTTATGATAATTATAGTCTAAGATTTTCTGAAGAACCTCTATATTTACATCCATAGTGACTTGTGTAATTTACATACCAGCAAGCAATTTATAAGAGTTTCTTGAGTAGCTATTTCATTAAGTATATAAGGAAGCAGATCTAACAATTCTCCATTGCCAATACAAACACAGAGCCTGCACTTATTTATTTGTTTACATTTATGATTATTGTGTATGTTAGTGTATGGTGGTGGTTTCACCTGCATATGTGGAGTCAGCTATTTCCTTCATCCTTTACTCAGGTAGCCAGACTCACACAGTAAGCACATTTGTTCATGAAGCCATCTCATGATCTTAAGGCTTCCACAGTTTTGAAGAGACAGTCTGACCTGAAGTTCAGAATGATCTTCTATTTGGAACTTGCATCTACTGTGAATCCTAAACTTACTCCATCTTGTAAAGTAGTGGTATGTACCTTTCTCCAGTCTGTGCTGTTTTCCTTTGACACTTTCCCATGGAGCTGGACCAGTCTAAATCTCCCAGGTCTCTTTGCTCATATATTGCACACTCTTGAATGCAATAAACACACATCTCTGCTTTTAATAAATTGAAATTTGTATTTTAAGTTGTTTTTAGTATCAAAAAGACTTGAAAGTCCATTGATGAACTGATTTGTTCTTGCTGCTAGTCTTGAAATGATGAAACAGTATTGTTTTTAAGTAAAAGATGAGTAATGTTTAGACAAAATCTACCCATGTCCTGTAAGATTCAAAGCAATGAGTTCCATTTTCTTCTCTGATCTGATTCCTCATGTCCATCATCTAGTGACAGGTATGTGGTACAGTGTAATCAAGGAAAACATAATTATTGCTTTAGAGTGTTTTTGAAACTATCAATAATAAAAGCAAATGAATGTCCAAATTCACACTGAAATTTGTAACAACTTCTACTACAGAAAATATTTCTCTTAGTTCCTTTGTTCTGTCTGACTTGTCATTCACCATGCTTCCCTATCATAGTTTGAATGCATTCCCTTTTAAACCGTGAAGTGACTTGCATAGGTCTATCTTAGAAGAGGACATAGATGTGAAAGTAAGTGAAATAAAAATGACATGTTTGTTTTGGGTGTTGAAAGAAGTGAGGCCCAAGTGCTGAGCTTCACAGAGGAACAAACCTGAATAAAACATGGGCTCAGCTCCTGGAGGAGCTTCCAGATTGGCAGAGGAGCTAATGCATGGAAATAAATACAATTCAGAGGGGAGAGACTGCATTCCTGATGTGAGAGATGGCAGTCTAGGAAAGGTAACATTCATTTAGGCAGCAACCCTGGGAGCTATTTTCTTAAAGAGGTGGCATTTCAAGGAGTACATATGTTCTTGTTTCATTATCGACTCTCTGTGTATACATCTTGTCAGAGCATCAGGATTCTCAATTACTCCCATACATTGATTTGTTATTTGGTATGATCTGGATAACTTTTGGTTAGTTTTGAGGTCTAGCCTCTTTAGATTCCTTCCCTGAGGCCCAGAAGAGACACTATTAACAGTGGGGGTATTCAGTGGGAAAATAATCTAAGTATGCCGAGCTCTTTCATCCCTCTACTTTATTCCTCTGGGATAAAATTCTGTCTACTGGTATAGACACTGCCTGATGTTTGGCTGTCAATCTCTGCATCTGCTTCCATCAGTTACTAGAGAAAGGCTCTATGAAGACAGTTAGGGTATTCACCAATCTGATTACTGGGGTAAGCTAGTTCAGGTACCCTCTCCACTATTGCTAGTAGTCTAAGCTGGGGTCATCCTTGTGGATTCCTGGGAACTTCCCTACCACCCAGTTTCTCCTATCCCCATGATGTCTCCCTCTATCATGGTACCTTTTTCATTGCTCTCCCACTCCATCCCTGTTCCAACTCCAGGAGTCCAGTCAAAGAGAGGGACAAGGGATTCTATGAGCAAGGGGCATCAAGATCATGATGGGGAAACGTACAGAGACAACCTAACCAAACTAGTGGGAACTCATGAAATTTAGATCAACACCTATGGAGCCTCTACAGGACTGGACTAGGCTCTTTGCATAAGCTAGACACTTGTGTAGCTTGATATGCTTAAAGGGCCCCCTGGCAGTAGAATCAGGATCCATCCCTGGTGCATGAGCTTGCTTTTTGGAGCCCACTATCAATGGTGGAACACCTTGCACAGACTTGAGGCATGGGAATGGCCTTGGACCTGCCTCTACTGAATGTACCAGGCTCTGCTGACTCCCATTGGGAGGCCTTACCTTCTTGTAGAAAGGAATGGGGGTGTGGGTTCAGGGAGGAGAGGCTAGAGGGGTGGGAGGAGGGAAGAGGGGAATCAGTAATTGGTATCTAAAATGAATAAAAAAATTTTCTCAAAACATGAAAAAAAATATCTACACAGCTTCAGTTCTGTTCTCATGCCTAACTCCTTTCTTGCTTGATTTCTCTCTACATTTATCTGCTGCCCCACTAAGTTCTATCTTAAATCTCTCACCTTAGTTATACTGCATCTTGGTCTTTCTTATCTCATTCTTACCCATCTAGTTCTTCCCCATCTGGCTCTTTCTCATCTTCAATCTCATTCTTCTCGTCCTCCATCTAGTTGTCCAGTCAAAATTGTCTCTAAGTCTCTGAAGTTTACAGTTATATACCCATATAATAACAGTGCTCTAGCTAAAGCAGGGTCACCAGGCTTGAAATTTTACAGGGTCATAAAGGCAGACAAGAGTTTTCCTCTGGCAGTGACTGTCAAGCTTTCTTTTACAACCCAAAAGGGGATTGATAAAGGTTGAGGTCAATTAAGCTAAAATCAGTTAATACATCAGGAAAAGGGGATTTATGTGCTCAAAACTACATTCCTAGAAGTGGTTAGGTAAAATGTTAGGAGTCTATGATGTCAGTATAAATATCACTAAGGTTGTGTAAGAAAGGAGGGTCTGAGCTTAATTTGTGCAAGAAATAAAGCTATGTGCCTGACCTAGGAGACAGGCCTTGTCTCCATAAGGGTGTTTACTTTAATTCAGGAGATCATTTGGCCTTGGATGCTTGACAGATATTTCAGATAAATACACTGCTAAAAGTTCTTGAAGAGGTTATGAGTTCATATGAAATTCATAGTAGAAAACAGCTGAAGTATTAAAAGCCGAATAATGCTAAATACTCCCTGAGATTTGGCTTGCTTCTCTGAAAGGCCCTTAGCTTCTTCCAGGTATTAGCTTGTCATAAACAGCTGAATTTCTACTTCATTTTCCTTTTGCTTGCAAGCAGATAGCAGGGTGATGTTCATTCATTAATATCTAGTCACACTCCCAGGGGATTCTCATTCTGGACCCCTTATTTTCCACTTTAGGAGAGAATGTAAAACACAAAGAACGGACAATGTTCCAAAGTAGGTTGCTGTTTACCAATCATTTCCATCTATTAAGAACAATTTTTAAAGGCCTATCCCTAACTTCAGCTGTTACTAGCTAAATTTACCTGCTTTTCTCTCTCTTCTTCCTCTCTCTCTTCTTTCTCTCTATCCTACTAAGGGAGACCAGCTCCCACTTTACCCCCCAGGATACTCTTGAAGAGGGAGAAGTGAGAAATATGTAGACAGAAATATAGAAGAGAGAGACAGTTAGAAATATAGAATAGCCTTGGGAGGGCCTGGGTCAAAACCCACTGGCCCTTTCTGTCTCTACTAAAGGGCTTTTAAGGAAATGCCAAGTGGTGGAGCACAGCCAAGTGCAGACCATCCCAGACACATGGTGATTACGCACATGGTCAAGCTATTCCTTAATGCAGCCCAGCTGTGTAAGGCAAGCTCAGATCTCACTTGGAAACCTTTGTGGGCTCCCACATCCTACCTCCATTTTTACCAACTATCTTTCTTCTCTCACTCCATTCCTTTACTCCAAATATCTGTGCTTCCATGCAACATGGCTGCCTGGAGATTAGACTGATATGCCAATCTCAGAAAGCACTGAAGTGATATGAAGAGTGATACATTCTTCAACATATATCATTCTCATAGTCTCTTTGGTCACAAGGTATCATTTTGCATTAGCATAGATTGCAAGAAACATACAGGTTACTTCCCAATGAAATAATTACAAAAATGTACGGTCACCTGAAACATACCACAAGTTTTCCTTCACTCAACTGTTTCTTGAGTGCCTACTAAGTTGCAGTCACTATACTATTTTATTTTATTAATATGGTAAATAAAACAAAGTTTATCATGATATTAGAGGATTTTCTGGTCTTTGAGAGAGGGGAAGCAGAAAAGAAAATATTTTCAAATACCCAGTCATTTATGCTTGGAGTTAGTTAGGACCTTAGTTAGTTAGGACTGCTTGCAGTCTTGTTCAGTTGTCTGTAAATAATGATCGTGTGTGTCAGGTTCAAGCAAAGCCAATTTAGGACCCTTTCCTTCTCTCTTCCTCTTCTGTCTTTGAGTTTCATAATGGTACTGCATCCTAGTAACAAGAAAGAGGAAGGTCATTTGACCTACATCAAACAATGATGAAAGGAAGGAAATGTCATTGTGTGATATACCACTGAAAGAGAAAGCTTGTTTATGTCTTTAGAATGGGACGGCATTGCCAAATTTGACTAATACAGCTAATTAGAGCTATGAAAAAATCATCACTGTGGGTAGAGGGTTACAAAATGACTTGTGAGACAGGATGCTCACGAAAGGTGTCAGGAAATGTTGCTCCAAGATGTATTAGAACTTTCAGTGCCAATGCCTTTTACATCAGACTTGTTAATGCCACTAATAGTTTGCTTTGCACAATATAAAAGGGTACTGTTTAAAAGAAATGGTCAAGGGAGCTTTACAGGCAAATGACAAAATATGCTAATAAAAATTATGTGATAGAGGAGGGTTTGAAAGGCTCACCTGGAGCCTGCTCATATAGAAAGTGAATGTTAAAATTACTGTAAGCACTTGGATATTAGAGAGAGTTCAGAAAAATACTTGGCCAACATTTTGAAAGGTAGAATGAGTTTGACAAAATAGTAGACTAAAAATGTAAGGTCCAGCATTTAGAGACATTTACCAGATATCATTTTCTTAGGTACTTTCTTATCACTGATTGTCCAGATACATATATGCAGAGCCCAAGGAAACTTGGCTTCCTTGCCTGCTCTTTTGGGACAAGAAACTTGCTGTTAACTTCTTCTAGAACCAATTTCAACATGTGTCAAAAAGGAATAATGGTGCCCTTGGCTGTATTGTTGTGAGATGCATAAATTATATGTGTATATGATTTTTCAGAATGCCTGTCATAAAAATATACTCAAATAGAGTAAGAATTGTTACTTTATAAAAACCAATGCTGTAGACATGATCTGTATGATACTTTTTATACCTTCTATTGTGCGGCAAGTGTTACCAAGGTTAGAAGAAATCTGTGACATCATAGTCATGTTTCTTTTCTTTTCTTGTCCATGGTCTCTGAGCAGAAGGTAGGAGCATGCCTCATCTTAGGACAAATCGAAAGTGAAATAAAATATGGAGACTTTGTCTTTAATAAATTAGTAACGCACTCTGCTTCTGCCTACTTCTCTCCCTTGCAAAGATTTCTGCATTTTCAAACAGAATATTCCCTGCCCTTTAACAGCCTCTATCTTGCCTTCTTCTTGCTTATTTACCACCCTGAGTTTGAAGACACTCAAAACAGAAATGTCAAGGCATAAAAGAACTGGTATCTTCAGAGACAGGGCAAAAACTGAGTAGAGAAAAAGATCAATATTTCATAATAAGCTTCAGCAATAGTAAGACTCAACAGTCTCCAGTGTTTCATCCCACCTCTCTTGACAGCCACCCAAGACACTGGGGTGTCACTGAACCAGATAGACTTTGGATCCATGAAATTATCCCAGTCATCTTTTATCCCCAATTCACTTACTTCCTCAGAACACAGTGAACAGCAATGATTGCCTCCTAGAAATCATAATAACTCCCTGCTCTGCTATCGGTTTCTATTTACAGTGCATTCAAAATATGTCTGTGGGTATGAAGACATTTTTCATTGTCTTTTGCATTTCAGCCACCATAGGTATGCCTGTAAAGGAGACTTAAAATATGCCACCCTCATGAAAGGCCTCTCAAGAACTTTGCCAACCACAACAAATCAAACTTTTCCACTCTCCTATTTCAATATCTATGATTTAAAAGCTTAAAATAAAGTCAGTTATCTAATAGCAACAAAGGCAGGAGCCTGTGAGTTTATCTAATTACCCAGATAATCCCTCATTTCTGGGGTATTTCATTAATTGGGCAATAGTTTATCTAGCACATGGAAAGCATATCATAAATTGTAAATATCATTATGTTCTAATACCTTGTTCATGTTTTCTACATTGAATGCCCATTTCCCCACCATACTATTGCTCTATGAATTAAAATATGCATAAGAGAGCTACTATTTTATGTCAGTTAAGCTAAGAATAATTCTTAGATGTGCCCCTTCATCTAAACATAGCTAGCATCTATGCTCAGCGGGATCAAAAAGAACATTGCATAGGAAACAAAGAGAATTGCAGCAATTTTTGCTATGATTCTCTGTTTCTGTTGCCTGAGGCCCATTTTACTTAGAAATGAGAGCTTTGGTCAGTAAATTAATGCTCTCATGGAGAATAGAAGAAAAATATACTTTGAATAAAACAGAACTTTTGATAAGTGAAAGATGAGACATTTTTAATGATGTGGAACTTTGTTATTCAAAGTGCATTCATGCATCCATAGGATCAGCAGCATAGAACTTGTTGAATGAAAAAGATATTGACACATCCCCCACCTTACTGCTCAGACTTACTGTATCATTCTGCATTTGAACAGGATATCAGGCAAATATTTATTTGTGCCAGGAATATTTGGGAAGCTTTGGGCTAGGGAATACAGATACATTAGATAGGCACTTCCAAGGCAATTCAGTGGAGAGCAGAAATACTATGTTCTGGGGGACAATTCACACTAAAGGGCTTCACACAGATAGAAATGTGGAACTAAGATCATATGTGTTTCGATGAAAAAGGCATGACTATAAATGGTGGAAGCAATATGTGAATCTCGACTTGATTGTGTGGCTGACATTTTCCATGTCATTAAATAGAAAAAGTAAAATACCAGTATGCTTGAGGAGCATAATTTTCTCTCTGCCTTTGAAATATCCACATCACAGCTCATGTTCTTGGCTTAAACATCTCAAAACATTGGCTCTTTCTGAGAAGTATCATAATCCTCATACAATAACAGCAATCCAACATATCCAACATATCCAAATAATTTTAATAACACTGCATCCTTCCTAATCTTCCTGTATAAATAATTGCCCTTATTATGCACAGATTCCATATACATACATTTGTTTCCTTGTAAAAGTTCATTGTTTCTTCAAATCCAGAATTCACAATGCTTAGGAGGTCATTTGTAGTCATGAACACAATGCATATCTAAGGGTTTCCCAACATAGACATGCCCAGGGAAGATCAAACAAGGTGAGGCACTCTGCACTTTATCTTTTCATATTACAGATGTCTTTAACACCATTTACTTATTTGCAGACTTTTTTTCATAGTTCTATGTTTTGTTTGTTGATTTCCCTCTTTAAAGTGATCTTGAGATTCAATACTAAAATGTTGGCCAATTTTCTTACTGGTAAAAAGTTGTAACACACCTTATAGAGGGGGCATTTGTATTAGATAAGCTTCTTTCAGACATGGTTGACAGTGCTTCCAATTGCAATCTTAACATTAATGAATAAATGTGTGTGTGCTAATTAAGGTGTGAAATCATAGTGTGTATGATACATTCTATACTAATCATTTAACAAAATATTGTATCTTGTAGTTCTCAGAATCCCACCTTTGTATTGCCATAGGAATAGTGAATAGTTTACTTTCACTATTACCTTCAGCAATAGTAATTGACTCCATATGCTTTTTGTTGAGAAGGATAGTCAGCCATACAGTTATTCTTTTTTATTTGTACCTATGTAGATAGGTAGGTAGGTAGGTAGATAGGTAGATAGGTAGATAGATAGGTAGATAGATAGATAGGTAGATAGATAGATGACAGATAGATGATTGATAGTTAGGTATTTTACATGATTTTGAGATATATTCTTTTCTAAGTTATTATATCTACGAAGAGAATTTTTCAGGCTTTAATTCCCTAGAAGTAACAGTTAAATTTGATAGTGCTGTTATTTCTATGGTAATTATTTATGTAGTAGAAGCAATTAAAGTTCAGGACAGAATAATAAATAGCCCTATTGCATTGTAGATCAATAATAACTGGAGTCACTAGGAAAGGCTTCCAAATAATGGAGAGTCAAAGCAGACACTCCCGAGGAGGGGCAATCATAAATAAGAAAGCATCACAAGATTTGTGCATGGGAAGGAGACAGAACACCAAAGGCAAAGCCAAAATGCTCTAGAGTGGCATGAGGGACACAGAGCAGAACAAAAAGATGGTGTTTGAATATTAGATGTAAGTGAAAATGATGCACACAGACACAGGTGTCTTGAGCATGTGGAATTCATCACAGAGATTGAGATGTTTGCTTCTTTCAGATGAATCAAAAACTCAATAGTTTGTAACACTACAGTATAGAGTTTCATTTCCCCAAAGGATGATCTGTAGACTCTTGATCATAGAGAAGGATGAAATAAAAATGTGACACTATTTCAAAAATGCATAAAAGTGAAAATTCTATATCCACTTCTAGGGAAAATTTAAATATCTCTTAATGAATGGCCAAAATGGCTTGTATTGACATATCCTTTCACAAGACACTTCCATGTGCATTGTCCTATCCATCCTCACTGAAAACAAGAGGGTGTATTGTGATGAACACCCTGCTATTGGAAAGGTGAATTCCTGAACCCCGGTTGTGACACCGGAAGTATTCTCTGACCTAGACTAACCCTAGTTACATAAGGATAATTAAAAATTTTGGAATATGAGGGAGTGTCCAAGACAGGAACCAGAGACTCATCAGATTTGTTGTATAATGGAGGTAAATGAAATGAAGAAGACAGAGATGCTCTTAACTCTATAGGCAGCCCAGATATATGTACCTGGAGGTAAATGTTGGCACTTTGCAGGCATTTGGGGGCCTGTTCTGTATTCGTTAAAGGAGGGAGAAGAGGCAGAATGAAGGTGCAGCTTGAGAAAACTAAAATCCACAAGATTATTTACTATAGAATATGAGTTCTATTACAGTGACATGAGATACTACTGTGGAGATATGACAGGGACAGCATGGACAAATAGCCACTACCAGCCTCTGGAAAGTTCTGGAATTTCCATTAGAGACTCAGAGTTGTCCAGCTTTGGGAAAACCACCATAGAGCATTCATCATATATTAGAGTGGGCCTTGGTGACCAGGACCCAAGAGGAGAACTTTTGCTCCAGAAATCTGACATGTAAATTATCTACATGCATCATATCTCTAAACCAGTGAAGAGAGAGCAATTGCACTCTGTTGGAAGCTAAAATAAAGGCGTTGGAAAACATAGCACAATGGTGAGATACAGGGGTTTGTATGTCCCATGGACTGGAAGTATGTTTCTGTGAAGTTTCTCTTTTTGGTGAGTTCATTTTCTTTTTCATGTGCACACAAAACTTCATTTAAGTACCATTCACAAACAGTTGCCACAATCCTTAGCACATGAGTGTGTATTTTTTATAATATTATGTGTCTGAAATTAAAATCTGGGCCAGCATCAGGATTGCTCACTCATTGGGTAAAAGTGTTGACCCCTTAAGCTTGATGAGCTGAGTCTAGTCCTCCTCCCTCATAGGTGGAAGGAGAGAACTGACTCCTGAAAATCATTCTCTGACCTCCACATGTATGCCATGGAATGTGCACACCTGCATACACACACATTACACACATAAACATGCATAAAAGTATCCATACAAAAACATTAATTGTTAATAATCAAAAGTATTTGGGGCAAGTATGAGTACTTTAGGACATTTTTGGCTCTATTGACTTCTATGACTGTGTTTTAAAATATAATTAGAAAATACTCCTAATAAGCACATCTTAGTGTCATGGTTCATTTGTTTTATTTTACTTAAATTAAATTATAATCTAGTCCCACATTACATGAATATGAGTATGACAGAGAGTTTAATAGAACTTTCTCCTCTGACTGTGTAGCTCTTTCCTGGTGCTTAGGAACACCTTCAGTTACTTATTGCTAGATAAAATCTACAAAGTAATAAAATAGAGAAACATACTATACGTTCCTCTAGGTCCTCCAAGACACTACTGTATACCGTTCAAATACTGAGCAAAAACTGGTCTACCCCATAAATTCTGCATTGTCATAATATATTTGAATCCACCAGAATTCTTACTGATGTGAATATAAAGAAAATATAGCTATCATTGTGACTTTCTCAGGTCCAGCTGTTTATCAATGCTTTTGTTTCTTCTCTTTCAAACATTAGGGAGACACAAGAAAATAATGCTGCTGACTAAGTACTTCTAATTCATACTAATTTCATCAAAGTGTTGCCTGACAAATCTAAATGGTTTTATTTGTGGGGTGGGTAAAAAGAACACAGGAAATGAAATTATATTTGTATGTTTCCCAGACACAGAGATTCTAAACTATGAACAGTAGCTTATTTGAGAAATCCCTTCCCTATCACTTGTACCATAATTAAAATAAAATTACTTTAATTCGACATTGTCTTGTGGGGTTCCTTTTATGAAATGTGAACTTGAATTTTTACATAGGACAGTATTTGTGAAACATCTAATAGAATAATTCAGACAGAAAGAAAGTGCATAATTATTGATAATTCTACATGGTAGACCAGATATTCATGAAGTATACATGCCAAAGAGAAGGCTCATGACATTTCTGTCACACACACACACACACACACACACACACACACACACACACACACACCTATATACATACATGCCATACATACACATATATATGCCATTCATTGATAGTCATCTGTCTCTGAATTATGTGTGATATCTGTATATCTCACTTGAATTCTTTATGTTTACAGATAGTCATATACATGAACAGAAATCATTACTTAAAAACTTTGCAGTAGAAGCTAAAGAGTTCTTTGGGGCTAAAACTTGAAAAAAACTGCAAAGATCAAAGTGTGTAGAGAATTGATTTGTCTCAATAATATTTTATTTTCTCACAATGTAAGTTTTATTTCAAAATTAAAGTTGTACTCATCACTTAAAAACAATTATAGTAAATAGAAAAGAAATACTATTTGAGAAAAATGTCATGTGATTTGAGATACAGCCTTTTAAAGTCTGTATAGTCATCTATATCTGCACTTTTTACTTATGCTTTTTTATTTCATAGTTTCCAAGATCCGATTCACATGCCATCAAGATGGCTCAGAGGATAAAGGCCCTTGTTGCCAAATATGATGAAATTAGTTTGATCCCCAGGACCCACACTGTAAAAGGAAAGAACTGACTCCTGTATATTGTCATCTGGCTTCCACACTAGCACTATGGCATGTGTGTCCCTTCCAAACAAATAAACATAAATATATAAAGTCTATTAAAGATTCCTTTCAGTAGTCCTTGTAACTTGAAATTCATGATTTAGCATGGATTGAGTTGAAATACCTATCAAATATTTTTCCTTTAAAGTCTCATTTTTTCCCATATGCATCTTCCTTAAAATGGCAGAACTAAGGTCCCTGTCACATTGTGGAAGTACTCTCATTTTTGGTCTGAGACAATTTAGATTCAGTTGTTTAAAAAATTCACTCTTTAAAAGCATGACCATTTTCTATTCATTGAAAGCACGAATGTCAACATTCTGAAAATGAACTTGCATCTAAACACAAATCCCCAAGATCTGAAGCCAACAATCAATAATGCCTTTTAATAACCTTCAATCCTTTTTACAAAACAGTCATTCGTGGGCTTGTTCTCCTTGTGTAACTGGGGGAAATGATCGCTAGCTGAGAATCTCTGAATCTAAAGTTTGTATCTCCTTGTGGAGACATCAAATGTTTCAGAGAGTGAATGTGAATTCTCTTCAGTTTCCGCATGGGAGGTCATCCTGGATGTCTGTTCTGTAGCTTTCACAGCACTTCAGCAATGTTTCCTGTGTTCAGCTGTATACTAAATGAGAAGTCATTACATATTGAAAATTCTGCTACCTTTAGCATTTAAAAGTAATGCAAATCTAGAAATAACCCTCCAATGACCTGAGAGCCCATAGTCTTCTAGAAAAGGGGTTCCAGGAAATATTAAAAGCCATGAATAGTTATGCTTCATGTGGTAGTGCTTCTGTCCCCAGTAGTTCCAAGAGCCTGATCTTCCCTGACTTGTTTTCATTCCAAGTAGGATATAAATATTTTCAGGGTATATATATGGCCCACTGTAAGATCCTGATGATTTCTAGAATGCTATGGAATGGAATGCTTGGTCCTAATAGTAGACTTTGGGGTTTAAAGTGACAAGATCTACTGGGAATTCAATGTCCTATGCTTTTCTTCCTTGGAGCAGTTTCTGCACACATTGCCCCATTTCTACCACTTAAAGCTTCACTGTCAATATAGTTAACAGCTGACAAAACAATGCTTACTGCAACTTGCAGACATGGGGATGATTACCTAGAGCAGTAGTTCTCAATCTTCCTAATGCTGTGATACTTTAATACAGCTCCTCATGTTGTGGTGACCCTCAACCATAAAATTATTTCATTGCTACTTTATAACTATAATTTTGCTACTCTTATGAATTGTAATATAAATATCTGATATTCAGGATATTTTAATCTGTGACCCCAAATGGGTTGCAACCCATAGGTTGAGGACCACTGACCTAGAGACTCCACTCTGTGTTGTGCAGCCTTTCCAGGCTGGATCCTCAAGCCTGAGGGCTAACACACTAAGATGCTGAAATGCTGAACTTGAGAGGGATAATGACTTTGACTGTCAATTCTGTCAGCTATTAGAGGGAGCAAGTTATCACAGAGTCAGCATGGCAGAGTCCTCATTATTGTAATGGAGGGTTAAAAGTACATTCTTTGCCAAGTGTATACCTATAAAATGATTGATGGCTAACATATATGAGTTGACTGGATGTTGAAAGTAGTGTTACAAAATATCACTCTGTTTTCTGAGACTCCACTTATTTTTGAGACCCTCCTCCAACTGTGCAATGAGACCCAGACTTTTCATTTTACCCCCTCCATTGTTGTATCCCTAGCTATTGATAAAGTTCTTCTTTGACACAAGATAAAGTGGTGAAGTGGGCATTATTTATCTGTCTGCCCTGGAAGTTCTGGGAAGGCAGGCAACGAAAGACTATGTCAAAGTGATGGCCCCAGGGGACTGTTGGCAGTGTTTCTACTGTGAGTCATAAACCACCCTGAGCCTGTGACATCCCTGAATCCCAATGCTCCAAAGCTAATAAAGTTAAATCAAAAGAGAATGGAATCTTTGGGGGTAAATGCAATGGCAATTGGAAAGTAATATTTTATTAAGAAAGTTGAGAAAACGCTCCCTTTGTTTGTTTTCAGGGCTACTTTATAAAGCTAATTGTGTGATAGAAGCCCAGTGGAAGTTACTAATAAGAAGGATCAAGCTAACAGCTAACTATAATTCTCTCCATCTGAGGCCTTTAATTTGCACTAATTCGCTATAAAAAATCTTAGCTGAAGGTTTGTTAGACCTTTTTCATTTGCTGCCAAGCTTCCTAACTTCCTCAGTGGGCACAAAGGGTGATTTTATTGATTTACTGTTTGCAAAGATTTGTCTCTAGTTAAGACCATGTTACAGTGGGTCCAGCAACTTCAAACACAAGTACTTTGTTTAAAAAATTCCCGTGGGATGACTCAAGCAGGAGATTTAAAACTTATTTTGCTTCCAAGGTCAAGAATAAGGACCCTTTTATGCTTAATCTATTTTCCCCAGTGAATACCAGAGTATCATCTATATTTACCTTTGCCTTCTCAAGATGGTACCTTTTGAGTAAATACTAAGTCAGCATTTGTATATGGCCTAGTTAGCAGTAGGCCGTTAGCTTTAAGTGCAATATTTTTCTGGACCCTGTATGCCTGACTGTTCTGAGTGTGAATACAATGACTGAAAGGTCAGCAGAGACTTACATGATCATCATAGAGCCTGCATGGGTCTGGACTAGGTTCCCTGCATATATGTTATGGCTGTTTAGCTTGGGAGTTTTGTGAGACTCCAAACAGTAAGAGTGGGGGTATCTAGGACTCTTTTGCCTCCTACTGGGTTGCCTCCTACTGGGTTGCCTCCTCCAACTTTGATATGAGAGTTTGTGCCTAGTCTTATTGCATGTTATATTGATATCCCTGCGAGGCCTTGTTCTTTTCTGAAGGGAAACAGAGGAGCAGTGGATCTTGGGATAGGGGGAGGAAAGAGGAGGACCTGGAAGAGTAGAGAGAAAGGAAGCTGCAGTCAGGATGTATTGTATGAGAGAAGAATAAATAAAAAGAAAAAATAATAAAAATCAAAAGGTAAAGCTGTGGATTCAAGAGGCACACATATGCTTGCTGTTATTTTTATTTGTGAATGAGACTGCATTATATGTTATAATTTTAATTCAACTATTTGTCTATAATTAGCATAGAATGATTATAATATTTATGGGGTACAGTGCAGTGACTTGCAACATATATACAATGTGTAATAATCAACTAGACATTTAACATGTTCAGCCTCTATAAAGAAATGCATTTCTCTGTATTTGAAGCCTTCAAATTTCTTTTTTCTTGTTCTTCATAAACATGAAATGCAAACTACAGTCACCTTGCTGTGAAGTTGTATTTCCAGTATCACTGTATGTACCCATTATATATTCTTTATTTTCTCCCCTCCTAGAAGAGTCACATGCTTCCACAGCCTAACCACTCCATGATACTGAGCAGGTTGGCTGCACTCTTTGACCTACAGACTAGAAAGACTGTTGAACGATTAAATAAACAGTATATGTCAAAGATATAGCATATGTAATAAAGTGTGCATAGATGGTATAGAACAGGATGTTCTAATCAGACTCTCAAGCAAGAATTCCCATGAAAGTGAATTATTAAGGGCAGTCTCCTAGCAGAAAGGAGGAAATAGTTGGGTGTAGGTGGAGGTAGAAATGGTCTGTAAAGGAACAAAGACAAGTAAGGAAGTCTGTCAGTATCCATGACCCAGGCCAATCTTGTAGAAAGGAATTAACTCCCTTCAGATTTTTTTTTTTTTATCATGATGTTAAGCCAGAGAGTTGGGCCACCTCTCTCACCAAAAGAAACAATTCAGCTGTAGGATACAGTAGGCAAAATACTGCCTGGAACCTCTGCTCTTCTATCTCTTGGACTCCGAAGCTCCAAAAGTCCAAGGGCCTTGAGTCAGAGCTGAATCAGTCATGGGATCTGGGAAGAGCTTAGGTGAAGCAAAACCTTAAAAAGATAATGAGTGCCAGGTCCTGACAGCAAGGGCCGAAGGATATCTGAACAGATTAACCCTGGTGTGCCCCACCATATTACACTGAAAACTGCTACTAATTTTCACTCCTGTTTCCATTCTTTTCCACGAATTTTCACTGTGTGTCAGCCTCCCAATCTGTGATGCCTTTCGGTCCTAGATTGCAAGCTTTCTACTTTTCCAGAGACCGCATATCACCACCAATAACGGTGTGCTAAGCCTGAAGGAATGGGATCATAATGTGGTTTTAGTTTATTGTAAATTACATTATCACAAAGGGGTGGCACAGCCACAACAGTTACTGTTTTTTCCTGCCACTGCTAACACCAGAATTGTGTGATCAACAGCTGTATTTCTTACTTTAAATGAGTAGCGATGGGTCATAAAATTTACTTCAGTGTTCCCAATAAGAGGTAGTAGACACGGTGCCCCTGAACTATCCTTTCTGTCAAAATCAAGGGAGGGACAACAGTCTTCTCATGTATTCAAGATGAAAACAAGAATGGACTGGCAATTTAGATAAGAAACAAAGCTTGACTCTCTCACATAAAACACTCAACGCCGGGAACCTTCAGCAATCGCCAGTCCAGGCTCATGGCCATTAGCAGCAAATGTAATTGCGAGCTGAGGAGAAGAGGAGGAAATGTCGTTGAATCCTTGCTGGGTTGTCCTATTGATCTTGTTGGACTCTAAAGTGCTGTTCGTGGAGCTTACATTGCAGACTGCCTTTGGGCTCTGCAAATGGACAATGAGAGAGAAAGAACCGTAAAGTGAACTAAACCCTAGGGGTCCAAACCAGCTGACCAGCCATGTAAGGTTGTGCTAACCTAATCCACATCTGAAAGCAGCACATTACCTACCTCCAATAGCTGTCACTCAGACAAAAGGAAATATTTCCCCAAGCTGTGTTTACTGGGCTGAGTTTGGGGAAGTGACATTTACTTTTAATTCATTCAGTAACTCTTTTCCCTGGCATGTAATCTCCACAAACACTTTGGAACCCAGATGGAGTTTATACTGCAGCTTGAAAATTAATGGGTCCTGCTATTGGTGCATGAAAGAGGAAACCCATCAGTTCCACTGGGGATTTCTCAGGGTGTCCCCAGCAACCCAGAACTAAACTTTGTGAAGCACAGGAAAGCCTGCTCAGGGAAAAGACCAGGGTACTTCAGTTATTAGAAATTTTGGCTGGAGCTAAAGGCCATTCTAATACTATGCACCCTGCATTTGAAAGAGGAAACAATTGAAACAGCATGTGGAGCTGAAGCATTCTCAGTGCAACTTGTGTGATTAAAGAGGCAAATCGCATCCTTTCAGACAGCTAATGCATTCAGGCTGGTTTGTTTGAACGCTGGTCTGAAAACAAGTTCAAATGATGCTTCTGATGAAGCTTCAGGATAATTTGGGTTTCTCTTGGCTTCTGTTCTGTGCCAGAATTCCAGTTAAGGGAGTGGACCAGGATGGATCCAACTGAGAACCTCTGAAAATTGTCCCTTCTTTCCCCTCTTCCAGCCGGTTGGGTTTCACATTTAAAGTAGCACACACATGGATGAACACACATATACTCGGGGCGGGGGGAGGAGGGAGGAGAAAGAACCCCTTTTGCAAATTATTTAATGATAATTATAAGAAAACTAAATGAAATTACATTTGGCTATCTTACAAGTATGTGTTTATAGTATTTGACATACAGAGAGGATTTACCTTTAATATAAGCCCACTGAATTTTGCCAGAGATACCATACACAGTTTCCTTCAGCACTTGCACAATAAATACATATCAATACTTTCCACTGTGAATGATTCTCATGCAAGCAGAACACCTGCTTATTGTTTTAGTTTCTCACCAGAAGCACTTTTCAGAAACTGCTATGTAAGTCTGTAATTGGTCCATTGTTGAAGCCTGATGGTGTTCTTTTCAAAATCCCTTGGTTTATAGAAGAATCCAGTATAGGCTTCTGTAATAGTGATTTCAATAATGTATTCAAGCAGTAAATTTGCATTAGGCACTTCCCAGACCTTACACAGCTCAGGGCTAACATCCTTAGGCTCCTGTGTGTTTTACATTAATACTCCATCTGCCTTTTCGTTGCTTCCTCTGACTCCATTGCTCTTTAAGAGAATCAGTTATAAAGTCTGAGAAAAAATCTAAAAGTCACTTGCATAAATAGCACAAGGCATGTGCTCTGAAGGCCAAGTGACAGTAGAAAAAAATGAACAATAGCTAAAGGTTCCCTTTTGACCCTAGATAGATGATGTCTTGATAAGTATATCTTGGCTTGACTTTGAAAAAAAATCCTTATTAATGATGCTCAAAATCTGAACTGGGTGGTTATTTAGTTATTCAGAATGGAAACATATGGGGAAGTTTCTGCTCTCTTATTGAATAATATCTGTACTATAATGTATCTAATAGAAGCAAATTTTATGTCCTGAAAGTTTCTGTGTAGACTGGGCTGGCCTTGAACTCAAAGATCTGCCTGCCTCTGCCTCCTGAGTGCTGGAATTAAAGGAATGAACCAGCACACTTGGCTTGAGACTGTTTTCTTAAAATCCTATCTATTACAAAATCTGAACAGAATTATCAGGCTGTTACTTTGTTTTTGTTTGATTACTTGTAATAATAAGGTGCCCGTGGTTTCAAATGTCAGCCCAAACCATCTTTTGGCAGACCGACAACACTTATGTGGGTTTCTTAAGCTATTAATTAAATATCATCATCCCCCAAAATATTTTCAAAGCAAATGGCTTCATAAATAGTTTTAGTCTATGTTTATATATTATCAGCTCAGAAACCCTACTAAAATGTCAAGCATGAGACAGCAATTTTCTTTGTAGACTATTTTGGAGCCCTCAAAAAAGGTTTAAGAAGGTTTCCTTGGAAAGCTCATAATAAATAATTTTCTTGAACAGCATCTACCATGCTGGATTCAAAGTTGAGAAAATATTCCTTACTTATACATCTTTTGAAACAGCTTGATGTCAGAAGCTTATAATGAAAATGCCAAAAATAGCAAACATGCACAGAACCTGATTGTTCCAAAGCAAACTCCACCAACTGTAATAGTTATATATTTTCCAGGTCTCCAGACAACACTTTCATCCCTCCTCCTGTATCAACTGTTCCCAACTTTTAAGCTACTTGCAAATGCAAACACAAAACACTGTGGGACAGGAGCTAATCAGAGACCCTCATGGAAGAAAGAAAGAGAAAAGGATTAATTTTTTTTCCCTTTGAGGAGTGAAAATACCTCCAGATTTTCCAGAATGCCAGAGAATGTAGACACATATAGAATTTTCCTGCTCTCTCTTCTTTCATGTCATCACTAGAGCATCTTAAACACCGTTCTTTACATGCAATGCTGAGAATATTCAGTGGGCTTGTTGTCTATTTTAGTTAATCTTAGTTAATTTCATTGAAACACAGCCTTGCCCTTTCCATACTGTCTATTGTTGGTTTCATGCTGCAGTGGCAGGCCTCAGTAATCATAGTGCACACCATTAGTTCGTAGTTCCTAAATCATTTTTTTTACCTGGAGCTTTTCAGAAAATGCTAGCAAACCCATGCTTCAGTAGTGACATAGATTTCATCCAATTAAGGGCTGGTGTTGCACATAGAATTGTCCAGTCCAATCTACTGTTGTTTGTTCTTTCTCTTTTGTGGGGCCTGCCACTCAGCTCCCAAATAAATTACGCATGGAGGCTTATTCTTAATTACAAATGCCCAGCCTCATCTTAGCTTGTTTCTTGCCCAATGTCCTTAAATTATCCTATCTACCTTTGGCCTCTGGGCTTTTCCCATTCTCTTACTTCTGTAAATCTTATTTCTTTTTATTTTAAAAATTAAAAAAAAAATGTTTTTTTCATTTTACATACCACTCCTAGTTGTCCCTCCCTCCACTTCTCCTGCCCCCCACCTCCCTCAATCGCACCTACCCACCATCCACTCCTTAGAGAGGGTAAGGTCTCCCTTGGGGAGTCAACAAAGTCTGGCATACTAAGTTGAAGCAGGACCAAGCCCCTGTCCCATGTGTCACGGCTGAGCAAGGTACCTACCCTAAGATATATGTTCCAAAAAGCCATTTCTTGCATCCAGGATAAGTCCAGATCCCACTGCCAGGGGCTCCCCAAATAGATTTAGCCATACAACTTTCACCCACATTCAGAGGGCCTAGTTTGGTCCCTTGCATATTCCCCGCCTGACAGGCCAGGGTCCATGAGCTCCCACCAGCTTGGGTCAGCTGTCTCTGTGGTTTTCCCATCATGATGTTGACCTCACTTGCTCCTATGGTCCATCCTCCCTCTCTTCAACTGAAATCTAGGAGCTCAGCCCAGTGCTTAGTTGTTGATCACTGCGTCTGCTCCCATCAGTTACTGGATGTAGGTTCTATGATGACAATTAGGGTAGTCACTAATCTGATTATAGGGGAAGGTAAATTCAAGCACACTCTCTGTTATTGGTATGAGTCTTAAGTCTTCCTTCTCTATATACTTCTTTTTTCCTCCCAGATTTCTCCTTCTATTTATCCTCTTTGCCTGTCAGCCCTGCCTATTTCTCTCTCCTGCCTCACTATTGGCCATTTAGTTCTTTATTAAACCATCAGGTGTTTTAGACAGGCACAGTAACAGAGCTTCACAAAGTTAAACAAACGCAACATAAACAAAAGTAACACACCTTAAAATAATATTCTACAACAGGAACCACATTACAAATAACTTAAGTGGTATAAAGTCAGTAGTTCAGACAACCTTAAAAATGACTCACTCCAAGGCATCTCATCTGTTGACACTGATGTACGAATGACATTGATGTACAAATGGAGAGTACAATGTACAACTTCCTAAGAGGTGCCTCAGTGCAAAGACACTCTTGCATCTCTCATGTTAGAAGCACTCACCTATTAGAATTTTAGAGTACATAGCCATATACTAGCATTTAATGTTTATATTATCTATCTAAAAGAATTAAAAAATAAAGATGAAAGGTAGCAAGCAGCAGCAGAAGCAGGAGAATGCTAGAAATTGATTCTAAGCTTTACCACATACAGTGATACTTTAGTTATCATCTGTAAATTGAATATTATAATACAGATTTTTATCTGATAATCCAGGTGTCTCAAATCAAAGGGTACTGGCAGGCACAGAGAGAAGAAAACTCAATAAAGTTAAGCAGATCACTGTCTTGGTTAAGACATGGTTCCAAGACATGCAGGGAAATATGAGATGTTTCATTGAGGAGTGACTCCAGAAAGTCATGTGAACTGGTTGCTGGTGAACAATTAAGAAAGGAGGATGCTAAAACATTGAGCATGTGAGACACATCTCTGAGGAAACCCTCAGGGACAGTGTACAGTGTACAATTCCTGTCTCTTGTCAAGTGAGGTTAACCTTGTGCCATGAACACCCTGAGGAACATTTCTCTGAACAGAGGTACACTGTCAAACAGAACCATGAGCAATAGTAGCTATACATGAAACTGCCTTGAAAGATTTCCAAAAGCAGGTCAAGGAGATATGGGTTGAAACCTCATATTTTTTCTACAATAAGCAATATTGTTTCCCTTTAATCTGAGTTCAGTTACACAAATTCTAGTCCACAAATACTCCAATTCAGTAACAGTTACACTTTCTTGAGCTTTTGAAGTATCAATTACAACAAAATCTTCATGTTTTTATTAATGTTAATGATGATCAAAATTCTGAAATCTTTAAGGCAGACAAAACTTTTATTTTATTTTATTTTATATTATTTTATTTTATTTTTAGCTCAAGAACTTACATAGAGTCAGGAACCTACTGCTAGGTATATATGTCCTAGGTGGTACAGGATGTTTAACTGGGCTATTGAAAATAGTACAAAACTCCATGTTTTACTTCTAAAAAGAGAACTCAGTATTGAGTACACTGGACATGGGAGAAGTCACATCATTTATTGGGACTAACGTTTCTGATATAAGAGGAGTTTAGGTATGTGCCAATGCAAATATTAGAGTGGAAAAAGCAATTATTTTAAAATTACTTCAAGATGAGAGGCTCTATGCAATTAGAGCACCCACTATGAGTGAAAGCCTATGAAGGAAGGAAGATATGCATGGTTATTTACCTTCCATGAAGACGTTCAACAACCAGGGTATATGGATCTACTATGAAGCAACCTCCCTTAAGATGTCCTGGGATTCTAACACGGAAGGCCCAGTTGGCACTAAGTAGGCTCAATAGCTTCATTCCTCAGAGGTTGCTTTTCAGTTATTTTGTTATAGTTTCTTTTCCTGTTTGGGTGATACTCTGACATTAGCCACTGAAGAAAGACAGCTCATGTTGACTCACAGTTCAGTTTGCAGTCCATCACGGCAAGGAAGTCCGAGCATCAGGACGATGAGGATTATGGTCACCTTGTATTCACAGTGAAGAAACAGAGAGTAACAATGTATACCCCTGATACATTTACTTAATTTTATATAGTCCTAGATCTTTTCCCAGAGAAGGGATCTGCCCACAAGAAAGATGGATCTTTCTGTACCAATTAACCAATCAAGAAGATCCCTCATAGACATTCCTAGTGGCTAACTTGCCAGTGCTTCTGAATCTATCAAATTGACAGTTAACACAGTGGTCGGCCATTGGTCTTACAAATCGGAAGTACATGTCAACGCACAAACTGGATTTTAGGAACATTTACATCTCTGTCTTCTCCTTACAGCCCAAAGGTCATATTCAAGTGTTTATCTAACCATGTTTAGTGTCAAGTAGATTATTTTAATCTATACCTTATATCTCATAGCAAAGAAGTACAGATGGCTGTGTAGGACAGGAGAAAAACTACTAATTTGAGAACATCCTAGATGTATCAATTGTTATTTTATTAAGTACTCAAATCAGTCTTGTGCAATTGGAAAATGTATTAAGCAGGAGACATATTGTTTTTAAAAATGATCCTTTCCAGGTATGTGTCCTTAACTAGTCAACCTAGAGAACAGACATTTCTGATAGGGACAATAGCAATGGAGGAGAGAAGTGGGCTGTTCCTGGAACTGCTCTGGGAATCATGGAGGATTCCAGTATTCTTGGCCTTGATGGTGGGAAAGACCTGTGTTTTTACTAATTCAAATGAGAAATTCGTGGACAATTTTTATTAGAAGGAAGATCAGTGTATCATGAATCTTAAAGGGTCTTATTAATAAAAACAAACCCAGGGCCAGGTATTGGGGTGAATGCTGGAAGATCAGAAAAGCAGAACAAGCCACAGCCACCTCATTTTGCCAGTTCCTCAGCTGATCCTGTTTCCTCAGACTGGAAGCCTCTGAGTCCTCATCCAGAATGAAGCTCAGCTGAACTGTGCTGCTCAAAAGCTTAAAAGCTTAACCAGCTCTAGTTCCTCATCCTCACACCTTACATATCTTTCTGCTTTCTGCCATCACTTCCTGGGATTAAAGGTGTGTGTCACTATGCCTGGCTGTTTCCAGTGACTCCTTGAACTCACAGATATCCAGGCAGATCTCTGCCTCTGGAATGCTAAGATTAAAGGCGTGTGTGCCACCGTTTTCTGGCCTCTATATCTAGTGGCTGTTCTGTTCTCTGACCCCAGATAAGTTTATTAGGGTGCACAATATTTTGGGGAACACAATATCACCACAGATCAGCTCAATTTTAGACCTGATGTTGGCAAAATATCTATGAGATAATGAGCTCTGTGTCTGGTGTATAAAAGTTCAGGATGGAAATATAAATTGTACGGGGGACACTAGCATACATACATATTTTAAACCATGTGGTTCAATAATAGCAAATGAATTAAGTATGCTTCAGCCCAAAGAGACAACTAAGCCCTAAGTGATGCACACAAAACTCAGAATAGTAGCCGTTTTCCTATTGAAGATCTTTTTCAAAAGAGAAGCTCAATTTATGAATTTCAAAGCAAAGAGCAGTGAAAGTAGTTTCCAGTATAGATGGGTTGGTGTTGAATGGAAGATTAAGTTCTCAAAATAATGCATTGAAAATAAGATCAGAATGTCAGTCAAATCCTACTCTGAGGACAGGCATAGGCATCAAAAGTGAGCATCTGAAAAGCATCAAGTACAGCTCAGGGCTCTCATATAAATGGACTTACCTACAGGAAACTTCCTCTCGTTGGTCAGAGTTAAGTGACTCCTCCTAAAATATAGCCAATGGTTTCCTCGGAGCTGAGGGTGGGAACCTACTGCTAAATACGTGGCACATGCTTAGGACATGGGACTAGGATGATTCAAGCAGGATCTGACTTGAAGCCTCCTTCCTATAGTCTAGAAAAAGATATCAGAGCTGCCAATTAAACAGCCCTACCCTACCCAACTTCAATGCCTATGAACCACAAAAATGACCAGCACGACAATATGTCTGCAAATGCGCAATCTGTAGCACTCACATGTTGGTGGTAACCAAGGCCTGTCTAATTTGAATTAAGACCCATTCAGAAAAAAAAATCATTTCCCAGGACCCTAGCAAAGAACTACAGACAGCTAATAACTGCTAGAGAAGGAGAATAAGTCTCTCCTGGGGATAAGCCACCTTGACTGTCCAGTGTAGAATAATCATATACACACAAAGAAAAAAATTGACTCAGCAGATTTTATTTATATATTTACCAATAAATGTACTCACATTATATATATATATATATATATTTATACATACATACATATATATAATCAAATAAAATGATGCTATCAACTTGACTGAGTGCTGAGTGGCATGGAGGGCACTTGACAGTGCCTGGGGATGGAAAGGGAGAGGGAAGTGATATAATTCTGTTTCAATTTTTAAAAAGAAAAGGAAAGTAAAAGTAAAAGAAAAAAAACAGTTCTTTCACATTCAGCCTAACTAAGGGAAGTTATCTCTGTGCCTGTAGTCCTGTGCAAAAAAGCTCAAACTTCTCTATTAACATCCCATTGGTGTTATCACAAAGCATTTTCTACCTAACTACCTAAAACACCTCCCCCTACCAGTTTCCTGAACATCAGAAATAAAACAAATAAATAAAAAGTAGATTTCTGAGGACTAAAATCAAGGTATCAACCAGGCTAGATTGCTTTCTGGAGGCTGACAACGAGAATCTAGCTGGATATTGTTCAGTGTTTAGCCTCCTACAGTTTCTGAAGGCTGATTATCACCCTGAACTCATGAATATTTTCTGCGTTAACTGTCCCAGCCTCTGCTTCTACCATCACACCTCCTTCCCTATGGGTCTCTCTCCCTCTCTTGCCTCCCTCTTTCTGGTTAAGGATTCATGATTTCCTTGGGCTTGCTTGGGTGCTTCAGAATCTGCTTATCTCAAACACATCTTGGCTTGCTAGATTCAACGTAGTGAAATGCCATACACCAGGAGGAATGAACAGAAATGATAGAATTTCTCGTAGATCTTAAAGCTCGAGGTCCATTAGCAGACTGTTAGGTTGAGTTCTTCAGGTACCTCTGATTATACTTGTGTACTGGTCTCCTTCACATCCTGTTCTTATAGGGCTCCTCCTGTATATGCACATCTCTGGTGTCATTTTCTCTTTGTATGAGGAGCCAGAAATATGGAAATAAAGATCCACCCTCTGACCTCGGATAACCTTAATTATGCACCCACCCCCTTGATCTGTCTGATTTTCTTCTCTCTTTTTCTTTTCTCCCAGTCCCTCACCTCCCAGCAAGGCTGGAGATTGAATCCAAACAGGAAGCAGAGCTTCAGGAATGTTAAACAATTACCCTTTTAAAGGCCTTATTTTCAAATCAAATCACACTGATGCTTAGAGGCCAAGCATAGGAATTTTGATGAGCTACTTCAGGTCTTATCAATCTTTTTTTTTTTTTTTTTTTTTTTTTTTTTTGGTTTTTCGAGACAGGGTTTCTCTGTGTAGCTTTGCGCCTTTCCTGGAACTCACTCGGTAGCCCAGGCTGGCCTCGAACTCACAGAGATCCGCCTGGCTCTGCCTCCCAAGTGCTGGGATTAAAGGCGTGTGCCACCACCGCCAGGGTAGGTCTTATCAATCTTTAACTTGATCATATTAGCAACATCTTCTTAGTGACCTGCTTTGTAGTTTGAGATTTTAAAGAGTTGAACATTACCATTTGGTAGGAGCTGTTTGTTTTTCTGGCAATTCCAACCACTGAAATGTTTACCTTCAGTGTACCTCCATTATTAACACTTCATTCTATTTGATGATCCCTATTTCAAAGGGATCAGAGAATTCCAGGAAACTGGCAAGCCCACATCCACTGTTAAACTTCCCCAAATTGTTCTTGGGACAGTCAGATTAATCTTGTAAAAATGCAAATCTAGTCAAGGCATGCTCTCCCTTGATACTTACAGGAAATCTCTTATAAAAATCCAAACATGAATCACAAACTACATTGTGTGGCTCTTCTGGAGGTCTCTGTGCCTAACCATATTCTCTGTATTCAGTTCCCATGCACACTCATCCATCCACACCTTACCTCCTCCATCCTGGGGAATTTGGACTTGCTAATTTATCTCCTTAGGCTGCCCTTTTTTAGGTTGACCTAACTCACTAATTGTAGGATTCTGGAAAGAAGTTAACAAAATGGACTGCCAGGAACGGAACGCTGTATCTCAAGTCATCCAGAGAGAGACAATAACAAGAGCTGGGACTATGTATAAGGGATCACACAACTTTGGTTGGGGAGAGTGGGGATGAACACAGCCACTTGGAGAACTGGGAGGCTACAGTGGTCAGGAAGTAGAGGAGGAAATGCCTGCACCTCTCCTCCCTCTCTAGCCTCTTCTATGGAATCCAACCTGGAGGCACAGTATGGTGAGAAAGGACAGGATAAGAGGTAATGTCACCTCTCCATAGATTCTGGTAGCAAATTTCCCTTTATTACACTTTTCATAAATATAGCCTGTTTTAATTTTCAAGCCTATTACAAATACTTGCTCACTATCTTGGGGTCTAATTCTGTGATGTCAAAAATTATACCAGTTTTATCTACAATTGTATCTCTGAGCCGGGCGGTGGTGGCGCACGCCTTTAATCCCAGCACTCGGGAGGCAGAGCCAGGCGGATCTCTGTGAGTTCGAGGCCAGCCTGGGCTACCAAGTGAGTTCCAGGAAAGGCGCAAAGCTACACAGAGAAACCCTGTCTCGAAAAACCAAAAAAAAAAACAAAAAACAAAAAACAAAACAGTTGTATCTCTGATTCCAACCTAGGTCAGGCATACTGAAGAGACATAAGAAATAGATATGAAATAATTGAAGGAAAGGAGAATTATCTATCTGATCAAGAAATGACTGTATTTTATTTTTATTCTTTTCTCTGCCGTGTCCCATAATGAGGTCTGCTTGGCTCCTTTAGTGACTCTATTGATGACGATCAAAGTTCCTTGCTAAACACTTAGATTTGAAAGTAGAATTTGTCTCTGGCAAAGTCGGTTATTGTCCCATCCAATAATGGTAGCACTAACTCCTCTAGCTCCTCAATTGCATTCATCTCCTAAGCTTTGACAACACACATGCAAAGGACTGTGGTGGTCCTTTCTCCTCTCAGCTCCCTTCTATTTTAATAGCATATAAAGCAAACTCTAAATGACAAGCACAAAGTTGTAAAAACAGGAGAAGTTGAGTGATGGGGGATGACATAACTTAAACATGTTGAATTCTCATACCGTTTTTTCCCCAAAGAAAATTGTTTATATTCTATGCAAAAGCTCTTTGGATTCTCCAGTGTGTCTCTTTTCAGGTTACATTCGGTCTTGCCTTTCATCCTTATTTGTATGCCATTGAGCTGTACATGTTAAAACCAAAAAATATTTCATACAGAAATCAGCTACCAATTATTTCGCTCTTCAAATCTGTGGGGGCTGGATAGATGTAGGAGGCAGATGATAGGATGCCTATTATAGGACAATGTCTTCTAGACTTGGCAGGGACTCTGTATCCATGAAATACCAGACATGGTTACCTAAACAAGATCTAAATGATGACAACATCTGTTGACAGGAAACATGGATAGAGAAAGTTCTATGAAGTTACATTCCTAGGTGGTGAGCTGCCAGCAATCAGTGGCTCCTGAAAGAGCAGAAACAAGCCTTTCTCAAGGACAAACATTCTGATAAGTTATCCAGTCCCAAGTGTTCAGCCTAAAACATATGTATGTAAAATCAACAGCAAATGGGCATATATATATATATATATATATATATATATATATATATTGTGTGTGTGTGTGTGTGTGTGTGTGTATGTGTGTATCTGTAATGATGGCAATGGTAGAAGAGGTCATGAACTTGAGAGAGATGGCAGATATGTTACAGGGGTTGGAGCTGGAGTCAGAGGAAAGAGGGATGGGAATTATGTGACTGCAATACTCACATAGGAAATTCTCAAACACAAACTTTAAAATTAAAAAAAAAATCTTGGAACCAATACAATGTTTACATGAGCAGAAATAAATTGTGAAGTGATCCTTGAACATACATGAAAAAATTAAATAAAAGAAACTCTGAAGGGGTGAGCACTTTAAGAAAAACAGCTGCTTACAGAATATGATTTGAGATAGAATTTTCTTTCTACTAGTCTAAGGTCAACAACAATAGAATCTTATTGCACACACCAGAAAACAGCCCTGTATTAAGTATCTTGACATTCACTAAATGTCAGCAGTTAAGGTTGAAATTTTGAAGAGCCACTAAAGCAAACTGTCTACTCTAAGTAGAGCCAATTAGTGAAGATAATAACAAATTTAATACAGTAGTTAAATGACATCTTTAGAAAATGTGTTAATGTATAGAGCTTTCTTTAGAAATATATTCTAACTGCCAAGCCAGTTTCTAGCAAGCTTACTCAGATAATTTAGCTGTCTGAGAATGACTGTAAATATTATGCAAGGTTTGCCAAATTTCCAAGAAAAAAAATGACTGAACAAAACATAGTATTAAGTATAATTCAGTGTGTCACTGATGGTTTGGAAGGAAACAGGGAGTCAGGACTGAGTCTTTTCAGTATCATAAACATTTCTCAAATGAACAAAGGATCTGTTCAAGAGAAGACAGGCTAGAAAGATTACAGACTGGTAGTCAAAAGGTCATTGCACTGTTTAATGATGTTGCAAAGGAAAATAAAAACATTAATATTGTGTTTTGTTTAGTACATTATTATATATGCACTGTTTTGGTACACATCAAAAAATAAATCCAACTTTATTGCTCAGTTGTTTTAACCATAGGCTTATATTACTGTGGATTTTTTTTTCAGGAATTAATACTTCTTTTAATTCATTATACGTAACATTTTAAAAGTTAAAAATAATTTTGGAAGTGACAAGGGTTTGATATTTCCTTCTAACCCTGAATGATTTTTAAGATATACTTCCTGTTTGACATGATTTATGGATAATGTAACATGAGGCTATGATAGGATACAATGAAGTGAAATGTTGGCCAAAATAGATGCAAGAAAAATAGAGACTGTGGTGTCAGGCAATGCTCAATGGTTAGATAACACAAATCAATCAAAGTAAGTCGTCTACCTCATATAAACTAATAAGTCAGAATTACCTTTGAAATACCTAATGTATTACCCTCTTATCTCTCCAAATGTGACTTTACACAACAGATTTTTATAACATCAGGTGAAAGGTTAATTGTGACTAAGTGTCATACAATATTTAATATGCAAACACATGCTGTTTTGAGATGTATGTAGAAGTGGAAAGTTCATTGCCTGAGCATGCTTATGATATGAATCTACCAGATATCGGATTATGCTGTGTTCTTCCATGGATAGAGATTTCACAAGGAATAGAGACTGAGAAAATGAGAACCCCAACTCCAGTTAATTTGAGAAACTTAAGCAGATTTAAACAAGTTAAAATGTCTTAGTGATTGCCGTTCCTGGCATACTCAAGTGATTCAGTCTCCCAGAAGACAAGTTGAGAATTCTTCCTCCCAGTTCCTCTGGATTTGCCACTCAATCACACAAGACACTTTATTCATTTTTTAAAATTGATTGTATTCACTCAGTCTTTTCATAAAAAAGTAGAAGGATTAATCATAATAGTCTCCATTCAACTTAGAGTCTTGATAAAGAAAAATAAATCAATTAAAATTTGAGAACAGCTTTGCTTTCTGAGATGCCAGAATACTGAAGTTTCCTTTAAATCTCAGCAACTCTTCTGAATGAAGGACTGTAACACAGTGGCACCTCTATAGCACAAAGCTCTCTCCGCACACCAGAGCCCACATCCTTTGGTGATGGGTCAATAATGAGTGTATTGTTGAATTTGGGGTGCACAGGGTACTTATCTATCTACAGACAGATTAGAGAATATTATCTAAGAGGTATTTTGAAATGACAACTGTTAAGATATGTGGCATGCTGTGCGAGATGTTACTTAATTACTTTATGTTACTCAGTGGAGTGAGGAACACCCCGAGATGATTGTAAGAGAAACTGGTTTTGGAGGAAGAGGAACAAAACTCAGTGTTTCTCAAAGAGGGAAAGCTAAGAAACCTATGTGTCCCTCAGCAGATTTAGAGAGTAAGAAAGAAGACAGTGGTTTTTTTTGAAGAGCAGTCAGGAGAGTGGAAGTAGTACATCTCATCCCATGGTCTGAACTTCATCACTTTCTGGGTCAACAATCCACAAGGGCCAATCCTGTATCTTACCTGCCTGTGCTATGCAAGTGCTAGAGCTATGTGTGCAAAACTCTAGGGCAGGCTGCACTTCTAAAGATTTCTAGGGCAAGGTAGAGGGCTGGCTCACATCAATTTTCAGGAAAACACAATAATCTAAGCAGAACCCATGTAGAGGTGAGCACAGCAACACACGCATTCCTGTAATCTCAGGCCTCCTACATGAGATGCAAGGCAGACACAAGAGAATCACTAGAAGGTGGCAAGCCAGCAAATGTGGTACATACCATAGTGACAACAAAACACACTTTCTCTCAAACAAAGCAGAAGGTGATGACTGACACCCAAGGTCTCCCTCTGACCATCCCTCAGTCACCATGGCATACATGTGCCTGAATACATACATACAAACTTGAAAATCCCTTAATAAAAAATTAAAAAACACCTCTATTATGCATTTTAAATTATCTCAAAGATGATACACATATATTTATGCCAATTTACCTCTGATTTATAAATGTGTGTACCATGTAATAGTGTAAATAGGCATCTTGGGCTCAGGATTGTCAAATAGATATATCACAAGCATGAGTATATAAAATCTATCTCCCTCTTCCATTCAACTTTATCATATAACTCTAGTTCATATACCTCTGGAGTATATCCCTGCAAATAAAGTCCAAATACTTGTTAATATTAAATAGATTAATAAGCAATGATTCTGGTAGACTGTGGAGATTGTGTTCAAAATGCTACATCATTGCTTCATATGTACTGTGACTTTGAATCTGTAATTTTATTTAACTTGGACAAAGTTACGATGTATACTTCTTAGATACTGCCTAAATAACTAAAGTCCAAATAGGTCAAGAACCTGGTCATAAGCTATTTGGTCAGCATTACTGGGCTAAACTATGCTATCCCAAAGTCAAAAAATGAAGTTCCAAATCTCAGTAATTTAAAATGTAACTATATTTTGAAAAAGTCTTTAAAGGGCATGAAGCTAAAATAAAACCTACAGAGTAAGTCCTAATCCAATCTGGCTGAAATCTTTATAAAATACAAACTAAGGACATGGAAATATAGAAAGGGAGGGATGGAGGGAAAAGAAAGGGAAGAAAGGAAAGAGGAAGCATAGAAACAAGGAGAACAAAACCATCCATAATCCAAGAAACATGGCCTCAGATGAAACCGACCACCACTTTGACACCTGACTTAGGGTTTCAACCCTTCAGGAGAGTAAGAAACAGGAGAATGATGACTTTAGATTTGGAGGAACTCAGTCTGTGTTATTTTTTGCAAGTCCTAATAAGCTATTAATTCATAAACTAGATTTAATGATGTCTGGATTCAGAATGAACTGTAGCTCAAATTTCCATAAACAAACTCAGCTTGCTAGAGCTCTAATATTTAGAGTAATTTAGGTAATTCTCATTATGCCATCTGTTAGTTGAGGTCTTGCAAGAAGGAAGTCACAATGCAACATAAGTTGTGCAAGCATTTAATCAAGGGAAGTAGATGTCAGAGAGAATTGTAGGTAAGCCTGGAGGAGTTAAACTATGATGAAAGTCTGACCCCAAGTGAAAGATGGAGAAAGAAATTGGTGGATATGGTCTCAACCACTAGACCATATAATGGCAGTCCTCTTAGGAGCTTAGGAAACAAGCTAGCTTTGAGATGAGTCTCATTGTCTACACAGATAAGTCTGTCCTTTGTCCTCCACAGACTTAGTCATTCTCCAGAAGAATTTGTAGGAGACATGGCCACAATACAAAAATATGCACGAATACAGCAGCTACGAATTGCTCAGCTACAAGTTTGTACAGGGATATAGGCCAGTGAGTACTCATAGGCATCTTATCTTCTAATTACATGACAATAGGAAGTATTCTGGATTTCCAGAGATGAATTATGTTGATAACAACGTAAGGAGTTAGTATATACAGTCATAAAATGCTTGCAGAATATGTGAGCATGTTGAGGGCTTGAGAACAGTTAAGGAGCAAAGGAATATAAAAGCAAGTAAGTAACAGTAGAGGAATAACTATACCCCTTTCGTCAGCAAATTTGCAAAACAGTCAGAGTTGTGTATGCAGAAAGTCAAATATACAGTTAACAATAATCTCTGAAAGGTTGTTTAATATTATGTATATTATCAATGTATATATCTTTAGTTTCTTTGCTTTAACATTATGTACACATGTTTATGTGTGTGCATGTGCATACACATGTGGAAGCCAGAAGTCATCATTCACCAAGAGCCCTTACTCTGACTCTCTCCATCTAATTTTTTAAACACGTTCACTCATTGAATCTGAAGCTCACCAACTCACCAGGGATCCGGCTGTCTTTGACTCCCACCCTCACTTCATTCCCAGCCCTTAGGGTTACATGCGTGCACTGCCTCACCCAGCTTTTTAGGTAGATGCTGGGTAATCGGAAATAAGGTCCACAATCTTGTTCTGCAAACACTTTACTGACTGAACGATCTCACCAAGCCTGAATTTAAGTTATTTTGAGTGTACTGAAATAACCGATAAGATTATTTATCAAAGATTATATATCAATACTGTGATCTAATGGATAGTATTTCTCGGGAGGGTAATGATTTTATTTGGAGTTACAATTTTAAGAAACTAGATCATAGCAGAGCAAATGCAATATAATATTCTAAGACTCTCTCAGGTTTAGAAAACACCAACATGATGAATGGTGTGATTCTGATCTAACTGTCCCATGATTTTATTAAATGACAAAATCAATGCCAAAACTAAAAAAAAAAAAAAAAAATAGCTGTTATTGAATTGAAATGGAAATTTGACCTCTACAAGACACCATTTTGGCTACCCTGTCATGACAGCGTTTTCCTTATTAATTTAAGTAAACTTTAATATTCCTTCCAAACTTAATATTTTATATTTTAAAGGTGTTAGATTCTGATGAGCTCATTTTTTTTTTGGTAATTTTCGAAAGCCTATGGCATGTCAGATGTCTTATTCCAATACTGCAGGAATTTTGAGACTCCCTTTGTTTAGGGGACAATCAAGTCATATGACTATGATACTGCGCATGGAGGAGGCAGGGTTTGGATGAAGAGCTAGAAACACTGAACATAAGTTTTCTTCAGTCACAAAGGGATGGGGAGGGAGTCCTGAAGAGGCAGTGAGGTGTCAGAATTTGTGGATGAGTGTGTGGAGCAAATGCAAGCGTTATGAGTGACAAGCTCCTGGAGACCAATGGGTAAAGCAAAAAGTGGTATGTAATTTTTATCTGGGAAAATATATTAAACATAAATTGGGTCATTTTAGCCATTTAAGCATATAGTTCAGTGACATTAAGTACAGGTACAGTGACAATATTGAGCAGCCATCATTAAAATAACTCAAACTAAAGCTCATATCCACTACTTATTCCCATTGATAGCTACAATTCTCTCTGCCTGAGTGAGTTTTATTCTAAGTATCTGAGATATTTAAAAAAAACAGATTTAATATATTTGGCTTTAGTTTCTAACCTAATACAACTAGTACAATGTTTTAAGCATTCATCTATATTATAATAATTTTGAGAATGCCATCCATTTTTAAGATTGATAATAGTCTAGTGTGTTTATATTATACTGCTTATCTTTCTTTCTGAAAACCATTTTGAGGCCAGTTTAGGCTTCTTTCGTGATAAACTAGCTAGGAGAAAATTCATCCAGTGTTTTTTCAATTATGCCATAGAAGCAAAGTGCTGAAATTAGATTCTCAATGTAATAAGCAAAAGCATTAACACATCCAAAGAGACATCTGTTGAATATAGCGATAGACTGAAACAGGGGCTTTCTCAACAGCACTTTGGAAAGAACATTTTAATGTGACTACTGATTATTCTTTAAGGCCCTCATTAGGCTGAGTTTTGTAGGCTTGGAGACAGTGAAAACGAACTTCACATTGTAAATGTGTTTTTATACCTAACCAAGAAATACAAGCATTCAGCAGAGATATGTGTGCCTATAGATTTGGTGACTGAGAACGTTTTCTATAAATCTGAATTATAAATGATCATTTATAATTCAGAAGCAGGTGCAATGCAAGTGTGCCAAGCTGTTGTGATGAGAAGTGTTATTTCCCCAAAGTTGGCCCAAAATAATGCCGTTTATGAGAATATGGAAAAGTACTGATAGAAACACTCATGTGCTCTGAGTATCCTAAGCATTTAAAGACTTTTAAAACAATGGCAACTTGAGAACAGGATAGTTACAATTAAGACAGATCAGAACTTTCAGGAATAAGAATTGAGTGAAGTCTTGAGGGATCCCAAGGAAAGCAAACACACCTCTTGTAATGTAACCAGAACATAGATGTGGTAGAAGCAGTCTTTCTAGAGTTAATGAGGAAGAACAGCAATGCTAGGTTAGTGCTCCACAAGACAGCAAAGGAGCCAATTATTTTCATTTATTGAAGTGGCTGCATTTTATTCCTGTTCCCTTAGCTATCCCTAATTATAATCAAAGTTATTATTCATCTTTTTGCCCAATTATATCTTTACTGTGCATTTATTGTTGTTACACATTTCATCTGGAAATAGTTTTAAAATTAAATTAGATAAATATTAACCTAAGGTTATATGAAAAGATGATCCATCCAAAAGTCATTTTAAAACTAATTTCATGAATCTTAAGCTGATGGAAGTAATACCAATCTAAAATTCGTATTATTTTTAAATAAAAATCCATGTGTCTATTAAGAGTGACTCAACATTTACCTTCTAGTTTATTAAATTTGTATAATTTAGTCTATTTTTTTAGCCACAGTGTTTTTCAAAGACTATAGACTATCACAAGGCATAAAATATAAGTTAAAGAAAAGGAAACACATGGGTATGCTGATGTAAGGGGGCACTAGCTTATACTCTACAATCTCCAAGAGAAAGAAAGAAGAAGAGGGAGAGGAAGTATTCATGCACACAAGTGTTTATAGATGACAAGAAAGTCATAACCTGAATTCTAAAAAAAAATAAAAATGAATGTGTTAAAAGAGGAATAAAGTGAATTTCACTTACATGAAGAAAGTAAAATCTGTAAATGTAAAAATCTAAAATAAAATGAAATCTGTCATGTACAGAGACTTAGATTATGAAACAAAAATCATTAAAATTTTAACATAAATGCCATGTTTCACATTTGTCATTTCAGTGTGCACACAGTGTGCTGTGTGCTGAAATCAGTTTGGAGATATGTCCATCTTGTGTACATTGGAATTGATCTCAGGATATGTTGTTCTTGCAAGTCTAGTAATAAAGGCGACCTCATTAGTCTGTAATTTTTCCCCAGTTTTGCACCCGAAGCAGAATTCTCTTGTATGATCACTTAACTTGCTTGCAAAACTTTTTTCAAATGCAATTTTTGCTATTTCCCAAAACCAAATCTACCATGTAAAGGTTATGGATTTTCCTGGCACTGAACATTCAAAAGAACACACCATGAATCCGGTGGGCACTTGCCATTGGGAATTTCACAGGACGCTATGCACTTCAGTAGGATCATTAGATTAAGTGTGCAGCTCCTCCAGGGACTGATGCAAAATGCACTCTTTTTCACTTACCAGTGTAATTTCTCTTGCAGTTAAAAAAAAATTAAATCAGGTGCATCAATTTATAGCCACACCTGTATGCTTCCCATAAAGACCAGGGCAGTGTAGACATGTTCCTGTAACAGCAAATCACAGGACATTCCCATTGTTTTCTCTTTGTTGTAGTAATAGTGATTTCTGTGTCCCTTATGGCTTCTAATTTCTTCAAGACCTGTATTCTTCATAAGAGACAGAGATATGTATAAGAAGCAGTAGGGAAGAGACTATAATTGTCCTTCTGGGTCAAAGCCTACAGTTAGGTTATGCCTGTTACTTCCTAGGAAGCTGGGCATGATCCAGAAAATCATGTCTGTCTTTGAACATCAAAGCTCATTATTTTGTTTGAAAAGCAGTCCTTAGTATTTCCTTAACATGAGAACGCACTGAGGCAAAGCAGTTTTCAAAGAGGCTAGAGTTAGAGTACACTGTAGGTTTCTGAAAATATGTAGCCCAGTGACTTTGTCTGCAGTTTTACTAACTATTCATAAAGATGTACTTCCATCCTAGGGAGGGAAACAGAAACAGTGATACCTTTTGTAGATGGTACTGATGTACAATAAATTAGAGAAGGTATGCAAGAGAGAAGCTGATAGACTTCAGTGAACTGTAATACAGATAAATGCAAATCTGCAAAAGAGAATGGATATGATTGTGATTCCCTACATGTACAGAAAAGAAGTGGATGATCGATGTTTAACACAAAAAAGTAGAGAAATTTGCCAAGAACAAATAAAATCCATGAAAATTCTACCAGATAGCAGTTCCCATGCATAGTCAAGGCTCAGAATAGAATGTGGTGAAATTAACCCTCAAGATGATATAACATTATCTCAGAACTTTAGTCATTCATTATCATTATTATACTTATTATCTAACATGTACCACTAACTGAGCCAAATATTGAGTATACATTGTAGATAATATACATTTGAAGATAATATGTATATTGAAATTATGTTTAGGATCATGATATGTGTAAAAGTAACTGCTTGTGTGTTCTACAACATCTCATATGTTTGATTGGATTTGAGATTTTCACCTGTGAAAACCAGATCAGTGAATGAATTCTCTTACCTTCCTTGGTTTATTATGAACGAGGCTACATCTCCTCCTTCATCACTTCTGAAAGGAGCTGCTGGGTGTCTGTTTTCACGTTCGTGTGTGTGTGTGTGTGTGTGTGTGTGTGTGTGTGTGTGTGTGTGTGTGTGTTTGCAATACAGTATATATTTTGCAAAATGTACAAGGCAGTCAAGAAATCTTGTGATGCTGATTTGGAGCAAAAGATGAAAGGAAAAATGGGTGTCTGAGTCCAAAGTACTACAGAAATACTAAATCATTTAATGTTCTTGCATGAAGTATTCAGTGAGTATCACCTTGTATTTTTCAAAAAGGAAAATTCCAATAACTAAAAGATCTATTTATATTTATTTTAACCCATAGTACTATTAATTTTGTAAGTAAATTTTGATTTTAAAGAAGACATTTTATATCACAGAACAACTCTTTGGCAATCAAAAAACTCTGGTTGCAACCAAAATCTTTAAAGATATAATGACCTCCCCAAATCATTTTTCAACTTCCCACATGAAAAAAAAAAAAAAAGATCATAGGTGGTATAAGGAAAGGATGTTTGGGGTGGCAATCCTAGAAAATAGAAGGTTTCTAAGGCAAATTCTTTAACAAAACATACCTCAGATAACTGGGTATGATTTTTCTTTGAAGCTAGAATGGGAAGGGCTAGGTCCAGCCCCAACTTGGTATGCCAGTCTGTGTTGACTTCCCAAAGGAGGCCTTACCCTCTATGAGGAGGGAATGGAGGTGGGATGGGGATAGGTAGAGGGGAGCAGGAGAAGAGGAGGGAGACAGAACAGGGGTTGGTATGTAAAAGGAAAAAAAAATTTAAAAAAAAAATAACCCACTTCTCTCTTCCAATCCTGCCTCCAATCCTCATTTCTGAGCAGTATTGCTTGATGGAAAGATTTTGGCAGGCACAATGTGCTTAAACAGGTTTGTAATCATCCTAGATAGGAGGAGGGCATTTTATTTCAGACTAGGAGCAGACTATGAAGTGGAAGAGTCATTAGAAACAAAACCAGATAAGCTCCAATTAAACTAACTGCTCACTGGCAAACCCCAGATGCCTTGGAGGACAGCTTTGCTTAACTAAGGTTTACAAAACAAACAGGCTGGTTTCAGGGGTCCATTTGGAATAGCCCATCAAAGAATGACTCACAGTTAGTTATTTTGGTTAGATCACTTCTCATTTATTGTCCCCTGGGCAGTGGGTGGGGATGGGGGGTGGGGAGGGAGGGCTGTAGGGAATCAGGACCACTCTGTGGCACCACTGTTTTCTTCTGACATAATTACTGAGGAATTCAGGGAATCACTAAGTTCAGGTCTCTTAGTTGTATTTTAGAGCCTGGCTGCATAGGGATGTATTTCTTTCACTAGCCTCGCTTTCACAATGACTTTCTGTAAACCCTAGGACATGATTACTGTTACTCCTAAGATCAGTCCTTCCCAGTCCTTTGTTCTTTCATGGATTTTTTTCTTGTGAGGTATATCTAGTTTTTGAGATAACTCACTTTCGCTTTTCTGTCTTCTACAAAGAGTAAAAACGCTGTTTACCCATTGGTTCCAGCCAGGGATCTTTGGAAGCCACCATTGCCAAACTCTAGTTGTTAGGACTTACTAGTCATTTAAGAATGATTTTAAAAGGCAGAATTTTTATTCTTGCTATTTATATTAATTATAAGTCCACTACTCATCATAATACACACTTACACTTTGGTCTGAAAGCCATACCTTTTACAGTGGAATACACACCTTATGCATCAGGAAGCCTTCACGGGGATTACCCGGAAAATCACATGGCATATTTACAGGGACATTAGCCTTCAAATAGAAAGGAGACTTTGCTCTGGGAACTTTCCAAACTAAATTTACATCCAGGTGTTATGTTTCATTGAGAGTGTGCACCATATTCAAAATATAGATCATTAAAGGCTGCATGTAAATTTCAGAAAAATTAGTGTCAGGAGAAATACATAGTATGCTGAAGAAGCTGCTGAGATTAAATAAGAGGGAACCCAAGGTACCTATCAGAAGACCTGTTCTTCCTTCACACATCAGGTCATGAAAAAAAAATACAGATGCCAGATTCCTCAAATTTGAACATTTCATTTTGAAATGAAATGTTATCAAACCATATTTGTTGAGAAATTCATCATCAAATTCATCCAAACCTTTAGCATAACTTGAGAAGTTATTTTGTCTGATCCTTTAGGTAAGTTATATATTGAAAAATGATATAGATAGATAACTAAAGATATGATGTACTCATGAGCTTTATTAAGTAAGTATTAATACATTATCAACTACTTGTCAATTAAGTAGGCAGAATTAAAATAATTCAAGCTTGCTGTGACTAGGCATATCAGTCTTTATTCAAAAAGCACTTCAGTAAGTGGGAAATGTGGATGATCCAAAGGAACTCATTAGCTTTACCTGAACCATACATATATCATCAGTGATCATATTCTCCTGGATATTTGAGCAAGATATAATTTACCGATCAAATGACTGGGAACTTTTAGCTTGCAGTGGTCATGAACTGAACCATTCCATGTGACCAGACTGTTATCAGGAGAACATCATCAAATCATTCTAGACATCTGACCTGCAGTTAACAGAATCCCAGGACCACTGGTGTTTTACAAAGAACATCCCACTTTAGTATATGATTAATTTCCACAATA
This sequence comes from Peromyscus eremicus, assembly GCF_949786415.1. NCBI lineage: Eukaryota > Metazoa > Chordata > Mammalia > Rodentia > Cricetidae > Peromyscus > Peromyscus eremicus. The sequence continues at coordinate 42,501,464 of NC_081426.1, read as the reverse complement.
GGCCTATACTTAACATGGAAGGACCTATACATTAGTTATTCAGATGTACTAATAAGATATTGGTAAGCCAGAGCCAAGTAACACCTTGATGATCCCTCTGCTTCCAGAGTTGTTTCAACTCTCTCTCTGTTTCTTCCCTGATTCCTTTTCAATGTGTTCACATTCATGCTTTAGCCATTCCCTTTTACATAGTCCACCATCACCACTTAAAATTTTAAAATCCCAATGAAACCGAAAAACAACCATTTTAAATTCAACATCCAGTGTCTCATGCAGTTGTGCTTTTATCTCACTGCTCTTTTGGAGCAACAACACTCATATTATAAGCCTGAAGTTGACTTTTAATTTAATGGGAATCTGCCTTACTTCTAGTTTTCAGTAAGTATGGAAAGTTTTCTCTTCTTTTTCAGTTTCTTGACACAGCCTTTTCCTCTCTTCTTAACTTCTCAGTTCTTTCTCATTTTCACTAACAATTATCTTTCTGGTAACTGTCCAGTACTCTGCTCTTGGTCAGCTGTACTCCTGCCTTGGGTCATCCTGCACACACACTCTCATGGTTTGAACACAGTGCCATGGTAAACTATCTAGATATCCCAACAGTTATGATAAAGTAAACATTATGCTAGCTTCACTAATTCTATATGGCCAAATTCATTCTTTCTTCCTCTATCTCATCCATCAGTTTACCAGGCAATAAATTTGGAGTCATCTTTATACTCTTTATTATTTAATCAAGCAATCAGCCACAGTTATTGTATACCTCTAAAGCATCTCTTGAATTTTCCCCTCCTTAATTCATTGCTAGTTCAGTTGACTGCACAGGCTTTTCCTTCTGATGCCCGAATGTTACAGTTCTAAATAATATCATGTCTTTAACTTATGATGATGTACCTCTCTTCTTTCCCACACTTTTTAAGATCACCCGATAGCCAAGAGGAATGAAGATACAAATCTGATCATATCACTGTCTTCCATGAATTCTTGAATAACTTTTGATGAGTTTCAAATGTCATAGAGTGGCACAGCTGGCTGATGTGATTGGGCTCAAGGCATATCACACCAGCCCCATTTGTAACTGCTCACCACTTTGAACTAACTCATTTCCAATGCTATGGAGTTTCTAACAGTTCCCCCAAAACGTATCATATCATATAGCTCTAAAGTTCCATATCTTTCATTAGGCATCACCTCTGCCCCGAATTCTGGCCTTAACCTTATAAATGAAATAATTCTTGCTAATCATTTAAGACTCTGCAATACCATATGACCCTAGATGATGGGTGTGCATAATGCTCGATGTGGCTGCTTGTGAAAAGAAGCTGCCATGTCTATTTAGTAAGACAACAGCAACAGCACCCACTTAGATGGGAAATAACATATCTTGGGCTCCTCACTATTCAACCACTAATTTGGAAAAACTATATGTCCCTGGAAAAATCACTCCACTACTGTGGTTTTAAACTTCTGTTTGCCTTTAATAAACAATTAAAGTAAATATTCTCCAAATTCTCTTTTGCTTCTATTTTCTGTGTCCTTTCTCCAGGAACAACAACATTTCAGAATTGTCAATAAATCAGCAGTGTAGTACAACTACAAGCCTTGTTGTTTATTGATCATTCCCAGGTAAAGTGGCTTTTATATTAAATCAATACATGTGTTAAATGTATTCAAAGTAATTGCTTTATATACTTAAAGCAAACAGTGCCCCTAGAAATGAGAACTTCCTAGCCCCACCTTGTGGACCCCAGGGTTACTTTCTGTTTTCTCTTCCTTGATGAAACCTACCAGCTCTGGAAAGAGAAAGCAGAAAGGAAGGAAGGGGCATGCACTTTATACTCTGTCCCAGACTCACATCTTATCACTGTCATTAACTTCCTTTGTGATATTAGCAAAGTTATATAACTATGTTCCTTCACTATTAAAGTGGGTGCAAGTGCTACTGTGGGACATCAGTAGATCAAACATATGTCAAACTCAAGACAGTGTGTATGAACAGTGGTGACATTCAGCTGTTATACTAATTAGGAGAGAGAAAAATAGGCAAGAACGGTTGCTAAGTTTTTCTCAATAAGGAGGCATTTATACCACTGTTGGTAATGGGGAATCAATGTTATATTCTTGTGTTGGCTTAAAAAAAAATTCAGATATGAGTTGAATTTACTGATTTGTTTTACAGACAACAAAGATAAAGGTCAGGGATGTCAAATGACTCATCCCAAAACAAGTTGCCACCACCTGATACTCCAGAGACTTGAACCTATGCCTCTGGGACTAAATGTAGTCCCTTTCGTTGGAACCACTTTAATGTTGGCTTCTATCAGAATCACCCATAACACTGCTGAAGCACTGATTGCTATGCTGACCCTTGAGAGTTTGATTCAGTGGGTCTGGAATGGCCAGGGACTCACACTGTGAAAATGTGCCATGTGTTGCTAATGTTGTAATATGAATTGTGCTGCTGCAGATAAATGCATTCTGAACTGGTTAGGAAATGTTCTCAGCTTTCTTAGACATGTCACCTGTAGAGACAGAAAGGGTATGAATGCCGAAACTGCATGTCTTGTCTAATTCCTATTGCATTTTGTATGGGGAGGCACTGAAAACGTCATCATGTGCAGTCCTTTCCCTTGCTGGCTTTTGCCAGCATATGCTTAGATAAGAATATAAATTTCTGAAAAATCATAGTCCCAGATTTATTTGATAAAAATTGCAGTTTGCCTTGGCTGATGTGTGTGCAGTCATACTTAGAGCTTACAGAATGCTCTGTGAAAGCTGTTGTGTCTGAGATGAGAAATTGGCTTATGGGAATCATCATTTACTTTGTGCAGGGGGAAACAGTGCTGCCTTTGTATTTCCAAGGAGAAAGAAAAATATAGCCCAGTGCCTTCTGCAAAGATGAAGCACGAAATGAGTGGAAGGAATCAACAATGCCATCTATTTATCTCCTCCGAGAAGAGGGCAACATGGCCTATTCCTAATTTTGTTTGTTAAGTGTGCAGTGAGGACTCCCTGCTCAGGCTTCCAACTCTTACATCTGCACAACCTGCTAGAAAGGGCTTTAAGGAACTTGAAAGTGAAATTACCATTGGTAAAATTGTTTCTGAGGAGACTAGCCTTTCACTTGGTGCCCAGAGGAAAGAGAGGTGAGAAAACAAATAGGCAAGCAAGGCAAGGAGAAGTCACTGTCACAGACTTCAGATTCAATTAGATCCCAGCTCTAACAAGTGTCTCTGCAAAAGGAGAAGCCATTTTTAAACCGCTCAGTTTCCTTATTACTATTAAGTACAGATAATATACAGCTCACAGTGCAATCCTGACGGATAATGAGGTACGTATAGGTGATTTGCCACCACCTTATCTTGAACAAAGAAGGCACTCCATAAATTCTTGTCTCTTCTTTCATTACCTCATTCCCTTTCTCCCACAGCCCCTGCTCTGCAGGAGGCAGCAAGCAGCTGAAAAGGTGCCACTTAAAAACCCTACTTTTCTCATCCTTCAATTAGGTAAAAAAAAAAATTCTGCTCCACCCAGCTCCAATATGAAATCTCCAGGGTACCTCTCTGCACTTAGAAACATCAGGTGCTCTCCACTTCAGCACCCACCTTCTAGGCAGGGCAGGTTGATCATGTTAGCATTCCAAAACCTTAAGTTACTTTGAGTATGTTTTAGTTTCTCCATTAGCAATATCTCATGAAATTCAATTGTGTATTTTTTCCTAGAGAAAATTTGGAATCATTTTATTTATTTACACTTCAATACTGTATATACAAGAGTGATGTATTACCCCTATTTATGTTCATTAAAGGTGGAATAAAGTGTAATTGTGACAGTGAATATTTATTAGTTTGCATAGATATTTTACCAACTGTCATCGCATCATAAAAACAAAAAAAAGAAAGAAAGAAAATAAAAACACTGACTGCATGTCAAGTTTGCCCTTGATGCTGGGGACCATGAATGAAGCTGACAACAATTCTGCCTAATGGCATTTAGAGTCAAGTGAGAAAAGCCCACGAGTGAAGGCAATGCATCGTCTATATCACTGTGTTAAGGGATAAGGAATATGAAGGAGATTTATTTATTTATTTATTTATTTATTTATTTATTTATTTATTTATTTATTTTTGGTTTTTTGAGACAGGGTTTCTCTGTGTAGCTTTGCGCCTTTCCTGGAACTCACTTGGTAGCCCAGGCTGGCCTCAAACTCACAGAGATCCGCCTGGCTCTGCCTCCCGAGTGCTGGGATTAAAGGCATGTGCCACAACCGCCCAGCTCTGAAGGAGATTTAAGGAGCTGGGTTAGAATTGGAAATACAAGACTGCAGTTTTGACTAAAGTACCTTCCAGGCTTACCAAATTCAAGGTCAACAGATCTCTGAGTACAAAGGCCCTGAAATGGAAGTGTGCCTACTATAATCAAGGCACCATAAGGAAATCTGTGGGGTCAGTGTGAGGAAAAGTCAGAATAATAAGAGATGAAACCAGAGAGTTGTCATCTCATACTCCATTGTAAGTGACATCTTATTTTTGTTGTTGCTGTTCCCTTTTTTATTAATTGTTTTTATACAATGTATTTTGATCATGTTTCTCCCTTTCTCCACCCCTTCCAGGTCCCCTTCCCTTCCCCATCCAACCTGGTCTATGTATTCTCGCTCTACCTCTCACTCTCTTTCAAAAAGGAAACCAAAAATCCCCAAGAAACAAAAATAAAAACCAATCAATACAAAAATACTCCACAAAAGCTGGGCGGTGGTGGCGCACGCCTTTAATCCCAGCACTCGGGGGAGGCAGAGCCAGGTGGATCTCTGTGAGTTCAAGGCCAGCCTGGGCTACCAAGTGAGTTCCAGGAAAGGCGCAAAGCTACACAGAGAAACCCTGTCTTGAAACCGCCCCCCCTAAAAAAAATACTCCACAAAAAACCCACAAGAATGGAAATAAAAATCAGACAAACTATCAATAGGACAGAAAGAAAAAAAAGCCCAAACAAAACATTTTTTTCTTTTCTTTCTTTTTTTTTTTTTTTAGAGTAAGACCTATTGGAGAATTTACACAGACACACCTCATGATGATTTGACTATATTTAAAAAGGATTTGCCCCGACCTTTCTCTCCACAGAATAGACTATGGGGAAGCAAGCACATAAGATGATCATTTGGATGCCTCAGCCAGGAAGAACAGGATGGGGGTTTTTATCTGAGGGGTCACAGTGAGATATTGGGAACTGACCAAACACGTTTTCTCATGGTTTATATGGGAGCCGCAGGTTCTCCTATACAGCAAGTCTGGAGTAGCTGCTGTTTACCTACCCGGGGAAGTCATCATCCTGAGAAAGCTGGAGGAGGTGGAAATAGTCTACCCAGCAAAAGCCAAATGGTCACAACAAATTATCATATGATTTCATGTAACCTACTGAATTCTCCTTTGTACCGCTCCTTGAAGACTGCATGCTTACTAACACATGCTTTGGCTCCCTTGTTGGTACAGAACTACACACATCACTTTATCATCTGGTTATCCAGTCATTACTTTACAAATAACCTCTTTCAACTGGAGATTGAAGGAAAACATCATCCTGTAGTCCTTTCTCTTCTATCCCTCACAGTTAATTGCTTATAGAGCCTATTGGTTCAGTTGCTTCTGTATCTCTGTGTTCAGCCTACTCTCCTCATGTAGTCTATGGCATTCCAATTCACTTCCTACCTGGCTTCCTGAAAGCTCCTTTTCCTTAGTCTCTTTGCCTTTAGTTCACTAATCCTCATACCTTAACCCCAACCAATTCTGAATATACAGCAGCCATAATGACTTGTCCAACTTGATGGTCTGTTTACAACTAACTATTCAATGGTCCCCCAGGCTTCTTAATGTTAAGAAAGAAAACCTAATGCTCTTAATGGCCTTCAAATAGCCTTTCTGGCTGGACCTGCCTATGGAACTGCCACATACCTTGAAGTAGAATATTTTCCTGAGACAACTCTTCTTCTTTGTTGTCTTTCCCAAAGCAATCTTATATGGGAAAATGAGCTGTTGCCATGTTTTAGAAAGTGTGCTTTCTCCCATGGTCATAAGCTCCTTTGCCCACTTTCTCCTTACATGTAACATATTTTCTCATCTTTTGCTACCCATGTTCTTCCTTCATATGGCAGCTGCATTGAGGCTTCGTTCTAGGTAATCTGAGTAGTTTCAATTGTGACTGATGTTTTCAATGAGTTCCAATGCTGAACAACTTTTCCTCTTGGTGGAACATCTCACAACTGCTTTCCCAGTTCTGCATTCCCTAGGGGTCTACTGATGCCCAGAGAACAAGAGCTACCTCAATTATATATTGCTATACACCACTAGCACTTTTTGAATTGCCTTGAGTAGAATGCAAAATCATAAGCAGTGTATAATTGATCCCATGAATTATGTAACTAAACACACTGGTTAAAATATTCAGCATCCTCTCTTGAGTATCTGTTTGTAAAATCTTCCTAATCTTATTTATATCTAAGGCCATGACCTTATACTCTGTCACTGAAAATGCACTGGTATATTGGAAAAAAAAGAAATGTAGAAGAAAAGTCTAGGATTCTGCTAATTAAAACTTGAAGACTACTACAATAGACCCAATTAAGATAAACTTCCTCTTATCTTTTCCTTTAAACATACAAATACAAGCAATAATGATATGAGACAATAAACCTAATAAGGTATCTATATTATGGCTGTAAGCATTTACTGTGTTACATTTGAACATGCCTTTAAACATTATGTTTTCTCTTACCTGCTTGTCCTTTAATCACATGCACATATAGAGAGACCTATAAGGAGCCCTCATGCATTAACTTGTCTACAACAAATTGGCCCTAGGTTACAACGTAAGTTGAAAGATGGTAATATTTCTATGTTTGATACAATGGGCCATTACTTCTTTGTCTTGATTCTCATGAAACAGCATTTGCTAAACTTTCTGTGGACCTCTCTCATGACTTCTGCCTGTGCCCATTTATCTACTTTTTCTCCTGAGAAGGACATTTATTTGGTTTCCCTCCTGTGTACATCTTTGCTATGAATTCTGCATTCACCCATGTCACTTCAGTTATTACCATTATATGAGGGGCTTAATCTCTAACTCTGACTCTTTTCTCAAGGCATGGATCCACATTTTAAATCATCAGCTAATCTCTCCTTGGATTCTCTTTTTCCCAAATATAATATTATTCACCTTCACAGAAGGGATAGAGTGGCTATCTGGATAGTCACGCCTAGAGGTGGTGATCATAGGAGTGTGTTCCCAGTGCTCTCATTTACTAGGTGACCTATCAACACATAGAGATTGAGCTAAGGGTTTGCCTGACTCCGAATACAACAAACAGGATCATCCTGTTTGATGCTTGAAAGTTGGAGGTGAATACATGCACTGATAGAAATAAGCACTGTAAGGTTAGCTGAGATAGATGGGGGACTGCCACTCAACTAAATGAGTTCCTCTGTTCTGCTGCTTTCTAAGTCTTGATGCTTCCATCCTTCTTCAAATTCATGAGTTAGCTCAACTTATTTTCAACATATCCAACCACGTTATACATTTCACTAATTAGTACCAGTGAAACTCTGGCAAGCAATTGCCCTTTGTTTTACAACCAGCTAAGATGCTGCTTGATGTCTGCTGACTTCAGCCTGAGTTTCATAATCTTTTGTTAGCTTCATTTTTCCATCTGTGTGACTGATGGTCTCTACATCAGATTGGGAACAGCCTATCTACAGGGCTTCTGTCCTCTTGCTTCTTTTATCTGTTCTCAGGTTGTTGTAGTTGACTTTAATTTTTACTATAACTATATGAAGCAAAAAGGGCACAACTATATGTGTCTTATTCACCTGGACTGCTCATTGCATCTTTATTAAACTTTCTTATAGATATGTGAGGCTTATCATCTTGGCTCCATCATATGTTAAATCTCTTGGGTTTCATATTAAGTGCAAGTCTAGAAGGGGAGGTAAAGGAGGTACACATACTGCTGGTTCCAAAAAGATGATGAATGTGCATGAGAAAGTAGGTTTAATGTGCAATGGGATTTCAGAGGCAGCAGCAAAGAGAGAGGTTAGAAATCAGCAGGAGGGTTGGTGGAAAGAGAATTGCTAATCTCAACTTTGGACTGTTGCTGATAGAATCCATGTGGTATACATGTGAAGCCCTATATGAGAAAAGGAATTCATCTTCTGCCATGTAAACATTCAACCACTCGTTATGGTAACTCTATCACCAGCAAGCTCTTTTCTAGGTGCTAGAGGCAGCATGATGTCACCAGTTACTAAGAGGGCAGCATACAGGTAGCATCTATACAAATAGAAGAGATAGAAAATGAATATGCTAAAATTTTTTAAAACTGGATGAATTCAGAAAGAGTGGGGAATGCTGCGCAAACAGAAGTACTGGCATTTGATGGAGTGTAACTGGGCAACAGTGACACAGAGTAATTTGCATGGAGTTGATCCTGTAAGCATGTGATGAGAAAAATTAGAAAGGGCACAAATTTGACAGAGGGGTCACTGTGTACAGAGAGACTCTGAATCACAAAGGCCAAAATAGCAATCATCTTGATTGACTCCAAAACCTGAAGGATATATATATATATATATATATATATATATATATATATATATAGAGAGAGAGAGAGAGAGAGAGAGAGAGAGAGAGAGGGGAGAGAGAGAGAGAGAGAGAGAGAGAGAGAGAGAGAGAGAGAGAGAGATGGACAGACAGAGAATCAGAGACAGAGAGACAGAGAGTGTAGTCTGTAGTAAAACTGGACTGAAATGTTACTAAGAAGGACCCAGAACATAGTGGGTGTGGTGAGAAATCCACATGCAATTAAGAGCTACCAGAGGGCTATCAGTATGGAATTTACACAAAGAACATTCATTTCAACTTGGCTGCTGTGAAAACTGTACAGGTGCGAATGTGACTGTAGCCAGCCAGGTGTTTGTTACATGGCAGCTTGCCACATGTAGCTCTGGAACATAGCAAGGGTCATGTTAGCATATTAGTAAGAGTGATCAGGTACAACTTATGTTTTTGAGGTGGAGCCACCAGGGTGTGTTGACTGCATAATAACAGGATGGCCTGGGTGTTCCACCATATAGTGAACACTGAATGAATAATGGTTAAGTCATTAAGAGGAAGGGTTGAGTTGCCATTCTTGGTCCAAAGCAGACTCCATGTACTTTCTGATAGATGTCCATCTCTCTTCTTTCCTGCTCATTTGCTGCCTCTGGAATCTCTCTACACTTTAAACAGATCTTCTCATGCACACTAACCTTGGTGTCAGCAATATATATATATATATATATATATCTTTAATTCTCCTTCTAGCCTCTAAGCTCTATGGTATTATTTTTATCTTTCACAGCTCTTGCATGTCTTACACATGGAACAAAATAAGTATGAGTTGTTCTGAGGAATGACTGGAAGCAGAAACGAAGTGAAGCAGAAAGTCAGTGAAGGAAGAGACCTTAGAGAAGTGGGTTACTCCTCAGTCTAGCCTCCCGGAACCCGAAGAGCTCTCCAGAGACTGAGCAACAACACAGCTGTAGTTGCTAAGCTCTGCCTCGATAGGAGGCTAAGGATGGAGTGTCCAAGGCAGGTTTGAGGCTGACGACCCACTGTGACTCTGGTTGGCTAGAAGACCAGGCTCTCCTAGCAGAAGCAGGTTCCTAGCTTGCTCTACCGCTTCCCAGCTTTGTAATGTGTGTCTTAACCATTCTAAATCACAGCTTCCTCATGTGTAAACGTGGATATAAAAGAAAGAGCTCCAATCTGGGTACTGGAAATCATTCTCATTGTTCTGACCAGGAGAGGACTTAACGTGCCCTCTGTCCTGCCCAAATGCTTTGACAGCACCAAATCCATCGGTTGCCCTGACAAAACTGTGAGTCAGGCACTGGACCAGTCCCCTGTTATGAATCACTAGCATAAAGCACCACAGCAACCAGCAAGAAAAAAAGCTCCCTAGACACACAAGAGAAGAAAAAAGAAAACGAAACATGGACAGGGAGCCAGAATTACCTGCTTGTTAAACCCAGTTTTTCTGCTGTTGTTGACCTGAATAAAACAAACCTTCATAGCTGCAATGTTCTCATTTTTAAAATAGACTGCTATAAGACACAATGAGACAAAGCCTATAAAAGTACAAATAGAGGCAAAACTACTCTAATAGCATTGGTACATGCAGATGTTGGCAGAGTTAAACTGGATTTTTAACTGAACTGTGTAAGAAATCAAGGTGGTATTCTTAGGACAAAGCATGCTGTCTCTAAAGAGAGTTCTCTGACCACTGGAAAAAGTCATGATGTCATGGCTTAGTACTGTCTCACATTCAGATGAATATGGTATGTGTGTGCATGACAGCGTGTGTGTGTGTGTGTGTGTGTGTGTGTGTGTGTGTCCGCGTAAGTGCAAGGTTATACGTGTGCCCATGATGTGCATCCATTATGATAGCAGAGTAAGACACAAGTCACCTTCTGTGACTCTATTCCTATAAAATGGCGTCTCTCACTGAACTAGAAGCTCATAGCTTAAGCTATGTTGACTGGCCAACAAGGTTACTGATATTTATTCCTGTGCCTGAAAATCTTTATGTAGTTGTTGGGTTTCAAACGTGGGACCTAATGTCTGCCAAGCAAATAATCTTACCAAGTGAATATCTGTACTACTCTCTACACTGCACATTTTAGCTGGAACTGAAAACATCTGTAGCTGAAGCGCTTAATTCAGTTCTAGTTTTATCTACCCTAGGATGTCTGAGACAGTTCATTGGGGTCTTGTGTGAGAGTTCTTTCTCCAGCTGAGAAATAACTGTGCCTCCACCATCACCTGTGATCCTCCTGGACACTGCATAAGAAGGAGTCTTATCATTTTCATATATATATTTTCATATATATATATATATATATATATATATATATATATATATATATATATATATCTCAGGGGATATTCCTGAAACTCACTTTGCTCCTAGACTTTTCTCCAGGTATGTCTGACCACTAGCATGAGAGAACAATGTTCTTCTGTCTGGGCATTGCCTTGTATACTCTCTAAATGGTTGAGTGTTCCTTTCCTAATATCTCAAAGTGTAAATATGAAAGTTCAGAGATAGGATGGCTAATTAAAGTTGCCTATTCCTTCTGGGAGACAATTATCTTTCTATGTACTACACATGTGTGCATGTGAGAGTGCACTCCTGCACACACACGTACATATACACTTTCATGAACCATTATCCCAATGAGCTTTCTTTTTCCTAATCCAGTAGAGTCACTGTGTGTAGATTGTACTTTAGACTATCTTCTTCCTTAAAGAAATGTTTCTTTTCAAAATAATTTTGGGATTACCAATCTTTGAATGGTCGGCAGAATAATAGTCCTCTAAAAATAACTACATCTGAATTTCTAAAACGTGGGGATGTTTTAGGTCATATAGTAAAGGGTACTTAGGTTTGGTGAAATTAAAATTGTCAGTCAGGTGATCATAAAGGAAGTACTATATTCTTTATTATTCTGTAGACCTGATATATAAACAAACATGGTGGCCAGGAATGCAGAACAGTTCATGTCTAAGTGATGATGCAAGGTGGAAAAGACTCACAGGATGATCACCCAGGAGGCCACCAAAAGCTAAGACAGCCTGGAACCTCTGGAAACTAGAGAAAGAAAGACAGTAGATGCTTGCTTTAAGCTTGTTCAAGTAATGCAGGCCACCGTTACCATAATTTTAGCCAGTGATAGCCAGTTCAGACTCTGGCTTCAGAATTTCAGATAATGAATCTGTGTTGTTTTAAGCAACAAAACATGGAGTAATTTGTCATAGTAGCAATAGAAAATGGATACAGCATTATCCATTTACAGCACTACAATCACAGAAAATAAGCAACCTGAGATATCAGTTGGGATGCTAAGTTTGAGGAGACAGGTCATGAAGATAATTCAAGAAGAAAGAGACCCTTTCCACTTCCCGAGCTTCTGCATTTAAAGCAGAAGAAAGGGCTGAACACATTTTTTTCTTTGCTGGTTTATTTTAAAATTAAGACTTGAGTGATTATGGATGAGTGATGAGTTAAGAACACTGACTGCTCTTCCAGAGAACACAGGTTCAATTCCCATGCACTTGGCAGTTAACAAACATCTGTAACTCCAATTTCAGAATATCTAACATCCTCTGCTGGTCTCTGCAGGCACTGAATGCATGTGATGCACAGACATACATGAAGGCAAAACCCTTGATACACACAAAAGAAAAACAAGTAAATATTTTTAAAAGTAAAACTCGGTCCATTTCCTCATTCGTAGGCAGCTCCAGCATCACTGGCTGCTACTTCACAATGGATCCTGGAAGCTATGCCTCCATTGATGCTCCTGAGTTACGATAGTCAACATTTAAAAGCAGTAACACAGAAACAAGTAATATTAGTCTATCCTTCATGACAACCTCACATGCCTTCATTTTGAGGTCAATTTCTCTGATGTTCTCTCTAGAATTTCATTCTTCTGTAGTGTGCATTTCTTTCCAGCTTGTGAAATAGCTGGTGTATATGTATTTTAACTCCTGTTGACATAGGAGGAAGAGGGCCAAAGTCCTGGCTGTGCCACCTTGCTATCAGGCCTCAGCCAATAACCCCAGAGAACTCACACTAAGAGAATCAATGTCAGCCATGACCATGACCCACTTCCTGCATCGCAGTGGACCTTCTCTAATCGTCCATTCTCTCAGTCCTCTGTTCAACATGAATGGAGAAGGTGGGCAGCTCTCAGCTCTGAGAGATAGGACATGACTCATGGGTTTCATTTACTCTGACACAACAGAACAGAAACAGGATCTCAATGATAACTACGTCTTTCTTCACACATGCTTGTATGTTCACTACCAATGGAGATGGCATAGGAAAAGTAGGGAGAGAAGGCAATTGGGAAAGAAGACATGGAAAACAAGAGGATTTGGAAACATTTTGAAAAAATAATTTTGAGGACTTTGCAAAATATCATGTGAAGTCCTTACAAGTCTATAAAACAACGTATAATCCAGAACATTGCTCATTATCTCTGCAGATTTAGAATGCATTTAAGGCTAAGCTTGCTGGGTTCAATTTCCCAAAGCCCTGCTCTGGTGCAAGGAATGAGGTAATGCAGTGTGAAGAACACTCTCCAGGCTCTGAGCATCATGCATGCAAGAACTGAGAAAATAAAGCTGATAGCATGGGTGTGATGAATCCAGGCAGTCAGGACTCTGTGAGTGGGGATGTGCCTCCACTTGAAATCAGACCTTGCAGATAGGACTAAACGCAGTGTGGCTGGTGTAGTATCCATGTAGATGCCATCCACTCTGTTTTTTTTAAAAGCCTCTGCTCCTTTCCAAAGGCCATGTTGAAGCAGTTGCTAAGAAAGCCAAACTGAACAGGTTCTCTGTGTGTGTTGCTGCAAGGACTCTAGCCACCGCTGGAGCAAGAAAGTAAAACTAACTCAAGAGAAATAATTATCTGCCTGTTGCCTTTTCTGTAGTCCTTGTTTATTCCTGCTTTAGACCAAAGTTGGGTTATCAGTGGATTGCTTAAATCTAACGCAAGCCCCATTCTTTTTCAGGTTCTTGAATGTCTCACAGCCAGCCATAGATTTGGTTATTTCTTCTCTTACATGGCTCCCGTCCCCTTTTCTGATTCTCTCTCCACTCCCTTCAGTTTCTCTCCCTCCTCCTTCTATTTGGAGCCCCTTCCTGAAATCATTTCTTTCTTATTTTTCATTTAACCCTGCTAAAGGAAGGAATAAACATTTAGACTTCAGGATGGCATTAGGGACATCTTATGTTTTTGAAGACCAGTGACATATTAAAACATGTTAATCATTGTGCAATGGATTGTGATTTATTTTAAGAAGAAATTTTAAAAAAAGATAATGTTCACACAGAACACACACATTCCTTTACATATATGATTCCTGCATTTTAAGTGAGGAATCCTGAGGCCAGGCCCCAGTTCTTCCATATCTGGCATGGAGTTCTGGAACAGTTACTTAAGCTTTTGTATCTCAGCATCTTCAAATATAAGTATTAATATTATTATATTAACTATCTCTACAGGATAGTATGGCAGTTCATAGAGACAATCTGTATAATGCACACAGTACATTGTATGCCAATTAGTAGGGGGCTCAGAGTTATTCATATATTGGTTATAATATAGTAAATGAAAAGATAATCATTATTGTCATGGAGAATCTCTGTCCTAAGTGAAACCAGCAAGGTGGCATATAACAGTTTTTAGAGAGAGGCCACATGCAAAACGATGTGAAAAGAGATAAGAAATTGCATGCTTGGAAGAGAATAACAAACCAGGAACCCATGCAGTTTAAGTCAGAAAAGAGACAAGAAGGGGAGGGAAGAACAGGGAACTAAGGGAGGGGAATAAATTGTAGGGAGAAGGAAAAGGAAAGAAGGGGAAAGAGGAGAAGGAAAGATGCATGTCACCAAAAGTTGATCTTCAAATGAAAGTTTATAAAACATCTTAATAACCAGATAATTTCTTTTTATGATAATTATATAATGTACATGCTCTGATCACAAGACACCTAGAAACTATTATAATAATACACTGTGTAATGTTGCTGCAAGTTTCTTAAGATGAAAGAGAGTTCCCCCTCAATTCACTGTCTTAAAATGTGATCAGCCTTATGGATTCAAGAGAGCACTCGGATCAGGAGGTTGTGTTGCTTAATTGTTTAATGGACATCTATATATGTTTTTTTGAAAAATCCATTTAAGACACATTTAGCAACCTTTCAGACTGATCTCTGAGCTAAGTGAAAGCATGAGTCTTGTTGGCCAGATAATTCCCATGGAGACCATACAAGGAGTTCCTCAGTGTAACCTAGGAATTGCAGGATGAAAAGGCATTCAATATCTCAGGGCAGAGAAGTAGTTTTGAATAGAATAGAGACATCTGAGGGTGAACAGTTTCCATTATTGTGGTGGAAAAAAATCTTTTAATGAGAAGATACCCAAAAAGTTACACGTCAACATTGTCTGTCCCTTGCTTTCTCTGTGGGATTTTGATGTTAAGAGGCCTCTTCTTACTACTGCCCAGTTAATCAACAGTTTGTGGATACCCTTTGTCCTGCAGGGAAGGCTTTATACTCTCAAACTCAGTTATAAAGACTTGTGTTAGGCCTCTTTCTTTATTGGAACCTCCCCCAAAATGCCAGACATACTAATGGCTTACTTTTCTTTCCTTCAATTAACTGAGAGAATACATTTTTCCTCATATCTGTTTAATTTCTTAATGTGTCATCCTAGTATTACTAAATTGGACAGGATTTAGGTAAGCTTAGAGATTTAAAGTCATTTTGGTTTTTTACCTGAGCCCTTAGATCTCCAAGAAGTAGATTTTGCCTCTTTTTTATGCATCTTCATTTTTTAAAGGTTTATTTATTTTATGGGTATAACTGTTTCCCGTGTGTGTGTGTGTGTGTGTGTGTGTGTGTGTGTGTGTGTGTGTTTGTGTGTAGGAGATGATAGCTGATGCCCAAAGAGACCAGAAGAAGGTGTGGGATCCCCCTGAAACTGGAGGTACACTGTTTTGAGATGTCATGTGGTTTCTGGGAACTGAATCCAGGTCATCAGCAGAAGCAGTAAGTGCTCTTAACCTCTTAGGCACCCCACCAACTCCAGCATCTGTATTTAATAGGAATTATTTCAAAAGGGTGTGTGTGTGTGTGTGTGTGTGTGTGTGTGTGTGTGTGTGTGTGTGTGTAGGTAAAGACATCTCTTCTCCATCTCCCTTATGTTTATTATCTGGACCTGCAAATTAGAGTAACAAGACAAATTAACAGGGTAAAACCAAAGAGTTTATTAACACATGTAATGTGTATAAATTTGGGATACTCAGACATTCAGACAAAGTTTTCTGTTTATTTGGTTTTCGGTCTTTGGTTTTTTTCAAGACAGGGTTTCTCTGTGCAGCCCTGGCTCTCCTGGTACTCGTTCTGTAGACCAGGCAGCCTTGAACTTAAAGATCTGCCTGCCTCTGCCTCTGAAGTTCAAGTGCTGGGATTAAAGGCATGCACTACCACCGCACTGCAAACTCAGACAGAATTTTAAGAGTTAGACTTTGCAGATTATATGCCATTTCAACAAACAGTGATACATTGTGAAGAAATGTCAAAAAGAAGTGGATTTGTTCTTCTAGGGGTGATAAATTACAGAAAGTAAAATATATGGTGGAAACTAATGAAAATTAAGAGCTGTATAGGCTCAGCTCAGTGCTGCACAGTAGAGGGAGAGTGCCTGCCAAGGAGGAATTTGTGTATTTATCCTTTGTCACATTAGACAGAAAGTGAAAGTCACATATCTCTTTTCATATATCTTCCATATCTTAGTTACCTTCAGCTCAAAATAATCCTTATAACAAAGTGACATATACTGAAATGGCCATTCTTTACACTATCAATTATTGTTTAAGTTTAATGAGGTCATATGTACAGTATAATCTTGTTTGTATTTCTGAAGAAATAGTAGAATAGGCAAGATTGACAGCTAATATGTCTTTAAAGGCATTTTTTCTACTGTGTTCCATTTAGTTGTATATTTATATGGAGTCAAGAGTATGGGGGTTGCATTGTTGCACACCTCTGACTGGTTTAGTACAAATGAAGGCAGGGTAACATTTTAAGCAGTTACAAAGACATGAAACTTATCAGATATTATCATTGATAACATCTCAGACTGAAGCTGCCACTAAAGAGAAGGAAATAATCAATTTAATGTTTCAGTAAGTCATCTCCTTTGAGAGATTGAAGGATCACAGTGGATCAGTATCATGAAAGTAGAAATCTACATTTCTCTTTCTCTGGCTGGTCCACAGATGTGGCCTCACCCCCTTACTGTTCACTTCTCTAAAAGCTTTTGCCAGTATTTTTACCTCACAGTTTCTTACCAGAGCCCACAGATAAAGTACTGGCCACTACTTTGTGGCAGAGTGAATGGAGTGGGGAAGGGCAAATGTATAAGACCTAACACCTATGATATCTATGTTTAATGCTAATTTTTCCAAGTGCTATTACTGAGCACAGACACATTGCTTAACTATTTAAATCTTGAATTTCTTCTTTGTTGATTAGAGTAATAATATGGATAGTAAGATTTATGAAGGGACAAGGTTTATACAGAAAATTACTGGCACAATACAAATATTGATGGCTATTATATGTTGAATGAATTGCTTTCAAGATTTTAAGTCCTGACTTTACCCTGTATTGATAAAACCTTACAAAAATAACTTCATTTCAGTGCCATTTTGTTTTTACTTTTTTTAAAGCAAAATATGTGGTTGAATGGTGGTTAGGGAGATAGTTCTTTTGAACATTTAATCCAAAATGAATACACTCTCATAAGGGACAGCAATAGTGGCTCAAATTTATTCTTGGTACCCAGGAAGAAAAATAGCTCTGTAACTATGGTAATCAACAAGCAAGTCTTTCTGGGGCAAGAACTAGAACCCATCTAGGGCAAGAGCAGCACACCCAGGAAAGGGCACAGCTACTTCATCCAATGAGACCCTGCAGAGCCTCATAAGCATTAACATTCCAGTTATCTCCCAAGTCCTAAGGTGGAGCGAGGGTACCACAGACTGTGCTCAGATATCCACGTTACAGATTAATTTTCATAGCTGCTAGGTCAGAAGGTTGTAGCATTTCTGTCTTAACCTGGCAGCACTGAGGGTCATAAAGAGTTGTTTCCTCAAGCAAAGCAGACCCAGGATTTAGTTCAAGTCTGTATAACCCAAGTGTGTCTGACATCCTATTTCTAGTAAGAATGAGAACTCTTGTAGTTCACAATGTTTACCTCTGTTTTAAAACTCTCGGCACCACCCCTCATACTTGACTTACCCTCCTGTGCTGCTGTTGTGTCTTGTAGAGCTATCTATTCCATAGGCCACTGCACTCATTGGTCACCTTCTGTCCGGTGCCTCATCTCCTACTAAAATTTTCCCAAAACATGGGATGGGAATTGTTCATTATTTTAGCAATAGGGTACCATTCAAAGCTGATAGTGGCAGCTGGATAAACACCAGGGAATAACTGGATAGATACCTATTGCTTCTCAGGCATGGTGCCCACAACTTGGCAAGCATGTTAACTTTGGTTTCTTAGCCTGTAAAATGAAGATGATCATAATACCTATCTTACTGAGCTATGGGGAGTAAGTTAATTCTTGTTAATTTCCCATACATTTGTGCCCATAGTAAGTGCTTAGTAAATGTTAACTGCTATTAGAGGCAGTTTATTTCCCACAATTTCCTTTAAATTGAGAGCTCTAACTGAAGTATCATGATACTAAATTAAGAATGTGAAATGTTTTCAAACAAGTTGAGTGTCTTGCAGAAGCTCACAGAACATAGGAGCACAAAGTGAGTTTCTTAGGGGTCTAAGATATGGCCAGGAAGCACTCATGGATCCCAATGAGCTATAGGTGTCCACAGTCCTGATTCTCCTTGCAATTCCACCAGTATTGATGGCCTAGAATTAGGCAGATCGGAGAAAAGCAGCTAAGTGAGTAAGCCAGTGTGGTCCTTGCATGGACCAGAGTTCTGGATTTCCTTCAAAGCTGCCTCTTGCCTTGGAGTGGCTTTGAGATTGGAGAGTGATAGGATCTTTGGGGCTAAGGGCAGACCAAGATTTCCTGTTGATCAGGATTGCTGGAGTCAAAGTATACACTGATGTATTCTGAAGCAGACTCTTTTTTTTTTGTTTGTTTGTTTGTTTGTTTTTGGAGATAAGGTTTCTCTGTGTACCTTTGTGCCTTTCCTGGAACTCACTTGGTAGCCCAGGCCGGCCTCGAACTCCCAGAGATCCGCCTGCCTCTGCCTCCCCAGTGCTGGGATTAAAGGCGTGTGTCACCACCGCCCGGCAGAAGCAGACTCTTAACAAGAGGACCTTGTTCTTTCTTTTAAGCAAACACTGTGATTTTTATCATCAATTAAGTTTATGAAACTTTGCCTAGCAGAAACTGAGGCTAGACTTCAGAGTGGTGCTCATCCTCTGACCCTTAAGTGCTCTTCTCTGCGCTGTCCTCGATCTCTGTTGTTGTGTAAACCCGAGGACTCAGTGGGTCTTGCTATAGTGTGCTCAGGGACCAGAACAGCTGGAGTGGCAGAGTTGATCTTGGCTACGTAGTCGTGGAAATGTTTCAGTATTATACTTTTCTCCACACAAAAAAAGAAAGCAGTCACAGGGACTTTGGCACCATCCACTCACTAGAACTGCCCCTCCACCCTCCCCATCTAGAGAGCAGGCTGAGCTTTCTCCCAGAGGAAGCTCTGGGAAGCAAAAGCAGCGGCTGTAGCAGAAAAGGGACACTGGTGCTTCCCAGGCAGCAAACTAGCTCACACAGCCTTGCCCAGCCTGGCATCATCAATGCTTGGAGCACTAGCTCTCCGGGGCAAGTTCCTTGGGAGTGTCTTTTCTCCACGGACCCTGAAAAGTCTAGGTTCTCCAACAGATGTTTCTCCCTCAGCTCTGAACTCAGAACACCCACCTGCCTGCTGCAGCGCAGGGTCCGGAGCCTGGATGCGCTGTAGCTGAACTGAGCCCCTCCAAGCAAATGCAAGCATCAGCATGAGAGGCTGGACTTTAGCCCAGGTCTGTCCTCACCCCGGGGGGCCGCCTGCTTGGCACTGTGCATCTGTGAGAAGCCGCTGCTCACTTTCCCCCCTTGCAAGTCTTTGTTCCAAGCCAGACATTGCTCGGATTCTCTAATTAACTCCCTCCACTCCAAAGGGGTCCGGAGGCTGTGATGCTCTGAGAGCTTAGAGGATGCTGACTCTAGAGTGGGAGTCGGAAGGACTGCAAACAGTGGGTATTGTTGTGATTATATGTGCATCTCTGAAGCTGCTCCATTTGCTGGGACTGATTGATTTTTCAGAAGGTAAAGTGGTCGCTCCCAGTCTGTGCGCTTGGTCAGGTCTGGTTCTGAACTGGATACAGATGCTGCAGAAGTTGCAAAGGCTTAATGCCCAAAGCAAAAGTTTTAGAATATGCATGCTTGACATAGAGAGCAGCCTAGCACCTGGACAGTTCATTTCTGTTTACCTGGACAGCTGATACTGGGAGGGAAGTGTTTTGTAGCCTTCTCTTTCTACTCGAAGCCAATTATTTGGGTTTAGGGTGATTTGTGGGTTAAATGTGTCATCCTGAGTGCTTGCTCTTGGTTGTCAAGTTCATTTTGGCTACCACACCTTGAGGTCATTGGTGATTCCTTCCTCTGGAAGAGTCTTGAGTTTTGAGGGAAATGCCGTGTGTGTGTGTGTGTGTGTGTGTGTGTGTGTGTGTGTGTGTGTGTGATTAGTTAGGAGTTGCTGGGCTGCTGATTATGATGTGAAATGATATAAACTGGAGTTAGCGGGTATTCAGCAAAAATTTGCTTGAACATTTACTTTGCAAGTGTTTCATTTACAATTGCCAATGAGCCAGTTTAATCATTTGTCTCCTGACCAGGGAACCTGTGCACACAAGGACAGCACGATGCCTCCGAGACGTTATCTCTCTAATAAAAATCTCACCTTTACTATCTATCCCAAAGTCAATCTTATTATTGAAATAATGGCTATCCAAAGAAAAAAGTTGATTAACTTGGCTTTTAACTATTTGAATATACATCTCCTTGGAAGTTTTTAACTTTAGTCGCCTGAAGTTAATTCTGTATACAAGCTCTCATTTTTTTCTTCTTAAGTGAAAGAATTTAGACTCTGGGGTCCTTGCTCATGTTACTTCCAGTTACATGTATGCTGAGCTATGAACAATCATCTCTCACATGGTACATGATGAGGGATATGGAAATATTTAACTCTCCATACTTATAATAATCATTCTAATTTCAAGAATGATAGCTATGAAGACATCATCACCAGTTACATCAGGTACATGTGTTGTTTCTCATAATATGTTAATATTTATCAGTATGTTATAATTTCAGTGTCCTTTCCCCTCTACAGAATAGGTTCAATAATGTATAACATTGTTAAGTCAAAATCCATGCAAAGTTCTCAGGCAATTTTCACATTTTTAAAGTATTCACAATATATGGCAAGTTCTGCTTATGTATAATGAAAAAGGTACTGTAATGAGATGAAATAAGACCAGAGAAGTTGATTTCTTCCTTATTTTACACAGTAATTCCATTTAACTCCTAATTGAAAAACAATACATAAGTAAACTTCTAAGTATGTTAAACAACGGTCTTTAATTCTCTTGGGATTCTGCCTCAATGGGTTAACATGGTATTTATGTAAATCCAAATAGAATAATTTCAATTTCTACAATCACAATAATATGTATTGATATCAAGTTAGTCACCTATTAGTATTTGTTCTCTGGATATGGTGTTCTCACAGTTAGTGTACTGTGATCAAGGAGGCTTGCTTTAGAGCTGAGTACCAAAGTCGAGAATCACCATGGAGATATTTGAGGGAAATCAACTTTGCCTGTACTGTAAGACATTAACTACTTTTTCTGTCATTGGTGATTGCATTATAGAAAGTTTACAATTAAAAGCTTCAAACTAAAGACCTGAGGCAATGACACTGATTTTCAGTTTTAAATCAGTTAAATTAAGTGTTGGGATTGACACTTCAAGTTGGAGCTTCAAATGTGTGGTAATAGAATTGTAAACCCAACTCTCCTTAATAGATTCAATGAATTTTGAGTTGATTTGAATGACAGCCTTGGGGTGGATATCCAAGTTATTGTTATAGATATACTTGAGTCTCTCTATGTACCCATAAATACAGATATACCTACATATTTATAAATAGAGTGTGATGTACAATAATCTGAGATAAATCTGTGTTCAATGAACCAGTCTTAATTATGTACAGTGCCACCATATAGAGCATAAGACCCATATTTATTTGGTATGAAGAAAGATTGGTTTTGCCCTATAATACATTTTAAATAATGCTGGTCTAATCCAGCTCTCTTAGTTTATATAGATAATAAACAAAGGTAGGTGAGTTATCAAAAACCAAGCCATCTGGGAACTGAAAGAAGACCCAAGTCAAATACCACTGAGTTCTACAGATTGCTTTTCTTGCCACAACCTTCTGTTCTTTCACTGGCTTCTTCTAAGATATGTAAAGAGAATAAATAAAAACATACACAGAGAGATTTTTCTTGTCTAGGATTAGCTCCAAAGACCAAATAAACCATCAGGGAGAAATACACTCACAGAAAATAAGATCATGCAAGAGCCAACTGATTTATGTGATGCTTGGACCCCAATCTAAGTATGGGATCTAAGCATACTAAGACTCCTGACCCTCATTACAGATTAGAACAAAAAACAAGTAGTCTCCTAAGCATCCTTCCAAATTCTGCAGTGAATTTTAATCATCATTGACTTATATCCAATGATACTGAGTGGTAAGTCCATGTAGAGTCAAGTGATGATGAGATTCAGGAAGGATATGATAGCTGCAACTGAGTCTTTCTATATACACTTCTTCACAATATGACAATCTCTAAGCATAGATAAAACCAACCAGAGTCTATAATTACCAGCCGTGTTGGGAATCAAGAAAATGGTAGCTAAAATTCAAGCCACGAGATATCACATTAATTCTTTGTCCTGGCAATCACTAAAAAGCAGACCAGAGCCAGGTGTGGAGGCTAATGCTATTAACCTCAGCACTCAGAGCACAGATACAGGAAGATTTCTGTGAGTTCAAGGCCAGCCTGTTCTACATAGCAATTTCAAGGACAGCAAGGCTTCATAGAACGATCCTGTCTCAAAAACCAAACCAACAAACCAAACAAACAAACAAAAACAAAAACAAAAAACCACCAGACACTGGCTATACCAATATAGATTGCAAACCATTTCACTGAGGTTATGATGCCAATCAATAAAATGGCTCACAATATGCCTAACTTGGAAGAGTCTGCCATAGAAACAAATGGTGAGAGAAACTATTTCCCATATTAAATAGTTTTCCAGGTTTGACAAATTTAAATTAAAAATCTTCAATTTAAATGCAATATTTAGGAATCAAAGGTTTTTTTTGTAAAAATAAAAAACTAAGATGAGTAATGGAGGTTGGAGAGATGTCTCTGTGGTTAGGAGCACCAGCAGCTCTTTCAGGGGACCAAATTTGATTCCCAGCACTCACTTAGTAGCTCATAACTATATGAAACTCTAATACCTTCTTCTAACCTCCCAGGGCATCAGGCATGCAAGTAGTATACAGATATACTTGCATGCAAGGCATATATACAGATAAAATGGTAATACAAAATGAATAATGGAGTATTAATATAATAATTGAGGTTTTACACATAGTCACTAAGAACAGAAGTAGGGAAAACATAAGATTGATATCATTTCATACTTCTGGAATGTCATCAATATCATATTGCATTCTGAATATGAATGTTGAATGTTGGGTTTTGATTGATATGATGAGATGCTGAAAATGAACATTAATGGAAGATTCCCTCAGAGACCTCACATCATAGTAACAGAAATCATTCTCAAAGACAATAAAAGAAATAAAATTCTGAGCATAAACCTAGGCAATGTTTCTCGGAGGCAGCATTAATGTGGGAAATCTTTAAAAAGAGGTCTATGGGAGGCTTTCTTAGAAAAAGAGAACTACTGCACAACACCTAGAAGTGAAAAAAAATTTTCTCAAATTGGAGAATGAGGGAAGAGAATTCCAATTTGAAGAAAGAGTTAAAGCTGGATTCTTATGCCCCAGGACTGGGTGGAGTATATGGATACAGGAAGGGAATATTTATTCCATATAGAACTGTGACTGATAAGGTCACAGAGCATTGGTTCCAGTTACACTCATTCCCTAACTCCTCAGAGCCATTGACTCTAATGCTTCAACTTTGACGAAATAATTAAGGGTAAGAAATATTTCACATAGATTACCCAGAGGGTAAGTAAAAGTCTGTTCAGAACAGAAAAACTAGCTAAACAATTTATAATTCACATGAGAAAGATGAAAGACCATAGAATTTTCTCCACAACAAAATACAGTTTCAGCAGAAATTTCCCAATTAATACAATATCTGTGGCCTGCAGCTGTTCTAAAACAACACTTCTTTCATTTCAAGGAAATGTGACTTTAAATATCTTGCTTATGAGATAAGAAATGTGGAAGACACAGTTCATAGTTCTTCATATAGGAGCTCCATTGTGGAGAGACTGAAAAATTCTGATAGATGAAAGGATCTATCTTTCTTTCAGTATTTTCAATTGTTCTGTGTATTTTAGAAAAATTTCTACAACCAAATATAGAAAAACACAATGTAATTCACCATATATGCCTCGAGCAGTTTCAATAATGATTCATATCTGGACATATGTGTCTTAGCAATAGTATCATTCATTTTTTTTTTTATTTTCTGCACTATGTATTCTGTTTAACCCTAGAATAAGAAGATGAATAGAAGATGAGTGAGTATTCACATTAAAGAACTCTTAGTTGAAAATGGAGACTGGGCAGACAAATCAATAATATATATTATATGTCATATAACATGATATATATATAATAAACACACACACACATATATAATAATCAATCTATTCCATGAAGATTGTAACTAAATCCAAACAAAAAATTCAGAAACATTCAGAGATGGACAAGATAGAGGATCCTTTAAGCTGTCTTGTTATTGATAAATAGAAACATATCGAATTCATATGCAAGAAAGGTGCTTATGCAAGTACTATATATAAGGCAATGGGTGACATAACACTGCTGTAGAAGCACAAGGACCTGGTGCACCATATGGGGTTCCTGGAACAACAACAAGAATGTGTGAAAAGTAGACACAGTTTTATTTCTCCTTGGTTTTGATCATCTATGATGTTTAGCACTGTTACACACACACACACACACACACACACACACACACACACGCACACACACCAATCGCACAAATGTAATTTACTTCATGCACTAAGAGTAGAATCCAAGACCTGCAAGGACATTTTCAAGTATCCCTGGTAGCCTTAAAATTGTTTATTACCTGATTACAATTTTGAAGATTTATTTTTCTGATTTCATAGGAAAATTCCTCTCCTACTGAATTCTGTGATACATGAGGACCTATGACCCTAGGAATTAATTTAAGCTGAAATATCTAGTGGTGAGCAGCAGATGCCTGACTCGGATGGACTTTGGTTTGGATGGGAAAACAACACATCCAGTTTTGAAACTAGGAAAGTATTTTAGATTTAGAGCTACAGTTTATCATATATGCATGAAGCACCTACTGTGTGGAGGAGAATTGAAGACAGCAGGATATTATTTTCATGTCCTTAAGAAGCTTACAAATTGCTTAGAGACCAAATGGCTCATGAATAACTTTTGCAAGATGGGAAAATATCTTGCTATACAAAAAAGCAAAGCTTCTAGAAAAAGCTCCTCCTATCTTCTCCTGGTTGCTAGATTTCAGGGATGGGTGGTCGGGGTTTCATGAATGAAGGTGGTAATATCTGAAACCTCAGGAGTTAAAAGATCAAAGACTTTGACCACTGGTAGAGACTAATGCTAAAGTTAGAGATATCAATTATAAATTTTTATAAAATGCAGCTTCCTAAGCTGTCTTTTGAGAGTCACATTGGCACGAATAGTAAATAGGTCTATGGATCTAGTTAAACACCAGGTGTCTTCTCTGGACTTGGCAAACTGCTTTAGACTGATATTCCTTGGGACTATGATTCCATTTTACCCATTTGCAGAACTCATTCCCTATGCAATTATGTGGAGAAGAGCTGCAACCTTTACTGGGTGGTGAAAGTAAATGTATGGAACAGGGTTTCTATCTCTCAGTCCCTTGCAGCCATAGACATCATCAGAAAAGCATATCTGTAATCGAATAGGTTGATGTGATTTCCCACTGAAGGGAGATGTACTGCACTACACAGGAAATGTAGAGCATATAAAAAAGAGGGTTTTGGCAAATATCAATGATTTTGGAGTCTATGGTGAGTACATTTGAAGAGGATTTAAGGAAGCAGGGCATTGATCTGTAGTGTGTGTTGCTAGGAAGATAGTGACTATCTCTTGGGTCATCTTAATCTCATCCACAAGTAACAAAAAGTAGACAAAAGTGAAGGCTATAATTAGTACAGAAGAGATAGTTATTTGTGCAGTAAAAGAATAGTCATTCTTCTGATTGAAAGATTCTGTTTTTATCTCTACTCAGATGTGATTTCAGAATGGCCTTGTTTTAGTCTGGATCAGTCATGAAGATAGAACAACGGACTCTGATGTTCATATCCTGTGCATTCTCTATATGAGAGAACATGAGAACACTAACATGAACTAGTAAGCCAGGCAAGCCCCTGCTAGATCCCAGTGCTGCTTGTCTATCTCAAAGAGGATAATGAGAAGAAAGTGAGGGCAGAGAGGTCAGGAGGTTTGATTTTTCAAACCCAATTCAGTAACTCCATGCAAATTACTAATTTCTTGCTTGAATTCTAGTTCCTTTCTCTCTAAAATGCTGCTGCTGATGCCTTGTCTTGATGCCAAGATGTTGCAGGGAATGAAAAAACTGTAAGGAAAATACTGAGTTCTGTGTCTCACCCATGAACAGGAGCCCCCGATCACCTACCTTCTAACTATATTGGATAACAAGAGCTGTTTAAATTCCTGGGGCTAGACCAGTGGCTCTTAAGTTTCAGATGTCTCAGTACTAACTTGATAGCCCAGGAAGTCACAGATTCTGGTGTTTCACCCTGAGTTTCTGATTCAGTGAGGTCATGATGGGATCTGAGCCCTTACATTGCTGATGGTTTCTTCAGTTGGTACTGCTTGTCAAAGGACCACAGTTTAACAACCACTGAGTTAGTCAACGGATCTGAGAGACTAGACCCTCTGAACCTCTAACAAGACCTCCAGTTTAGTGAAGTTCTTCATCTATTGGACCTTATTACAAAGTGTTTAATGGCCATATTTTTCTATATTAAGTTTATTAGTTTGTGGCCCATAAAGCCTGACACAACTCTTTAGGAAAAAAGTGTGGACAAAGCTACAGTAAAGCTTTATTAATGCTTAAATTAGAATTCCACAATATGCTCATGTACCATGAAATACTTTTTTGTTTAAGTTGGAAATGGTCAGTATGTTTGTCACATGTTAAAATATTTTTTATTCATTTTACATACCAATCACAGAATCCCCTTTCATCCCTCCTCCTGTTCCCCCAGCCCCTGCCTCCCCCTGACACCTATCCCTCATCCCCTCCTCAACAGGGTAAGTTCTCCCATGGGGGGACAGCTAAGTCTGGTATATTCAATTGAGGTACAAACAAGCCCCTCCCCACTAAATCAAAGGTGAGCGAGGTGACTGACCATAAGTAATGGGATCCATAAAGCTGGCTAATGTACCAGGGATAGATTCTGATCATACTGCCAGGCGCCCCTAAAACAGATCCAGCTACACAACTGTCTCCCATATGCAGAGAGTCTAGTCTGGTCCTATGCAGGTTCCACAGCTGTCAGTCTAAAGTTTGTGAGTTCCTTTGACCTTGGTTCAGTTATTTTTGTAGATTTCCCCATTATGATCTTGACCCCACCCCCTTACTCATATAATCCCTCTTCTCTCTCTTTGCCTGGACTCCCGAGCTTGGCCTGGGGCTTGGTTGTGGATCTCTGCATCTGCTTCCATCAGTTACCATGAAATACTTGTTAAAGTTGTTTTTTAGTTACTTCTATATAAAGCAATCCTTATCTGGTATGTGGTACAAAACATAAGAAATAGAATAGATTTGGCATACACTAGCAGGGCTATCCTTTGTTTATCCTGTAAACCTAATAATTCTGTAGTTCTTATAACTTTTTATATAACTTTGAATTCAATATTAGAACATCAATATGTCTATATTAGATTACTAAGCCTTCATAAATATTTAACATTTGTTATATTTTATAATACTTTAGCTTTATAGTTTTCTCAGTATTTGAAAGTTATATAATAAAATCTTTGCATATGATGTTGCTTATATATGTTGTATTATGTTTTTAGGTTAGAATCTTGCAAGAATAATTTTTGACAGGACAAGAAAATAAATTGCTTTAACTGTCTTGACATTTATATAAGGTGTGTTTGTTTTATAAAATGATCACACAAATTCATTTGTTACACTGACATGTGGAGAGGTTGTTTTTAGGTGATTTGAACTTACCAGATTATCAAAGCAGCACTAAAGGACACTTAGTCCCCTATTTTGAAGGCAGGCTCTAAAGGTGATGTTGGGAATTTATTGACAACTGGTGATTTCAAAATACTGTTTTACTGTACTGCTAACATCATTTATATATATATATTTGGAAATTTAACTCTGTTCAGGCAACATTCTCATTGTAGCCTGAAGATGCTCCACCTTTTTTCTTCTCTTTTTAATTAGAATGTGCTTCTCTTGTGAACAGGGCTCAGCTATTTGTCAAATATGAAATCTAACCCATCAATCCTGGCAATGAGAAAGAATTAGATTATTCAATTTTTAAAAGATGGAAATTTTTGTACAAATTAATTTAGATTTTGTAGCTCTCTAGATTTGTATATCTCTAGAAAAATTGATGTGAAATTATTGCTTTCCATATTCACATGAATGTTTTCTAAGCCTTAAAGAACATGGGTGAGATTATGTCTCTTTTTAGTTTATATCTATGTTGTTGTTTGAGTATGAAATGTTACCCAAAGAATGTCATCCTCTGAAGGCTATGTCCCTAGCTGGTTGATTTGGTCATAATGAGGTGATTGTATCAGTAGGGCTGTGACCTAATCACTCCTAAATCCACTTATATGTTTATAACTTGATGGTATTCCTGAGAGTTGATGAAAATTTGGTGGCTGGGTCTACTTTCAGGAAAGAGGGCGTCAGAGGCATTCCTTGTCCTTGTCCCGTTCTTCTAATACTCTCTACTCTCTGGCTTCCAGGAGGTGACTAGCCTCCTCTATCACATTTTTCTACCTTAACATAGGCCCTTAAAAATAGAGGCAGTAGACTATTAACTGAAACCTCTTAAGCCACAACCCAAAGCAAACCTTTCCTCATTGAAGTTGCTTTCCTAGGATATGTATCACTAAGAAGAAATCTTCACTAATACACCCATGCTCTTTTCAAGTAGGGGAATGGGGCATCTTGCTAACCGTGACAGGTCTGGAATCAAAAATCATAGGTATTTGAAGACAGAGGTTACACTATGCTCATGAAGCATGCTTAATATGGGTCCAAGAAAAATCTCTAAAGCATTCTGAACCCTTCTTCATGTTCATAAACTACATATCCTAACACCATAACATTATTTTTAGAGAGTTCTGAGTCCTAGCAATGATTTTGATATCAAACACACACCCTCAATTTATTATATAGCAAGTCCTCATTAATGCTTCATGTTATAGATCAAATGTTCTCCAGTGTTTAAGTGTCCCGTCTTTTTACACAGTTATTGGTGGCAAAATACTGAGCATCATGAAAAAAGTTGTCAAAAACATAATGTGATTTTGTGAATTTGTGTTGTTACTTGCCCTATAATCAGTTCTATAGTATCTTAAAGGTATTTTATTTATCCATTATGATACACTATGCAATTTGATCAAAGATACTAATAACTAGTCTAGTTTATTTGCTGCTCAATGCCAGAATTGGTGTCAAACTGGAACCTTTAGAAGGTGAAGTATTTTTTGTAGTGTTTCGTATTGCCCTATTCTAACATTTCTCGCAATGCAGAGACTTTTCTTTTAAATCAATGATAAGTGAAGCTATGAATGAAAATTCCTCAGGGTCACAAAATCAGGATAATGCATTTGAAGTTGAGTCCCAGACTCTACTTCATATGCTATACAGTTATAGACACATGACTTTATAGTTCAGCCAATTTGTAGTTATGAAGGACCTGTCTGCACACATCCTTTAATGAATAAACAAGAAAATATCAACAATTTAGCAGCAGTGATGTAAACTGATGATGTGATTCTCGATTTAAACAAATTGCAAGGGAAAATGGATAATGATAAAACAATGAGAAAACAGACACACCCGAATGAATAATCAAATGATACGTCTGTCCTTACTGTTTCCAGCCTCTTGAACACCACTAGCTCATTGAAGACGAAATTAGTGCAGGCTTCTCAACATCATTTGACTGAAAAGTGAAGATTAACTCCTTCTCACAATTGTGACTGCTTAAAGAGACCCGAAGGGAATCAGTCAGTTCATTGCTTCACAATCAGAGTAATTACATAGCTAGCACTCCCTTTGAAAATGTACCTCATTAAAATACTGCAAGAGCAGGATTCCAGACTAAAAGTTTAATGCTTACAGAGGAATCTAGCCTCAGTGTTGTATATCCCTCCTACAGTGAGTCAACAATAAAACTAATGTACAGTTTAATATTTTATAGAATTTACTCAAGAAAAAAGTGCAAAATCAACAAAGAAATTCTGATGATGCAAAAAATCTTTATAAGCCATGGGGCTGACTTATCTAGCTAATATATTTTAAATACACAAATTTATCAGTAACAGGGATTGTTCCTGTCAATGACTTTCTAAGACTGTTAGGGAAAATTTTCCATGATGTGGGTGTCCTCAACCTACTGCACCACAGAGGCACCAGATTATGCCAGATCTATAGGGGAGAATTTGAAGTCTGTGATGTTTCTTACCAAAGATATGCCACCCTCTTAGAAGAAATTTAAGCTTATCCCAACAGTGGAGGGAAGTATGTCCAATGGATAAGAATGGCCTGGGACCTCGAATGATAGCAGCCCTCTAATCAGCTCTGCATTCTGAGAACTACTCATTTTTTTGCAAATGATATTGGTTGTAGCATTTCCTTATGGCACCAGATTCTTCACTATGAAACTTACACTTTGTGTTGCAGAATGAGTCAGAGAAAGACTGCTGGTATAAGCAGCATAGTATGTATTCTGAAATGCCATGCTGTGCTTAGAAACACTGTTGGAGTGTCCAATACAATATGAATTCTGAGATGCCAACAGTGGTCTGAAGAAATTCCCATGAATCAACAGGCTTTAGAGAAGAGACTGAGAAACCCTGACTATCCTTCCCTTCCTTTACTTCTTAAGCCTTCTAAATTTAGGTAAGGTCTGTCTCCATAATTAACTATGGTAAAAAGCAAATGAAGACAGATCTCATAGGGAGGGTTAATTTAAACTCACATTCTTAATGTCTTCTGTCTATTTCTCTTTGATAAGAACAAATCTTTAAATTTTGTCTTAAAGGAAGTAAACAAATGAGAGATTTCTAAACTTTCTTTTACTATAGATTAAAATTGACCCTCTTCTCTGTCATCACGAATTACTCCACAGAAGATTGGGTTTTCTTTCAAAGAACAAGAAAATTGGTGTCCAAATTAATCAAAAATGCTTACTTCCGTGGGAGCAATTAAGCGCTTTAAGGATAGGAACAGTCACATCTCTGTGGCCTGGGGAAAATAAACACTGTGAGCCTCAATCCTGCATAGCAAATGGTTCATCATAACTTTAGGCTTAACACTGAGTTAAGCTGGGGAAAACCATCAGGAAATGAGATGAAGACCAGAGGATTCAGTTAATTATAACATAAAGATTGTGCTTAACCACAGCAACAGTACATTTTTTTTAATGTCAAAGCAATAGCCTTTTGCTGTAATAGTGTGTAAATTATAGATATTTCTAAAAACAATATCTGAATGACTATTTGAGCCATGTATTTTAACTATGGCTAACATATGCATTTCTGTCCTCAAATCAAATCAAAATTTTCCTTTCACTAACAGCAGAGTCACTAGTTGAATGTAGTGGGTTTGATTTGGGGTGTATATACCCACATACATGCCACTTAGTTCCTATGGAAGTCAGAGGACAACTGGTGAGGGTTGGTTCCCTCTTTTTACCAGGTGGATTCTGAGGAATAAACCTAGTTCCTCAGGCATAAGAGCAATTGCCTTTACAAACTGAGCCGTATTCCCAGGCCCAGGTTTGAATCCTTGCTCTATTATTCATGAGATGTTTAGTCTTGACAACTTATATCATTGTTCTAAAACTCAGTCTTCTCTTACACAAAACAGCAACAGATCTTTATTGTGTTATTGTAATTATTAAAGGCTCAGGATTTTTTTTATAATTTATAGACTAAACATATATAAAATGTTAAAGCATCCAGTACCATTGATAACTCCCAGTAAATCTAAGTTCTTTAGTAGTTAAAATACATTAAGATAATTTATACAAAAAGTGTAAATTGTTGAATAATCCACAGTCATGTCAAGCAGAGACTACATTGTTAACAAAGGACAAAATGAAGAAGTTGACGTGGACCTTTGATTACAAAGAAGATGCAAGACAAGTGTCTGATTATCTGAGTTAAAAGAATGAAATTACTAAATTATAATTAAAAATAAAATTGAAATCCATTATGCTGTTTAATTTTATTGTTTATGTGTCACTATGTGTGAGTGAAGAAAGAACAGCCAAGTGATACCACAGTGATTTAGGAAGATGTGTTTCCATGGGAACCAAAGGAATGGTAGTAGAGGAGAGGGATCTGTTTTCTTCCCACTGACCTCTTGATTCTTTGCAACAGAAAGTCCTGGTTTCATAGGTTAACATAACTTGGATTATTAGTTATAAAGTCACTTCTAATCAAAATGTGAGTAGATATGCATTGGTTAATCTTCCCATAAAAGGGTATTTCAGTTTGTTTTCATTCATGCAAGGTCTGCAGCTAGGATCTTCTGGGATTTTGATTCTCACATGGAATCTCTATATCTTTCATATACATGTCTTTTTGTGAGCCAGGCATCATTTATTTTTTGCACAGTACAACAAACATACGATCATTTATGAGGCATGGATGGAAGAGTGAGTTATCTATATTTATTTTCTTTTTTACTTCAGTTTTCTTCCAGAAAAAAGAGAAGGCTATAAGAGCAAGCAGGGAAGTATGTTATTTGTGACTATTTGTTGACATCCTGTGGTCATTTGAAGTAAGATTGGGTTGCTTTCCTAGGTCTTCACTTCTCAAAATTATAAATTCCCTTCAAAATCTCAGAAATCAGGCCTTTATTTAAGACAATCTTCTATGATGAGTGCTTTAATAATAGAGAATAATAGATAACATTTTAGAGCAGATTTATCTTATTTGATGCACAAAAGATCTTTAAGAACATTCCCTTTGTAACTGGGCATGCTGTATGCAAACCTGTAATTTAGAGGCAAGAGACTTAGGAGTTCAAAGACATCCTCAACTACATAGTGAATTCAAGGCCATTTTCAGCTACAGGGCATCCTATCTCAATGAAGCAATTTTTTTCAATATTAAATAATTCCATGTTTAAAATTGTTATTTTGGGGGGTGTCTGTGTGATTTTCCTTGAGTATTACCATTGAAAAGACAATAAATACTAACTTAAATTGCTAACTTCTTCTATTCTGCTTTGTTGAGTCATTTTATTAAGATTTTTCTTTGAAAATTTCATACATATACATAACATATTTTGATAAACCTTCCAACTTTCTCTTACCTCCCTCCCATGCCTATCTTCTTCCTTCCCCCTCTCAAGTCTCTTTCCCAGTTACATAGTTTTGTGTGTTTTTTCTTTCTGTTTTGTAACTTACTAAATTTAATGAGGACTATCTATTTGACTGTTGATTTAGAGATATTCATTGGAGTTTGGTGGGTTCATCAGAGAATAGGTAACCCAAGGAAATGACTCCCCCTCTCCCAGAATCTGCGTTGGTTACCAATAGCTCAACAATGTGAGACAGAACCTTTAAGCAGCTCTCCAATGTATGTCAACTATTGGAGGGCCCATTCTCATGGAGATCATGTATAAGCAACAGCAGCAGATGTGAGTTTCTTATTGAAATTGCTGTGTCTTGTCCAAAGGTAGCTTTTCTCAGGCTTGGTCTCTGTCTTCCAACTCTTCCATTCTTTCTTGGCCCTCTGACATCTTTTCAGAGCCTTTGAGTGATGCTGTAAATGTCTTCCTTAACCCTGAGCAGTCAGTCCTGAGCACCTTCAGCAGCCATGGTCTTCAAGTCTATCATTGTTCAAAGGAGAAAGGAGCTTCTCTGATTAAGGCTAAGTAAGCATTGTCTATGAGTATAAACATAAACATTTAGAAGGCAGTTTGATACTTAAGAGGCAGAGGCATGTGGATCTCTGAGTTTGAGGCCAACATCTATAGAGTGAGTTCCAGGACAGCCAGGGCTACACAGAGAAAACCTGTGGAAAAAAGAAAAAGACAAAGAATTCCCCCATTAGGGCTTATTAGTTACTGTGCTAAGGGTTTTTGACTGAGCTTGCTGTACCAGTATGGATTCCCTATTAAGAAGCAAGCCTCAAATCAAATCAAGTCAAATCAAAGAGCTGTTGCTTACTGCAATAACACTTGTGCCACTATTCCACAAATGTGCACATCTTACATATCAGGTTGATATTGCAGTTTTTTCTTGATATTGCATTTTTTAATGTGAGGAATTTTACATAATTGCTGGTAGAAAAGGAATATCTCATAATATTCAAAATTATAGAAATATATTTTGCAAAATTGGTCCATGGCATAAGTTACTCCAAATATCAAAATATACTTACGAAGTATAAAACTCTTCAATATATATGATTCCTATGAATGATCAAATGTGTCCAAAGTCACAGGAAGAACTTTCTAATTCTCTTATATAAAACTGCATGTCTATTCCTTTTTATCAGAACCCTCTTGCTCCTTAATCTTCCATTGTTTGTAGTACTAAGGCATTGATTTCTAACAGATTTTGTTTTATCCAAAATCTATTTTTTTTTTGCTTTGGGGAAGCTCATTGTTAGATTCCTAGCACATCACACACACTGGGTTCTGAATATCAGTTAATTTAAAGAACACTTTTGGGTCAAAGTTTCAGTGGTTGTAGACACCCATTCCTTCAGAATGACAAATCCCTTCCATATGGCTGAGAGCAGCAATTCTCTGCTATGGCAAAGGCTATTCTAGGGCATTGGCTGCAGGGTGAGTACACATAAGAGGCAGAACAGAGACCAAACCCAAGCATCCAGAACCAGAACAACAAATAAACTGAGAAAATTCTTTATTGCTTTCCTGGCTGTGACCAATTCTGTCAAAGTGCTTCTGAAAAAGTCACTTAACACTAACAAGGCCAACCAGGCCTGCCTCTTCCTCCCAGATACTGGTTTAATACTCCATATGGCATAAATATTATTATTACCATGCTTGCACTTGACTCTTTATAAAATGCTTTAGGAATGTAAGTAAAGATATGTTCAAGAAACTTAAATTTGGGGTAAGGGGTATTCAAAATCAGTCCAGGAACCATACTTCTATTAATTATTTTCTTTATTTCAACCTAACTGTGAAGTACTAGCAAAGAAACATGCCACAACAACAACAACAAAACCACTTTAGAAAGTGCTCATTCCTTAGGGATGCACTTATCCTTTATAGTCAATCACTTCATGCTGGTCCATTCATCTATGCCTGGCATAAAGTCAGATAA
The DNA here is from genome assembly GCF_949786415.1 of Peromyscus eremicus. Taxonomy (NCBI): domain Eukaryota; kingdom Metazoa; phylum Chordata; class Mammalia; order Rodentia; family Cricetidae; genus Peromyscus; species Peromyscus eremicus. The sequence continues at coordinate 42,465,917 of NC_081426.1, read as the reverse complement.
CATTGATATTAGAGACATCACTGGCAAACACTTCACTGAGCCTGGTGTTTTCAAAGCATTTATTATCTTATTTAATCCTTGATGTGATTCAGTGACGTGAGTAATCCCACTTCCCTCATTTTTCAGCTGATGTGCTTTGTTCCTCATATCACAAGTCTGGAGATCCAGAATGTAGGCACAGGCACAGGAAGACTTCTTGCAGAATTCAGCTTTAGCAATCATTATCAGCTCCAGTAATGACACTGTTTCTCAATAAATGTTTCAAAATGGGACCAGAGATGTACAAACAAAAATGCCATAAAATGTGATGGAGGTGACCAGGGGCACAGAAACTGACTCCATTTATGGAATTTAGGAGAAGTCTCAGAAAAAGAGATCTTGAGTTATTTTTAGACTGATTAGCAACTTTTTAGGTAGAGAAAATTGACAAGAAAAACAGGAGAGAAAATTTTATAATTTGTGTCTCCAAAATGTACTTTTCTTAGTTTCTAGTAAGTCATAGCAATATTTTCCTTATGGGTAATAAATTTAAAAATAATTTCCATATTTTGGAAACTTTTTTTAAATTATTTATCAAAGTCCACACTGGTAACTCTCTGAAATTACGACAAGTAAATGTTGTCTAAGTGCATATTATTATAGGCTAGGCACTGTAAGAACACAAGACAGGAAGGAGATGCTGTTAAAGTCAATTTCAAAAGCTGGTCATTTATGCTTGTCACTTCTGCCTATGGGCCAAAAGGGGAACTGCATCATCTACTTGGCACTATGACTATCTTCTTTTAAACTGCTCTTGGATAATGGACTTAGCTCACATGAAAATCACTTATTTCCAGCCCTCACTGTTTCCAACTAAACTCTTTACAGCAGGCATTAATGGAGACCTTTCCAACCAGTCCAGGTAATCATTTAGAGATTTATATGCACTTACAGGCTTTAACAGATACCATGATGGTTGGATTTCAATTTTGCTTGACATCCCACAGCTGTGAAGAATTAATCCCCAGTGTTGCAGCCAGCCATGTCAATTTTTTCACAAGCTGTACATGTCCATCTGTCATTCCCCCGGCAGTAGGATTTCAGCAACTGTGGCTCTTCCTGCTGGTGAAAATCAGCATACCTCTTCCAGAAATGCTGGATGTCAGAGACCCCAAACAGGGATGACTATTTTGATTCTTCCTGTCAACTACAGACCGTTCATAATTGAGCTTGAATTCTTTTTTATGAAGGGATGTGTGTCTCTCAAAAGGGATCAGCCATCTTGAAAACATTCCATAATAAACTTCTGAAAGAGATGTTCTTGCTGATCTCTGAAGAATTAGGGGCATTTAGAAAACTGAGTCTTCATTTCATTCTCACTTTAGTTGAGGGTTATTCTATGTGTATGTCGCGTGTCCTGGATTCTGCTTACAGGAATGTGTTGTGTTCCCCTTCATCAGCTTTTACTGTACAGTAAAGGCAAGCCATCTGTGCTGTTCTGTCCTCCAGGGGAAGCTTTGGCTTTCCTGACTTACTCAGTGGCACAAAGCTGTAAGACAGTGTGCTAGGAACTCTGCTTACCCTTTAACTTCACCAGTCCTCTTCCTTTTCAACATGCACTTCCACAGCAATTACCCTCCCCTCTAGTGAAGAACCAAACACTGCAATAGGTTTTGTAGAATTTGTTTCCTCACAGATAGAAGTTCCATGGCCATTAATATTTCTGCTTACCACATCCTATGGATCATAAAACTGAATCTCCCCAATCCAGTGAATTTTCCTGCCGGTCTTCCCTGCTACATTTCCCTTACGATAATTTCTATTAAGTCTTTATTCAACAGGTTTCCTGAACAAACCAGAGGACCAAAGAGTAGCAATTTGTGTAAGAGAAAATGTAGTATACAAATGAAATCTTGACCTGGCTCAAAGACTTGATTCATCATTTTCTAAGATGCTGGAATCGAGACCCAGGTTTCTTGTATTTCCTTAAGGAGTTTACCAGACAGGCTCCTGAGTCAAATCCTTGTCCCCATGTAGGCTGCCCTTGTAAAGGAATCAGAGATCAGAAATTCAATGAGCCAACAATATCTCCTAAAACATATGCAAATTGAAGCATTATTTTTAGATAATTCTATATTTTCTCAGACTGGGGATTAAATCATAATTACTAATGTTCTTAAAGTAGTGCATAATTGTTGTGCTTACAATATCCACAATAGTCCCCAGAAGGTATGCACATGCATCAGCTTAGTTAATTGCCTTCCTAACCCTGTGTTATGAGAAAAACCCATATCTGAAGGTCATGGACAAGAAATTTCAAGAGATGCGGTGGGTGTGTAAGGTTCCTTCTCACCAAACACAGCATAAAGCTTTAAACTCAGGCAGACCTATACACAGTCACTCTCCCCTCTGCTGTGTGTTAGATGTGAGAACGTGAGTTTCACTTTTCTGTCAGCCACTCACAAGCAATGTCTCAGACCCTTTTCCTAACCTTTCTCTGAACTTGAGTTTTCCCACCTGAGAAACGAGTTAACACATTATGTATTTGTTATTATGACAAGTAGTGATGAACAGAGTGTGCCCAACACTGCATTTGTCCTCCTAGTAACCATGAGCAGTTGTATCCCATTATTAAAAATCAGCAGCAACATCAGTAACAAGAACTGAAATGCCTACTTTCAAGGTCACTGGTGTATACGAAAATTTTTGGAATTTGGAGGAATAAAAACTGAAGTATATCCTGGGTCTTTTATTTCCTAGTTACATTATTCTGAATAGAGTTTAGGCTCAATGTCTCTATTTTTCTCTGCTCATCTCTTTTCCTCAGTTCTTGTTTTCCTCTCATATTTCCTTCCTGTGGTTCCCCTTCTACTTCCCCTTCTTTCCAACCTCTCAGCTTTCCTTTTTCCCTCCTTTCCTTCTTCCCCTTCATTCTCACTTTACTTCCTTTCTTCCTTCCTGGCTTCCTTCCTCTCCTTGTTACCATTCTTCTTTTATAAAACAAGACACTGTTAATAAAAGATATTAATACACACTAGAGTTGTCATAAGGCTCAGCTGAGCATCAGTATATAATGTGTCTGTACATTACAGATGTGTAAATGATAGCAGTTGTTTTATTCCTCATTTCTGATAGGTGCTTATTTCACTATATCATTTTGCTCAGTACAATCAAAAGCTTTTCTCTACAGTGCCTCAGACATTTATACCAGTGACCACTCATTTTTAAGAAAGAGATTCTGCTTTATTTATTTCCTTTACTATGAAGAAGGTCAAAGCGAAATAGAAGTATTTGTATTCCCTAATCATGAAAAATACATTCCCTTAGCTTGCTTTTATCTCTATTCTTTCTACTTACCTTTCATTTTCAATCTATTATTGCATTTTTATACCATAAGCTACTTTGAAAACATCATTCTATTCATTTCTTAAATATAAATTCTAATTCTTTAGAATTTCGTGCATGAGTACTCTATTTATATCATTTCCACTCTTCCTTCTATCCCCTCTAATACTCCCATTTCCATATCAACACTCTCTACAATTCTTTACCTATTTTTTAGATTATTATTGTTATACACACACACACACACACACACACACACACACACACACACACACACACCATTGAGTCCATTTAATGTTGCTTGTATGTGTCTAACAGGGATTCTGTGGGATTAAATAATGTAATGAGGGGCTTGTCCTAACCCTGTAGAGAACTGATTCTCACAATCTCAGCTCTTGACCTAGGGATGATGCTTTGTGAGATTTCCAATCCCTGTTAGAGTGTGTGATGATTTGAATGAGAATGGCCCTCATTGGATCATGTATTTGAATAATTAGTCCTCAGTTGGTAGAACTGTTTGGGAAGGATTAGGAGGTATGGAATTGTTGGAGGAAGTAAGCTACTGGGGATGAGATTTGAGGTTTCAAAAGCCCAACACCATTCCCAGTCCTCCCCCATTCTCTCTCTCTCTCTCTGCATTCTGACAGTGCCTTGAAAGGATGCCAGGGTTGTAGCCATCATAGAGAAGAGTCAGACAGGGGGCAGCAGGCCCTTGGACAAATTGTTCTTAAAACAAAACCAAACCAAACAAACAAAAAACATCAGAGGATGTGCTGCCCCTCTGCCCCTAGACCCACACAATTAGGAACTGCACAAAAACAAGTTCCAGACATTTCCTGCCGTAACCTAAAGGATATAATATAGCATAACTGTCATAATAAACAAAGCACTAGATATGTCCTGTGGGATGTTTTCTGCTGTTATAGATTGTATACCATAGCTGTCAGGGGGAATGAGTTGCCTGCAGATAAAAATGGGATGTCTAACTATCAGAGGAAATGAATCTACTGATAATATAGATACAATAACATAAATTGCTAGAGGATATGGCAATTTTCTTGCAGCTGCAACTCTCCAATCAGTTCAAACCAAGTGTCTCTAACCTGAAATAAGCACCAATCCTGAGCTTGTAACTATATAGAGTTGGAATTCCCCTAAATCCCTAGTCAACTTGCAACATTAAAAAGATTCTTTGCTTTTGCATTGGATTTGGTCTCCTGGTGGTCTTTGGTGGACTCTGGGATACAACAGTCTTAAGATATAAACTTCAGTTTTCCACTCCAGCACCATGTTTGTCTGTCTTCTGCCATGCTCCTTGATATGATATTAATGGACTCACCCTCTAAAATTGTAATCCCCAATGAGAAGGATGCAGCTTCTCCATCATGTTAAAGGGACACTATCTCACAACAGACTTCCTGGTCCTCTGGCTCTTACAATCTTCCCAGCACCTCTTCCAGGGAATTTCTTGAACCTTTATTAGGTATAAGGGTTAAAATTTACATCTATCATTTGGATTTAGGCACCCTGATGCCAATTATCAGTTGTTCTCTGGGTTTTTACCACTTCTGCATTTCTGTTTTAACCCCAATCTGTTGCAAAAAGAAGATGTTTTGATGAAGGATGATAGCTACACTTATCTATGGTCATAAAGAGGAGTATTTAGAACGCAATTAGGAATTATTCTGATGAAGGATAGTGGCTATCAATTGTTCTAGGATCCATGAGCTCTCCAGCTACTGGTAAAATTATAAAACATGATAGCTATATAATAATGATTATATAATATTTTTATGATAAATAATAAACAGCATCATGTTTTTTGTGGATGTGACTTCTTTTGGAGGTGAAGGCTCATTATTCTTAAATGCAATTTAATTTATTGTAAGTAAACACTGAATGACCACCTAGTCTCACTCCACTAAAATGGTAAGGTAAATTCCTATCAACAGGTTTAGAACTAAATTTAGAAAAATAATATGCAAATTTGAAATAGGAGATTTTGGAACTTCAGTAAGTGTTAAGAGTATATAAGAAGGGATAGCAGACGGGCTAGTAACAAACTCACTGAGCACTGCCAAAAAGTAAAACTATAAAGCACATCTCACTACTTCCAGTTCATTCAAATAATAATCATTTCAATTATACCACAGTAACCTCTTTTGCTCTCCTGTAAAATGGGAATATAAAAGTAGGAAATTAGTCATATTGAGTGTCATCTCTTAAATTAACTTGGGCACATCATTTCTCCAGGAGTTATGAACATAGAAACACAAAATTGAGAAAGATGTTTCTACCTGGCCCTGTTTTCCAAATTTAAGTGAAAAAGAAATCCAGAACACTAGAAGGCAATCTGCACGAGGTGGTAGTTAATGTCCTCTATAAATGATGACTTTTGAGAAGGAGGTTGAAAGAGATGAGACAATCTAGGCCATTTGCTAGAAATCTAAGAGGATGGTGGATAATAGGATTAGGGAACTCAAGCCATATCATAGGAGTAATAATGTAAGTCAGGGATGACAAATAGATTTCATCTTGCCAGCCAACTGTAGCTAATTGGCTGTCAAGAACATAAAATTGAGAAAGATTAGAGGATGCACCTCGGCTCTGCAAGATAGGGCTCTGTGACTGATTAGTGATGTCTGCCAAAGTACAGGCATGCTAGCATCCAGCAACTAATATCTCTATTCCATAGGCAGTAGCTGTCTTACCTGTTTGTTTGATGATTATTCCACAGTATCTTGGGATCCTTATTGTTGTTAGTGATCTTTGGTTATATCTTGATTAATCTCTTCGCTCTCATAGTGATTATTCTTTGTTGACTAAGGCAAACTATAATTGAGATTTTAATTATCTCTATACCAAGCATAGTATTTTATCTACTTTAAATATGATTCTAGTGTTTAATTTTAGCATCTCAAGCATTTTATTAACAAACATGTGCTTTGTGTCCACTTTGGACAAAGTAACGCCTGTGTTATGCCCTTGGGATTATTAATAAGATGCAGGTTTAATATGGAATCTCTTCAATCCTTCCATATACAAAGGACAAAATCATTCTATATTGGCAACTTAGTATACCTGACATGGATCATGATTTATTAGGGATATGATTTATTATTTTTGAACCCATCTGGTTTTCTACATTCCTGTAATCATTTCTATCTCTAGCTCACATTTCATTTGAGCTAATACTTGCTCTTGAAGATAACTTTAATTAAATGTTATACAGATATATATGATGCATAGTAGATGTATTTTATAGCTTTATAACATAAGGATGTTGACTTATGATTTGTTCATAATATTGCCCTTAAGCCATACACAGAAAACATTCACATTTTTGTTTTTGTCTTTGAGAAGAGCAGGTAACTATTTTCTGTGTCTCTTCTTGTATACTTGCAAAACACATTCTCATTTCCAGAAGAAGTGGCATCTAACCTGGCTGTCTGGGGTGACTGATTATTGGAGAAATATTAGTAAGATGAGAGAGAGAGAGAGAGAGAGAGAGAGAGAGAGAGAGAGAGAGAGAGAGAGAGAGAGAGAGAGAGAGAGGTATGACATGTATCTCATTGATTCTGCCCATTAATAAAGTGCCACTCTTTGCTGGGTATTTATGATACACAGTGCTGGATCCCAGAGATTTGGTACAATTCTCATGACACTCTAATCATCATGTGGAACAAACAGACAGACAAGAATGAGAGGTGGAAGTTCAGGCCATGAACTACAGGCAAGTCTTAATGGTTTCCTGTGGGAGAGACACTGATCTGCTTGGAATGGATAGTACAGGGGAAAGGGAGCTGAACACATCACTGGCTAAATGAAGAATGGGGAGTAGAAATGCATATTTTTGTGTCATCAAATATCAATCTTATAATCTTGGGAAGAACATTGGTCTGAACATTCAATTCTCTCCCATTTGTCTATATCATCTTTGGTTGGTAGCATTAAGCACTGAAACTTTTGAAAGCTCTGGAGAATCCCTACGCAAATAAATGGGACTTGTTCACATAAAAAAGATTTCTGAGAAATAAACTCATTATTACTGAAAATCTAGGTGTTACAAACACATTTTAAGAAGTGAAAGGAAGCACATAAAATCTGATTTTTGTTATTTATCTATGATCAAACCATCAGAAGGGAGTTAAGTATAGTGATAGTATAAGATTATTGTCATGATAAAAAAGAGCCAAGTTTGGTCTTCAACAAATCTATTTTTTTTTTTTTTTTGGTTTTTCGAGACAGGGTTTCTCTGTGTAGCTTTGTACTTTTCCTAGGACTCACTCTGTAGCCCAGGCTGGCCTCGAACTCACAGAGATCCACCTGGCTCTGCCTCCCGAGTTCTGGGATTAAAGGCATGCACCACCACTGCCCGGCTTTCAACAAATCTAATCTTCAACTTACAGAAGAATAAATCAATTTCAAACGGATTTTAACAACTGTTAAATCTTTGGCTACTTAAATGAACCCAGATTTTTATTCCCCCCCCATCCTGTCCTCCCCCACAGGAAAGTAAATTCATAAATTCACAGAAACAGAGCAATTCAAGCCCAATGTTCAAATTACTAGAATAGACTTCTAGTCTGGTCTCATCTATATCAAAACTTAATACCTTTAAGAAGGAGTTTTCTATAAAAGAAATTAATTTAATAGGCGATTCAAAGATCTAAGAATGTCATCTGCAACCCATTTTCAAATAAAAATATAGATTGTATATTTTTTTTTAAAAAAAGAAGTTTTCTTGAGACTATCTCTTTTAGTAACATTGGAAGGTCTACCTATAAAGTCTCGCCAACATGACTGACTAAACATGAGTTGAACAAGGACAAAAGTAGACATACCAAAGTAGACATGGGAAACCCACAAGGCTTCACAACCCTACACAAAAACAACAAGCAACTAAAGAATGCTGAGAGAAGGAAAAACAGTCTTCTCCAGTGAAGAGCACACTAGTTGAATATTCAATACCAAATGGTTAGCCCTGAAAATTATGCATAGAAATAACATTATACAGACTGAGTATATTGTATTTGTATTTATGAATATATATATATATATATATATATATATATATATATATATGCATGTCACCACAATTTATGACAAAGGAGGCCATGAATCTGAAAGAGAGCAAGATGTGTATATGGGTGAGTTTGGACAGAAGAAAGGGAAAAGTGATGTAATTGTATTATAATCTCAAAAATAAAAGAAAACAGTGGGTACTATTGTAATTTTCATAAAGAAGCATATAATGTCTATTCAAATAGGTACTTCAGTGTGGGGTGCAGGAAGAGATAACATGTAACAGCAGTGAGGTTTTTGTTATGAAGGAAGCCATCTGACAACAATTACATATATCTAATCACTTCCAGGTTACATTATTTTCTACACAATATTAACTTACTAGTAATTGCAGTATTTTTTTTAACCAGGACTTTAAAATAATACATCTAAAACTTCTACCAAAATATTTGAAATATATAGAATTTCCCAGGATTCATAATATATTAGTATATCTTGGTCTCTATAAAATGATGTATATTAATCGTGAACAGCATGTCTTGATAGCAAGTTTACTTTTTTCCAGCTCTAGAGTCTAGAAATTGGAGATCAAGTTGTCAGTTTAGTAAGTTCTTAAGAGAGATATCTTCTTAGCTTTGAGAATATCCATCCACCTTTTTTCTGTGTCCTCACATGGCTCCACCTTTATGCAGATGGAAGGACGAAGAGATGGTAGATAGATGATAGATAGATAGATAGATAGATAGATAGATAGATAGATAGATAGATAGGTGGATGATAAATATGGACATAAAAGTGTTAAATTCTTTAGTATGTTTTTTTATAAGGTCACCAAACCTCCTGGATCAGCCTCTTTCAATCTGAAGTGCTTTACTAAATGGCCAATCTTCAAATACAACCTATATAAATTTCAGGGGGCTAAAAACATTCATCCCACTTTAAATTCAAACATGCATTTTGAAATTAAAGTTAAAAAATGAGTCAAAAATAACAGAAAAAATGCAGCCACAATGTTGTATAGCCTACATTCAATGTTACTTTCTTGAAAAATTCAGCTTTAGATTGGTTTGGGGGAAGTCAAGTTGGTTTTGTAAGAGTCTTGGAGCAAAGCGCCATGATTGCATTAATAACTGCAAAATCTGATTCCTGAGCTATAATCTCATTGACTTCCACATCATATGTCTCTCCACTGCTTACAAAGGCTAAGCCTGTGGACCTACAAAACATAGAATGCCTTTAATGGCATCACATTCGCCTGTTCGGAGTATTGATTGCATCAACGTGGAGTTAAATTGCCACCAAGAAATCTAGTTAGATCGTTATTGGGTGGCTTGGGGATTTTGATTGCAGAATGGCTGAGTGGATGTTTCCCAATATCAGAGACAAGTAACAGGGATTAAAAGAAACTCAGGCTTATTCATCATGGCCAGCTTAAGGAAATGGAAAGAAAAGGTGTACATAACAAAGAAATCAACTGAGCTCTGGGCTGTTTTTTCATTTTCTACTTACCATCATGACTCATAGTCAAAAGGAAAAGGAACGAGTTAAAAAGACTCAGGAGCCAATATAACAAAGAGTCAGGCAGCTAAAGGCTGTATGCTACAGGTCAGGAAGGCATTTACTTTCCTTCCTTTACAAGTGAAAAAAACTGTAATTTTGTTCAGTGGCAGACACAATCTTTGCTTCATCCAATTAGTAAACCATATGAGAAGAAAGTTCAAAGCAATAATCCCATAGTCAGCTCTCCCACCAAGGGTCTTCAATCTGTGGCTGTAGAAACCAGTGCTACACACATATCATATGAGATTCAACTTGATACAAAAAACACAATGTCTGTGTTCTAACATTCAAAAATTATTTTTGCGTAGGGACCCAGATTTCAACCCCTCTCTTCCCTTTCCTTCCTTGGAATATAATATGTAAAACCTCCAGATTATTTTTTAATAACTGCAAGCTAATTGGTCATTATTTGCTAGTTAGTAATACTTTATATTTTACCCATACTTGAGAACATTGCCATTAGTATTATTTTATGAAATCTCAACTGAAAACAAAGGAAGTAATTTTCTTTTCTTTTTTTATTTAGAGAATATTTTATTAGTTTTTGTAATCAAATCCACATAGATAAGACCTTACACATTTAATACAGTGTGTTACCCCTGTACAAATGGAAAAAAATTAAGTTCAACATTTCTAGACCAATATGGCTGTTAATTTCTGTACAATGCCAACTCAACACGGTAAACTGGGATACTTTTTCCAAAGTTGACAGCACAGCTAGTTTCCAAAAATTCAAATTATATATATATATTTATATATATATATAAATATATATATATAAAGATCAATAATAGCAGTATGTTATGCATCAATAGCAGCATTAGCTTTTCCAGGTTCTGCAGTCACTTGAACAAAATTGTAGAGACATCCAGTACACTCCATTAAAAACAAAAAAAAAGAAGTCATTTTCAACATAAGCAATGCTGGTATTTTGAGAAGGCAAACGTGTTTTACTGGTGCCCCTTAAATAATCCATGCCCACTTCCAGGTGACTACCTGAGTCTGTCTTTCATAGGGATCAACCCAAAACCAAGTGCTTTAGCAAGGTTAAATTGGGCAAAAGGTCATATCCCACAAAATTTGTGGTGGTGGTTTGGCAGCTGCCTCCATGCAGCAGTGTATAGCAAGTAAGTAAGTAATCCATCTAGTCAGAGTGGACAGTGGCTTCCCTCACTAGGATGATTCAAAGCTGGGGTGGGAGAGAGGAGCAGAAGCAGTGGCTAGGGTCTCAACCTTGCCAAGTCTGGTCTGCTATACATGTAGGGGAAAGACTGGCCTAATGAATTGAAAAATTAAAGTTATCATCAAATCTCAATGGAAATGAAAAGCCTTGGTCAATATCTATTGATTTTATGTTCCTGAGTCTTGAAGTCTTCCAATAGGACACATACTTTACTTAGGCCTTTGGGTTCAGATTTAACTCCTAGCTCGTCAGCACTGCCAATAAATGCAGTGCCATTTTAAAGCAGGAAAATGAGCTGTGCTTTGCCTTTGGGGTTGCAGAGTTTCCTCAGAAAAGGATGATTTTTGTTGTTGTTGTTGTTGTTGTTGTTGTTGTTGTTGTTGTTCTGCTCCTCTTTACTCAGTCTGTTCATGGCTGTTTCACTGGATACCAACAACAACCCTGGAAAAACAGAATATTCAAGAGTTTATCACTTTTTTTCCCCAGATTGTACAAACTCAGTCTCAGGATATTGAAGAGGATTGCTCTACTAGTGAGCTATCCATGTGGATCTGGGATCTGAGATTACAGAGCCCATTCCCCACCAGTGGCACCATATAAAGAGATCAGATGAGAAGCTACCTAGATGATACTGTGATGCAACCTTCACATGATACCTATTCAGTACATATTAACCATTATGAATGTCAGTGATTGATTGTCATTGCTCTTGTATGTCTGTCTCCCCTTCTCAGAGAGAACAATAAGGAAGTCAAAAGATGCTTGTGACATCCAATTTTTTTTGTGCATCGTGATTGTTTTTATCAGGAGGAATGACCATTTACATATAGAACAACTGACTTGCATATATAGTAATGTAATGGAGACTAGGTTACTGGGCATATGAGGTGACTGATATTCAGCTCAAATGCACAAGGGCTTGCCAAAAGCTGGAGAGGAGTGGTGGTCAACGGCTTAACATCTGGAAACCCTGAACATGAGATAGCACCAATGGCAAAGTGGTATGAGTTACAGAAGAGGAGATAGACTTGAACTTTGTCACTAAAGACTATGGGCAGCAGAGAGAAGAGATATCAAGAACCCCAGAGAAAAAGAATCCAAGAGCCCCTTTCTAGCCCTCAGCATTACTTAATGCAACGTGTTAAAGAAATACCATAGGCAAACTGTCTTCCAGGATTCTTGTTCAAGACATCCTAGTGGAATCTGACTAGTTTCACATGGATGAATTTTGTAGAACAAACCACAGTTTGTAAACCACTGCTGTTGACAGTGGGGGACCACTGATTGCTTGTGATTAGGCACCTGCTCCTAATTCACACTGATGAATTTATCTCCATGAATTAGTTTGAACACCAAGACACAGTGATTGCCTTATAGTATTTAAGGAACATCAGAAGGGAGGAAGAACAAGATGAGGATGGAATGAGAGAAGATACTGCACTCCTGAGGTCAGCCTATGAAACTGTGTGGTGCAAACTCTGAACTGCAGGCATTCTACTTTCTACGCGTACACACTTCATGGATTAGACCAATTGTCATTTACTTCTGCTCTCTGAAGAGTGTCTACCTCTTTATCATACCCACAGGCCTTGTTTGCTCCAGCCTGGGCCACTCTTGCCTAACTTACTTTAACCCTATCTATTGTCCTATACTCCATAACGTATTCTCATTTTGAATTATCCACTTTGCCCAGGAGATCTGGCCCTAGTATGTACTTGTTTTCTCCTCCTTTAAGCTTCAAAAGAATTTTCACCTTAGAGGAGGCACCCTGACAATCAGTTTTACTACTATAGGTTGCTTGGTCGTTTGTTTGTGTTCCCACATATTCCCTTCTTCACCAAAACCACTGTGGTTCAAGCCATTCTAATTCAGCATCCTTGTGGCCTTGTTTCTTTACCTACACCTGCATCCAAACCACCTGGACAGTGTCTTTTCTGGAACAATTTCTCAATAAATATCCCTTTAATAATTATACCAATATACTGTTGAAAGGACCCCTGCCACTTTTGCCCCATTTCTCTTCTCTAAATCTTTTTATTTTCCTACCTCATTTCCTTTTCTCACTAAATGACACTTGATTTGAATGGCTGTCAGGGGAAATACAATGCCTGCCACTGGAACCTGTCATCATCCACCTGAGCCCATTCCCCCCACACCTGTCACCATCTGGAAGAATACCCAGTGATTTCAGACTGTGTGGACTTTATGAAAATGGAAACATGTTGGAGAGTCCCGGAGGGCTAAACCATTTTAAGAGCCCTTGTGAGATTTAGAAGAGAAGGTATTCTTTTTTTGGCAAGGAGTCTGAGAATTAGGTTACATTCTAAATTAAGTAGGGCAAAATTTATCATATATGGCCCAGTTCTGCAATTAGAAACTTGCCCCCTACACACACACGGGTAGGGGGAGACACATATAGGAATGCATGCATGCATGCACACATACTAATTCTAATTCAAGTTGATATAACATAACAACAAAGAGATTTAGCGTTTATAGTAGGAAAGTTCTTTCATGGGTATCATATTATATAAAAATGAGGAAACAGCATAGTTGTGACCGTACCTATTTTACTGATACAAAATCAAAAGATTTCAAGATGGTGGCAGAAACTATACAGCTAAATTCAAGTCCTGTAACCTATGGGCTCTGCTAGGGGTTATTCTGGAATCTCAAGTAAGAGTCAGTTTCTCTTATTGGAGAATGAGGTTCTTGGGTGATCTCCAAGAAGATGATTCTCCTACTTCCCTTATTGATGGATAACTGATTGCCAGTCTGAATCCGCTGGTCTGGTTAGGGCATATAGTTTATATTTCTAGCTATTATAAATAGCTATTAAATGATGCTTATGATGCTGGACCATGGTCAGTATTCTGCAGAGGCAGACATTAGAGCTGAATGATCTTTTTATGTGATAATTCCCCTGAGTTTTGTAGGCACGAGCAGAAGTTGAGGAATATCTACTCTTCTGCATGCAGTTCTACTCCCATTTATGTGGGCTTTATGAGAGTCACTAAGAATTATTGAACTGATTTGCAAGGATCTTCCTGTACCTGCAAGAAGCTATAAATAACTTGAGTTTAGCAGAGATGAGAGTATTTGGCAAGCGAGGGATTTCAAATGGAAATTTGAATCTGTAGAACCAAATAGGGTTATTTTTTACAACTGTGCAAGTGACTATGTCTGAGTAGATACCACTATTCCTATTCCTAAAACTTAGATTTATTTTAGGATGAAGGTGAGCCAAAACCGATACCAGATGTATAGCCTGAGGCTCTGGGAAGTACCTGGGTTTCCTGGAGCAGAGGGAAAGTAACCAGCAAGCCTTTCTTTCTTTCTTTCTTTCTTTCTTTCTTTCTTTCTTTCTTTCTTTCTTTCTTTCTTTCTTTCTTTCTTTCTTTCTTTCTTTTCTCAAGACAGAGTTTCTCTATGTAGCATTGCTGTCATGAACTCACTCTGTAGACCAGACTGGCCTTGAACTAATAGAGATCTGCCTGCCTCTGCCTCCTGAGTGTTGCCTTCCTACTTTCTTTGTCTTGGAAGTTTACCAGTTGAGGATCTTCTGTGGGTTTGTATTCCAGAGGAAGCTGTTTGGACTGACACCAAATAAGTCACTGTATTTCAGGATTTTAAGATTGTTTTATCATCTAGTCAAGCAAAGGTGAATTCTCCATTATGCCTTGACAGAAGGGAAAACCTGGGCTACTGAAGAGTGTGCTGTCAAGTAGTGACAGTGAGTGAAATAAACAGGTTGAGTGAATAGTCGTTGTTCGATTTATGGGAATGTAGCTAGAGTCAGAGTTAAGGTTCTGCTTCAGTCCTTCGTAAGACCACAGCATGGATCAAAGCCCTGATTTGCTTAGGTATGGAACTGTTCTGAGAGATCCTATAGATAGATGCCTTGTAGACCCACTGCATCTGAGAATAATAGGGAGTGTAAGATGTAGGGTTGAATTAGTGTACATAGCAATGGGGAGTGTGATAGCAATAGAGCTGTATTGTGCTTGATTCTACATGCTTGACCACAATCCCCCAAAGACTTAGACATGAATGCTCTCATCTGCAGTAGATAAAAGAAACTGGGTTTCAGAAAAAAAGCACCTGGTCACGGCATCCTAGGATTATTGATACATTATGCTATTTCTTATTTCAAACTTCCATAATCAATATTTTCACCCCTTTTCGTGGCTTCTCTTTCCTAAGTCTTCCAAGACTATGCCCTTGAACATTTCTTTGATTGATCTATACTTCCAAATTTCTAATAAATTAACAAAACTGAAGACATGGTGTTTTATTGAGCTTGTATAGGTTCTCTATGCACACTCCTTATTACAAAGCTGATTTGATCTCTTACACATATCACTGCCTGCCCCTCTGTGTGCAGATAGTGCTACATGATGACATGAATATAGGTTCTCAAATCAGAGACAGCTGGTATTCAAATGCCAGCTCACCAGTTTATTAATTGTATAGACACAAACATCTATACTGAGCTCAGCTTCCTCTCCCATAAATTGAGATTAACAATTCATCCTGAGCCTATTAATATAATTAAATGTGAGTTGAATGGAATTTTCTGTGCCATCTAATTAGCATTGGCAACACAGTATTTCACAGGATAGGGGGATGCAGTAGTCAAAAAGCAAGTTGTAAATTGCAGAGAAGGCTTGTGAACTTAGGTATTGGTTGTTAAACATTAGTTCTAACTCAAATGGGCACTTCTGCTGTTAATAGTCAGGAGAAGATATACCATTGCGGGATGTATACTATTTGGCATCCTCACCTCTTTCTAAGAGCATGTCTAGCTGAGCTCCACAAACCAATGTATCTTGGCAACCTCTCATCCTTTGAAGAACAAAAAGCACTATAACACACTTGAGTTTCTCATCAGAAAGTCCTAGCTATTATATTGTTAAGAAATACATTATATTGTTAATAAAGACTGGCATAAAATGCCTGAAAAATTCTAGCTTGACTCTAAGAAACAAACTAAATGCACACATTTAAACATGCTACATATATGTACTTTGGGATTTTTGTTATTTTCATAAGTGTAGTTCTTAATCACAATGATCCTTGTTTACACTTGAAATGAATAACCTCAAGGCAAAGTATCCAGACTGCTTAGAGTTACCTATGAGGGATTAGTCTCTATGATGGACAGTGCATCTTTTTGGACAATCTATGTAATGTTCCTTGGACCTTTGTTCACCTATCTAAGCATTGTGGATAACAGTGGCCTTTCCACACGGTGGAAACAAAAGGGGATGACATACATCAGGGACCAAGAGCTTAGATGATCTCCAGAAAGAGTAAGCTTGGCATCTCCTTCTGTGGTTGCAATGTCCTTGGGGGTCCTCAGGATGTAAAGCTGTATAGTCTTTGGGTCAGAGGAATTAGGTTGACAGATTTCATGCTGAGAGACACAGGCTGAGTTCATTTCCCTTCTTGAATCTAGTTGGTTTCTCTGAAAGAAGGAAATAGTTCACCATGGATTATCCATCATTTGAGATGCAGAAATTAATAGTACATGTCATTTCCCTTCCTATACTTTCCTGCTCATGGCATCCATGGCAGAAACCCACTTAGAGAAGACAAGGTTAGAGCCATACCAAATGTCAGTCACACCTCTTCCACCATACTCTTGACTGAGATAACCCACATTTGCTCTTCTCTTCAGTTGCCTTCCAAAGATATCACCTCTTAAAGAAGCAACA
The DNA here is from genome assembly GCF_949786415.1 of Peromyscus eremicus. Lineage (NCBI taxonomy): Eukaryota > Metazoa > Chordata > Mammalia > Rodentia > Cricetidae > Peromyscus > Peromyscus eremicus. The sequence continues at coordinate 42,449,108 of NC_081426.1, read as the reverse complement.
ATGGGCCACCTCTTCCTGCTTTAGTGGGTGGTAAAAAAATTATGATCTTCAAACTCCTTTCCTTCTGCACATCTCCTGTTGCTATCAAGCTTCTCTTAAACTTACAGTCTCCGCATTGGTGAGTCTTTGACCCCTGACCTCTGTTTGTTTTTCACTCTCGTCCTTGCTGTTCCAAGAAAGTATGTACACTCTCTATACATACATTCTGGCTATGATGGTGGTGTTTTCCAATCTATCTGGGGTCAAGTCTATATTTCAAAATAAATCTGGACTTTCGACATTATACAAATGATGAACTGTGAATGTTTTCAATGAAAGATCAAAGGTTGCACACTACTTTCTCATCATTTTTTATATTCTTGGTAAATAACATCTTATCTCTGTCTGTAACATGTGTCATTCCTGTTTTGTTAGAGAGCTCTACTTCAAAACTAATAACAATGACATTTTAAAATATAAGACTATACAACATTCTTTAAAAGAGTTAACCTTTCGCTGTGACATTTCATTGGGCGTCTAATTAGCAGTAACATTTTGTTGTTTGCCATCTGAAACTTAAGAGGTCTGTAAGCCTCAGAACCCTAAGCATGCTTAAACAATCGGTCATCATAATGAGGATTTGCGTCTTTAGAAGCTTCTCTTCTTTTGCCCTTCTTCCCCATTCCTTCGACCCCATCATGAACTTTTGTAACTCCCTGTCTGTGCTGGTTTTTCTAGGAGTAGAATATTTCTCCTTTATAATTTTCCCTTTGAGGTGACTTTTTTTTCCTTTTTGCCAATTATGAAAAGTTCATGCAAGCTCCACTTTTGTATAGTCAAGGGACATCCTTAGCAATTTGTCTAGTAAAGCACAGGAGAAGTTCATTATCAAAGCAGAAAAAAAAAACCTGTTATTTCATACTTTCTTTTATTTTGCATTATGGACTATTTCAATTCTTAAAAGCTTTATTCACACATACATTTATGTTATAGATGTTGATATGAAGTAATATCATGCAAATCATTAAATATTCAAACATTTATTATTTAGGTTTTCCTATCCATTACTTTCATATCAACTTTCAATGGGGAAAAGAGAAATCAGATTATTATCATGTCAAGTATTTTAAAAGCACTAATTCATGTAATTTCACAATAATCCTGTAAGGTAGGATTGTTATTTTCATTTCATTAAGACATAACAACATATTCAGAGTCTTAAGAACTAATTATTTTACATGTGAAATGAGATTCTTATTTCTCTGTCTTCCTGGATAATTGCCTAGGTGTTAATTTAAGAAATAACATTTTCTAGAAGTAAAGAGGTAAGCTATACACCGTGTCAGTATTCTAGACGTCGATGAGAGCTCTAGTCAGAGCAGTGAATATTGGGAAAGGACTATGGAGCAGAGAGCCAGAGACAATAACAGACAGTAATATATATATATATATATATATATATATATATATATATATATATATATATATATTTCACAACAGTTCCAGAGGTTTTGATAGGACATTGAAAGTGAGGTTAGAGATGATGATCAATGAGACCAGACAAACAAGGTGGGTAGCTAGTGAAAGTGTGCAGCTCTTTGTTCAGATGAGAAGTAAATGTGTAGGTGCTGTTCTTTTGGGTTCTGATGAGAAACATGGCTTGCGGGGGATGGGGGGTTGCCTGCTCTTAACTAGAGTAACAGAAGCTAGTTGTTTGATTCCTCGGTAGACTAAAGATGAGTTACCAACACCGAACTTCGGGAAGGATTGCTAAAAGCTGATTAGTGGACCCTATAAAGTGCTAACAAACAGCTGAGAACACTGGCTGGGATTGTCTGGGTTCTGACTATCCTCTAAGTCATTCAGCACCAAAGCAGATGCACAAACTTTTATTGTTTTCTCTCTGTTCTATTGATTTTGCCCCAGTCCTTAAGGGAGCAGTAAACTTACACCGAACAATGCACATACAGGCACACAAAAAAATCTTTTGTATGAGAAAAACCTTGGGACTTTTCAACATATCCAAAACTGCATTTAGTATTCATGGTGACATTTGCATGAGCTTTTTATCTCTTGAAAGTAAAAATGTGTATTTATAAGAAAACCTATTCATGCTTGGCTGGCTGTTTCTTTTGTTGTTACTTAAAATTGAAAGCTACCAAACTCGCAGTTACTTGATTTAGCTTCGGTAACCTCGAGGGGAAAAAGAAATATTTCTCTTTTTAAAAACTATCATTAAAATATGAATGGAGGAAAGATTAAATCTGTTTAAAGCTTGACTTTAGTAAGATGCAGAATAATTATGGCCTAATGAGTTATCTCAGAGGCTAGATGGGCAGATTGCAAGTAGGTTGTGACCAAGGAGTCAGCCACTGAGAGTCCAGTGACACCATCCAGAATAAACACTCACTTTAACCTAATTAGATCTGTGAGGAAACTTATTGAAGCCAAAAGAAAGATTATATCCTTTCCCCTTGTGTGATTAAAAATTGATTCTAAATAATGAAAAACAACCCCAAATATTAAAATAAAGTGAAGAGAGTTCAGTGTTCAGATTTTCTTCATCATACAAGTGTTCATTATTTTTCCTCCTTTTCACTGTAGTGAATTCTTTTGATTCCTTAAGGTCACCTTTGGCTGGAGGCATGTCCTTCTGAACTGATCCAAAAACTGTGCCTATACACTTGATGCAGGTGTTCCAGGCTCAGCCAGCCCATGTCCCCAAGGGGACTTCCTCACTCCTCTTCTCTGTGCACGGAGTAGGAAAGACACTGAAAATGACATCTTTTTCATTCAGCAAAGGCTCAGTGTGCTGGTCTGCCTGCCTGAAATCATGGGGTAGACATCGTTGAGGTCCCAAAGTAGCCACAGGGCAGACTTACAAGACTGACTATTATTCCTTTGTGATCTGCACTCTGCCTTTAATAACTGAGGTTTTATTACTAGCCATTTTTCAGGTAGCAGCCTTGAGCTACATTTAATTTTGTTTTCTTTAGAGCTGGATGGGAAGGGGTGAGGAGCAAAAACTGAATAAGAGAAAATCTCTGCCTGCTAACTACTTGTAGGCCACCTAAGGCTACAGATATATGCAAACAATACTGAAGAAATGAATGTATGTCCTTAAATGCTACAATATATACTTTTGATGCTTCTGACAGGGTGGTGCGTTAGTCAGATTTTCTGTCTCCAAGACAAAATACCTAACTTAAATAGTTTAAGGGGAGATTCATGTCACGTTTTCAGTTCCCAGTTGTGGGCTCCATAATTACGGGTCTATCATAAGGTAAAGCATCATGGCAGCAAGAGGCTACTCATTTCAGAGCGACAACAATAGGAACAAAGAGAATGAGGACCAGTTTTAGGTTTCAAAGATATATCTTCATTAACCTATTCCTTCTAGCTAAGACTCATCTCTAAAATTTCCACTATGTCCCATCGTGCCATCAAGATCTGTGAACCATGTTTTTCAGCACATAAGACCATGAGGGACATTTCATATTCAAACTATGAGAATGAAGGTGGTAGGTATGGGAGCTCCAGCTGGATGGAAGGGAGCAGTTACTTAAGCATTATAGTGGGTAGCTGTTTCAGCTTTGACCTGGAAGTACTACCCCCTTTGGGATTCTGTAACTGTCACGCCTACAAGGCAGAGCCCAGACAGGAGCCTTTAAGACCCAAGATCCAGATGTGCCGGCTCTCTTGGTTCCTGGATCCTGGACGCTGGAGGTAGATTGAGCAGAGTTTTCCAGAGAACACCTCTGGACTGCACTACACCTTTCCCTGGTCCTGTAACCTATCCCTTTACTTGTAAGTTACCCCACAAAATAAAACTCCCTTTTAACTACGTGGAGTTGCCATAATACTACAACCAATATCTGGTGCCCAACGTGGGGCTGGAACCCACGACCCTGAGATAAAGAGTCTCATACTCTACCGACTGAGCTAGGTGTAGCACAGTCCAGTGGTGTTCTCTGGAAAACTGCTCAATATACCTTCAGCATCCAGGATCCAAGAACCAAAAGAGCCGGCACATCCGGATCTTCGGTCTTAAGGGCTCCTGCCTCAGCCCTGCCTTGTAGGCATGACAGTTACCTAAGCCTCAATGGGGGTAGTACTTCCAGGTCAAAGCTGGAACAGCTACCCTGTTCTACAAAGCATGGCTGGTTTGGAGAATGTCTGGATAGATATGCTGAGAGAAGGGTCACCATGTTCCAGTGGGAGAATCCTAAGCAATTTTTTTTTTTTTTTATAATATAGAGTTAATTTTTCGCAAATACTATAGAGTTATTAAAGGACATTGTGCAAACAGATGATTTGATAAGATTATTTTTCTGAAGAATTCATATTAATGGTAGTACAATGTTAGCATGGAAAATATGGACAGAAATTACAGCTGAAGCCAAAGCAGTAGTACTGTGGTAACTTTTTAGGTTTGTAGGCAGTAGAATTAGGACTTTAAAGGTCTAGAGTCTGTTCAAATGTAGAGACAAGTGGTAGCCAAAGGTACAACGTGATCCCTAAGTATCTAGCTAAATAATAGGGTTAGTTCAATCATGTCACCTCTCAGGAAGTATGTTCTAGAAAGCATCCTTGAGTGTTATCTGTTATTGAACTTCACAGGATAACGTGAATAGTTAAAATTAAGAATGAAAGAAGTAAGAGTTTCTTAAGAACAGATTGGGAAAGAGTAATCAAGGACTTGGAAGAGGCAAATCAGATGGAAGGAATTCAAGAAGGACCCAGAGGGCAGGAGAGAGGGCTCAGTGGATAAGAACAATAGCCACAGAAGCACAAAGCCTTGGTTCATATTCCAGCACCAATGTAAAAATGCTGGGTATGATCACATGTACCTATAACATCAGCATATTAGGGAGAAGAGACAAGAGGCTTCTGGGTATTTCTGAGCACCAGAGTAGTTTCTAGTACAGTGTGAGATCCTGACTCAAAGGAATAAAGTGGAGAATGATAAAGCAATACTCAGTTTCCTCTTCTGGTCTGCACATACACTCTTGTTCATGCACTCTCATGTATGCAGAAACTACACACACACACACACATACACACACACACATACACACACACACACACACACACACACACACACACACACGAAGATATTTGATTTAATAGTATATGGTGTATAATGATCTAGTAAACTGAGAAGGAACAAGGACAGTCTCAAAACACAGAGAGATATCATGTGTTTTATAATCTTTCATTTTATTAATGCTCTATATCACATCAATTGAGTTGTACGTGACTAATCAGCCTGACATGCTACCTCCATTCTATATTTCTTATTGGCATGTGGGAGCTTTTGATTCCTTCCAAACTTGTAAAATTATATTTTGCTAGGAATTTACCCATTTATTCTGGGTCATTCAGTTTATTGGCATATAATTTCACATGATAGTTCCTTCTGATCCTTTAATTTTGAGGGACCAGTTTGTTGCTGTGTGTCACAACATGTGGGTTCACATAGATCCATGGAAGGAAGACTCAGAGGCATCTTAAGAATGAATCTAACCTTTCATGGCTGCAAGGGAGCCCAGCCTCAAAGGACTGAAGCACTTTCCCTTTGCCTCAGGCCAATTTTATTTCTCTCCAATACAATTTATCCAGTTAATTTCCATATGCTCAAAACAGCCTGAAAGGTGCTCCCAATAATACAATGCCAAGTGCAAATTCCTTGATTTGTCAGGTACCATGGTTTTCCAGGTTCCCTGAATCAAGTTTTGCATAGGTCTTTGTATTCTTGGGAAACTCTGAGACAAGATTCACATAGAGGGCAACAAGGGAAACAAAAGGTGTCTGCTAAACAAAAGATGGATTAGGGCTAGGTGCTAATCTGGAGCCAGGCCAGGTGCAGCTCACCAGGAATGCCACCACACCTATTGGACTTTCCAATTTTGTTTCTAATTTCATATTGCATTTCTCCTTCCCTGTCCATTCGTTCTCCTCCCCCTCTATCTTTCTCCCTGCCCCTGTAGAGCTAAGGATTTGATTTTTACTCTTTTCAAAGAAGAAATAGTTCTCAGATATATTGACTTTTTTCCTTTAGCTTTTATGATTTGTATTTGATATACTTTTGTTCCAATTTGCTAAATTTGGATTCAGTTAGGTCATTAGGTATAATGTTAGACCATTTTGAATTTTAAAAATGTTACATTTATTACTTAAAGTTTCCTCCTATAAGTACTTTTCTGTATCCGATGGGTTTTAATATATTTTCATAGTCCCTCATCTCAAAATATTTAGAAAATATCCCTTTGACTTCTTATCTATTGGTTGTTCAAGAAAATATTCTATACTTTCTTAGTATTTGTGAATTCTCCAAGATAATTTCCATTACATTTTTTCATTTCTCAGTATTGTAGTATCACTTTCGGTAAGAAGAATAAAATATGAAGACATCATAAGCACTCACACAAATACATGGCCTTTATGCCAATGTTTCTTTCTGCTATTCCTCTTAAAAGGGAGTAAACTGTTCCTGTGGAATCAAATCGTGTTTTTAATTATTAACAAGCTCAAATAATAGTTACTTAAAAATAACAGTGCCTAGACAAATGATAGTTTAAAAATATATGTTGTTTTGTTATTTTCCATTTTAAAATATAGTTTAAAATCTAAATAAATCTAGCACTTTTATTTTGTTGCAATTATCAGCTATATATAACTGCAAGGGTGTTAGAAAGTTGTAAATAAATCCCACACACACTTTAATTTAAACTCTTATAAATACTGAAAACAAGTAGCTGGAATTCAGTCTCAACCCTCCCTCCAGAAGTTACAATGCTAGCATGAAATGTTTCTGTCATTCACTTTTCTTTTCCATTTTTGATAAAGTTGATCCACAATGAAAGCAATGTTCTGCTAACAAAATGTCTTTTTCCTTTAAGACAATTATTATTATTATTGTTATAATTTCAGAGAACTCTAAAGGTGAAACATTAACTCAAATTACTTAAGGTATATATATTTATATGCTTGAATTATAAATATTATAGTTTTCCCATTTGCATGTGATATTATTACTCTAGGAAACAGCAATTTAAGATTTTATTCCCATTCACTTCTTAACCTTTTTTGCTCACAAAATTAATCACCCACATTCTTGCCTCTCCTCTCTTCTCTCCATTCCCCCCTTCCCCTCCCCTCTTTCCATCTCCCTCCCTTCTTCTTTCTCCCCATATAATGTGTTACAGCTTAGAACTGGATATGTAAGTGAAGATACATTGCATTTCTGATCCTCTTGCCTCCTTGAGTGCTTCGGTTACAGGTGTATCTGAGAATACCAAGTCTTAGGCTTGTGTCTGCTAAGCAAGCATTCTGATAACTGAGCTACATCATCTATTTACTTATTTCCTTGGGCACAGGCTATATAGTCACATTTCTGAAATAAAGCCAGCAGAATAATAATAATAATAATAATAATAATAATAATAATAATAATATAGGAAGGCTGCTTTCTGATATTTTGCCTTTAATTTCTTGCTTTGCATAGAGAGAAATGGAGACTGCTTTTGGTTAGATAATTATACCCAGCAGCCAAAGCCATGTTTTATCCAGCAGATAAAAGTAAGTGAAGGTTTAAGTACCAGAGGGCTACATGAACTCCAAGACATCTCATAAGTTCAGTAGTGTTGAGTCAGTGCAGTATGTTGGGGTGATTCATGCATGAAAATATGTAAAACATTCAAATGTCCACAAGTATGAGTGAATTTTTTATTTCACAACACCGGATTCTGAACTGACAAGATGATTGCTCCAAGAGTACTCTAGAGGTTACCTTTAAGTTGCAAGCCCACCTCATGTAGAACATGGTTATATAGTTCGCACACTTATTTTTATCATTATAGCTAAAGGTCTCTTTACTATAAGAGGAAAATGCAATAAATAAAAAGGTAGCTATCTAGTAATGTAATCGATGAGTGCGACATACTTTTCACCCCTCGTACACAGAACAGAGGAGTGGGGATAGAATCTGAATGCGTTCCTGATTTTATCTGTGTACCCATGTCCTCGCAACTCAACTCTTGTTTCTCTTTTTTGCTTCTTTTCTCTTTTTTCTTTTTTTAAATATATATTTTTTTCATTTTAAGTATCAACTACAGTTTCTCTTCCTTCTCCTCCTCCCGATCCCCACCACATCCCCCTCAAGCCCAAACCCCATCCACTCATCAGAGAGACAACACTGTCTGACACATCAAGTTGAGGCAGGCCCAAGACCCTCCCTCTGCATAAAGGTTGAGCAAAGTATCCCACCATAGGGAGTAGGCTCCAAAAAGCCAGTTCATACCCCAGGGATAAATTCAAGTCCCATTGCCAGGAGCCCTATAAGCAGACAAAGCCACACAACTTTCACCCACATTCAGAGGACCCAGTTCAGTTCCCTGCAGGTTCCCCGGCTGTCAGTCCAGAGTCAGTGATCTCTGGCCAGCTCCAGTCAGCTGTCTCTGTGGGTTTCCCCATAATTATCCTGAGCTCCCCTGCCTGTACAATTTCTCCTCCCTCTCTTTGACTGGACTCCGGGTGCTGGGCCCCAGGCCTAGATGCTTCCATCAGTCACTGGATGAAGGCTATATGATGACAATTGGGGTAATCACTACTCTGATTACAGGGAAAAACCTGTTCAGGCACCCTCTCCACTATTGCTGAGAGTCTTAGCTGGGTCATCCTTGTGGGTTCCTGGGAATTTCCCTAGCACCAGGTTTCTCCCTAACCCCACAAAGGCTCCTTCTATCAAGATATCTCTTTCATTACTTTCTCTCTTGGTCCCTCCCCCTTCTCAACCATCCTGTTCCCTCATGTTCTCATCCCCCATCCCCTCTCCTCTCCTCTGCCCTCTCACAGTTAACCCAGGAGATCTTATCTATTTCTCCCTCCCAAGGCATTTCATGCTGTCCCTCTTAGGGTTCTCCTTGTTACTTAGTTTCTCTGGGTTTGTGGATTGTAACCTGGTTATTATCCTTTGCTTTACATCTAATATCCACTTATGAGTGAGTATCATGCTTGTCTTTCTGGGTCTGGGTAACCCCACTCAGAATATTTTTTGTTTTTGTTTTTCTAGTTCCATCCATTTGCCTGCAAATTTCATGATGTCATTGTTTTTCACTGCTGAGTAGTACTCCATTGTGTATATGTACCACATTTTTTTAATTTTTTTTTCAATTGAGGGGCATCTAGGTTGTTTCCAGGTTCTGTCTATTATGAATAATGCTGCTATGAATGCAGTTGAGCAAGTGTCCTATGGTATGACTGAGCATCCTTTGATTATATGCCCAAGAGTGGTATTGCTGAGTCTTGGGGTAGATTGAGTCCCAATTTTCTGAGACATTGCCGTACTGCTTTCCAAAGTGGCTGCACAGTTTTGCACTCCCACCGCCTATGTTTCTCTTTAGCAAGCAATGCTAAGGCCTCCAACACCAGGCATCTCTTTCAGTCTCAAATCCCTCAAGGTGAAATTTAGAAGGAGTTATCTCAGCAGGCCTGAGATTGGTAATGTCAGGTCGATATGTGTCCCTGTCACCTTTGTCTGACATCTAAGAACTAGGGTTTCAGGAAGACGCACATTATTTCCTTAGCTGACAAGAGCGGGTGACTGCATCCAAACTAGATGTACAAAACAATGCACTCCTGCAAGCCTTCTGGGAGTTTGAAATCTTAGCAGCTATGAAGCAGAGGTTGCTTACAAGACCAGATCTCAATAAAACTCCCTACACCAAGTCTCTAATGAGCTTTCCAAGAGAACGACATTGGAAACTGGTGTGACAACTTGTTGCTGAGGGAATTAGCTGAGTCCTATGTGGTTCCTTTGGGAGACAGCTCCTGGAGGCTTGCACCTGATATCTTCGGAATTTTCCCAATTTTTCATTCTCCTTTGATAATGCTTTGGTGCCTTTCTGCAGCACACAATAAATCATGGCCATGAGTTTGACTTTATACTGTATCCTGCTAGTCCTAGGAGCAACTGCCTGAGCCCAAGGATGAGTTCCCAACACATACTTGCATCGTACACAGTGGCTTATTCTTCGTCTCTAATTTGTGCTTCTAGCTGGGTACTAGCAATGTAAATTTTTGGAAGAAAATAGTCTTCCAAATCATTTCAAATGTAATTGTTGGGCTGGCAATATGGTTCAGTGGGTAAAGGCGCTTGCCACTCACTGAGCCTGATGCCCTGAATTCAATCCATGGGACTAACATAATGAAAAACAGAGTCTCCCAAGTTGTCCTCTTCCCTCAATAGTTGAACCATGGCACATGTGTGCCCACATGCATATACACACAGGAAAAGAGAAAGAAATAAGGAACTGAAATAGTATTTTTATAATTTTAAAATAATATTTTATTAATTCTATAGGAATTCCATACATGGTGCTTTGATTATATTCATCTGCCCTGCTTTTCCAAACTCCTTCCAGATTCCCTCCCTCCTCCCTAAGCTCTTTAATCCCCCTTCCATTTCTTTTTGTTGTTGTTGTTTTGTTGTTGTTTTTGTTGAAGAAGACACTGTCTCTGAGCGGACTTCCTGGTCTCTGGCTTGTACTGTCTTTCTGTACCCTCTCCTTGAGTCTTATATGTGGAGTTTGTATTATACACACAGCTTCCAATGGAGAAAAGTAATCAATAGTTCTTTCACACTGTAATGCTTATGAACCACAACTGCAAGATGAGCAACACAGCAAGATATTCTGAAAGGCGCAATAGTGACATTTATATCCTGGGGGTAACCAACAGCTACGAAATTGGACTTAAAACTCACTCAATAGGAAGGAATTCATGCCTAACACTAAACTTAGCCAACCACAAAATTTCACTTAAATGTTGTCTCTTGATTTACCTTCCTATCTGAGAAACATATTAACTAACAGTAAGTAATGATTTAATATTGATTATATTTTTCCTTTATTTTATATTAGATATTGTCTTAGTGTTCTATTGCTGTGAAGAGACACCATGCCTATGGCAACTCTTAAAAAGGAAAGCATTTAATTAGGGCTTGCTTGCAGTTTAAGAGATTTAGTCCATTATCAGCATGGCAAGAAACATGGCAGCACACAGGCAGACATAGTGCTGGAGGAGCTGAGAGTTCTAAATTCAGATCCACAAGCTGTAGGAAAGAGGAAGAAACTAGGCCCCCAGTGACACACTTCCTCCAACAAAGCCACACCTACTCCAACAAGGACACTTCTCCCAATCTCGCTGAAGTAGCACCATTCCCAAAGGACCAAGCATTTAAAAATATGGGCCTATGGGGGAGGCATTCCTATTCAAACCACCACATATATCAATGCCAAGCATTTTGTATACCCAAATAGCAATGTCAAATGAACCTATGTAGTGTTTACTGGGTGCTTCCGCAGCTCTAAGTTTGGCATATAACATGTAATTTCCTGACTTTCCACTATGTAGCTCAGTGAGGTCAGTAGTTGGCATAGCATTCCCTTGGGACAATATTTGCACTTAGGTTCTAAAATTATTGACTTTAAAATTTACTATTATGACTATCCCAATTTCTTTATCTATAAATAAGTACTGACAGTATGCTCCTACATACTTTACTGTGAATATGAAATGGCTTCACATAACACATGGTGTCCACACAGTTAGTGCTTCCTCCAGTACCTGAAAAGTACAAAATCACAGGCGCAGATGATAACTGCCCAAGGTCACTCCCATAAACACACAGGTGGGTCTGAGTTCCCCTGGAACACTTGGCTCTGTATTGCCCCTAAAAAAAAAAAAAAAAAAAAGATGCTGCGAGTAGACAGGAAAGAATATATGTTGTTAAACATGTTATAATTCTTTTCATCCCTTCCAGTTCATTTGAGGAAACTCATAGGTCATTGTTATGCTTTAGCTTCTGAAACTTGGTATCTTCTCTCAATTTCTATGGCAGCAAAGAATGAGAAAGGTTTGGATCCTCTACTTATTAGGCAAGTCCCATAAGAAAATGCCCTATCATAATAACCCTCCCCCCATCCAGTGTTCCATTTGCCCCATCTTGTGATTCTGACCCTGTTTTCCTTTGTATTCGCCATGTACAACAGCCTTGACAAGATGGGATTTGTGCACATCAAAGCATTTCAAATGAGAGCCCCTGCACCTCACAGTTAGCAGTGTTGTACAAATCTGAATCATTTCGAATCTTAGCCTGGACACACAAAAGAAATGGATTGCTTGCTAGAAGGACTTTCAGACACTCTCCAGTGTTACATTTATCCTCCTAGAACTGAAGAATCCGTGGAAGCGAAAAAACTGCCAACTTGAAATTTCAAGTAGTTTTCTTATTCATATCTCTTGAAAGTTGCATATAATTTTTAGGCTTCGATATTATATATTTTAGTTCATGAAAATTACATTCTGGAATAATTTAATTACTTAAGAATGATATAATGATACCGTGCTTTCTTTTTTATAATTCCTTTGTTCCAAATAACCTGTGGTAGAAATAAGTAGAAAATAGTTGCTTACACTTCAAAGCAAGAGCCAAGAATGTAGAGAATTCTTAATTTTAAATATAAAGCTGAAGGCAAAGGGGGAATTGCATTTTAAGGCCAGTTATACTAATACATGAAATAAGGACAAAAAAAGAACAATGCTTTACAAATACACTCATTGTGTCCTTTCCTTGTACTAGGGGCTTTCACGTTTGTCTCCGAAGAATGTGGAGACACATACATTTATATGCTTGACATTTGACATGGTAAAGAACAAAGGTCCTTCTAAGGTCTTACTGCTCAAAAGCAGTAGAGGTAAGGATCATTCTTCTATTCATGCTAGGGATCTCGTATGTAAATAATGAGGATACATGAGGCCCTCTCCACTCCAAGGCTTATTGTCTATGGAGTTAACACTCAGATGGGCCTTGTTCCTTTTTATTACAACATAATAAAGCATGTCAATTTTTTAAGCACTATAACCAGCTATTTTTAAAATTTTCATTTCTTTATGTGTATGTTTGTGCACTTGTACATGTGTGCTGAGGTATGCATGTAGACGTCAGAGAACAGATTTTAGGAAATGGCTCTTTCCTTCCACCACGTGGGATCTAGGGATTGAACTCATATTGTCAGGATCAGTGGCAAGCACCTTTACACTCTGACCCCTCTTTCCAGCTTTAACCTATTGTTTTTAATACCTCTCATATTTTCCATGGCCACCCTGATCATTACAACCTTCCAAATAATTTTTATGTAATAGATAACTGAAGATAGAAGGTAAAGAGTAAAGTCTTACATTGGACTGTTACACATAAACATCATGTCTAAGACTCCTTTTTGTATCATAACATCTCAACAGAAGAGAAGTTTACCCTGAAAATTTTATGGTTCAGATTATAAGTCCTTTCATTTGTGGAATAATTTTGTTTGTTTCCTAACTATTTAGACTCCACTTATAAATGTCTAGGTTAAAATATGTACTTCTTCCCTTTAATTTCAAATGCTTTTCTGTGTTAGAGACTATATACTACAAAGAAAGACCCATAGCATGTAGCTGGAATTTTCCTGCCTGACTCACAGTCAGGACGAATCTCTCTCACCCGCCAGTCCCACAACCACTCAGACCCGACCAAGTAAACACAGAGACTTATATTGCTTACAAACTGTATGGCCGTGGCAGGCTTCTTGCTAACTGTTCTTATGTCTTAAATTAACCCATTTCTATAAATCTATACCTTGCCACATGGCTCATAGCTTACCGGCGTCTTCACATGCTACTTGTCATGGCAGCGTCTGGCAGTCTCTCAGACTCAGCCTTCCACTTCCCAGAATTCACCTCTCTCCTTGTCCCGCCTATACTTCCTGCCTGGCCACTGGCCAATCAGTGTTTGATTTATATATATAGAACGATAGCCACAACAATAGCATCCTAAAGTGAAAGATTCAAGTGCATAGAAGGGGGAAGAGAAATGAGGAAGAGGGTATGGTAACCAGTACTGGCAACCCTGCAACCTCCAGTAGGAAAGACACCTGGCTGCCATGTTTTCTGCTGAACCCACACTTGGTAACACAGCATCAAGAAACCTGTAGGAATATAACAAATATGTGTTGAAAGACTGAAGTAAGCTGAGGGATTCACTGCCAGGCTCAGGGATCATAGATTGCCCATAGAGAAAATGAGACTCTCCCCAAAAGGTATCAAAAGAGGGGAAAGACAAAGAAAAGATGTCCCCAGCATCAGTCCACACTATGTACTGCTTAAGCTATGCTATCCAGTACCACTTACTTACTTTATTATTACGTAAGTAAGGAGTTGATCTATACTTAAAATACCTCTTACAAACTAGATCCAGAGTGCGCAAAAAAGAAGTTGTTGAGGATTTTTTCCTGTGCAGAGGTGGCGATGCCCTGAACACTTACCGAGGAATCTTCTGGCAGGTTAGCACCCCATCTGCTTGACAGTTTAGGTTTAGCAGAGGCAGCAGCAGCAGCAGTGGGCTTGTTTAACAGCCCTTTCAACTCAGTGGCTTAGTGATTTGGAACAATCCATCCCTACATAAATAATTCACAAAGAAGGAAATCTCTGCTGAAGAGTCTCAGCACTTCTGTTTTAACGCAGGGCTGTTTTTCCTGGGAAGGAAGGAAAATAAATTTTAAAGGTCTTGTTTACAAAATGTCAGAGTTCACCATGTGGTGAGAGGGGCCATCCTGAAGGAAGACCAAGTTAGGGTTTCAACGTGGCAGTCTCTTCCACATGTCTATCAGCTATTGGGTTTTATCCAGACATGTTTGCTGGCCAAACAACACAGATTTTCATAGAAGAATCTAATTTTATCCCTGTGTTCTGAAAGGACATCATTTTTTGTTAGGTGTAAAGTGTGTGTGTGTGTGTGTGTGTGTGTGTGTGTGTATGTGTATGTATGTGTGTGTGTGTGTGGTGTGTGTTGCAGGGGGTTGAACCCAGGACCTTGATCATGCTAGGCAAGTGCTGTACAGCTAAGCACTCTATGTAGCTCCTTGTCTTTGCTGAGTTTTGAGGATTTTCTTTTGCATATAAGGTAAATTTGGAGTTATTTCTTAATAATTTTTGCAAAGGTATCAAGTCTTTTGGAAATTTTGCCACTTCATGGAGTATGTATGCTAAGCACTCAAGGAGGAAAAACTAATCAAAAGCTTATTCTTGGGCCCTAATAGTAGCAAATAGCTTAGGAAATAAATGACATCTTTCCTGAGACAAATCTCTCCATTTGGTTAATACAATAGTCTTAATTTAACCTGCATCTCTAGAAGCTGTAGAAAAATAGCATGTGTAATTACTGTTATGGGATCCTTTCAGTGACTTAAGATGAAGCCCTGTGTTACCCCATTCTAACAAATCTCCCACCTATGTACATTTATTGTGGTTGGTACTTAAGTTCTTTAAGGAATAACATCCTGTGTTGGATTATTATACCTATACTGTCCAGTACTCCCAAGTAACTTTCACATAATAGCACCAAAAAACTTCTCTTGCCACTATCAATACCAGGATCAATATTTAATTAGCAACTCTTATATAATAAGTGTGCTTGGAATATTCTAGGTTGTCACAACCATCCTACACTGGGAGGTTGTCACAACCATCCTACACTGAGGGTTTGTGGTTGAAGAATGGGATTCAGCGGGATGAAATATGACTCAAACTTATATATTTATATAAGCTGTATCAATTAGTACTGATTGGAATGAACTCATTTACCTCTATTGTTGCCAGAGTCTTCCAAATGCTTTAGTTGAGAAATAAGTAAGACCAATCTCTCTTTGTTTCTATCTATTCCCCCACACACATCATTCTATTCCTGTGAGAGAGAAAGTGCAAATGAAAACAACAAAAGAAAGCCATGATCATAATCTTAGGTAGAAATAAGTGCCATGAGCTGGATATGATAAGATAAAAAGGGAGATTATGCAATCTACTTTTAAAAAGGAATTACTTATTTTAAATAAGATAAGTAATAAAAAATTTTTGTCTAAATTTGTCAAATGTTACTGGACTGGACATTGTTAATATATATAGTGGAGTTTTTATCTGAATCTGTCAAATGTTAATGGACTAAACATCTTTAATGTAATCTTTACTGTGTATATCGTATATACTTATTGGACATAATTTTTCTTGTATGAGTTATAAACTTTTTTTAAATTTTAGACAAAAAGAGAAAGTGGTATTGTATTCCCCCAAATATTGTGCATGCTAATAAACTTTTCTGGGGTCAGAGACAGAGCAGCCACAATATTAAACATAAAGGATAGGCAGTGGTAGCATATGCCTTTAATCCTAGCATTCTAGAGGCAGAAATCCATGTGTTTGAGGATACAGACAGGCATGGTGACTCATCACGCCTTTAATCCCAGAAAGCAAGCCTTTAATCCCAGGGAGTGGTGGTAGAAAGAAGAAAGGTATATAAGGCGTGAGGACCAGAAACTAGGAGCATTTGGCTGGTTAAGCATTCAGGCTTTTGAGCAGCAGTTCAGCTGAGACCCATTTTGGATGAGGACACAGAGGCCTCCAGTCTGAGGAAGCAAGACCAGCTGAGGATCCGGCAAGGTGAAGTAGCTGTGGCTTGTTCTAGTTCTCTGATCTTCCAGTTCACCCCAATACCTGGCTCAGGTTTGATTTTATTAATAAGAACTTTTAAGACTTTCTGCTACAATGAGCCCCACACATGGACTGGCAGGATAGAGTATGATGAGGTTAAGGAAGTGCAGCAGATCTCTGAAAGCATGCCTACCTAAGGTGTACTGGATCAATGAGAGTGAATGAGAAGGCCAAGCTGCTCCCCAACCTGAGAGCATACTTTTCTAGGGAGAAATAAGAGAGTCTGCAGTGTTCTGTGCCAATCTACACTGAAAGACTAACATATTAGAAAGAAGGGATTTGTATAAGAGGACCTTTAACAGTAAGCAGCATTCATGTTCCTTCTCAATTGAGCAACTAAGGAGGCGCTATAGAAACAATTATATTGAAGTTAGGGTAAGGATAAAATTTGATCATCTGTTTCAGGATAACGTCCCCAGCCCTGAGATGTTATCATCAATCATTTCCAAGAGTTTTTGTTTTGTTTTAGTTTGGTTTGTTTTTTCGTTCTTGTTTTTGTTTTTTTCAAAAATTCAATTTTCTTTCAAGATATTTTCTCATGATTATCATTATGAATAAGCTATCTGTATTGATTAATCTACAACATTCCTAAGAATGGAAATAGGTATGGTCTTGTCACTGTTGCATTTGAGGACAAAGCATAGGGTGGATGTGATGAACATTTCTCAAAACAGTGAGGAAGCATTTAAACAATGATATACACACTCCTCTGGGGAAATTGGTTAAATCTAGAATCATCTAATAATTAAAAATGATAAACTAAGGGAGTCAATGGTATAAGGATGAAACTAAGAATAAAGAGAAGAAAAGGGGGATGAGAGGGAAAAGGAAAGAAAAAAACTGAATATGACTACAGAAAGTGTATAAGGTATTAAGCAAACACAATTTAGGCGAATGCAGAAGCTAATCATATCATCAGTTATTAGGAAAGGCTTTTCCATGATGAGTTTAGCCTAACTGTTGCTGCAGGACACTTCAGGTTCAGAATAAATGGCTCTGATAGCTCGGTAGTCATGCGTTCCATGGGCAGGCCTTTGCCAGGGGCGGGTGGTGGTGGTAGTGGTGGAGGAAGAGAATTTTTTTGTACTTTTAAACTAGATTTCTATTTAGCAGCATCTAGACCTGCTGTGATTATAAGTCATATTATTTCTGACTGTTTTTGAGTGGATGCTAAGGGCTACCAATTAAAGTAAGTTTCTGAAATCTCTTGAACTCATCTATACATGGAACAAAGAAAAGAAAGTTCATTTCCCTTTCCTCATGGTTTCCCTCTTCTATATTGTAATTCCAGTTCTCTTTCTACTGAATAGCACAAAGGAAAAAAATATGAACGGAACAGCAATACCTTCGGGATAATGCAAGCAGATTGCTTTCTGGACAGTCGGAGCAGTGTTATTCTGCTGGAGAGCTGGGACTGAATGCTGTAGCTCTATTTTGATGCAGCTTTCAGTGTGGGCATACTGATTGCAGAACACTGATGATTTCACTGATTCAAAAGCTTTGATGAGAACTATGAGTTCAAGGCCAAAAGGACAAAGGACATAATAGGATTTGAGAAAGGGACAAATACCTTAAAAAAAAAAATCCCTTAACTTTTCTCTCATCTGTTTTGCCTCATTTTCTCTTTGAAACATACTTTTTGGTGAATGTTTTTTTTTGTCAAATTTAGCTCTGTTTTTACTTTCTTAACACTAGCATAGTAGTGAGGGAGGCAGAGGGGAAAACAGAAAAAGTCAGCTTGGCATGATAGGGTATATCTGAAGGACTGAATACCAGATACAAGATATATATATGGCTGTACTGCATAACTGAAAATCTCTTGAGACAGAGGCAGCATCACCATTAGACCATATTGTGTAGTATGGTAACCACAAGGAAGTCAAACACTTCTCCATTATCACTTTGATGTGATGTAAATAAGAAAGCTTAGTTGGGGTCAAGAAGAGATGCCTTTGTGGAGAGTAGAATAGTTAAAAGAACTTTAAGGGAGGAAGGAGGATGTCTTACAAAATAGGCAGCTCTGAGCAGGTAAGCCCAGAAGAACTCTGAAAAATGAACTGCTTCACCTGTTTCTTTAAACTGATTCTCTTAGAAGGAACCCAAGTACATATACTTTGGGACAAGATAAAATGTTCTTCACTTACCAAACCATGAATCCAAACACAGTATGAGTGAAAAATTAAAATTCAGTTTGAAAATACCTAACTCCATTGTTCATAAGAATTTTTTGTCATTAAAAAAATCAGTCTTATTCATTCTTTCCAGTGGCAAACTGAGATAAAATACTTTATAATTCTTACACATAAAATAAAAGGTTTAACATTGATAGTGTATGTGAAATATTTTTTCTGACTCATGGATCAAAAACAATTCTGTTTCAATCTATATATTTGTTTTCATATACATATTATACTCTCACATACACACCTAATTATGAATGTAATTTCTTCTTTAGACAATATTATTCTTCTACAGAACAAAGAAAAGATTTGCTATATTTCTGTGAAACTTAAAGATAATTTTAGTAGAATGCAGTTTTCGAATAGTCTGCTAGAGTATATAGGTCTTCTTTGTATTGCTCAGAAAGAAAGTTGATGTTATATTAATTGATATACCTTAATTCACTGACCATAAAGCAACACAAATAAGTTTTCTTCTTTTGAAATGCCTGGAAAAATATCCCTAGTCAAATATCTTTATGGTTTTATTTTTATTTTTATTTTTTTTGGTAATTCACCCTTCCTACAAAGTAACGAGCCACTTCTTCCTCCTGCCCTGTGCCCCCGCTGATCAACTCTGAGGGTGAACTTCAAAAAGCATTGCTGATATCTCCCTTGCAAGAGCTGGTGCATGAGACTAGAAAGTGAAGTTATTTGAACAATATTTCTTCTTGAGGTACATAGGAGGAATTTTCATGTAGAGAATAAACAAGATTTGGTGTCACTTTATAAAATAAAATATGCTATACTGGAAAACTATAAACTAATATGCAAGACTATCATTTGAAGGAAAAAACCCTCCAGGCTTTAACACAGAAGTCACTGTAGTCCTCTTTTGTTTTGTTTTGTTTGTTTGTTTTTCTAGGCATTGAAATGATCCAATGGTTCTGAGGGAACTGAATTCTCAGAACTTTCTGCTAATTCCTAAACATTCTGGTAGAAAGTCAGGTTTGCTTGTAAGGGAACTTAAGGCAATATGTTTTTTAAAAGAACTACAGCAATCATGATGTGCTCTCCAACTAAAATGGCTTCTACCAGGGATGAGGTCCTACCATAGGAACAAATTCTATACAGTTTTGTTGGATTATATTTGAACCTTGAAGAGTCATAGCATACTTCAATTATATCTTAGGCCACATGCTCAAAAGCAACTAAAGTCAAAGGGTGTCCAGTGAATAAAAATGATAACGTTTAACTGTGATGAACTTGGTTATTAGCTCTCATCCCTTTTGTGTATGTGATATGTTTTTTTTTTCTAAATTTTAGGGCTCATTGCTATTAGATATATCAAATGATAACAATAATTTCCTTAATTGAGGCTGCAAGAACACAATACCATAATGTGAGTGTCTTGTAATTAATAGAATTTTATTTCTCACAGTTCCATTAAAAGAGGAATCTAAGACCAAAGCATTGCTAGATTTTATGTATAGAGATGGCCCATTCCTGCTGCCACTGGACCAAGTTTAAGAGACTATTATTTCCCCCACTGAATTACTTTGGAGCCTTATAATGAGAGAAAGTAGTTAATCATAAACATAAGGGCTTATTTCAAGACTCTCCATTATATTCCATTTATCTGTGTATCTACACCAAGGCAATATCTCACAGTATTGATAACTGTAGCTTGGAGTGGGTTTGGAATTTGGGAAGTGTTAGGTCTGGGAAGAGTTAAAGCAGAGAGAATACAGTGGATGGAGACCATTGCTGCACCAATTGACTTCTAAGAAAGAAAAGGAAAAGTCTTCAGGGAAAACTCTGACTTGTCAACCAGCCCATGAAGACATTGTAGGAGAAGGCAGTGAAGCCTCTCTGTACTCAACATCCCCTCCTTTACACTGAGCCATTTGATTGGGGAATTGTGAAGCTGCGAACTGCTACCAGAGATTTATCTGCTCTCATCTCTTTGTATAAAATGGTTTAAAATTAAGTCAGCCCATTTCAAAGCATGAGATACAGGGAAATAAAAAGTTAGCTTATTTGTACTCACAACCTATTAGTGTTCCCACATTCCTATACAATTTACAAGACAACATGCATGGCCCATGAATAATGAACCATGGGATCTGATTATCATGAACAAAGTCAGCACTGCATGAAAACAATTTACATTTTAATTAATTGGGCATTTATTTTAAAGCTTTTACAATGGGCAACTTGCTATATGACCTTGGTAAAAAAAATTTTATAAAAGCAAATGATCATTTTTATGTCAAGTAAGACAATTATTTGTTTAGCAAAAATGAATGGCAGCTATGTAAGAAATTAACAGAGAAAACATGCTAAATCAGCACATTTTTGTTGCTTTTTTTTCTAACATGATGTCTTCTATGGCTTTCCCTCTGGTTAGAAAGATAGTTTCCACTGAGGCTTGGTTTTGTTTGTCTTGTTTCTTGGGAGAGGAGGTAATGAACTGAATAAAAGTCTTCACTTTGATGTTCCCAGAATATTAGGGGTGTGGGTATATCTCGTTAAATCTCCAGGAGAAAATAATTTTCATGCTAAAGAGAGGGGAAATCTTCCTTAATTAGTCCAAAGGCTACCTCTGGCAGCTGCAGCACTCTTGGAATTTTCTGATCCAGGTGAGAGGATCAAGAAAACACTAGAACAGCAGTGCCTTCATGATAAGCCAACTAGATTGCTTTCCAGTCAGAGCAGCACTGTTCCACTGGAGGGATGATATTGAAGGAGGTAGTTCTGTTTGGATGCAGAGTTTAAAATAACGACGCTGATGGTTTCACCGAGTCAGGGTCTTCGATGAAATGACAAAGGAAATAAAAGGATATGGAGAAGAGACAAAAAGGCAAAAAAAAAAAAAAAAAAATTCTCCTGAATTTCTTTTTCTCATCATGTTCTGCTTCATTTTCCTTGAAGACATACTTAGTGGTGTGTGTGTGTGTGTGTGTGTGTGTGTGTGTGTGTGTGTGTTGCCATATTTTTCTCTGTTTTGCTTTCCTATCCATGGAGTAGTACTTAGGAAGGCAAAAGGGGACAAGAGAAAGAAAAAAACAGAAGAAAAGGAGAACTTGACAGGTCTTGAGGGAAAGGATACTTGAAAGGTGAAAGGAGCTGGTTTCCCTTGTCCACATGCTAATGATAAAGGGTGGACATGAATACATAAATATTCACATGTATTCATTAAACCAGATATTTGGTGAGCCTAACATGACAAGAACTAGTCTAGATTCTAGCATACATAAATCAGAGCTCCTGCTTTCTCAGAACAGCCCAAACTTAACCTAATGTCCACAACTCCACAAATGCTACTTATCTTTTACCTTTCCTTATCTACAGAATTTCAATCTCTGTAAATCTATTGCCTTCTTCCCAGACACCCAAGCAATGACAGTTACTTAATTTATCCCTCAAATTCATCTTATATACCTATGAAAAACATGAATATTCATTACGTTATAAAAAGGCCAGGACTCAAGCTAGAATGAAAGAAATTAAGTGTTTTTTATAGGCAAAGGAGCAGATAAAAAATATAAAAAAACCTAGAGAGGACAGTATCTATACGGTGTAAAATAGGAAGTGATAGATAGTCCTATGTGAATAGAATCATAGGAGCAGATGAGGAAAGAATACTGAAAAATAGTTAAGTTTTGAATACTGAAGAACTCTCACTTCCATATATAAGAATGTGGTTTGTATCTGCTAGGCAATAGGAAGGTATAGTCACTTAAACTCGTCTCTCAAACGACTATAGAAATCCTGACATGGATTTCACACCTAAGCATGTATTGAATGAATTAGTATTGAATGAAGTATGTAGTGAAAGAATTTAATAACTGAAGAATTTTTGTTGTAAATATGTTTTAGAAATATTGATCCCATCAAAGTATGAGATGTACATGAGTCTTGGTGATTGCTTGTGATATTTTGATGATGCATTCATGGAAGAAGGCAAAAGCAGCTGATTAAACAGAATTTTCTTTGGCCTTCTGATGATCAGAAGTAATCAACACCTTCCCTTTCCAACCTTAGTTTATAGTGTTGAAGAACATCACCCACAAAGTACCTTTCTCAGTTGTTATTCATCTACCCCAACAACAATCAGCAAACATATATTGAAAGACTACTGTTAAGTATGGACTAAATACATATTTTGAAATTCATTTGGTAAAGTCTGACCTTTCGCCTCATCAGAAAGCAACTGAACCTTCAGATAAAGAAGAGGGGGTTGAACTACAATGAGGTAATTAAGGTAGGCCTAATGTGCTATGACTATTATCCTTTTAAGGGAGGGAAGAAGAAGAAGAAGCAAAGGCTAAAAGGACCACTGTGAGAAGGTGACTATCTGCAAGCCAAGTGAAGATACCCCAGAAGACACTGAGTCTGATGACTCTTTGATCTTCTACTTAAAGACACCAGAACTTGCCAGGTGGTATCTTTAATCTCAGCACTCAGAAAGCAGAGGCAGTCAGATCTCTTTGTGTTCAAGGCCAGTGTAATCTACAAAGTGAGTTCCAGGACACCCAGGACTGTTACAAAGGGAAACCCTGTCTCAGAAAACAAAACAAAACAAACAAAAAATAAAAAAGATACCATAACTTTGAGATAAGCCATTCAGTATTTTGTTAAAGTAGTGCTATCAAATTAAATGTGTATAATGCTATTTCAACCCTGGAACATTCTTGGGTTCTGAGAAAGCTGAAAATTCCCTCCTTAGAAACAGCTCTTCCTCTTTCCTCCCACCATCCTCCCCTTCCCTTCTTCCTTCTCAAGATACCTTATGCTTGCTTTCTCTTTCCTGCTAAGTCCTCCAATGACGACAGATAAACACAAGTAGAATTACATAGAGTCTTACACATTAGTTTTGAGAGAAAATAAAATTTGAAGCAAGTGCATGGGAAAATCTCATAAAATTTAAATATTATTAGTTTTTAAGATTACATTATTAGTTGAGTATTTTATAATCAGAGTACGGGATGAAAACTGTTAAAGCTTAATTAAATTAGCATTTTGTTGAGGACTCTGCAATCAATGGTACTAGAGAAATAGATTAGTTGTTTCAATGCTGTGCATTAAGCATGGATCATTTTGTATTAATTTTGAAAAATATGTAATATAGTTTTTTTCTGCTACAATGAGCAACAAACTTTTAAAAAGACTGATAACACGAGGAATGAGGAGTCGGTTCAGTCAATAAAAGTGTTTACTGTGCATGTTCTAGATGCATCTATAATCCCTAAACAGACAAGATAGGAGCAGATACAGGTATATCATATTCTAGGAGTTTGCTGGCCGGCCAATCTACATGAACCATTGGTTCCAGGTTCAGTGAGAGACTCTGTAGAAAAGAATATAGGTGGATAGCAATAGAGACAGAATCTCACTCCCGACCTCTTGACTTTCATACTGACATAGAAGGGCATATGTACTCATATACACATGTGAACAAACTTACACACCACACACACACACACACACACACACACACACACATACACGGTAAAGAATGTGGAAATTACCATTTTATTTGTCTTTCACAAATTCTTGAAAGCCTCAAAATTATAAATGAGTAACTAACAAATAGTTCCAGATGAGAGCATTGACATCTGAAGGACTCTGCCTGGGTTTTGAATAGTGTGTAGTTGAAAAATCAATGTAACTGAATCAGTTGTACTCCATCCAATAAATTGCAGATGAAAAATTCCTCTGGGCTTTAGAATCTTGACTCTGATTGTTACTAGGTTGTCTGTGAGTACTATTCTATTCTACCAGAAAAGGAAAACTTGTCACATAGAGAAGTGTAGGAAGTTCTATACTTAAATCCCTTCTCCATTCATTTTGCCCTCTTAGGATTGAAGTAAGAAGAAACTCAGTGCAGTGGGAGAAGCTGTTCTCTAAATTGTTGCCTCTATAACTCTTTAGATGACTGAGAGGAGCCCATCAAGGGAAGGCAGGCACCCCATGCTGTGGTTGATTTAAAGTGGTAATCCAATAGAGCAAGGGTGTAAGGACGGGAAACCTGTCTGAAGAAGGCAGAGGCTGATGGGAATAACCAGACTGTCAAGATAATACAAGTCTAGCAGCCATTTACTAGTTAAGAACTCTTCTTTCTTCCCATAACTAGCCTTTGCTGATTGATGAATTATAGAATAGTACCACCAGCCTGCCATATATACAGACTCTGCATGTAACCATTCTGCCTTGGGAAAGAGGAGATATCTCTGTAGCTAAGGATGCACTGCCTTTTTCCCCCTTTTCATTACTCCATAGTTAAGACAGCCCAGCATCTAATTGGTTGTATAGCACTTCCATTGTAGTAGGTATTAAAATGAATCAAGGGTATAAAGGGTATGAGAGAAGAGACGCACAGGTTACGTATGAAAATACAATGTCATTTGTATAAAGCGTTTGAACATTTGAGGATTTGGTATCACAGGAGAGGCCGACTCTAAAATCAATGGCCCAGGAATAGTGAGAGAGTGCCATATTTACAAAGTCTGTATGACGCTCTCCTCTCCCCACAGTACCTGCCTGGTTTTTGACCAGTTAATTTGTGATGTTTCATCTACTCAACAGTTAACTGTTAAGAGCTTAGGTTCCAGTAATAGATTATAGGGTTCAAATTTTGGCTTTCCCAGTTGCTGTGTCATTTGAGCAAAACACTATCTTTCCAGGTTCATGGTCTTTTCACTAGATGGGGTGGATTGTGATACCTTTCTCATAGGGCATGTGGTGATGACTGAGTTAATACATGGAAGGTTCTCGGGAGAATGCCTGATGTAAGGCATTAGACATAAAGGAAATATGCTGGGAATAACTGAAAAACTAGACAAAAGACTTTAAGTCAAATGGAGGGTAACAGGAAAATAGCATAAATGTAATATATGAGTGAAAGAAAAAGCAACCAAAGAAGAAAATATAAGAATTAATATACTCTCGGAAAAAAATAGAACTAAGAAACCTCAAATAAAAGAGCATAAAGATGAAAGTGTGAGTCATATAATAATAATTCAACATAATCCTTTGCTCTTTATTAAAAAATGGAGTATTTAAAAAATATCCATTTATACTTCTTAAGGTAATTTTAGTTCCTTTAGTGATTAT
The DNA here is from genome assembly GCF_949786415.1 of Peromyscus eremicus. NCBI lineage: Eukaryota > Metazoa > Chordata > Mammalia > Rodentia > Cricetidae > Peromyscus > Peromyscus eremicus. The sequence goes on along the minus strand of NC_081426.1, from coordinate 42,423,267 downwards.
CCACTTGAAAATAACAGTTTCATTTTTGCAATATTTAGAAAAAGGCTGTGGTCTATAATTTATGTCATTAGTTTTCATTATGAACAAAAAAGGTTGCTTCCTTTCCCTTCACCTAGTTGAAACAGACATGGCCCTTCAAAGCAGGGAGCCATTGAGCAAGGTTGTAATGAGCAACCCTGGCTGAACAGGAAGACCAGCTTTAAATCCTTACTCAACCTACATTGGCTTTGCAAATATTTGTCCCATGAAAATTAATGGACATTTGAAAGTGCCAAACAAAACACTGCCCTAAAATAAAGATCTACATAAGACATGGTTCTGTCAAGCAGAAGGAAAAACACATGGAGCTGAAATACACCATTAAAATTCTGGTTTGCATAGGTAAGCTCATCATACATCTTAGACAGTTTGCAGTGTTTTCAAATCCTTGCTCTCTATCTGTATTTTAAGAATTTGTCAGCACTATAAAGAATAATGATTCTGCATCCAGAAGCAGCATACTGCTATTGGCCTCATATATTTTTATCCCAGTGGTTTATGAGACCTAATTTTAAATTTCATACCACACATAATGAGGCTAGAAAATGCTTTCCATATGAGAAACAATGGCACAATATTAACTTCTTACAGCTTATCTCTGTTAGATATGTTTTTGTAAAGCATTTTTCATGTTTCTTCATTCACTCAAAAACTAAAAAAGATACATATTTTCATATTGCAAGTACATATATCAAAGGTAATCGAGCTGGTTAATTTACTCTGAATTCCCTTTTATTAAAGTATTCTGATATATCATCAGGATGGGATTGAAATTGGGGCCTGCATGAGGACACTGTGGTTCCTTGCATATCATTCCCAACCCACAGTCCCTTATCCTGGGACTCAACACAAATCAACTGGTCTGTCTAGGGCTCCTTGAGAGGGGAAATTATCTGAGCTTCTCCCCGGGTGGGGTGTCCCACAGGTGTCAAGAATGTTTTTTCTAATTTTTTAAACTTTAGACGGGAAATATCGCATGTCCCCAAAGAGAATGATCAAGTTACATCACTACTAAACTCTATTACCCTTTAGACTATGGACAAAGATGAGTAATCATTTTCATTGTGGTGAGATGTCCAAAAACCAAAATGTGTCAAGGATTTTTCTGGGATAATTCACTGGACATTTAAAGTGACCCTGAACCAGTGTCAGTCTCCAGAATTCCATAGATCAGAGCTGATATGGCTCACTTCTCTGTAATAACTTTCAAAGTCTGGCTTGGGGAAGATCCCCAGGTGAGCTTCTTAAATATTTCATCTTTCATTTCTTTGGTCACAGAATCCCACTCTGTGCCTGAGGTTGACCTCAAATTTAGAGAAATTCTCCTGCCACCATAATACTGGGATTACAAGTCTGAACAACCAGGCAATGATGGGGAAAAAAAAGATTCCTTTTTAGTGCTGAGCATCATGGTACATTCTGTAATCTTAAGACTTGGGAGGTGGAGACAGGAGACTTGCTGGTTTGAAGCCAGCCGGGCTACAAGTGACTTTTTGTTCAAAACTGAACAAGATCAGAAAAAAATGTTTTGTTTTGTTTTTTTTTATGATTCTTAGAAATAAAATACCTAGAATGAAGTTCTGTTACATATCATGCTTAAGTTAATGAGATAACTAAATTCTTACCTGCTCATTCTGAAGATAACTTGCCTTTGAGCATCACAATAACTGCCCCTATTTTTGGTATTTTTATGGTTCTCATTAGTTCGGTTGTGATCCCAAGGTCACACAGCAAGTAGCAAAACTATGATTCAGTCTCTTGCCTTGTTATCCTGTTATTATTGATTAGGTTTTCATTGTAGTTTTGGTTTTGTTTCTTGTATTTTGAGAAGATCTTCAGCTGTTTCCCAGGCTTGCCTGGAAGTTACTACAGACCCCAGCATACTCTGAACTCTTGCTTCATCCTCAACATCCCCAGGGCTGGGATTCTAAACTTGTGTCACCACACACAGCTCAGAGTTTATGTCTTAATGTGTAGTAAATCTCTGTCATTGGTACCACTTTTGTTTGAGTCTGGTTATATTTTGATACGATTCATTGATTGGCAGTTTATTCTTAGAATAGTGCCCTCTACTTATGCCTCATTCACAGTGAATTAAAATAAGAATCTGAAAATAGAGGCATTCCAGATGACTATATAGCATGTTGTATATGGTACCTTCTAAAATTTATGTACTTACAACCGCATGCAGATGCTGTTAAAATGCAAATTCTGATTCAGTAACGCAAAGCAGGATCTAAAGCATCTGCAGTTTTTATAGAATACCAGCCAAAGCTGAAGGATTATCACATTTTAAATAGCAAGGGCATAAGGAAAGAGCAGCTCAATGTGAGAAGAGGTGACAGGAAGACTCAGCGGGACCACCACCAATTAATTAAGCTTTGCATTTTCTAGGTTTGTGAATATTTTCTTGGGTGAAGTACGCACTATGATAGCAAGTTTGCTAATCTCATTGGACTGTGTTTTAATGGTCACATTAGAAAGTGCCCTGTGAAGTAAAACAAAATAATAAAGGATATGCAGATCCCACCAAGATGAATCTCATACTTCTTAAATTCAGTGTGCCAGCTCCAACACTGACTTCAGATCTTCGTATAAATGCAGCTCTCTGTCAGGCAGGTTTTTCAATTCTCTGTGCACATGTGATCCCGAGATCATAGTGAATTCAATGGATTTACCCACCTAGAAAATAAGATAAGATCCATAATTTCCCTTGCCCAGGAAGTCATTTCCACTAGCTTCCTATGAAATTGTACCCTGAGAGCACAATATTGCTTTCTCTCCATAAAGATATCTTATCTCAATTTCATAACTCCCATCACTTCTTATGACCAGAGAGTGTTTTAACAGCACTGCTTTCGCACACTATTGAAGTTTATTGCCAATGCTAGCTTCCTTCCTATCTTCCCCAAATCCTACCAACTGCTGTTCTAACATAAGAAAATCACCAAGAAAGGCTGGTACCGCCTGAAATTCTTAAGCCTCAGCTTTCCAGTGACCTTTTCCATCTGGTGTCAGGTTTGCTAGGATCTGGCAGTTCAGATGGTCCCAGTGAAATGCTAGTTGTGCTGGGAACCCTTGAAAAAAACTCATGGCTTACTGATAGATCCACTCTTCATCCTTTTCAATTCAATGAACTTTCATCAAGTATGCAACAAACATGTATTGAACATTGAAGATCTTGCTGGGGAGAAAAAGATGGGTTAAGCATGATGGGATTCCTCAAGCCAGTTTTGTACACACACTGCCTTCAATTTTAAGCTTCTATCCTTGTGGGAAAAACATCCTTGGATTCAGCATCTACCTTTCTAAAGAGTTCTTTTGGAGCTTATTCAAGTTAATATATATTAATATATATAATTATTTTAGTTATTTACAGTTTAGTCACCACAGACATTTAAAACACGATAGTTTTGGTTTCCCACACTTCCCTCTATCCTATCCCTCACAGGTCTGTAAGAGACAAGGATTCTGATCTATTCGACACAGTTTTAAAAGCTTTGAATTAAGCTGGGCAGTGGTGGCACACGCCTTTAATCTCAGCACTTGGGAGGCAGAGTCAGGCAGATCTCTGTGAGTTTGAGGTCAGTCTGGTCTACAAAGCGAGTTTCAGGAAAGGCACAAAGCTACATAGAGAAACCCTGTCTCATAAAAAAAAAAAAAAAAGCTTTGAATTAGGGAGGAAGATATAGGCGAAAGAGGTATAGGAGGAAGAGAATTTTCCAATTTGATTTAGTTTTGTATACAAAATCCACCATCTATCCAATAGAAACCCTAAGGTCCCCAGGAATCACCCCAATGAGTATTTAATGCAGCTTAAGCATTAACTAGTATTTGCAAAATTTAATTGAGTGAAACTAGGATTTTTCAGGATTAAAAATTTAGCTTCATTTTATTTACAATGAGATCTACTCAGAATGAATATATGGGGATTATGTTTTATTTTAATAATATACTCTGGAGGATCCCAGGGAATTTAAAGTCTCTTTGTTTCTGTTTTGAGGGTTCTTGGAGATTGAACCCTAGAAATTTGGCTTACTAAGCAAGTATAATGCCTAGCATTGGACTACATCTTCACTCATAACTGAAAGGTTTAATGGGTTGTTTCATAAACCCAGTAAATACAGCCAGTCTATTCATGAGCTTGGGTGATATTTCTTCATGGCAATATCCTAAATAGCTCACTATTATTCATTCAGTAGGCAAACCTTGAAGTTATAAAGTTTTTGATGAATGTCACAAAACTTTGAGTGTTATATTATCTTACCCTTTACACATAGAGTGAGACTATTTTTTAATTTAATTCTTTAAATTTCTTTTTCATTTTTAAAATTTTATGTATATGGGTATTTTGTCTGCATGTATGTGGGTGCACCACAAGTATGCAGTGCCAATGGAGGCCAAAAGAGGGCATTAGATCCTCTCGAACTGGAATTAACAGTGGTTGGTGGGCCACTCTGTGGGGGCTGGGAACTGAAGAGCAGTTAGTACTCTTAACGCCCCCACCTCATCAGGACTATATTTTTACACGGACTATTTCATATTTGTGTCTTAAATTTGACTGTGTGACTAAAAAGAATTTTACTTTGAATATTTTTATGTGGTCAAGATAGTTTCCATGTAATAAGAAGATTCTAGAAAATATCTATTGACTTGCCATGGCCTTCTCTTTTTTGTCACAGCATAGCCTTCTCAGTGTCATGATAAATTGTAACATTATAGGTTTTAGTTTTTAACAAATTGAAATACTGAGCTGCTTGCAGATTTACCTGCATCAAGGACAATATTTTACGTTGTGAGCCTGCCTGAACACATCAGTTACTAAGAAGCAAATTAGTAGGAGAAGCCATCCATATCCATCTTAAGGACATTGATTTGTTGTCCCTGATTTTTCCATTGCTTTGATAGAGGAAGCAGGATTAAATCATTAGGGATCTTTCCACCCACACTGATAAATTGAACGTAAATTATATTCATATTTATATGATATATGGATTATCATTTATGTGATACACACATGGCTAACAACATTGTAAATAGTATGAGTTCATCACTTCCGTTGATTTAATCAGTTGAAAATCTGCACTTACTCTCTAGCTGCCTGAATTTGAATCCTTCACTATTTTCTGGTGGGCACATAGTTACCTAAACTTTCTGAGGTCATGTATATCACAGGGGACATTCCCAGCTTTCACAATTTCAATGATGAGTGATAATTTATAAAAAATTGTAGGTTTCCTACCATGCTATTTGTGGGTCTCATCTCAACAAGACACTAAGCATTAAATATAGGCTCCTCATAATCCAGTGTAATCTCATTTTAGCTGACATCGTCTTCAAAGATCTATTTCCAAAAAAAGGGGGAGTCACATTCTGAGGTTCTAGATGAACATGAAATTTGAGAGACAAAATTCAACTCAGAACAATGTCCTTGTAGAAAAAAAAAATTATAAGGGATTGAAATCCTAAATCTATGTAGAGGCCAGGGAACCAAGAAAAATGTGCTAAGCAAAACATTCATACTGTAGTGTGATATGAGGTGAAGAACTACAGAGAGAGAGAGAGTACTTCCTGTCCCAAAAGGGCAGCTGCTAGACAGACCTAATTATTGCCATGAAAGAACACACATGGTGTTGCAGATTTTGCAACTTTTCATGAGCTTGAAATCTAACGTTTTAAGTGAAATATATATTAAAACAAATATCCTATAATTTAACAGAGAGAATTAGAAGGCATCAGCTCTAGCCCAATAGGAATCCATTTGCAATATCAAAATTATGAAAGGGAAGTTGTTAAGGAAATGTTCCTGGCCAAGAATAAAATAGGAAGTCTCAAGTTTGGTTTCTCATTTGATTCTGACCTAACTGCTCTGGGGTGATCAGGCATGCTGAATTTTCAGAGGCATTCTGGCAATGCTAATTCGCAGGCAAGGTATGGATTGCAAACACTTAGTGTCATTGATTATGTTATTGGATTCTCATTCCAGCTTCCTAGCATGGAGTCTCCTTGTCATACAGTCAATAAATATTTATTGATTAAATTAACAACTGATAACCTTATAGAAAAGACCCATTGTTAAATGATGAAGAATAAGTACTGTGGCCTAAAAGGACTGAGCCTATGGAAGTAGCATCTCCACTGGAACTTATAATGGATTAGATGTTATTTCTTCTCATATTTGAAGGATTTTGCAGGAACAACTACTCTGCTCATTCCTTCAATTCTCCGAGATTAGTACGTGCCATATATTATTAGCTCCATTTTTCAGATAAAGAAATTGAATCTCCTGGTGCAGCCTTCTCTTCAACTGTATTATTATTATGTACCATTAAGAAGATGATGGATGGCCTATAGAAAATGAAATGAAGACTAGTTTTTCTAGCAAAAGGAATATGAGTCACTAAGGCTTCAAGTGATAATCGAAGGTAGAATAGAAAGTCTTAACCAAGAAGCTACAGAAGGAAACAGGAATCAGACTATGACAGGAAGCAAATATCCTTCTCTATGTGAAGAGTGCACAGTGAGACTCACTGAATAAATGAACTCATACATTGCCTGGAGCCATTGTTACTGTAACATCCAACTGAGAATGTCAGCCCAGGGACTGGGCAGATGGACAGGTGGCCTACCCTTGTACTGCCTGCCATGCACTGGCTGAACACCTCTCTAGCTTTAATGTACTTAACTGTAATTTGTCTTTTGTATTAACCACACATGGTGCTCTTGTGAAAGTTGAATGAGCTAAGGCATGTGTTGCCCCTGCCTTGTAGAAAACACTGTCCATTATTGTCCTAGCCCTGCATTTCAGGAGCTGTTTGCATCCTCCCTCAGAGAAAGGTCATCACCAAGGTGAAATTTGTTTGCCTTTTCTGTACTGTGTTTAACTCCTCTGGGTCCACATTTGCCATCTCAGCTAAAATCTAAGCTATATGAAACCAAGAACTGTGTTTTTGCCAGGTCTGAGTAGGTATGCAATGAATACTGTTGAATGAAACACCAAGCTATATAATATTAGCCATTGTCTCACAAAACATGTTTTTACCCATTTTACTCAGAGTAAAAATCAAAGTCATTATGATGGACTAAAAACGGTAGAGGACATTAGAGAGAGAGCTTGAATGGAATGAACAAGATCAAACAAGTTGTTTTCACCCCAAAGTTCTATCAATATATTATTAGTGAAGAGTGGACAGGCAATTGGACAACTATAACACAGGATAGCCTGGACAATGACTAAGATACACACCAAATACTGTGCATAGGGTTGGTAGAATGAGATTATCTGCTATATACTAAGTATTCTATTAGATTCGAAACTAAACTTTATAAAATCAATATGCATTAAAAACAGTTTTCAAACTGTATCTTGATCTCTTACTATCAATATCAATATCACTCAACTATAGTTGTCTTTCTGGTTAAATACACAGTTAACTCATCAAAAAGGAAAATCTGAAGTTATAACAATCTATTATTAAAGATGTTCAATATTTCAACAGTTGAAAACTGGGCATGAGTAGAAATGAAAGAGTTAGCTTGAGAAACATGGTAACCTTGTAGGTCTGATACGTGTTTTTATACCAAAGCAGATTACTGTTACAAGAATAATGTATAAGAAGAGACTTCAATGTGGGTGCTTAATGACTGCTGTATCAAAGAGACTTGGCTGTTATTTTTTAAATATGCCATTTGCTTTGGTTTCTGAGCCTTAAGCACATTTCTCCAACCATCCAATGACTAATGAAGGAGAGACATATCTAGCCAGGAGCTGTGTGTACCTTACTTGAATCTCCTTCCCAGTCCCGGAAAGAGCAAAGGCCACTGTTCTTATTTCTCTCCTGGTGTAGGTAAGATCAAAGAGGCTCTGTGGAATTAGGCTAGTTTTCCGGGCTTACAAACAAACAGTGCAGAATTCTAACTTAAACTAGTTATCTTTTTTACTCTGTGGCTTTACTATGATGCCCCACCACCACCACATCCACCCAGTCTTCAGCTTCTTCTTTCCTGCAAATTGTATGTTTTAGAAATAGCATTTTAAATGATGTAACACTCTTCTAGTGTTTGTGGTGTAGTGAAGTGGCCCTTCAGCCAATGACTGCATTAATGTATGGGGGCGGGAGGTGAACCACACTGTTTGCTAATACTGTATGATCATGAAATGTGTCCTGTGAATCAGGACATTTTGGAGCACAAAGGGTTTGATAGCACCAGCTGTTAGGGCAGCTTACAGCAAACCGGTAAGGAGACCTTGTCACTCTAATTACAAAAAGCTACTGATAACCTAATATGCCACACAAGAGACATCCCAATATAAGACATTTTTGTAATTCATACAGAGAAGAAAGGAAAAATGGATTTCAGCCAGGAATCCTAAAAGATCACAAGGCCGAATGGAGATGCAGCTCACAGACAGAGTACTTGCCTAGTACAGGCAAGGTCAAATAGAATTAAATGGAAGGAAGGAAGGGAGGAAGAAAGGGAGGATGAAGAAAATAAGGGAGTGAGGAAGGGATGGGAGGGAGGGAGGAAAGACAAAAGAGAGGGAGGGAGAGAGAGGGAGGGGGAGGAAGAAAGGGAGGAAGAAAGGGGAGAGGAAGGAAAAGAGGGAGTAAGGAAGGGGTGAGAGGGAGGGAGGAAAGACAAAAGAAAGGGAGGAAGGGAGGAAGGGAGGAAGGGAAGGAGGGATGGAGGGAGGGAGGAAGAGAGGAAGGGAGGGAGGGAGGGAGGGAAGAAGGGAGAGATGAGAAAACAAAGCACCAAGAGAAACTGACACCTCTTTTCTCCAGCCAGCAGCCATTGCTCTCTAGCTAGATGTGGTTTCCCTAGAAAATCAGGACAGTTGAAGTAATTTAGAGTGCAGACATATCAAATCAGCTACAAATGACTGGTAAAGACTACAAGCATCCAAAATAGAAAATATCTTTAGTCCCTTGATTTTCAGATTAAACGTGTTCACCCTGTGTTGGATGTGGAGAGCTGTGCCACTTTGGTTGTCTTGTGTATTAAACTTGCTCAAGGGAACTTACAATTATTATTATTGTTACTCTACTGACTAAATGCATTTCACAACGGTTCACCAAGAATAAAATCAACACAAAGTTAACAAGCTCAAATGAATGAGTGGTTAACTGAGTCAAGAATAGAGAGAAAGAGAGTAAAAGCAGAAACAAGAAAGAGATAAAGGGAAACAGGAGGAATGGGGAGATACAGTGACAGGAGGAAGGAGAAAAGCAGGAGAGTTTATCAGAGAGATGAAAGGTACAGGGTAGACAAAGACAAAGACAAACGGACAAGAACTAAGAATGAAACAGAAGGAGCAAAAGAGACAGGCATTAGGAGAAAGCAAGGACCCGACAGATACTATAGAATTCATCATTGAATACATGGGAGACGAGCATCAGAGGACATCAAGGACCTGATAGATACTATAGAATTCATCATTGACTACACAGGTGTCTTTAGTTCCCCTGGGTGGAGTCAAACATGTTCACCTTCATTGTTCCTATAGATTATTTCCAGGCAATTCCATTGTATGCTGATTGATTCTTTCTTAGTTAACTAATAGAGAAAGTAACTGCTTTATAATCAGGCAAAACAAATCAGGCCAATTACAAAGGCTAGCTTTGGGCATCTAAAAATGAGGCATTAAATTAAGCACAAGTATTTCTCCTAATGGTGAGCCATGGTAATTTCTGCTCCTCTTCTTAATGGTGAACCACTAAGGATAGGCATAGGACTCAGTAAGGATTGCAATTGTGTAGACTGTCAGGACCTTTTAGAAAGTATTATACCATAGTATGAATTCTGAAAGTATCATGTGCTGTGTATTTCAGGAACAGATTTGACAATATGTACTGAACACTGAGAGAAAAAGAAGGAGGTAATGTATGTGCAAGAAGAATTCATGAGCTCATCTAAAAATAAATACTTTAACAAATAGATAACATTTGTTACTAGTGAAAAATATATGTCCTACCTTGAGTATCCAAGTCACTGTTAATGAATCAGCCTGTTGCTGACTCCAAGGAAAACACCAATGGAATCACAGTGCCTCTGAAGCTCCAGTGGATTTTGTCATAGATATTGATCCAGAGAAAGGCACTACATCACTCAAAATGTGATTGGCCATTTTCTTTTACCTGATATTCACAAGCTTAGGAGCCACAAGTAAACATGTGCATAATTTTTAAACCTAAGTTAGAAAATGTACAGGTCCTGAATGATGGAGTAGGAGCCTTTATCTCAAAGCAAAACTGCAATGTTTGCTATCCACTATCCTGCAAAATGAGAAAAGATTATCATAATTCTCATTATTATAAAAACTGCCCCTCCCCCTTACCACTATCAGAATTTGTTGAGTTCTTAATTCATGGTCCTTCATTCAGAATTGAAACATATTACTTATATACGATGGTGTTCCTTGTGTATCAGAAAAAGACAGAAAGTGAAAATGAACATTTGCATATAAAACTACATCACCAGAGCAATGGAGGAGTCAGCTGGATGAAAAATCTATTTGTTTTCTGTAATGGAAAAAACTTAAGATGAAACTTCACCCACAAGAGTAGAGAATGCTCTTCCATTGACAATACTTCAATGGAAGTGCCCCATGGATGTGCACAATTGGTTTTTACTTTTTGTACTCTTTCGTTTCAGGAGTTTTGAAATGGTAGCATGTCAGCAGCTTTGGTTTACTTATAGATGCAAGATAGGCAGTTGGTTTAGTTTTAATAATAACAACAGGATTTATGAAGCTATCATTAGACTTTGTGGTTTATGTTGCCAATTAATTTAAAGTACTATATTTTTATATTATAGAATCCAGTAGTATTACTTTAACAAGTTAGTTATACAAATGATTATATAAATAATTCAATAATGAAGTTAACACTTTATTTGTATATACATAATGTATACTTTGATAACCTGAAAATGTATGTGATGCCTTCCTGTCTCATTGATATATGTTTGATAAAACATGACTTCACTGCTCTCCACTCAAGCATCCTTTTTAGCCAACATATTTTTAGTAATGTCTCGATCTACGTAACTCCCACCATAGTCTACCAAAAGAAGTCTACATCCAATCCCTGTTGAATATCTGATATACTGTATGTTTTTCTATATATGTTTTACTATTTATTCTTTATCTTCTGTAATCTAAGATTCACAAAAAAATAAGGTGTTTTTAATGTATTGCACTGGAGTAGTAGCTAGTAGGTACTGAAGAAACAGTTGAGTGAACGAATTAATGAACAAATAGAATTTTATCACAAAAGAACCAGAGTTATCAAGAGAAATCAGTAATCTAAGCATCCCATGTGTTAGCGGTTAGGGTAAATGTTGCCTGTTGGCTACCTCACAGCAGAGACTTTTATGTAAGCACTGCACATACAATTATACAAAGGAAACCATTTGTTTGTAAATACACATTTATAATAAACATTTTGAATAGTTTAGTATATAAATGATTATGGGATGTATGGTAATTTGTCTCTGAAAATATGTCGTCTCTGTGGGGGTGAGCTACTATGGTAACTTTCGGGTTACCTCCCCGCCCCCTGATTTCCTTTTAGTATTACTGCTGGAGAGTAGAGCGCCATTCTCTAACTCTGTCAGCACTGTCCTCATCAGAGGAGCTTCACACTCAGCTACCCTTTAAGGACATGGGGAGAGTCTGTAGAAAAGTAAATTATGTGAATTCTAAATGCATCTCTAATTACAGCCCTGTAGATGATGTTAGACTTCTTAGTCAAAAAAAGTACATAGTCTGTTTTCATGCTTTGGTGGATATAGATTAAACAATTTATATATTAGACACTGTGAAAATGGTGGAAATACAATAACGAATGAGATACATAGTTACAGATTCAATTATGCAGTTGGATGTAATTCTATCAATTTACAGAATTGGGATTTGTCCTCAGTAGCTTTTGTCTCTCTATTAGGTTCCTAAATTATTTTGAATTAACTATATATTTTATGTATGACATTTCAATTCCTCTATTGAAGCTTTAGACATACTTCTTGGTATTACATTTAATTGTGTCCTAGCATCTAGAAATTGCAATGTATCTTCTTCTTCATATACTTTGGGCTACTTGGAATTAACATGGACCCACTCTGTAGGAAATATAAGAACCACATAGTGGTAAATTCCACTTACCCCTTTTCAATCTTCATGCTGTTTGTTTCAGAAAATTTTCATCTGTAAATATCATAAACTTCACAGTACATTTTGTTTTTAACATATATGATAAGGCAACAAGTTTTTTTCTATTAATTCAAATGTTGTGAAATTCTATAACTTTTAAGTTTCTATCTGGAGATTTATGTGTCCATATCACATATCATGATTTGAATGAGTATAGAAATCTGGTTTCGTTCTTTTTGTATCAAACCTGAGAGCAATGAAACATTATTACATTATCCAAACTGTAATGTATCCCACAATACACTATACCGTTGTATTCCTCCCTCATAAGTACTTTTTTCTTTTTTAAATTTTTTTTTCATTTTGGTTCTCTGTGATTCTTTTTAAATTTGTCTTGCTTGGGGGCATTAGGGCATTTATTTCTTCAAAAATCTCTCTCTGTTCTCTTATTCTCCAGTCATTTTTACATTCTTGGTATTTGGCACAGGTCCCCAGACTCTCATTAAATATCTATTCCTATTATTCAAACTTGATTTATTTCTTTTGTTATCTGCTCAAGCTTTATAACCCATTTGTTAGCAATCCCCCAAATGCTAGTAAGTCACACTAAATAAATGAAGTTTTGTACCATTAAGGTAAATTTTAATTAAAATATAATTACACCACTTTAGTCCTCCCCTTTCCTTTTTCTAACTCCTCCCATGTCTCCTCCCTCCAACTTTTTCCATGCCCCTCTGACTTCCTACTTCCTTTCAAATTGCTGGCCTCTTTTTGTTTCATTTGTTTACACACACACACACACACACACACACACACACACACACACACCAGCACAAATTTACAAATAAAGCCTGATGAATATGTTTTTGTTGTTTGTGTGAATATGATTTCAGGGATGACCACTTTAATTGGATATCCAGCTAGGAGGCTTATTGCTCAGAGAGAGTAATTCTCTCTCTCTCTCTCTCTCTCTCTCTCTCTCTCTCTCTCTCTCTCTCTCTCTCTCAGCAGTCATTAGTTGCTGTAATTCTTTGTCTAGGGAATAGATCTTATGAGATTATTTTCTCTTTTTACATTAGTGTGTCTGTTGATTTTGTCATTGTCCAGGTCTTGTTTAGGCAGCCAATTCTAGGAGGCACAGTCCCATAATAAACTCCCTGGTCCTGTGGCTCTTAGAATCTTTTTAATTTTAGATATCTCACTTTCCACCTTCTTGCTTTTTTGTGTTGCTTTAATCCCATTTCTGGAGAGTTCCCCCATATTTCAACCATCATTTTCTTTGAAGCCATTTATTTTTAATTCCAATATCTGTGTCCATCTGAATTCTGTTCATATTCCTTCCTTTTTTTTCTTGACTATGGGTTATGAACTGCCACTTCCATTGCATGTCAGGAGGTGCCTCATAGTATAACTGACACTCTTACCTCGTAATGTAGAAAGTTTAGGTTGCATCGACTCTCTTTTATTTTTAATTTTATAATTTAATTTAATTTTACATATCAGCCACGGATTCCCCTGTCCTCCCTCCTCCCACCCCCTCCATCCTCCCCCCAATCCACCCTCCATTCCAATCTCCTCCAGGGCAAGGACTTCCCTGGGGATTCAGCTCATCATGGTAGATTCAGTTGAGGCGCATTGACTGTCTTTAAATAGTAATTTATATTATTCTAGAAAATATTTCAATGTGCAGTTTTAAGTATTTCCAGCTTTTGTTTTATTTCCTTTTAACTGACCTACAATTTGGGTTATCATGAGAATGGTCCTCACTCTTGGAAATTATCCTTCCTCCCATGTAGCCTTTCTGAGCTCAAAAAGAATGACAGAGGCCTTCAAAACCATTGGTGCCTTTAGTTTTATCTTCTTTTCTTATAAGGGTGGGTAAAGTTGTGTGTGTGTGTGTGTGTGTGTGTGTGTGTGTGTGTGTGTGTGTGTGTATGTGTGTATAACTGAGCCAGAACTTCAATACTGCTGAATACTTGGGTCTTCTATCATTTTATTCTTAGCCCTGAAGCAGCTTCTGCTGCCTCATACGCATTATGATACTCCATCTCGAACTTGCATTTCCCAACCCTTACTCAAAAATCTACTGTGTAATCCTCACACAGGTTCCAAAAACACTCCTCACTAGGTATAAAAATCACTTCTCTGTTTCCTTAAAATTACAGCTACTGCAGAAGTCTCATTCATGTCTGGATCTCAGCTCAGTGAGCTTGGACTTCATCTTTATAAACTCTGTGGTGATCATGCTGCAAGTCAGAAAGAACCCTTATGGGTTCACCTCTTGGGTTTCTCTTCTCCCAAGCATCCACAGTTCTATACTACTTATTTTCTATGCTTAGAATAGTTTGCCTTAAAATGTTTATTCAGGTATATGATTGTTCACAGGGACAGGGCACCCAATAACACTTATTCACTGACCACTAAGTGTCGTATTCTCCAACACTATATCACAGTAGGAAGATACTCTTTAAATATGTGCTTTTGTAGTTAGTTATACTGCCTGTTACGGAAAGAAAGGGGAAGCTACAGAAACCATGCTTTCTGCTTTATTGTGTTAGGCACTCCTCAGGGACCACTCTTAGAACAGAAATCACAAGGGCGAATGGCCATGAGCGAGGCAAAAAGGAAGAGAAGCAAAATTCTAAAGTTTATATGCAGATAACAGCCTATTCAAAGGCTCCAGGGCTGGAAGGAATGTGGTATATTCATATAAAGAAGAAAAAGAAGGTCTAATATTCTCTGGGTTCACATGACAGAACTGTTATTGGGTCAATATTTCATATGTTATTCCACCTGACGGCAACAACTTGTTGAGCAGACATTGTGCTAAGCTTATATTCCTAGAGAGGAAAATGGAAATATAGAGAGATTAAGTAATCAACCCTAGATTTGTACTATGATATGACTAGGGGCTGACTGCCTCCATGTCTGGACACTAAACAGATACATTTTTAAGGAGAAAAGTGTAGCATGAGCTGACATCAGAGAAAGAAAGGAAGAAGGATGAGAAGAGGAAGAGAATTAATCATGGCCACACCCTGCTCTATACTAGCTATTTGTAGCTACTTTTACTTCACCGAAATAAAAATACCTGATGGAAATAATTTCAAAGAGAAAAGGGTATTTGGTATCACTGGTTCCTAGGGTTTCAGAGCATCATGGCAGGTAAGGCATGGCGAGTGGAGCAGCTTAGATCATGCTGTTACACACCTAGGGTAGAAACTTCATCTTAAGGCAGATCAAGAAGCAGAGTGAGACAAAACGTAGGCAAGGAACACATGGACTGAGTTACCTACTTCTTCCAGTTAGGCCCCATCCCCTGAAGATTCCAGAATCTACCCAGATAACACCATTAACTAACGACCAATCAATCAAAATATATGCCTAAGGGGGGGGGAATCATTCTAATCCTCATACTCATAAAACATAAAAATGTATTCACAAAAGAGACATTTAGAATCATTGCGTGAAGAAAACGCAGATGCCTAAAGTGTAATGCAAGGCCACTTAGAGTGAAATAGTAAAAAGCAGGGACTTCTAAAGTTTAATTTAGAGTGACAACTTGTTGATCTTACCAAATAAGAGGTGAGGCAACAGGGGTAACTTTAATAGTTGTGAGTAGTTGGGGAGGAGGAATCTTCCCTTCCCCACATAAAATTTGAGCTGGTAAATACCAAAGTTCATGGAACAAACAGGAAATCAAGCAACCAGGAAACATCTCTTTTATTTCTGACAAAATTACAGAGTCTGGCTAGATGTCAAGAAATCTAATCTGAAGCAAAGAAACCAGGACAGAAGTTCCCTTGGGGTCGGTCTGTGTCCCACTACAAAAGGCTAGCAGAACCTTCTTCCCCAACCTCTTTGTCTCCTAGCTATGACAGGGTGTGATAAGACGAGATGCTGGACCACTAGGGCTAGTAGAGCAAACAAGCAAGAAGTCTCTCCCCGCAGGCCAGGTGGAGACAGAAGGGACAATTTGCCAGAGGAAAGTGTCTGAACTGTTTCAAAGGCAGACTGGGGGTAGAGATGTTGACCATCGGTGAAGGGCTGACTACTAAGAAGGATGTAGCACATACCTTACCATGACAGAAAGGAAACAACAGAGAACACAACATGCCTGCCTGAGAATGAAATGTAAGACTATAATGCCTCAGAATTTCCTCAGGAGGGGGTGCCTAGGTGAGAGGGTTCTTCCAGAAACAGAGAAGGAGGAAGCAAATTGACATGTATGCTACAGAAATCAGACATAAAACATAGAAATTGATATTGGTCTTTATACGCCCAATGTGAATTTATTGACCTTTTATTTTATGCCACAGCATCAGCCTACTCTGAGGAAGTCAGTGAGAAGGTTGTTTCACATTAGCTAAGTGTCCAGGCTGGGAGGACGATTTGTGAGTTCCTACAACGTCAGAGAGGATGATTTAGCCAGTGATCAAGGAGCTAGAGCAGTAAGGAGTGGATGAAAAGTGCCACATTGTGATGCACTTTCAGATCATGTGCAGACTGGGGGACCTTGGTCCCAGACAGCACGAAGTTCTAAGAGCTCTCTTAATCAGGAGGATGATCTGTTGTGATTTGCATATTTACCTCTTCATTTTGTCACCCCCTCACATAAGAGTTTTAGCTGCTGTGTTTTCATGGTGAGGTGGAGATAGATGTCTAGGTTCAGGGTCAGGGCTTGCTTAAAATCCCAAGGCAGGAACAATAAAATAGAAAAAGAACAGAGGGCATATTTGCCACATCCCCATCACAAAGAATTCTAACTTCAATTTAATTGATTCTCTTGGGGTTGCTTTACATCAGACAGCTTCCAAACTAGTTCAGGGGAAGCAATTTGTATTAATAAGCAGATACCGGCTTTCAGGCATTTTGAGTGGCTAGGATGTTGTTGAATTAAAAGCCATGGGTTCCTGACAAGACCAGTTGTCTTGGGTACTTTCTGGATTGCCTATGGAGCCACCACGGGTTTCTGTAAGTCTCCCCCAACTGCCTGAAGTCATGGTTTCACTCTGAGTTAACACTGTGGAAATACACCGTGCTTGCTTTGGAACGGCTTCACTTGAACAAGCTCCATTCATTAACGTCACTATGTGAGAAATGTGAAGGATTTCCAGATATCCGGACTCCTCAACATATGCTAATGAGACTGCTTGTCAAGGACATTGATTTTCTCACTTTCAGGGAAGGCAAAGGTACTATCAGGTGATTGCTGTGTGTGTGATTTATGAGGGCAGTCACCTCCTTTGTAATCAAAGAAGGGAGCAAGGAGAAGAGAAGATTGTGTTGCAGGCCCTTGACACTGGTTTGAATATTGAAATTTCAATCCAACTGTTTCCAGTGGTATTTGTTATGCTTTCGATCTGAGACCCAAAATAAGCCACCAAATTTTACTCTTGTCATCCACTGAAAATCCTTTCACTCTGTCTTTCTTTGGTAATCATCACCTTTAAAGCAACGTAAGAACTTTACATAAAAGGTAAATAAGGAAACCAACTTTGGGGGCCCTAACCCACTGTCTGTGTTTGCCTGAGTGAGCAGCCTGAGTGAGCTGGCCATCTCCCCATCCTGCTTGCCCAGCTTGCCTGGTGACCCCTGCAGCCCTGGGAGTCCCTCTGTGCAGAAGGCACTAACAGAACCGCTCATGTATTTTCTAGGTTTCCTCTACGCTCAGAACAACACCAAGCGCAGCATTAAAGAGCGGCTCATGAAGCTCTTGCCCTGCTCCGCTGCCAAAACGTCGTCTCCTGCTATTCAAAGCAAGTTTCCTTTTCTTTTCGCCCCCAAATTGTTTGCTTTGCTTGTTTAGGTCCACGCGCAGTGCAATTTCTGTTTCTAAAAAGAATCGATATATCATCTCCCGTGAAGCAATGTCTATTTACAGCTCGTGTTTATCTGAAACACCGCGGTACAAGCAACAGGTGCTTTTCATTTGGCAGGCTGAAAGCTTGGCGTCGGTGTTGGTAAAAGAGACCCATGCTTTCTGACATCGAGGCATGTCTGCTTCATCTGAGGCCTGGGGACTAGCCTTAGGGATTGCTTTGCCTAAAATGGTTGCACAGCAGCTGACAATTTAAGCTATATTATTTTCCAAGTTTCTTTTTTTTTCTAGTTGCAACATAAAATGTCCATATTTATGGAGTGCCATGTGGTGTTTTGATACATGTATATTCTGCGTAATGCTCAGATGGATAAACATATCCATGTTCCCAAACATTTGTCTTTTCTTTGCTGCCAAATATCCAAAACCCCTACTATAGCTAGCTTTTCTGGGATAAATGACATAGTCACCAATGGCCACTCTGATATACAATAAAACCTATATATAACTTAGTAACCATAAATTAACCTTCCTCATCCCTTGTTCCAAGCTATGCTTCTCGGTACCTGGTACATGCTATTATACTTTCAACTTCTATGAAATCATCTTTTAAAAAGTCTATGCATAAGTGAAATGATGCAGTATTTGTCATTCTGTGTCTGGCTTATTACAGTTAATGATGTCCTGTTCCACACATGTTCTCACATATGACAACAATTTATTCTTTTCCAGGCTGAATAGTGCTCCTCTGTATATATGAACCACATTGAATATACATATTTACCCAGTAATAGTTTCCTAGTAGGTTAATTGTTTTTCTTGGCTACAGTGAATAGTTGTGCAATAAACATGGAAGATGAAAGTACATGTGTCTCTTTAACATATCAATTACATTTACTGTAAAGAGGGATTGCTAGATTATATGATATATACACATATAGAGGCATCTATACTATTTTTATTCAATTTCTATTGTAATTTCATTTTTTAAGCATAAATTTCTTTCCCTTTGTTTATCCTCTGCCCACATTGGTTAAGGTTCTCTAGAAAATCAGAACCAATACAAAAACACAATCATAAGCACATACATATACGTGCACACATTTACATATTCTATGTGCACATATGTACATTCCTATGTGCATATTTATGTCTAAACACACACACACATAAATACAATTATTTTGGCTTATAGGACTGTAGCAATGGATGGGCTGGAAAGTTAGGCAGCATTGATGCTGTGAAATAGAATTCAACACCTCAACTGATTACACAGGACTCACTCCCCAGATCCAGAGTAATCTGTCCTTTACTTGTAGTGTGCTGATTGTAGCCATCACCACTTTTATATACTGCCTCCACATCAACACTTAGATTAGTGTTTGATGGAATAACTGAGCACTCTGGCTTAGCCAGGTTGACACATGAAACTAACTAGTGCACTGGTCTGCCATCTCTTTCTTGACAACTGTGTGGCATCCTTGTGGATTACAGATAGAGAGCCCCTAAAGGGAGGACATTGATTAATTTTGTAAAGATATTAAATGCCACTGACTCTGTAAACTTAAGAGGAGTGTATATACAAAAGAAAGTTTATATTAATTCATTTCCAAGCATCAAACAACTCCTAGAATCAGACAAGAGAAGGTGGTCTTTCCTACTAAGAAAATAGAGCATTAAGAATATTCAAGCTGTCTGTGAAGAGACATATGTTCACCTAACTTCTTTACATTCTGCCGTATCATTTTGTAGAAAGCATTGATTCAATTGGTAATTTAAACTATAAATACCACCACATTTCACAACACAAATGGAGAAAATATGGAAGGAACTTCAAAAAGAAAAGTATATTGAGTCGAAAGTCCTATAACTAAAAAAACAAAGCAGTTGTTTTGAATGATAGTGTAACATATTAGTGAGATTTAGCAGGAATGTGGACCCATTCAGTGAATACTTTTCATAAGCTAGTCCCTGTGAATTATGTCGAGAGCAGTCAACAAACCGCATTTCAAAACACAGAGCAAATTCCAAAATAGTAAGTACATGGTAGTCTACCCAATTAAATCTTGAATAACAATAAAAAATTATTTTTTTTCCTAGTAGAAATTTCATGTGCAAAATCAGTAAAAGTATTATTGTGGCACACTGTTTTATTATTTTTTTTCATTGCACACTTACATACTTCGCACTTATACACACACAACAGTTCACTAGTAAGATGTAACATGTCAGCAGCAACCTACAAGGCTATAATACAGAGGAATGAATGAACAGCTTTAATCTGATACGGTGCTGAAGCTGCAGGGTTTAGCACGGCTTGTCAGAGATGACTGGCTATTAGAGCAATTGTTTTTCTCCTCCCAAAGTGGAGTCAACATTACCAAGTCACCTGATATTTGCTGAAAACATAGTCATTCATATAATATATACAGTTAAAATGTAAGTGTCAAATGTATCTCCATATTTGCTTAGGGAAGAACAAAATTGTCAGATTCTGCTAGCATTTTCCCTGCATGAAATATCTAGCAAACGCAAATCAGTTTAACTCTGCCCTACCCTAAAAGGAAGTTTGTTGAAATTACAGCCAAAATGTTATAAACACAAAGAATGAGAATAACCAAAATCTCATATTTGATAAATTCAACATCCTCATCCATTAGGGAAATAAAAATTAAAGTAGCATTAAAACTTTATTTCATGTCTTTCAGCATGGTTATTATAAAGAAAATGAATAGCAACAAATTATGGTGAGGAAAGAAATCCCTATATATCCACTAATAGGATGTAAATACAGCCTGACACTATGGAAAACATGTGAAGACTCCTAAAATATCCACAAGAAGATCTAGTCTATGACTCAGCTAACTCATTTCTGGGTATATACCCAAAGGATGCTAAGTCAATATACAACAGGGATACCTGTACACTCCTGTTTATTATAGCACTATTCAGAACAGCCAAGTTACAATATCAATTTTAGGTGTATATGAACAGATGAATGAAGATAATGTCATATGAATAATAGAGTTCTATTCAACTATAATGAACAAATGTATATAATTTGTTGAAAACAGCTGTACATGAGACTATTACTATATATATTATAAATATAATATATATAGTCAGTTTTGAAAGACAAATATTTCATATTTTCTCTCATTTATGGATACTAGATTTTATAATGATACATTATATATAATATATGCAGTTATGCTTAAAATATATACACATGTAAAATAACTACATGTTATACTTGAAAGAAAATTTTTGTAAAACCCAGGAACATAGACAATTAATATATACTAATTTTTAAAAACTAGAAAGTAGTTGTTGTTTACATCATCCTAAACACATAACATGATTTGTGGGCCCTACACATCTTCAGAAGACTCTCCTCAGTAGCAGCTATTTTCAAGTATCCAACTCTCACAAGAAAACCTGTCATGTAGGAATAGCTTACTTGAAAACAGGACAATGAATCCCATTACTATGTGTCTTAGTTAAGGTTTTTTATTGCTATGAAGAGACACTATGACCACTGGGAACTGTTGTAAGAAAAACATTTAATTGAGGTGGCTCGCTTACAGTTTCAGAAGTTCAGTCCATTACTATTATGGTGAGGAGCATGGTAGCATGCAGGCAGATGTGCTGCTGTAGCTCAGAGTCCTTACATCTTGATAGGCAGGCAACAAGAAGTTGACTGTCACATTGAGGGATACTTGAGCAAAAGAGACCTCAAAGTCCACCCCCATAGTGACACACTTCCTCTAACAAGGCCACACCTCCTAATAGTGCCATTCCTTTGGGGGCCATTTTCTTTCAAACCACCACATTATGTTTGTTAGCCAAGTGATCATATTAGCTCCCTTCTGTGGACTAGATACTAACATTTGTGCACAATGTAAAAATATACCATGAGAATATGGGGTGAGAGGTGGGTAGATTAAACAAACAGCAGATAAGCAGAGGCTTATAGGCCCCTAGAAGAAAGGTATACTCATGCCATGTCTGGGCTTAGAGAAACAGAAGATGAGTCTTGACTTACCTGAGAAATTCTAGGCATGATTGACCTCTGAGTGGCAGTGGGAATATTCTATACATGACATCATGAGACTTCCAATGCTGTGTGTCTGAGAGCTAGCTTCCTATAGAAAAGCCTAAGCTCTTGCTAAGCCATGAAGCACTTTGGGCACAGAATTAGAAAACCTAAAACTTGAAGGATCAAGGGAAGACACCTACCTGGTCTCCCCATTTAGTATAAAAGAGAATCACTGGTCCTCACCAGATAGCAGGATTGCTTCTTCTGAAAACTACCGATGAGACCGTAGCCATCTTTATGTAGCATTTTGCAGTGTGCCTGAAAAAGCCCATCTATGAACATGTCTGTGTTAGCCTCCCCCTAAGAGTGAGTTTGCTTCTTCTCCTTTATCACGGCCTGTTCTTGACCACCACCTTCTCCATCCCTCCTCCTCCTTCACTTTATAGTCACTTATTCAATGCAGACTTTAAATATTATTTCTGTTGTGCATGATTCACACTAAAACACTAAAAGAAGTAGCTCATGGTAAAGAGTTTATGAAAGACCATATCTTTCCAAATGTTTGCAAGTAAAATATTTAATAAGGGGTAAAAAAAATGCAATATTCCACATTAAAGTTTTAAGCACATATCTTGATTCTGATGGTTGAGAAAACTGACAAACCAAAGTTCAAAATTGCAACTACCTTAGAAATATTTTGGAAAGCTGTGCCTGTCTTTGAAGACAAAGAAGTAATTGCTTAAGGCAATGGTCTATGTTCTCTTCTCCACTCAACCCACCTGGTAGTAGTTGACAATTAGAAATTGATGTAATCTAGTGAGCATTAATTTGAGGTGTAGAGTTCTGCCTTGTGTTAATAACTACTGAACAAGAGTGAGAAATGAGATAAGACAAATAGAGGCTAGAAACATCTGTCTAATAAATTAAGGATTGCCTTGTTCAAGTTTTGACCCACTCAGCTATCCCCGATCACTGAATTTTCCACTAATCTTTGAGTGTCCATCCCAGCCTAATGGCCTCACTCAGCAGTAGTCTAGGAGTTCCCCTGTCACTTGTCTGGCATCACCAGCTACCCACTTTCTGTTCTCTCCTCCCCTTTTCGTTTCCCCACCCACCATCTGACTGCTCAGTGAACTAATGTCAGTTTTCTCTCTCAGATGTAAACTCACCTCTTTACATCTTGTGCTATGGCACTGGTTGTGTCCACTGCATTTTTCCAAGAATAACTGAAAGAGATAGAGAGACACACCATCCGAACACATATTGGATTCCTGTTGTGCTTGTTACTAAATAAATTCCTGGACTATTTTGCCCCACAGTTTCCTTATTCATTCATTATTCCACAGTCTTTGATTTATTTAGAGAGATTATGTGAAACATTCATGATACTCTAGGAGAGGAGGGCATTTTTCAAGTTATATCTCTCATGAAACTTATTTGGGAAGGTAGAGATAACATGAAACAAAGATAATCCCCTCCTGATGTGTACTGTGAAGGAAGCAAATGTGTGGTGATATATTTAAAAGTGGATGTACGCTATGGAGATATATGGGCTGGGTCAGGGCAAACCTCACTAATGAAGTAATGTCTGAGAGCCTGAAAAGAGAAACTGATGGAAGTGAGGGGAGGAAGGGAGCATAGCATATTGGAGATACAGAAAGCTTTCTGTTACCATCTAAAGATGTATTATTATTGTCATAGGATTAAATAAAATAGTTTACATGAAGCACCATTAGAATAAATAAATGACAAGTTGTAACCCAACAAATATGACCTGAGAAGGGTAGTTATTTGTCACATAAAATATCTAAAAAAAACTTGGCACAGTACAACGAAACCTTCCCAACTTGCAGAGTTAGGTTTCCAGCCCCTAAGCCTATGTTTCCAGCAGTTTTCAGGCAGAGCTGTATTCATCACCTCTGGCATCCACTGAGAAGAACCCCGTAATTTCCACCACAGTTGCTTTATTCATAGGCCTTCAAATTAATAAGGAATCTGGGAAATCACTGAGTGTGAACTTCTACTTACAGGAATGTAGATTTTACATGTTCCCCTCTGTCCTCTTCTCTCTGATCCCATGTTTGTCCTTCCTATTGGCTAGGAATGAGAAGCCAGAACGTCAAAGTGTTGATGATAGAATTCAGCCTCTTCACTGAAAGCACAAGGAATGGGTAGAGAGAGGGTGGAGCCAGGGGAACATATAAACGTATTACGACCTAAATTCTGTACATTGGTAGAGCCAGAAATTGCTGACTTCAGATGCAGTACAAGTTTCAAATTCAGTCACGTGATTTTTTATATATATTCTTAATCCTAAAACACGGCAACTAGCATATATATGTGTGTTGATGGATGAATGCTTGTTTATATAATCAAGGAGCTTGAGAACCCATTTCACATGTGGCTTAGAATCAAGAATTTCCAGCAGCAACACAAATGTGACTACAAATTGCTTTTACTTCCAAAACAAAATATGGGCTGAGCCTATGGCTGTAACTCTTAAATCAATAGCCAAATAATTCACTTTATCTCTAAAAAGTAGCAATAATTTTCCTGTTTATTCAAATGATGTTATCATGACTAAAAGGGTACTTACTGATAATAGCCAGGAACTCTTACAAAAGAGGAAGGATTAAACACTTGATTATATGTGTGTTTATATTTATGCACATTTTTATTTAAATCAGGGTCACAATAGCACCCTTTTAGTAATGTTTCAGTGTTCTCATTCAATCAAAATCATTTATTTGCAAAATTAATGTTTTCGTTCAGAATTTTTATTGACTTGAGAAAAGGTAAAGAAGAGATGGGACAAGGTCATAATCCTTAGACTAGACTACTCGTAACTGATAATGCAATCACAAGCGTATTGGCATGAATAATTGCAAGGCATGATTTCCTAACTACAATAAGAGTCTTGGTGTCAAATGCAGCTTAAGGTTTTGGTAGGTCTTATTTTTCCTGGTAACATATTCTTCATGAGAATTTTCACATGCCCGTGTTGGCAGAGAATTCACCAGAATTTTTTTGTTGGTAGATTTTTTTTTTCTCAAAAGGAACATTCAACTGCCAACATAACGGCAATTAGAAACACAACAGCAACCCCCAGGAAAGTTCTTAAAAAGTCTGGTTTCTGACAAGTAATTAATCTCATGCTATATTTTCCTTGGTTAATTTAGCTAAAACCTCCAAACTAGGCAAATAGGAAAACTGATGGAAGATCTGAGGAATGATCCAGGATAATTTTTAAAGTTTATTTTTAGCTTTTTTTTGTGTTTTTTTTGTTTTTTGGGGTTTTTTTTTTTGGGGGGGGAGTGGGGAGAGAGAGGTACTTCATTGCATTCATGAGCTGTATAATTACTATGATCGGATTCCCAGATATTAAACTTACTTTGAAATATCTAATGCAGTTCTAAGTTCTACACAGCTCAAGTTATGAACTTACTATAATATACATAATCATGCAAGATGGACACCGTCCTACAGAACAGGAAAGTGAGGCATAAGAGACAAATTACCTTGCTTGATCACAGCATCAGGAAGAGACAGGGAAATGGTCTGAAGCCTGGAGTGGGGCTCCAGAGTCTACACAATTTTCCCATTATCTAGTTATGTTCAACATTTTGAACAGTATATACAAAGTCAATTTTAGGAAAACAAGAACTTTCTCCACTTACTTTCTTGAGGCCCATTTATCTGGAAACCTTGTGATAGATCCTTGAATGAATGTATCCTCTTTCTGGGATACTATGTTTAAAAAGTGGAAACTGTTATCAGGTCTTCTTTCATTTAGGGTCACAGGAGCCACAGAGATAACATTTCTCATTTTTGATTAAGGCCAATCATGGATGTTTTAGAGCTATATGGAATTCTATTGTTTCTTGGTATCTGAGCACCCATGATATGCCATATAGGAAACATTAGAAGCATCTTTTAGCTTAGATGTAAAACCAATTGGCACTATTATTTACTTATTGGTGATATGTGTTGCTAATTATATTTGTCCTCTGCCTTTGTTGTGGCTTTTTAAGGCTTACCTTTCTTCTAATTATCTTATTTCATCAGCATAAAATTCTTGTAAAACAACAAATGTGGAGGGTTGTTGTTTCCTTTTGATAAAATGAAAGAGGGGAGGCTTACCCCAAATCACATAAGTATACATAGTTACTTGAACGGTCTAATAACCAATGGAAAATATAGAACATTCTTTGTCCTGGTCCATTGTATATCTACAGAAAGAGACTTTATTAAATCATGAACTGCTTTTGACATAAGCCGGCCAGAGGCAGGCAACAGAACAGCTGTTACTGTGAACAGATATGGTTTATTTCATTTCATGGTAGCAGAGTTAGGGGGCAATATATTAAAGATAATAATACCAAACCAAAAGACAGCTACAGAGAACTCTATCTGAAGACTGCCATTACACTGAAATAAACACGTATGTCTAGATCAGTAAGGAACAATGAGCATAAAAAAGCTGATGGAAGAGGCACTATTAAATGGAATTAGCTCTGAGGATGTCATAGTGTGTGTCAGCTTATTTGGTTCAAACAGTTTTATGACTGATAAACTACACCAAATTTATGATGCTTTAATCTTTTACTCATTCCCTTATCTACAATATGGACATTATAATGATAAATATTCATTGAGCATGCACAGAGGGTTAGCAATGTATCTGACTTTTATGTTAGTGGACAATTGTGCTTTTATTCTACTGTCACGACCATGATCACAACTACTATAGTTGCTTGTATAAGACTGAATAATATCAGGTGTATTGTACAGAAATCTATGTGTCTGCAGAGCTCTTTAGAGAAGAATGATCACTTCATCAGAGGAGCTAAAGCAGGTACTGAAAAGATGAAACTTCACATAATCTGGTAGGGGGTGAGAAGAAAGGGAAAGGAAAGGAGAGAGAGCAGAAACATCTGCCAGGAAGCTGCCCCAAAAGTCTATGCGAGAGATGGTATCATCAGCCACCCTTTATTGAGTTTAGCACTATAGCACTAAGACAATTATTGTTAGTATTAACTGCAAGACTCTGAGATAGACACAGTTATATTCCTGCTTAAAAGAAAAAAAACTAAAATGAAAATAGAAATTAAATCATTAACTAGCAATCTCATATTTAATTAAAGTCAAAGAAGTTTAGCACTGTAATATCTGAGCTTAGGGAATACACCCTGAACTGTGCTACCTACAAGAGATGACAGGTCCAACAAGCAGGTGACAGTGGTGGAAGGGAAACTTCAGGTGGCCTGTGAAGGTGTTAATCAGACATAGTGGAAATAATTGCTGTTGCTAAGTGAATAATAGAAAAGAGATTTGACCAAAGGACCATGGTGGAATTG
Source organism: Peromyscus eremicus (assembly GCF_949786415.1). Lineage (NCBI taxonomy): Eukaryota > Metazoa > Chordata > Mammalia > Rodentia > Cricetidae > Peromyscus > Peromyscus eremicus. The sequence continues at coordinate 42,395,857 of NC_081426.1, read as the reverse complement.
ACCAAGATAAGAAACACAAAAAGAAGGACATGAAGTGAGTTCAAGAGAGTGGCAGCATTACTTCAGACATGCTAATTTAAAGTGTCTGAAGAAAATGAGTAATGCTTGAAAAAAAAAAAAGAGGCCTGAAAAAAATAAGCAAGCATGAAATAGGCTTTATTAATTAGTGTAACTCTTTCTTCTTATTTTTATTTGTTTCCTACTTTTTGTGACTATTAATTTGAGTCACATTTGTGGACCTGAAAAGCAATTTCAAAAATATTTATAGAAATACAGTGGAAAAAATCTTTATTTTTGTAAAAATGTTGAGTTTGGTTCACCACAATCTTTATTTTATTAATACTGTGATGCTGTTCACCAGTGTAGCTAACAAGAGCTTTTACTCACCTATTTTCCGTTTGCAATGAGCTAAGAAGTAATATTTAAGCTAAATGAGAGTCTAGTCAGTAAGACTGGTTTCTGCAGGCTTTCTTTAGACACTGAAATGGGAACCTAATACTTCAAACAGACTCAATTTTCCACTCCACCAGGTGTATAAAATACAGACTATTGCTGCATTATCTGCTTTGATTGCAGGGTTAAAGCTTAGCTTCTTACTTTCAAATTGCCTTCTTGCCAAGGGATTTAGAGTAGCATGGTTGATGCTCAGCCTTCCTTTGCTGAAGCACTGGTCCAACTTTGCCTGCAAAGTTTCATTATAAAGAAAGATGAAGATAAGACAAATTATGAAGATAAACTGATAGGGAAAGCCTTATTCATCTTCCAGCATAAGCATTTCTATCTGAAACTGTGTCTGGAAAAAACAATTATACATTAAAGATTTAGAATCCTGAATCTGCTTTGAAGTAAACATGTCTCTGTTGGGTATTCTGGAAGAAATTAAAAGCATCCTTAATTTACGTCAATTGCAGCTTAAAATAATTAATGCTTTAGATGAGTAAATGTTAGATGTTTCAATGACAAAATAATGTTATACCAGTAGAAAGCATGTTTGGATACCTAAGATACATCATGCACTGTGCAAAATCTTTTAATCTTTAAATCTACTTAATTGCTGTTATTATTCAATTGTCCTCATCACCACTATATGGATGAAAGACCCAATATTTGCAATTTTAAGTGAATTGTCCTAAATAATACAAGCACTACATAGCAACATTGACAGAACTCAAGCCCGGGTCATTTGGTTATTTGACAAAATCTGTATCAAAATCTACAATGTGGTAGGTATTTTCCAAGCTGCAAAAAGTGTATCCACAAATGAGCCAGTCATGAATCCAGCCATGTAATGATCAAATATCTAATGGAAAAGGTCATGGACTATGATTTTCTTATTCATAGCATCCTTCTAAGGCACAGTTGAAAATGATTGACAAACATCATTTCATTTCAACCTCCTGCCAACAGTGTGCACATGGGTTCATGAGAGACTAATCACTTTACTCAAGTTCACACAGCCAAGAACAGTCAGAAATCAGCTGTCCCATAGTCCCCACTCAGGGAGAGTCTAGAATAATGCCTCACCTAATAAGTAGGCAAGGACAATCATGACTGCTGCCATCTGTTGATTAATTAATACCTGCCAGTAAGTAATTCAAATATTCTTTCAAAACAGCTTTGTGAAGCTAACATAAATATCCCCATTTTATAGTTTTTTTTAAAAAAGGCAAGGATTAGAAAGTTTAAATACTTTCTTCAGTTACAGAATTGAGAAATAGACCCCGGGAAAAATAGATTTTTTTTTGTGGTAACTGCATAATTTCCTAGATGTAGTGAGGATGTGGTTCTAGTCACTATGTTGAAGAAGATACTAGACTTCAATGTTGAAAATATAGTACGATAAATAGTAACAAATCACATTATCAGTCAAATTTTACTATATATAAAATGCACATACATATATTATTCTATTTAATGACTTCAGGCACATAATCCCCTAATCTTAAGGACTATATTATATCATTAAACATATGAGGGAGCAAAGCCACACAGAGTTTTGTAACATTTTATCCTGGTCGCATGCTGAATTTCTAGTTTGCGTTTGGACTAAACAATCTTACATTTTTTGAGCATGAAAACTACATCAGACATAGAAGGAATACAAGAAAAAGTCAGATTGATTCTCAAATTATTTAATATTTCATTCTAAACAAAGCTATGATGGATAAGCATGGCATTACGATGCTAATGCTATGACTGATTCAACTACAAAACATCACCTACTACAGCAAAAAGCCATTACCCTTACTAACCTCAGCCAGCCTTTCTCAGGAGCAAATGATTGGAGGATTTTCTTTCATTTCTAGGTAACAGATTTCATCAGTTTCTGGCTACCTTCAACTCAAAACTACCTACTCGACCAGCCACTACATGTTTTAAATATTTTTTCCCTACAGTTCTTCCTTATAAATCTTGAATATACATATTTTAAATTGACATTTTCCAAAAATTCAACTTCTTCCTATTACCTTCTGGAGTTAAAATGAGTAGGAGAAAGCCTTTTCCTAGAAATTAAGGACTGGTGTTTTCTAGTTATTTCCTATAATATACCTTTACCCTTCCTCAACATTGTGTTTTCTTCTTTGTTTTCAGACAACTTGTTGCCAGTTCTAAACTTCAGGGTCAGAATTTTAGGGGCTACGTATTAGCTTTATATCTTCCATTTCTGTGTCCTTCACAACTTAGGTCTTTCCTTCCAAAATTTATTTTTTTCATGTATACAAACAAGGCAATAATATTTAGAATGATACAATGCTTAGATGCAACAATGAAAGTTAAGTAATTTCATTTACTGTAGAAATCACTTTGGGGCTGTCTAGCCAGTGTCCCTCTCCCTTTGTACATGATGCTACTTGAAATCAGGAGGTTATTGAAAGCCACCGATACAGGGTGAGGATATGTTTACTGCTGACAGATATTGTGACTGCCACTTGACAGAGGACTACAGTACCAGTCAAGTAAATGAGGCTTTAAGCCCAGTTCTGTCACTGATGCACCCAGTAGCTTTCGATGTACAATACTTGAAGGTAAGGCTCTGTATTTAAATACAAAACCACAAGTGTAAGACTTGATTCCAGTCCACTTTCATTTCCAACATAATTCTCGTTTCTGCTTAGAGACCATTGTTACTAATTACCTACTAGGATGTATATTTCTGCAAAGGTTTGGTTATCACTCACCCTTCCTCTCTGGAAGAAAGGACAGCAGAATAATTAATCCCATGAACCTCAGAATATTGATTACCGTCAAATGCCAAATTGTTCAGTTTCTTTCTCTGCATTAATGTTTTCATCCGTCAATCTGGAATGCACCATCAATAGAATGATATTATAAGTTTATAAGTTAGTCAAATTAAATTGTTTAGACACAGCAAGTTTGGTTTGGGCATTATTAAATTTTTAGGACAAAGTCTGTCACAATTCATGACAAAGTCTGTTCTCAAAGTCCTTTTTTGAGAATTTCACACATGCATATCATGTTTTGATAAAGCTTATCTCCTATTCTCTCTCCTCCAAATCATTCCCATTCCTCCCCACCACTTATCCTCCTGAGTCCATGTTCTCTCTCTCTTCCACCCCTCTCCCTCTCTTTCTCATCCTTCTCTCAGTACCCACTGAATCCACTTAATGTTTCATCATGTGTGTGGGTATGAGACCATCTTAGAGGTCTCGGGCAGCCTCTTGGAGCCCTCATCCCTGAAGAAATCAGACTCTCCCTCCCCTAGCAGCTGTCAGTCATCAGTAGGTCTTTAGAAAGGAGTGGGACTTTTTGACACCACCCCCTTCTATGCTTGGGATTTGTGTGTATTTGCCTTCTGCAGGTCTGTGCATGCAGTCACAGCTGCTTAGAGTTGATATGTGCAACAGTGTTGTCATGGTTAGTAAATACTGTTTCTCTGAAGACACCAACTTCTTCCAGCCCTTGGGAATTATTCTGAAAACCAAAAAACTAAACAATACAAAGAAACAAAACAAAGCAGCAAAACAAACAAACAACCAAAAAAAAAGAGAGAAAAAAAAGAAGAATCTTGTGGAAGTTGTAGTGTGGCCCATTGAGACACACAATTTACCATTTAGTTCATTCATGTTTACTTATAAGTGTTCATTTTCACCATTTTCGGTCTGGCTTAAGGCCTCTGGTTTCTGCCACACCACCCACCAATAATAGGCTCTCACTGGGGCTCCTCCCTGACATCCTGTCATTGTCCAGTGTCATAGAGATCCTGCTGTTTTGGATCTGCAGGTTCACCCCCCTTCACAGGCTCCAACAGTTCATAGATGGAGCGGATGTTGGGGTGGAACAACTAATAGCCCTGGTTCTGGGTCTGGGTGGTAACTGGGTTAGTCAACTCGGCTGGCCAAATTGCTAGCTTTTTCTCATTGTTGCTACCCAGATGAGCTCTTCAGCCATGCCTCGGCTAGCTCACCCAACGCAGCCTACAGCAAGGAACAGACCAGTTCTTCTCCTGTCAGGCCCTTAGATCCAGGTCACCCAACTCTATATCTCCAGGGCCAGCTCTACTGTTTTGCCCAGGCAAAGTGTTAGGCCCTCTCTCCCAATTGCTATAGTGGGAATACAGGCTGGGGACAGGGGAGCTGTCAGCTCTCCTGCTCTCATTCCCTCAGGGATGGCTTACCTGCATCCCTGGCAACAGAGTCAGCTCAGGTGTGCTGCCCTGTTGGGGTGCAGGGCCCACTCTCCTGTGTGCTGTAGTTGGTGTAGGGCAGGACTAGTTAGTTCTCTCACTTTCATTACCCATTGGTTACAAGGTCAGAGTGCAGATGTAAGGGGATAGGGAGATAAGTGGGATTGGAATGTTTATTGTGACATCCACAAAAAAAAAAAAATCAATAAAAGTAAAAAAAAAAAACAAAAACATGATTTAAAATGGAGTTACCTTATAACAGGGTGACAATGCTCCCACTAGACACCACAGACTAACAAATAAGCATCCAGGCTGTTACTTCCTTGGAGACTTTCCAAACATTGCAAGCTATTGCAATTACTTTTTGTTTCCTCCACAACATGATGGTCCGACACTCCTGCATAACATAGTTAAGTAATGAAATGTGGAGAGATCCAGATAGAACCACCTAGAAGCTTCATCCCTACTGGGTAGCTTCCATAGTGCTTGGAAGTGTTGTACATGCTACCAGGGGAGAGAAATAAGGCTCAGTCTCACCCACCTGTGAACTCTGAGAACTACAGTACAGACGGGCCTAACTTGACACGTCCACTAACCCAATAGTGGCATGGACATCATGGGGGTAAACAACAGATTTGTGATTGAGCCTTTCCACAAATGAAATCCAGATCTGGCAACATTATCAGGCCAAGAACCTGTGGCTAGTCAGCTCATAGGCCACAGGGGAGAACCTACTACTATTATTCTGCTAAATCATGCTCTGCTTCAAATTCCCTCTCTTCCATGCAAGAGGGAGTTATTTTTTTTATTAAAATATAATTACCTCATTTCTCCCTCCTAACCTTCTATGTCTTCCACCTCCAAAACCCACAGTCTCCTTTTTTTAAATCATTGTTGTTAAATGAATAAATATACATATAAATGAATAAACAAATAAATACAAACAAAAGAAAATTTTCTGCTCCCATTTGAAGCTAAGCACGTCATAGCTTCTATTTTGGCATTTTTAACACAGTGGACTAATTGATATCATCTTTCTTCATCTCTCTGTTTCCTTACTTTGGAAAACATTTATCATTGACTATAATCACTCAGCATTTTTCTTTTCCTGATTAGAATATCAATTTTTTTCTGATCTGTCTTTATGGAGAAATTCAATTATACTCTCTGTTTCCATCCCCCTCCTTCTTATCAGCTCCAATGTAGATTATGTCTGGGTGTGTAATGTATGCCAATAATCTTTTCATTTACTTCATCTACAAAAAAATCACTTGTGAACCTATCACCTAAGAAATAATAGCTACTGTCATAATAGGTCATCATGATCTACTCTGGTAATGATATGCTTAAAGCTGATAAAGAGCAATCCAATTAGGTGACTTTAAATAAATATGCTCTTGTGAGAAAGTTATTTGTGTTTACAAATAAGTCAGAGACAATCCATTCATACATGCTGTGAGGAATTGCTCTGGCAGCTCACCTCCGGGTTGTTATATTTTGTAGTGATTGAATTCAATCACGAAATTGCAAAGCAGTTCAAGTTCTCCTAGAATGGAAATTGTTATGTCATTGCGAACAAATACATTTAACAGAAGATGCTCAAAATAACTCACCATTTTCAAGGTACTGTTCATTTTCCATGTAATATATGAGTATAAAGTAGAATAACATACTAATTAAAGTTCTATGTCTTATTTTGGTCTTAAAATATACTCACAGGTTTAAAGAAATATTTTCAGACTGAAACACATCAGGGCTTCTGATTCTCAGAAAGGTCTATGGAAGTCTTGCAATCATCCAATATTTCTGAGGGTCTGATATTGTTCTTTATGGGCTATGTGTACATCATCATGAACTTAGAATTAATTACTCACATACTCACATGTGCACTTTAAAATAGCTCTTGGTGGGTGGATGGTTGAAGAGTTTTAAAAATAGAAAGAGTCAAGAGGGTTTCCAGGTCATCACCTTCTTCACATTAAAAAAAAATTGAGACTGTCAAACACTTGAAAGAGATGCTTACAAGGCCTGATCTAGGTTTGAACTCTCCCCACAGATGTCAAATGTACAGGAAGATGAAGCAAGTAATTTATGACAGGTGCTCTTCCATTATCATCTGCTGGACAGTGTGTAGACTTAAACTAATTTCATAATCCCTGGTACTATTAACTAACTGATTCTCAGGGCCAATATTTGTGAGCAAAATGAAAACTGAGCAATGGAAAGTCAGGTATATGGGTGTGCAACTTATTTCTGTGTAAGTCTTTGAAGTAACAATGAAAAGAGGAAAGGAGTTATGTGGTTGTCAGGAAAAATAGCTTTGTATAGTATTCTCCAGACAGCTTTACCTCAGGCCAATGTGGCAGACTTGGACACGAATGAAAAAAAGAAGACAGAAATCACCCCTCATTCTAGAGGCTCTGGAGGCAGTTTCCAATGTGCTGGTGAAGAACCTTCCACATTGTGCAGCATAGAGATGAGGCCTTGATCGAACTTTGTGAAACACCACCAGCACTTACCACTTGCTCAAGCTTCTCCTTATTTAATAATAGATAAAATAGCATAGGAAATATTCAAGATTATCAGGACGTTATTCCCATACTGATTAGTTTATTATCAGAACAGTTTAATAAAAGGTATACATTAGTAATAAAAATTCAGAGGGTATTGCTGTAAATAAGACAAGTAGGTTCAGGATTTAGCTAGACAAATTGATTCCTACTCAAATAGAATCTTGAAGTCACATGACTAATAGAAAATATAGATTATTTTTGGTATAGGGTCTCATGAGCCCAGCTGGCTTTTAAATTTGTTATCCATTGGGCCTTGAAGTCCTGATCCTATAGCTTCAGCCTTCCAAATGATGGGATTATAGGCATATGTTCAGCTTCAGTAGATAAATTTAAAAAAAAAGCGTCATATTGAATTTTGAAAGGTTGTCTTGTATAAATACATTCACTTCCTATCATTGGAATGCTTCACATAGTTTCTCTCTGTGTGTCTTCATGTCTGTGCTTCTGTCTCTGTCCTGCATCTTTGTCTCTCTCTGCCTCTCGCTCTCGCTGCTCTCTCTGACTGAATCACCTTCATATACCAAAGTTAATGCTGTAGGAGTGGCATGCCAGTAGTCTGATGAGACCTAAGTAAAGAAGGGGAACAGGGGCCAGCAAAATGGACTAACTAGTAAGGGTGTTTGCCTGTAATTCTGAAACCCACATATTGGAATGGGAGAACTGACTCCAAAAATGTTGATATTTGACCTCTACACATGCACTGTGATATATGTGAATCTCATCAGCACCACCACACATACTCATACAATAAATAAATTTAAAACAAAATCATTAAAAAAGGAACATATGACATCCTAGGGAAGAACTCTCTTTTGTGTGCCTGAGTGCAGAAACCACTTCAGCAACATGCAACATCATTCTCCAAAGGATGCTTTAATTGCTGCATTAGAAACATTGTGCATGGGCTGGAGAGATGGCTTGTTGAGCACTGGCTGCTCTTCCAGAAAATCTGAGTTCAATTCCCAGCAACCACATGGTGGCTCACAACCGTCTGTAATGAGATCTGACCTTCTTCTGGGGTGCATACATATATGGCAGGCAGAACATGTATACATAATAAATAAATTAATCTTTAAAAAAAGAAAGAGAAAGAAACATTGTGTACAATCTTGTGTTTTTAAAATTCAGGAAACATTCTCATGCTTCTTTGTAAACCATGTTCTTCTGCAGTTATATCCAGGAAGATGGAGACTTCAGGTAGGGTCAAACTTGCATAATTATGTTGGGCTATAATGAGCTTCTACAGTGTCTTAAGAAAAGTTTTTAGAAAGATGCCTATTTAAAAACCCATCCTGTAGTTCCCCAGTGATTTAAATTCCAGTTTCTAGCCCAATTATGTCATGGCCTGAGGGACCTGTTGACTCAGATGCAGGACAACATTGGCCCTTAAAGACATAAATCTAAGGAGAAAAGGATGTAAAGAGATAGCCAGGGACCTTGAAGGTATTTTGGGACTTTGTTGTCTGATCACAATTAAATCTGTTAGAAGACACATGAATTAAAATATCATTTGCATTCATGGTGTCTCAGGATATAAATGCAGCATAGCATCTGAATCAACTCCTTTTCAACATGCCTTAGTTTTTCTAGTTTTCAAGGGCCTGGGGAGGCACAAGAGGTCAGAGCCCCATTTGGGTCTGTGGTTTTTGTTTCAAACAAACAAGCATCTCCATATATGTCCACCTTGTCTTTCCTAGCCTTGAAAGCCTATGTCCTCTGTCCTTGCCACCCTCGTGTTTCTCACTGGCAGGACATCCTTTGCTAGCTGGAAACTTCCACACTGTACTTTGGCGCATTTTGACTGGTGATCACTTGAGGCACCTCTAATCTCCGAAGATTTTGGAGTATATTGTGATTATCTCTCAAAACAGCTGCTGACTTCAAATTGGCTAAACTCATGATCATTGGTGACAAAAAGGCACAGACTGATTCCCAGGTGTCATGTGGCCTTAAAGAAGTTATTTAAACTTTGTAGGGCCGAGTTTGCACCTTCTAAAGCAAGGCCATAGTGGGTATCTTGCTGAATTTATGTCAGTACTGAAATGAGATACCACACTGCCAGGCTCAAGTAAAAGTTCTGTAAATAGTGGTGAAAAGTCACCACATTATTTTTTTAAAAACTCAGCATTACCTTTAAAATACTAGAATGGTCAGGTACTGGAGACATCTGTTTGTTGCATCTCTAACTAGCAACCTGACTTTGATCTCTCTAGGTTAAGCCCAGCAGCATAGACTTATCATTCATTTTTCTCATCTGAAAAACCAAGTTGATAATTCTACTCCTGAGGAATGTTGTGAAAACCAAATGATGAGATTGGCCAGCAAACTTCCCAGGACCCACTGGGAAACCTAGGCAACAAGACATAGTTTAATTAGCTTTGTATCTCCCCTGAATGTGGTAGGATGAGAAAACAGTGCAGACCGAATGTGTTCAACAACAGAATTCTACTCTCTCAAGAGCCTTGAGACCACGAGTCTAAAGTCATACAAACAGTGTTTCATTGTCATTTTGTAGGGTCTTCATGATGATTTTCTTTTGTGAGCAGGTCTCAGTTGTCCTTTCCTGTCCTCTTAAATGCCCAGGCTTTTGGGGTGTTGGATTAAGGCCCCACTATTCTGACATTTTATAATCCTGATTATCGTCAGAAAGGTCCTGCCTCCAAATGCTGTCATGCAGATGGTATATCAGTCCACTTCTCTTTACTCACTTGATCTGGGTAGTTTATGATGAAATCAAATGGTTTTCTTAAATAGTTTTAGAGTCTGAAAGTTCAAATAGCAGGATGTCAGCTCTGATGAGAGCACATACAATGACCAGGGCATGTGTTGAACATAAAACCAGTGCAAGAAGAGGGAGGAGCATGATAACCTTCCATTAGCCCTAACTTTTAAAAGTTCCACCATCCTTTCACATTAGCACCCCATGAAAACTCTGAAGACAGGCTCATCCAAACCACAGTTGGATTTTAAACACTGGGCCTTTAGCATGTGGATCTGTGTGACACAGCTCATTCTGTACAAGTAAGAATCAGAAGTCAGATAGCACTAGATGAAGGGGAGAGCAGGAGCCAGGAAATGGGTATTGTTTACTTCTCAGACATTGGCAGTACACAGATGGCAAGAGCTTATCATTATTTTTACCACTGTTATTTCTCTTAGGAGCAAAAGAGAGAGTGTGAAAAAGTAAAGAGCACACTTTGAGACATCAGAGATCAGGTATAAGTCAGGTCCCTGTCTTTTCCTCAGTTGAAAAGCTGACCATGTATTGTTGTAACTCTGTGAGAATCAGTCACCATACGTGTGACAGATGGATGGCGATACTTCATTTGGGGAATTGTTTTAAAGAGATCTCATCTATCTCCCGGTGCACACCAGGAATTTAATCAGCTTCAGGCACTGTGTTAGACTCTTCCAGAATGCATGTTCCCACTTAGCATCTGACTCAAAGGTGACCCTGTAGGATTCTGCTCTGCTCCCAGGAAAGTTCTCACCCAAGAATCGGAGTTGATTTCATTCAGTGGTGCTGCTTTTAAAACCCAGCCTATGCTGGCAATTGATGATGATTTCAAGGAACTTTTATGGGTCCGGTCAGGTGCCTCCTTGAAAGAGAAACAGCCCTTTGGCAGGTCAAAGTCATGAAAAAGCACTAGCCAGTGGGAAAGACAAGGCAGCCCACAGGCAGACACGTGACGTGTGTTTCCTTTTGAATATCACATGAGATGATCACCCTATCATAGGACTTAATTCAATTACACTGACCCTCCAGCCTTAGGCCTTTTGTCTCCGATGTGGCATCTGTAAGTCTGTGACAACAGGTTGAAGAAACTGTCCCTTGTGAGTAGTGCAGTCAGACTTGCTGCATAGTACACGGGTTGGGAGGTTAATGCATTCTTTTGTTCCTCACTGCTGGAAAGGCCACTGGGTCTCCACAAGGTCAGGCTGTGATTGAAAAGAGCACTCAGAAAAACCAGTTACACTCTCCTCCACTTTTGCTTATGCTATATTTCTCAGAACAATAAAAAGAGAACACAGTGCTTCTAAAGAAGACATTTTAGGTCAGCTGGCATCCCACAGATTACAGTCTGAAAAGTTCTTCTCTTGGGACAAGCTTAAGTTCACAGGACTCCAGAACAATGGGAACTCTAACATCATCAGCAACAAGTCATTCATTAGTTATCCATCCACCCAATCATCGTGACTCCAGGGTAGCCATTAGACCAGAGGATATTCAGATGTGTAGGGCTGATTGCGTTTTTAAGGAACTCACAAGGGAGACATCAAATGTGAATGAGTTGTTATGCCATGCTCAGTAGTTCTCAACCTTTCTAATGCTGCAACCCTTTAGTACAGTTCCTCATGTTGTGGTGAACTCCAACCATAAAATTTTTTGTTGCTACTTCATAACTGTAATTTTGCCACTGTTATGAATCGTAATGTAAGTATGTGATATGCAGGATATCTGTGTGATATGTGACCCCCAAGGGGGTTTCGAGTGATGAGTTGAGAACCACTGCAAAACACACTAGATAGAACTGCCTGTGAGGCAGTCTGAATAGGCCTCAGAAAGGAGGCAGGAATTCTTGAATTAGATCTTTTAAAACTTGTATATTTTACCAGTAATACAAAAGGAAGAATGTTGTAGGTTGAAGGGATTGCAATTATATGATGTTTTTATTTTTTTTATTTTATTTTTTTTTTTAATTTTTATTTTGCCATACAATTCAGTTCTACATATCTGCCACGGGTTCCCTTGTTCTCCCCACTCCCGCCCCCCTCACCTTCTCCCCAGCCCGCCCCCCATTCCCATCTCCTCCAGGGCAAAGCCTTCCCCGCAGACTGACATCAACCTGGTAGACTCAGTCCAGGTAGGTCCAGTCCCCTCCTCCCAGGCCGAGCCAAGAGACCCTGCATAGGCCCCAGGTTTCAAACAGCCAACTCATGCAATGAGCACAGGACCCGGTCCCACTGCCAAGGTGTACACATGACTATACAAAGTTGAATCTTTCTACTTGACTGTTTCCCCTTGTGTTAAGTCTGAAGCACAGCATTTATTTGTATTGGCATATCTAAGAACACAGCACAAATCAGGCCGCTAATCCACAGCTACCTTGTGAAGCAACTTTTCCTACATCTCTCTATTCCAGGATTCATGGAGTAGAAACACTCATATTGGCTTCAATGAGTCAAGAGAAAGGTGAAGCCACTCTGTGTCCAACTATTTGAGTTTCTCTCAAAAGCCCATGCTAACTAAGGTCATTATGTTAATCAATGCCTAGCATCCTTTTCTGGGCTACTTCCCACTACATGTAGTTCTTCCAACTACATGATGTTAATACACTACTTACTTTCTCAAGAGTTTCATCCTTTTCTTTATTTTTAAGAATTTCATACGTTTATGAAATATGATATTCTATCTTCATTTCTCACCTTTAGCATCCCCAATCTCCCCATTAACATGGTACCTCCCAACTTCATATTGTTGCTTTTGTTGTTGTTGTTATTGTTGTTGTTGTTTTATAATCTACCAAGTCCAACTATAGCTACCCATACATGCAGAGATGTGGTTCTATTTAATGGAGCATGGGAAACCTACCTGTGGACACATCCTCAATAAATAATGATTCTCCCTTCCACAAACAACTACCCAATGCCAATAGATCTTTGGGAAGGATGAGGCTGGAGATGATCTACATTGTCTATACTGGGTTTTTGCCTGGCTTTCTATTGTATAGTCTTGTAAAGGGAACCACAGCTACAATGAGTTCAGGATTGCATGGAATGGGATAAGGGCGATAAAGATGCTTCATTAGGCTTGAGTACTCATCCTCTTATTCTCAACACTTTAGCCAGTCATGCATCTTTCCATTGACTACTGTCCACTGCAAAAAGAACTTCTTTAGGCAAGGTTGAGAGCAGCCCAAGTCTATGGGAATAAGCATTCATATTCTGAAGGCAATTTGATAACATGGTAATTTATAAAAATAACAATAGCAGATTTTACCCCAGGGCATATGATCTCTAAAGACTTGGAATTTTGACCAAGATTAAAATACCAGGTGTGAAATTCTACCCTGTGTAGCAGACCTCAAATCTATTAAGAAAACAACTCACTTCCTTTTAATAGTCATGCAAGTATTGCACCAGGGTGGCCTGCTATGTGATCAGATTAAGGGTGTGTGCTACCACCGCCTGCCTTCTGTTTACAGCTCGCTATGTGACCTCACTATGTGACCTCTGATCTCCAGGCAAACTTTTTTTATTAACATACAAATAAAATCACATTTCAGTACAAATAAAATATCACCACACTGTACAGCTTTTTAGTTACATGCAATGCCATTTTTGATTTGTGGTCTTGTTTACTGGGCTACCAGAGACTTATTCAGAAAGTCCTTACCTATGCCTACAAGTTGAAATTTGGTAAATGAATAAAAACGGGGTTCCCACTAATGTCTGAAACAAGGCACAGGTGTCCACTCTGTCCACTCCCATTCAACACAGTGCTTGAAATCTTAGTTAGAGCAATAAGACAAGAGAAGGAAATAAAAAATATACAAATAGGAAAAGAAGAAATCTAGGTACCCCTATTTGCAGATGGTATGGTTCTTAGTATAAAATACTCCACTAAAAATCTCCCTTTGGGGATAATAAATAATTTCAGCAAGTGGCAGAATAAAAAATTAACACAAAAAAATAGCAAGCTTCCTATAAACCAATGGCAAACAGCCTGAAAAAATGAATCAGGGAAATCTCATCTACAATACTCACAAAAAAAGTGAAGTACCTAGGAATAATGAATATTTGCTTCATTTATTTGATAAGCACACCCATTGCACACATTTGTTCCATTGCCGTTATTAGTTTCCTGCAAACACTTGAGAGCAAGAGTTAGGAGATTGTTCAGTTTCTCCTGATCCTCTACTCCTGGCTGAGAGCCCCCCACCCATTGCCCTCACTTCTGTGACCTCAGTAGGCAGGTGGAGGTTGTTAGTCAGAGGCAACACTGTTAGTGTCACTGACGGTACATCTTTGGCACAACAGCTACATGTCTACTAGTCTGTAACTGACCTGTGTGTGGGGTAGAGGTTGGAGGACCCCTAGCCATGGAATGTGATGAACTGTGAGGCCACGGTTCTCTTTAGCCTCACTCCTTTGTATCTGTAATCTGTAGCCAATGACTAATGCTTTCCTGCTGAAATCTTGTAGGAGAGAACTAAGCTTGAATAGAGAGTACTCACTTATGGCCTCATCTCACTCTCTACTGTAAAGATACTGGACTAAGGAGTACTGTCCTTTGAGGCACAAACACCCAGATACTCATGCACACCAACTCCCTCAGACTTGTGCTTATATGGCCATACGCTAAATGCACACACAGTATTAGATATTGCTTGAGGGTAGAACATTTCCTCTTGAGGAAATCTTTGAGCTCTATTGTATTATACAGAGCCAAACAGGATTCATTTTTGCAAGTTCTGAAAACTGATATATTAAAAAAGGAGATATATTACATTATTTTATTCCAAAATTTTATTAAAGTTTATAGCAATTCCCAGTCATATCAGCACAAAACTGCTTTTTTTTATCACAAAGCATCTTTGATAAATTACAGTGTATATATAGTCACAGAGTAAGATACAATAGTATAATAGTACTGTCTAAACTGACTGCATTTACTGCACAAAAGACTAGTTACAAGTACCTCGAGGCACCTGTCCTTCCAGCAAACTGCAGAAGGCTGGTGTATGGCCAGTCCAACTGAATTCTGTTGCTTTGCCTATCTCAGTTCTCAGTACCTGGTCTGAACTTTTCATTTGTAGAGCCCCTCCCACCCCCCACAAAAAAAAAAAAAACACCTTTTTTTGGATGGAACCCTCAGAAAGCATAGGCGAGTCCACCATGGTGTATGCAGGATATATGAAATTATAGGGTTTTTATACAGCAAGTCTACATTTAAAACTGGTACTCGGTCCACAAACAGAAATTTCAGTTTAAATTGTTGCTCATTTTGATACAATCCAAGCTGTTCTGGGAAAATGCTAGACATGTAAGATTTAACTTGGTCAATAGGACGTTTAAGAAAAATCATGCAGAAATATCTCAGTTTAATATGGAGAAGTCGGAGAAATGGGAGACTGCTACTGTCAGTGTGAGGACGCTTCCTGGAGAGACAAGTCCCTGAAATCTGGGAAACATTTCTTCCTGTTTTTCTGTGTTGTTCATTCCTCATCCCAGGGAGCAGCAATTAGACTTAAGTCTCTCTCTGGTTTTCCTCTGCAGACAGCGTGGAAGATGAACTGGAGATGGCTACTGTCAGGCATCGGCCTGAAGCCCTGGAGCTGTTGGAAGCCCAGAGCAAATTCACCAAGAAAGAACTTCAGATTCTTTACAGAGGATTTAAGAATGTAAGGACTTTCTTTTTGACCTCACCTTTATCCAGTTCTCAGAGAATCACTAAAAAACTGAGTGTGTGCGGGAGCGGGGCACACTGTCCTGTGAAAGCCCAAAGGCTGTGTACCCTTTCCCTCATCTCTCCTTGATTTAAATACAGTCAATACCCACTGGGCCTTTGATTGACTTTGACAAGCCAGTGTTGGTAGAACGTAATTGCCTGTTAGACAAGGATGAGTACTGAAAAGGGTTTCCTTAATTAAATTCTTTTGTTGGGGTTTGTTTTCTTCTTCGGGTGTAATGGGAGCATTTCAATAAGCCCTTCTTTTCTTAACTGCAAACTAGTGTATACCTATAAATTATTATTTGAGGCCACAGAAAGACCTCAAAAGACCCCGAAGACACATCTAAGTGGCAGAGGCAGAAAGCAGCAACAGGCTGTCTGGTTTCAGAGTCCATGTGAGGAAAGGCTAGAAAAGAAACTGCAGAACACCGTCCAAGAGCCACGGGAAATCTAAATAAGGTTCTTGGCCTTTCTTTTGTCAAATGAAACATCGGTGAAAGACTAACAGCAGAGACAAGAATGAATTTGGAGGAATACAATGTGAAAAAAAAAAAGAGTCTTGGTTGCAAAGATGCTGTCATCCTTATGAAATGGTTTTCTTTTATGTCTTCTCTCCCCCTCCCTCCCTCTCCCTTCCTCCCTCCCTCTCATTTCCTCTCTCCCTCTTCTTCCCTCCCTCTCCTTCCCTTACTTTCTCTCTCTCTCTCTCTCTCTCTCTCTCTCTCTCTCTCTCTCTCTCTCTCTCTCTCGTGTGTGTGTGTGTGTGTGTGTGTGTGTGTGTGTGTGTGTGTGTGTGTGTGTGTGTTGAGTTTGTGGCCCCCTTTTTTACTAAAGCATTGTCCTCTGGGGGGAAAAACATATGGAATTGTGGGTGGAATTTGATAGAGAATGATAAACAACTTTTACAAGTAGACCAGTATCTGCTATTTAGAATTCCTGTTTGGGGCAGCCTGAAAACACACTTCTGGACAAAGACTAGTTGTTTGGAAGGTTAGACCTCTCCATTCTTCTCCAGTCTTTTTAATTCAAATTTAGATTCATCAAATGAATGACTATCAATTTTCTTTGATTGTTTCTTTCAGTCTGTGCTAGTTGCCTGTATACTGATGAATAATGCTTTCAATATTAAAGGGAAAAAATATCCAATGCTTGACTTACAGACTGGAGCTTATTAACTAACTCCATTTCTGGTACTGGGAAAATTACTGTGGTTTACTAATCATAGAAGAAAATACTGTCATTCAATCCAAACCTTAGGGACCAGTGGGTTGTCATGGAGCATGGTTGTCTTTGCTCCTAATGTGCATGTGACCACACTTCTAGATGTATCATCATCAAGAGAAGTGATAGCATGGGCACCGGAAAGGATCAAGCTAATAATGTTACAGATTCTTCAAAAGCCAAAGAAAGCATGCTCTGTCTTTAAAGAGTTCATGGTCTGAGCAGAGTGTGAAAGCTTACTGTGGAAAATCCATTTGAAAATAGCTTCCTCTATCACTGAGTGTATGTGCATTAAATTGCACATCAGCCCAACATATATTTTCATCTTACACACACCTAAACCAATGGAAGTAGCTATAAGTATTCCTTTGTATATGTGTCTTTCTTTTGTTTATATGTTTCCAAGTTGGAATACAAAGTGGTTATTTTTATTAGGAAATTTTCATACATACTTTATTATTAGTCTTCTTCCTTGGCTCCCCTTCAACCTCTGTCCTTCTCATGCTGGGCTCCTTCCTGCACTAATTGGCTATGCTTTCATGGCATGTGTACTCTCTTGCCCTGTTTGCTTTTTTAATCCCCTTTCAACAATCATTTACGACCCCTCTGCCCTCTCATGTTCCTCTTTCCTGGTTCATGGCTTTCTCTCCTCAACACATACTATATATTAAAATCTAGCATCCGTATACAGAAAAAGCATAAAGCAATTGTCTATCTGGGCTTAGGATACTTTCTTTAATGTAATAATTTCCAGTTCCAACCATTTTGCTGTAAATGTTATTTTTACTTTTTTATATCTGCCACATTCTATTATAGGTATATCTCACGTTGTCCTTAGCCATTCACCTGTTGATGGATGGCTGCTTCCATTTCCTGAGTACTATGAATGGTATAGAAGTAAACACAGGTATTCAAGTATCTATGGGTTGACTTAGAGTCCTTTAAGTATATACCAGGAATGGTATGGCTAGGCAATATGGCAGTTCTACAATAATTTTTCTTTGAGAAATCTCAATCTATAATGATTTGTAAAGTGACTGAAGAAATTTATGTTCCTATCAACATTGAGTAAGAAGTCTCTTTCCTCACATCCTTACCTTCATTTGTTATCAATTGCTTTATTGATGATATACATTATGAAAGATGATACAGAGTATCAAAAGTTCTAATCTTTACTTCACTTGTGGCTAAAGATATAAAAAACATTTCATACATTTATCGGGATTTATTTGTATGATTCTTCTAAGGTCTGCCAATTCAGTTCATTGGATCATTGATTGATGAGAAGATCTGAATTTTTTGTTATTGGATTTTTGTAGTTCTTTATACATTGTAGATTAAGTTCTTTTTTTTTGAGGTATAACTGGTACTTTTTTTGTCTTATTCTATGGTTTACCTATTTAATCTGCTGGCAGTTTCCCTTGCATAGAATTTTTAAAAAATATAATCCTATGAATCCTTTCTTAAAAAATATAATTCTATTTATCAGTTATCTCTATCTATCTGTCTATCTATCTATTGATCGATTGATCAAACAATCTGTGCGTGTGTGTGTGTGTGCATGTATTGTGTTCTTTATGGGTGTGATGCATGCAAATGAGTGTGTGGGTACACATGCCCATGAATGTGCATGCAATTTCCCAAGCAGGATGCCATATGCTTTTGTATATCTTTACCACATTCTTGTACTGAGGCATGTCCCTTTTCTGAACTGTAAGTTTGCCATTTTGGCTAGCCAAAAAGCTCTTGGAATCTGCCAATCTCTCCAAAATTGGAGTTACAAGAACTAGAAGTCATCTCCAGCTTTCTACATGGGTGGCTAGGATTCATACTCCTGTCCTTATCTTTCTTACTGACTGCCCTATCTCCCCAGCCCTCCATTTGTCAATTCTTTAAGATTATTTCCTGTGTCATTATGTCTTTTTCAGAACATTCTTGCCTATGCTTGTTCTAGCTTATATATTAAGATGTTTGATATAATTTGAATTGAAATTTTTTCAGGGTGAAAGATATAAATCTAATTTCACTCTTTGGTATTTAGACATTAAGGATTTGTTGCTGTTGTTATTGCTTTTAATAACATTTTATTAATTCTCTGAGAGTTTCATACAGTGCATTTTTACTATATCTACTCCACCGCCAACTCTGCTCAGATCCATCTTTTAACCCCCTACCCACTCAACTTCAAGTCCTCTTCTGATTTTTTTTAACCCATTGTGTCCAATTTGTGTTTGCTTAAATAGTCTTGGGGGTGGAGCTCCATTGGACTTGGTCAACTTTCAGGAGTCACATCATTAAAAAAACTTGACCCTCCTTTCCTTGGCAGCTTCCAAATGCCAATAGGTCTTCAACTAGGGGTGGAATCTCAAGTTCACTTCTGTTCTCTATGACAAGATTTTGTTTGACTTGAGCTTTCCAAGGTCTTGTACATGCTGTAACAATCACTTTGTATTCATATGCCCAGCTGTTCTATTGTGATTGGACAACAGTGTTTTCATAGATACATTCACTACCTCTGGCTCTTATGATTTTTACTCCTCCTTCCTCAAAGATCCTTGACTCTTGGGGTGAGGTATTTGAGACATATAGCCCATTGAGTGGAGTCTCTTATCCTTTTCATGTTGTTTAATTGAGCATCTCAGCTTCTCTGATAATGGTGAAGAGAATATACTGGTTTAGAGATATAATGATGTCATTAGGAGTTGTTTTAATACTATGCCCATTTATCAGAATAGTAGTAGTTCTTACTTAAGGTCTGTGACTTATCTAGACACAGATTCTTAGCATTGACAATGCCAGGTATGTATTCAATTTCATGGAGTAGGCTTTTGATACAACCACAAAATTGTTACTCCCGTGACACTTAAGCAATCAGTGCACTAGTGTGTTTATATTGTCAGGGCAGCTGTTGTAGCTTGCAGTTTCACAACTGGGTAAGACCAATGAACATGTTTAACCTCTGGTAGTGTGCAAAGAACCATCAAACACTATGAAAACTAGCCAATAGGAGTAAACCTTACAGGTGAGCACCCCATTGATTTTCCCATGTTCTGTGACTCAAGTATGTGGTGTCTTTATCAATAGGGTCTTATTATAAAATTATATAGGGTAACCAAGGGCAGGGATGATATCTGGATATTTATGGAAACCCACAGCCAATAACTCAAAAAGAACCAGTTGGCCTGGTACTGGGGTTTTTATTATCCAGTTTTCCCATCCCAACATCAGCAACAGCATTTATTGAAGACGCTCTCTCTTCTTCAATACTTGTTGGTACCATGGTAAGAACAATTGTTGGCTGTGACCTCCTGATTTAATTTCTGTATCCTTCATTTTATTCTGCTGATATACAAGCTATGGCACACACTTGTAGATACAAGTATTCTTGATGATTCAAAGTAAGTTCCTTTGAATATTTCCCAAGCCTGCCCCTGACAGGTCCAATTTCAAGTACTATAGAAGAATATTGTTGTTCTGGCTAGTTCTATTGTCAACTG
This sequence comes from Peromyscus eremicus, assembly GCF_949786415.1. NCBI lineage: Eukaryota > Metazoa > Chordata > Mammalia > Rodentia > Cricetidae > Peromyscus > Peromyscus eremicus. The sequence goes on along the minus strand of NC_081426.1, from coordinate 42,375,466 downwards.
GACACAAAATATAGTCATCTGAGAGGAGAAATGTTTCCATAATATCAGGCTGTTGAAAAACCTGTTGGGAATCGTTGGGCTAGTAGTCTTAGATCCTATAAGAAATCAGGCTGAGCAAATCATGAAGAGCAAGTCAATAGGCAGCATTTTTCCAGGGCTTCTGCATTGGTTCCTGCCTTCAGGTTCCTGCTCTGCTTGAGTTCCTATACTGGTGTCTTTCAACAATGAACCCTGAGGTGGAATCATAGACCAAATAAATTCTTTCTTCTCCAAGTGGCTTTCAGTTATGGTGTTTCCTCACAGTACAGTAACCCTAAGTAAGACAGCTATGCTGCTCAGAGTCATCTATCTTGACTACTGCCTTTGTGGAGCCTCAAAGAGGCTAGGTAAAATCTTTGGTCCTTCCTTGCTATGAATAAAAAACAGGCCAGGCGGTCGTGGTGCACACCTTTAATCCCAGCACTCGGGAGGCAGAGCCAGGCAGATCTCTGTGAGTTTGAGGCCAGCCTGGGTTACTAAGTGAGTTCCAGGAAAGGTGCAAAGCTACACAGAGAAACCCTGTCTCGAAAACAAAAACAAAAACAAACAAACAAAAAAAGTTACTAAGAACATTTGCAATTCTACTAGACTCATTAGAATCTTTTTATAGGGTACAGTCATGTTTATTTCACACAGCAGCTCATCATCTGCCTGAATGTATTGATTCTATATTTAGCTACTTTTTGTTGGTCTTCTAAGTGCTTCTTTAGGAAAGCTTCCTTAAGTCTCATAATTTGGGATATCTATTATCACTTGTGTGACTGACTTGGGCAGAACAAAGAGGTAGGTGCTCATCACATCCATAGAAATATAATTAGAAAGAATATTGAGATGTATTTTACCAAGATTTTCAAATAAACCACTATGTGTCTTTTCAGTTTTCATACAACTGTGTCAATATATCTGTGAAGAATGACTTAAAAGAGGAAGGTGACATATCCTAGGGAGGAAGGTCCAGGGGATCAGAGAAAAAGAGGATAGAACAGGTGGCATCAGGAGGTCTTTCATAGATTATGTCCTATGCCAAGCAAGTTTTGGAAGAAGTACAGTATCTCATGTACTCTGTCTGTGTCAAAAGAAAGCTGTCATACAATGGGACAAAGTCAGCAGAATGTTAATCAATGATGCACAAGGAGAACATAGAATATCTCAAGTGCTTCAGAGACCAAGTACAGATCAGCCTTTTGACTGATAACCATAGCTCCCTAGGGCAGATGTAAGGGTTTTCAGGATACAAGGCTACAGCTCCCCCAAGGCCTTGGCTCCAGGCCATTACTGGTTCTGTCAAGTACATTCTTCCCTTTTGCAGAAGGAAGTGTGTTGTTTCTCCATAAGTCAGGACCTCAGGGAAAAGCTCCTAAGGCCCTGGCCCCAGGCTATTATTGACTCTCCCAAACATGTTCCTAATTTAAATGAGTTATGTTCCTTCTTCAGACATCAGGCCCTCAGAGAAAGCTTTGGATCAGCCTTGCTCACAACAGAAAGGTTTTTTCGTTTTTGTTGTTGTTGTTGTTATTGTTGTTTTGTTTCCCCCCCCCTGTGGAAGAGGAAAATATAGTATATGAAATTTCAGCCTGTGGTCTCTTGTAGTCGGAAGGTTTCTCCAGTCCCACCCAGCCCCTCACAGTCCAGACAAATCTCTCTCATCCATGGTCCTTCAGCTGCTTATAAAATAATCACTCAGAGGCTTATATTATTTACAACTTCTCAGCCATTAGCTCAGGCTTATTACTGACTAGCTCTTACACTTAAATTAACCTATAATTCTTATCTACGTTTAGGCACACGGCTTGGTACCTTTTCTCAGTTCTGCCTTGTCATCTTGCTTCCTCTGTGTCTAGCTGGTGACTCCTGACTCAGCCTTTCCTCTTCCCAGAATTCTCATCTGCTCACTCCACCTATACTTCCTGCCTGGGTACTGGCCAATCAGCGTTTTATTTATCAACCAATCAGAGCAACACATATTCACAGCATACAGAACGATATTCCACAGCAGTCTCTAGCTCTATTGTTCATGGGCCAAACATCCCTTTGGAAGAACACAGTGGAGACAAGCTGCCCACTTCATGTCAGGCAGAAAGCAGTGAGAAGTAGGCAGGGCTGGGGACAAGACACACCCTTCCAAGGTAGTTCCTCTTCACCAGTGGTCTACTTCTACCAACCAGCACTCTCTCCTAATAGTCCATTCAAGATGAAATTATCAATGGCTTAATTTAGCACATTCATGATCCAATCACCTCTGAGTAGTTTACTGGATTCAAGCATTCAACACATGAGTCTTAGGGTAAGACTTTATACCCAAATCAAAATAACACATAGCTGTGGTTGTCAAAGTCAAGATATATGCTTCTCAAAGTCATGCAGGTAAGAGATTTCTTAGTTATACCCTCCTTTATTCATGCCTCAGGGAGAAGCTATTGACCTCAATGAGGGTAGAGAACACTGATGAGAAGGGGTGTAAGAAATGTCAAGCCTTAGCCAAAAGTCAATACCAGAGAAAGGTAATCACAGAATAAAACTTTAGATGTGTTCATCTCAAAATTTTAGAAACTTCTCAACTTTTTTTCTCCTCAGAAATCTCATAATGAACCTTTTAAAACAGTAGATGGTGCATTATATCTAAAATGGTTGTGTAAAAAGGGACTCCTTAATGTAACCTCTTACATCTCTGGATACCTCGGCTGCTGCTATGTGATTATTCTCTTGTCACCAATGCAGGTCTCTCCATCTGAGGTCTGGATGCCTTTCATCCTATTTGCTGTAAATTGGAATCAAGATTACTACCATCATTAACCTTTGCAGCCAGTAACTCTGAAGTATGTCTTACACAAGTGCACTTCACAATAAATTGCCTAGCTTTCTTTCTTTTCTTTTTTTCTCTTTTCTCTACTACCACCCAAACTCTGTTCATTTCCCAGCTTTAATGTCCTTATCTCCATTTCATTTTTCTTTTTTTCTCTCTCTCCTGTTTTTCTTCTCATCTCTTCCTCTCATTCAATTCCTTTCGCCTCTTTTTCAGGCTTTCTTCCTTCCTCTGTCTATATTTTTCTCTTCTCTCTTCCTTGTCTTAGCTTTCATACCTGATGTAATGTGGGATTTTTATTAGATATGAGTGTACCCAATACACATTTCACATACTGCTTTCAAAGAAACATTGTTGGCTTGTTCAGAATGTAGTAATAGAAAATCAAACAACAGTAACCTTTTGATTTTTGTATAATACTAGTGAAATGTACTGCTGTAACAGAAGTGCCCTAAATCTTAGCAAGGCAGACAAGGGAGAAGGTCAGAAAGGCTCATAAGTTATTGGATGGCAACAATCAGAACCAGTTTCCATCAAAGAAAGCAAACCAACCATCCTGCTTCCTGAATATTAATTATCTTAAAGCCTTCAAGCTCAAAAATCCATTTCCCTGGAAACAGTGGAAAGACACATTTTTAATGAAATCTTTTAAAACTCTCCATATTTTGATTGAAAGGATAAACCATTCATCCACATTCAAAATAGTCACACTTGTCTGAAAGTGGCTAATTTGGTAGTCACCCCCGCAAATCAAGTTTACCATGAAGCCACATTTTTCCACATTCAGTGCACCTCAGCATTCCTTCTCAGTGTCAATATAGACAGTGAATAGAAATGGAGAACTGGAGAAAGAGAAGGTAGTGTGTGGTGTCTTCTTTCTCCCTGACGGACTAGTGGAGTCACTCACATATTCCTGTTTTTTGTTTTTGTTTTTTGTTTTTTGTTTTTGTCATATGCTGAGTCTTCAACAGTGAGCATCTGATGGAGATGGGAAGAGCAGGGCACAGCTTTTGACTGCCATTCCTGTGTCTCAGAACCACCTGCCAAGCCTTGCCCTGAAAGACTATGATTTAGTAGATATGGGAGGTGGAGCACATATTTTAATTTCTGATTCTTTTACAGGTGTTTAGACTACTGCTGCTTTGGGGACCACACTTTGAGTGTCATTGCTGTGATCTAGACATCATATTCTTGGGAGTCATTCACATTCAGGGTTTTAGCTTAGTTGTTTAAGCAGCTCCCTCAGCCTCAGTGAACTGTATGCTTTTGTCTTCATAAACTGGGACAATGATTGGAGCATTAAATTTACTTTAGAACTAAGCATAAAATTAAAAGGGAAAATGAAATATATAGTGCATCCTCACATAGTCAGCTTCTGTTGTGTGCTCCATCAATATGGGGTATGGGGTACTTAGGCCTGGTCTCCATAACTCCCAGGCACTCTCTTGGGTATTCAATTTCATAATTATTCATGAGTCTGGATGAAGCAGAAAAATACAAAATATTATCTACAGATCAGCAGTCTCAAATTTCACTGCATGTTGTAATCATCTGGGGAACTTTAAAACTTACAAATTGTTGGGTACTATGCTTGGCAATTTTGATGTAATTGCTCTGGGGTTGAGGGGAACTTGATCATCAGGACTTATATATACAGCTTTTTGGTTAATGATGATGTGGGGACAAAACTGAGAACTATGGAATGAAAATAAGAATCTAAAAGGATGGTGTAACATAGAAAAGCATTTTTTGACCTAATTGTCTAATTGTGATGATCCCTACACTGTCTAATATAAATTACTACAATGACTACAGTGTTTACACTGGAATCCCATAAGATGTTCAGTCGGTGTGTGTGTGTGTGTGTGTGTGTGTGTGTGTGTGTGTGTGTAGTGTCTGTGTGGGTTGAAGAAAGTACTGTGTTTTAATGATTTTGACATTGTTTGTTCTAGAGTTAGGTTATGCTCAGAAATTTTTTGCTTGTTTTAAATGTCCAAACTCCTACATTAAAAAGAAATCATATCATATATAATATACAGAAAGCTACGATGGAGAACCACAAATTTACAAAGTAATTAAAATAACTCTTTTAAATTCATAACTTTGATTAGCTTCTCTTTTAAACCCCAGTATAATTCATTTTGATTTTAAGATGTCATAGGTTTAAATTTCAATATGGTCCTGTCTCCTTGGTATTTCCTTTCATTAATTAATAATTTATAGCCCACTGTTCCTGTTTTTAAAAGCATAAGATGAGATCTGAACATAGAGGTCGACCTCTCGGTTTTAGTCACCTAGCTCTCTCTTCTCTTGGATCTTTACCTGCTTCCTTTTCTTCAAATGCTTTGTACTATAGTGGCTCAAATATCCAGTAGATTCAAATATATTTTAAGGAATCACTTCAATATTATTTAACATCTTTTTAACTTAATAAATATTGCATTAGTACCTCTTTTAACTAAAAATGTAAGATATTTGTGTTCTATTTAATTGACACATAAAATTGCCACTTACTTTGTAGTTGAGAAACACATCATTCATTTTGCCAGTTTTGAGCCTCTGGAGTCTAGCAATTACAGGGTTCTCTGATAAGAATCTTGCAGGGCTACAGGGTTGTATTGTTTGGTTTGCATTTCTTTATGCATCCTGGGAATACTTCCAAGCTCTGTGATTGCTGGCTGAATTTAATCCCTCATGGTTATTCTTGAGAACTCAGTTCTTTGCTGTTCATCATGTAAGGCCACTTATCTTCTAGCAGCTTCTATACTCCCTTGCCAAATACCCTTTCATAGATGCATTTCTAACATACCAGATCACTTCTTTAGGTCCAGCAAAGGGCAGACATTTGACCTTGAAAGCATAGCCATATATAGTATAGCATAATTATGGTGTGTAACATATCACGCCATTATCTTTGTAAACTTCTGCACTCAGCATGAAGAGACTCAAAGAAGGTGTGCCTCATTGGGGTCAGCAGTGGGAGTGTCATCTCAGTCAAATTTGTGAGTAAGCAGGAACAGTAGCACCTATTAAACCAAGTTCTGAATTGGTCTGGAGTCACATCAAATGCAGCCCCAGGCTCACCATTTTTCCTATAATCCTGTAATGACCTCAGGGAGGTCATCAAAGATAGCCATCAATTTTTTCTTGATCAGTACAGGGGTTTTGTTTGCTATTGGGATCAAAGGGACCAATGGGAGCTGAGAATTCTTTATGTACTCCACCCCTACACAAAGAACTTGATGGCTCCTGCACTAAGACTTTTAAAATAAATGAGAGGAATTGAAAGTGAAATTATAGGGATCTCTGTTTTTGACAAAATGCATTTGCATGAAAATCATCGAATCCTACTTGTGGCATTAAGGAGGAAAAGAGAGGTTAGCAGAAGCACGGAAAGAAGACACCAAGGTGAGGCTAGAGAGACACACTGCTGATTGAACAAGGCAATTGTGTTTTGTCGTGACTCCTTGGTTATTCCTCAGTAAAGCATTCATCCGCTGATTGGCTGATTGTGCGACTTGCAGAAAGCCATTTCTCTGGTACCTCCTGTCTTCCTGTCAGTGCATTAGTGATTACAATTTTTCTTTCCAATCATCAAGGGAGGTGGGTAATAACTGGTTTTGTTCATCTCTTGAAAAACTCAGATACAAGTTAAGCACAGTGTTACTCAGGTAGTTTCGTAGCTAAGTTTAAGTGTACAGTTAAAATGACATTTCCTATGCCACAGCCGAATTTTCTGTCAGACTTCCAAAAAGAAGAATTTCTAGGGAAAAGGTGGCCTTTAGGTCTGACCAGTGTTCATGGCCCCATCCTGATTTCCAATCATCAACATGGCATAGATGCTTTCCTGATCTAAAGCCCCGAGCAGCCATTGGCAGCTTTCTGCGCATGGTTGGGCTTCTGTAGACATCATACCACATTCCAGGTTTTTCACATTGTCTTTCAGAACACTGATATATCCTGGCTCAGGATGTCTATGTACATGTGCCTAAGATGATGAATGGCAATTCATGTTGCAGAACGTCTTCAGTTTTGAGTGTTGTCCATGGATCTTATAGCACTTTAGCTATTTCTTCACATCATTCTAAAATCACAATGAAAGCTGGGTGCTCACATCTTGAAATCTGTTCACTTGGGCAAGAGTTAATGTTCAGTATATTCTGCAGTATTTCAATTCCTCTTTGTTTACTTAGGTTTTTTTTCTTATTTTAAACTAATAAAATGTCATATTAAATATGTGGGACATATGGATGGATATAAATAAAAGTACCTGTCGTGCCTACATAAATTTATCATTACACTTTGCTAGTGGTAGTCACTTCTAACCAGGTAACTGGCTTCTCTATTTTTATAAACATATACATTTAAATACACACACACACACACACACACACACACACACACACACACACACACACTCAGCAGCAAAACTGAGGATCAAACTCAGGGTGCTGCAATGCTGGTCCAGTATTCAGTTATCGAGCTACATCTTCAATCCTACATATTCATTCATTCCTTCATGTACACAAATCCTCCCCTATGTGTGTGTGTGTGGGGGGGGATCCTTTTAACACAAATGTGTGAATAATACATGTATCTTATAAATTAACTCTTATTTCTTAAACATCAGCAATTAATTATAAACATTTCATCTGATGTTTAAACAACTAACATTCCTATATTGGTCAAGTGCCCTGGTCTTCAATATGTTGAGTCTGGCCTATCTGGTGGTCTAGTGAGTTGACTTCTCTTGCCTATTTAGAAGTCTCTTTGGTCATGGCAGGATGGCCATGCTCCTATTCTATTATACCATTGTTTTACAACATTTGAAATGTTGTAGGAACAATCTTTCCCCACATAACTCCTCACTTCTCTCCACTCCACTTCTCAAAATGAAAATAGAGTTTGACTTAGGACACTTGTTATGCCTCATCTGTGTGGACTAGGTTCACTCATGCTGTGCCTAGTTTTTTAAAAAAATTTACTTTCATTATATTTTACTCAGGGTCTTTGTCTCCCACCCCTGTCTGGCTTCAGTAAATTATCCTCTATAGTGTATATATTATATTACATATATTCTATATTGTAGATTCTACAATATATAATAACTCTGAAACAAGGACCTCTTTCTATATACCTAGACTCCTTTTTCAGAACCTCCTAAATCTAATTAATTACAAGCATGATCAGTAATCCAGGTTTCCACCCTCTCCTAGCTGCCTCCCATTTGCTTCTATGGTCTCCTGCTCGCTATATCTCATGCTGGGCAATGCTATGAAGAAGTCCAATGCAAGACTCTGGGAGGCCTTTCTCAGTTGCATGAAATATGCTGAATTCTTACAGCCATGAGTCATGACAATACTTGTGAAATTTTGTCTAGCAAGAATGCTCATTAGATATTCAGGGCCTACCATACCTAAATTCTGGAACTTAGGAAGCAAAGCAACTGTTCAACATAAACTTTATCCTTTGCACAGACAGTTTAGGCAGAATGAACTACTCCTAACTCTTTTCTGCACAGAAGTCTGCCTATTAGTGTGATTGTTACCACCCAGCTACTCTGAATCCCATTTCTCTATAAAAGCTCTTCTGAGAGGTGCATTTGCCTTACACTCAAACTTTGACTTACATTTTGGATAACTGATTTACCACCCCAGAAAAAAATTTAGAAGACACAAATTAGTTTACCGAAAGACAAATGAAGATATTTTTCACTGTATGGTGGTGGCTTTCACTCTGTCTTTTGAACTCCTGCAGAAACTAGTGTAACTTTTCTCATAATTATTCTTTCCCTGGGATTTCAAAGACAAAGGGTGTAGCAGGAAGGCTCAGCAGGTAAAGGTGTGTGCTACAGAGGTCTAATGACTTAAGCTCCATCTCTGGATCCTATGCAAAAGCAGATGAAAAAAAAACTGACTCCACAAAGATGTGCTCCAAACTCCACACTCCATGGTATGGATACCCAAATGTCCATCATGTATATGTAGAGTACAGTCCCCAGTTGTATTATATAAACTGCTGTACTTCCGTGTCCCAAACCAGCAGAAAGGTAAGAGTCACCATCTCTTGGAGTTAAAATGACATTTGCATATCAAGATAAAATGCAAAGATTCAGTACCTCACCTTTATTTGTATCAATGGCTCAACTGTAGTCACATGGAGCTTGAGGACTAACTGGACAGCATGATACATAAACTAGATTTGCAGAAACAGCAAGCACTATGGTGAACTCCATAAAACCTGCTTGTATGGATTTTTGGGGGGGTACTGTTTCTACATATTCCCCAAGTTTTATTCAACCTTCCCAAAACAAAATTGTTTCATTCTGAGGGTAGCATCCCAACTGATGTCACAAACTCAGATGTCACTTGAAGGACAAGCATTTAAAACAGTAAGTCCCTGTTTTATGGATGCTTTGAAGTCTCCTGATTGCCTTAGTGCTGGAACTTGGAACTGAATACACATAGCAAATTCAAAAGGAGGTTCATCCAAGGATGCTGTTAACACAAATTGTTGCCCATAGAACTCAACCTTCAGAGTACAGGTCTCAAACACAGAGCAGCAGATAGATTGTTGTGTGGTTCAACTTCATCCAAGGAGACTGTTAACACAAGTTGTAGTACATGGAGCTAAATACACACAGTATATATCTCAAACATAGAGAAGCAGGTAGAGTGTGATGCGAACCAACTTCATTTAAGAAGGCTGTTAACACAAGTTGTTGTCCATGAAACCTAACCCATACAGCACAGATCTCAAACATAGAGCAGCTGATATAGTGCTGTGTTGACCAACTTCATCCAAGGAGGCAGTTAACACAAGTTGTCAACCATAGAACCTGATATACACAGCACAGATCTCACACGTAGAACAGCAGGTAGACTGCTGAGTAGATCAGCTGCAACAGGACTTATCTTTCCCATTCTTTTTTAGAATATGTAATTGGTTTACAAAGGATGTTTTGCTAGGAGTGTAATAAATTATTTTTTCAAATTCAGCACACATTCCTTAAAGAGCATGCTGTGCAAGTATATATTTTGTGGTTAAAACTAAAAACAAATCCGGGGCACCATTTATCACTCCAAGTTGCTGGCAAAGAACCACTCCAGAAAAAAAAATGATAATTTTCCATTTTTTATAACCCCCACCGAAATGTGTTCATTAATATAAGTCTAACTGGTAATTATTCCAATGATCCTGACAGGCAATCAAATTTCCATTAAAAGAAGTTGCCAAAACTTGATGAGTCTGCATTGTGCTACATTTGGTTTGAGTGCTTAAGACTGTAAATCATCATAACTCTGCATTGATTGACTTAATTTGACAAAAATACAAGGGAAGAGAATATGTCAAAAGAAAATGTAAAAGAATGGGTTATGCCCTTACTTCTGCACTTTACAATGAATTATATTGAACATGAAGTACTCCTATTCTAGTAGAATTTTAGATTGAGTCAACATTTCTCACTTCAACCTTCCTCTAGTTTTAGCATTTTCCACAAGCATGTTGTAAGTACTCACTCTTTGTTCAGTACTTAACATACGTCAGTGACTCTGCTACTCGGTATATTAATGAGAAAAAGGGTTGAACCACAGATAAGGAAGTCCAGTGGAGGAAATGATAACTAATATGCAAATATAGACAAAACTCTCTGAGGGAAACCTAGAAAGTATTTGAAGGTCAATTATGTTGAGTTGCTAGGCTATGGCGTTCATTTTTTGGTCAAATGCTATTCCAGTTGTTACTGTGAGGTTTTTGTATTTGTAATTAACATCTATAGTTAATTGACTTATATTTAGGAATATATATATGTATATACAAACATATATATGTATGCAATAACAATTGATGAAACAAGAGTCCATATATGTGGAAGACAGTGAAGATGGGTATATGGGAGGATTTGGAGGGAGGAAAGGGAAGAGAGAAATATTGTGATTAAAGTACAATTTAAAAAAAAAGAAAAAATTATTTTAGATAAAGCACATTACCATTAATGTGATTGGAACTCTGCTGTGGGATGTTCTGTATGGCAAATGTGTTGCTGATTAGTCAATAAAACACTGATTGGCCATTGGCTAGGCAGGAAGTGTAGGCGGGACAAGGAGGAGAATAAAGCTGGGAAGTGGAAGGCTGAGTCAGAGAGACACTGCCAGCCGCCATGATGACAAACAGCATGTGAAGATGCCGGTAAGCCACGAGCCATGTGGCAAGGTATAGATTAATGGAAATGGATTAATTTAAGCTGTAAGAAAAGTTAGCAAGAAGCCTGCCACGGCCATACAGTTTGTAACCAATATAAGCCTCTGTTTACTTGGTTGGGTTTGAGCGGCTGTGGGACTGGCAGGTGAGAGAAATTTGTCCTGACTGTGGGCCAGGCAGGAAAACTCTAGCTACAGAACTCACACAAACAGTTGATAGACACAGGACAGAAACTCAGCCTGCTTTGAGAATAAGAAATTCTGCCTCAGGACTATAATGAAGGAACCTTGCCCAACTTTCCAGCCAGTCTGATTGTGGTATAGATTTTAGACTTGCTAGTCCACACAACCACATGAGCCTGTTCCTTAAAATACATCTTGTAGGAAAATGGAAGAAGGAAGATAGATGATAGATAAATAAATAGATAGATGATTGATAGAAAGATAGATAGATAGATAGATAGATAGATAGATAGATAGATAGATAATAGAGATATACATAGAGATTGATATATACATATCTTAATGACTGTGTTCCCTTGGAACTCTAATATAGCAGGTCTATCTGAGATTGAGAAGTTGCATGTCAAGCTAAAAGTATTATGAAAAGACCAATGAAAAATTTACTCCCACATGAAACAAATACAGAATCCCTGAGAAATGAAAGGATTAGTCACTATTTTCAAAGAACTAGTGGATGTTATTCTGGCTAAATCTCTGTGATAGGGGCAAATACTAAAGTGATACACCCTAATGACAGCAGGAGGGCATGGAGCAGAGGAAGCGGAGACTTGCAACTGGCTTAGAATCTTTGTGCACTATCAAGCCCCTGAAAGTTTTAGTAATGAATGTCTTGATCTGTACTTACACAAAGCTCTATTTTGGTAGACAGTGGACTTGGTTAAGGAGGAAGATTGAATAAAAGTTCAATAAGGCAGAAACTTCAGTCATTTAGCTAAGATACAATGATGTACCGGATTACATTTACAGTAGTTGAAATGAAAGGTACAGGGATTGGATCTGTATTTTGGGGAGAGAGACAAGATAGATGATTCTGAGTTTTGTGACAAATAGACTATTAGAGAATTAGTAGACTGTGAGTGTTAGGAGTTAACAATCAAAGACAGATTGAGTTTTCCAAAGTTTGATGAATTGTACTGATTTGATATATGATGTGTGATGATGTGGATCTGATGGGTGATTGGAACTAAAGATATAAATTTAAAAGCCTTATATATATATACATACACTATATATATATATTCATGCATACATACATACATACATGTACAAATTAAAATATATCATTGGTGAGTATTATTAGCATTGCTATAATGAACAGAATAAAAAACTGGAACCATTAAAAAATAGTTATTTAAACCAATCTGACCTAGTCATTACCTTAAAAATTATATGCATAAAGGTACAACTTATATGATACCAAACAGGATTTTAGAGAAATGCATAGAAACTTATTAGAATTAATAAATTATGCAATCTTTAGGAATGAGAGAGGAAGCTGGAAAACTAGCAAGGGGAAAATGGTTCATAAATATTTTGAAATCGTCACTGATGTATTTTGAAGATCAAAGATGTATGCCACCAAACAAGGAATGTCCTTTATATGCTGAAAACCCTGGATGTATAGAGTGTACTAGACACCTAGCAAAGGGCTTCTACATACAACAAATTACATTAGTTTAAAGTCAATGTACATAAACATTTAATTTATGGAACAGGAAACAAGAAAAAGCCCAGTCTTGAAATTGACCCCTCTCAACAAGCTGTTTGGAGACAAAACTAGGGAGAAGGGCTCAGTGGTTGTTTTGACTTCATATCCTTCTGTTTCCCCATAGCAACCTCTACTCACCAAGTAGAATACTACACAATGTACACATGTTGATCTGCCTTTAAAACTACAGAGGAACCTCTAAGGACCTCTTCCTTCCATCACACAGAATAGATACTGTTGCTGCAGAGAACACACTCCTGGACAGTTTAGGTTATCTGCCTTCTACTGCTCATTGATGCTCAGTTAGCAGACACAAGTGTTGAGGATGAGCTGAAACTCGAGCTGCCAAACCCTTCATGAAGATGGACGTTTATAAATGCCCTTCATTTAGGTCAACAGCAACAACCAGCAAATAAAACAATCAAAACTGTTTGTTTCCTAATGTGCCTTTTTTCTTTTGTTTTTACATTTTAATTAGCACACTGAGAACTTCATACAATGAATTTTTATATTTTCTTATTTTTTGAAATTACATTATTTCCTTCTTTCCTTTCTTCCCTCCACCTATCCTCAGCTACATCTCGCTCCCTTGCTTTCTCTTAAATTCATGGCCTCTTTTTCTATAATTGTTATTACAAATACAAGATGGCATCTCCTGGAAATCTCAGGGAAGCTACGCCCATGGAGTTTCATTGTCATAGCTGCCTAAAGGAGATCTGATCAAGTGTGGCACCAATAGACATGCAAACAGAATCAGGAAATCTCATGAGGCCTCAACCCCTTTACAATGTGATTTTTATTAGACATTTACTCCCTCATCTTCCAGATTCTTCTCCATTCCCTACCCACCCAACTTTGTGTTCTCTTCTTTCTTCTTTTTGAAGTAGTCAAGTTCCGTTGCTGCGTCCCATATACTCCTCTTCAATGTGTGGCCCTTCACGGAATCATTAGCAACCCACCAGGAAACATATCAGAAAGCTGACTTCCTTTTTCTAAGCAGCTAGCAATATCAATAGCTGATTCTCTAGGGGTGAGACTTCATGTTCACTCTCATCTCCGTGCTAGAATTTTCGTCTAACTTGAGCTTTTATAGGTCTTGTGCATGCTGTCACAATAGTCATGTATTTATATGTGAGACTTCCCTGATGTGTACAGAAAACACTGTTTCCTTGAAGTCATATACTGCCTTTGTTTCTTACAATCTTTCCATTCATCTTCTGCAATGATCACTGAGCCTTGGAAGTAGAGAGTGCAGCACAGATAGTCCATTTAGGACTGAGCATTCTACAACTTCTTTTTCTCTGCGCCATGACCAGTTATGAGTCTCTGTGTTAATTGCCATCCACAGCCAAAGGAAGTTTCTCTCATGATGGCTGAATGATGCACTAACCTATGATGATAACAGTAAATCATTAGGAATCAGTTTAATACTATGTCCATTTAGCAGAGTGATAGGATTAGGTTCTCTCCCCTAAGCATGTGGCCTGTCTAGCCACAGTTTCATGCCTGGATAAAAGTGCCAGGCATGCATTGTTTGTTACTTTTTAATTTGTTTTGTTTTTCATTTCGTTTCTTTCTTGTTGAGAGAGGCTTTCACATAGCTCAGGCTGGACTTGAAATTGCAACATAGCCTGTAGTGGGTAGCCATTCCAGCTTTGATCTGGAAGTTCCAACCCCCATTGAGTTCGGCAACTGTCATGCCTACAAGGCAGGGCCAAGGGAGGTGCCTGAAAACCCGAGATCTAGATGGGCGAGTGCTCTCTCTGGTCTGGGACCCTGGACGGTGGAGGTGGGCCAAGCAGAGCTCCAGAGAACACCGCTGGACTGCGATACACCTTCCCCAGACCCCGCGACCTACCTATCCCTTAATTTGTAAGTTACACCATTAAATAAATCTCCTTTTAACTACGTGGAGTGGCCTTAATAATTTCACCAATAATAGCCAAGGATGACCCTAAACTTCATATCCTCCTGTCATACCTTCTAGGTACTGGGATTATACACGTCAACCACCATATCCAATTTCATGTTGTGTTAGAGTTTGAACGAAGGCTTTTTGAAGGCAAAGTAAGTGTTCTATCAACTAAGCTATATCCCCAGCACCATGAAGTGATTTGTAAGGTATTTGAAATAGTTCTATGTGGCAGTTTGACTAGGAATGCTCCCCATAGGCTCAGAGATTTGAATGTATGGTCACCAGTGAGTGGCACTATTATGAAGGATGGCCTTGTTGGAGTAGGCTTAGTCTTGTTGGAGGAAGTGTATTACTGTGGTTCTGAAGCCCAAGCCAGACTCAGTGGCTGTCTCTTTCTCTTCCTGTTGCCTGAAGATCCAGATCTCAGCTCTTATTAAGACCATGTCTGTCTGCATGGCACCATTCTCAGTGCCATGAAGATAATGGACTTAACTTCTGAACCTTAAGCCAGCCCCAATTAAATGTTTTCCCTAATAAGAGTTGTTGTCACAGTGTCTCTTCCCATCAATAGATCACTGACTAAGACAGTCTGTATGCCACCAAATTTCTTTTTCTATTTTAGACATATTTCATTTAGATTTTCAAATAAGTCTAAATGAAACCTGCATAAGGTAGCTATTGGTGGAAGTATTAAGGCCACTCCACGTAGTTAAAAGGCAGGTTTATTTTGTGGGGTAGCTTACAAGTGAAGGGATAGTTTACAGGGCCCGGGAAAGGTATAGTGCAGTCCAGCAGTGTTCTCTGGAGAACTCTGCTCTGTCTACCTCCAGTGTCCAGCATCTAGCAACCAAGAGCCTGCATATCTGGATCTCTGGTCTTAAGGGCTTCTGTCTCGGCCCCACCTCATAGGCGTGACAGTTACCAGAAGCTTCAATGGAGGTAGTACTTCCAGGACAAAGCTGGAACAGCTACCCACTATAGGTAGCAAATAAAATACATATTATAAATTCTACAATATTAAGAAATGAGAAAATTGAATTTATCCAAAACTTGGTTCAAGCATCTAACTTCGTGTTTATCTGGTTAAAAGACAAATATTTAGAGGCCTTTTCCCCTTCATGTTATTATATAATTGAACTAATGATCTTTTTTTCCTATTTTAATATTTCTTTTAATCCCCTCCATAGACACACACTTTGAATCCTGTACATATTAGGCAACTCTACACAGTTATTTAGTTTCTAGTCTGTCCAGCTTCTTAAGTCACTGTGTCCCGTTTTACACCATAAAGAGAACCTACTATTTGCCAAGGCATCTAGAGAAAGGAAGAGCAACATAATCCAAACAGCAATTTAGTGCCTATCCTGAGAAAGCACATAGTGTAATTTCTGCACCCAAAATCCAAGTTAGAGCCTCTTCCTGTAAACATAGTCCAACACAAAGATCTATGTGAAAAAACAACCAGCCATCGTTTGCAATGAGCAAATTCCAGGAGAGGGTATGATTATTACCTTCTTGGCTAACTGTTACAATGTGTGGTCTATAATTATTTTAGTCCTGGTAAGTTTGTCCACCATGGTAGTGGGTGGGATTAGGGTGGGCAGTCATATTCTTCATGAAATTAATAACAGATTAAATATATCTTGAGTAAATATATAGAGTGAGCCGTTTGCTGCTTGTCAGAGGCAGAACTGAAGCTCCTTGTAATCTGTGTAATGAAGCGAACACAAATGATCTTTACTTGCTTTTTTCTGAAACTCCACATAAAACCACATGTTAGTTCCCTAATGGAAAACAAGCTTATTAGTGAGAACATTTTGTATGATATTAATAAGTGTTACTGATTGATTGGACAGATTATGTTTATTGACAACAGAATGGGAGCATGCAGTTAATTACCAGTTTAAAAAAAATAATTAGTATTTTGTGTGACTAGAATATTCTCTAACTGATCACAGCACTCTCTCCTGGAGATGGAAGAACATGGTGTTCAAGGAGCAAGGCTGTTTCCTGCAGGGTTCAGGCACTGGTTTTTTCATGTGCATCCTCATGCCTAGAGGCTTAGGAGGGACATGATTTTGTGCGGAGAAAACTAACATGGCCAGATACTCAATCCTGAATTCCTATCCCAGCTCTGACCTGACACTAGACATTTTACTATAGAGAACTTCCCTAACTCTCTACTTGTGTGTGGATGGGATTCTTATTATCCACCTCACAATATTCATGAAAAGATTACAAGAAATAAGGCATGAGATAGAGATGTTTTGATGAAGATGTTGTGTACCTGAGCCCTTACATTAAAACCATACAACAAAAACAAAACTGTGCAGATACCTTTATGTTTCCTAATAAAGGTAAATGTCCAGTCAATGTTCTTTTAAGGTACCATCAATATCAACTAAAACCTACCTTCTAGTTATATTAGAAGCAGATGGGGAAGCCAAACTTACATTATGATCCTTGAGGTTGAAGTTAAATGGCTTAATCTCTCTTCTGTATTTCAACTCAGGATCCTTTCTGCTACACCAAACTGCCCTGAAGTTTTAAGAACACATACCAAATCATGTCATCTTCAAGTGGCAGTTTATATATATTTAGTGCATTTATCCTGAAGTTACAATTTCATAAACACTAAATAGTCAGCCAGTGGACAGGATGTTTTTACTCCAGAAGTTATGGTCCAATACTGT
The DNA here is from genome assembly GCF_949786415.1 of Peromyscus eremicus. Taxonomy (NCBI): domain Eukaryota; kingdom Metazoa; phylum Chordata; class Mammalia; order Rodentia; family Cricetidae; genus Peromyscus; species Peromyscus eremicus. Next base: position 42,358,083 of record NC_081426.1, on the reverse strand, counting down.
ACTTGTTTGTCTACATTTTCTACATTATTGCTATAAAATATGGACTACCTCCAATGTGCTTATTTTTTTTATGTAGAGACTGAACTTCAATAGCATACAAACTTCTCAAGGACATACAGTTAATTAGTAACTGAGACTGAATTATAAAAGTCTAGTGTTCCTGTCTTAAATCCCAGCCTAGAATTTCAATAAGAACACAGGAAAAGTCTAACAAAATGCAGAGTAAATAAATCAAAAAGATCTTGACCTTAGAGGGAAGGAATATAAATTTCTATATTAAGCAGGTAGATCCACAGTTCATTGTTCTTAGCAGCAAACTTGACCTAATATTAGCATCAGTTTCTGTCATGCACCTGCTATCTGGGGTTTCAAAGTGATCTATAAGGCAACAGAACAACTCAACAGAGGAAACAGCATATAGATTCGGGAGTATCTGAAGGTAACTGCTTGGGTTATATCCTGATTCCTGAAGATACTATTTAGCCTGTCATACCTCAGTTCCAATTCAAATATGGAGTTGGCCCTTTTGTCTAGACAATAAGCTGGGCTAGTTGGTACTCTGAAATAGGAAAAGGTGAAGGAACAAATTGGTAAGATAAAAAACCCAATCTTCTTTGGGGGCTTAAGGCATCTTTTCAGGCTCGAAGGCATTATGGAGTAGGTAATAGCACAATACACATGCCTAGGGTTCATAGGAAAGTTTCTGCTGGCCAATAAATATTGTGACATCAATATCTAGACTGAATTGATATCCATGATGCTGGGTGAGATCATCAAGAGAACTGGCTCGGATAAGGTCACCCTGACACTTTAGAAATATCATTCCAACAGAGTAAGAGAAATGAGAGTGGAAGCTGTTAGACCAGCTGGAAATATATTGCCGAAGTTCAAGCTTCAGATTTTTTAGGATAACAGATGTATCCGTGGTAATACCAAAATGTGAATCATACAGAGGAATGTAATCTCAACTAAGATACAAATATAACTAAATGCTATAAGGGGCAGTCCCATTCTTTGAATTTGTGATCTGAAAGCAAAGCAGGTGAAATTCCTTTGGAATTTATACTACTCATTTGTATTAGTTATTCCTCTATTGCTGTCATGAAACACCATGACCAAGGTCATTCATAAAATAAAGCATTTAATTAGAGGCTTGCTTACAGTTTTGGAGGGTTAGTTCATGATCATCCCTGAGGGAAGCATGGCATTATGCATGGTACTGGAATAGTAGCTGAGAACTCACAATTGTTCTGTATGTTACAGACAGAGAGAGTATGACACTGGGCCTGATGTGGGCTTTAAGACTTCACAGTCTAACCCCAGTAACATATTTCCTCCAACCATGTCACACCTCCTAATACTTCCCAAGCAGTTCCACTAACTTGGGGCCAACTATTCAAATAGATGAGCCCCTGGAAGCCATTTTCATTCAAATAACCACGTGATCCCATTAGGAAAACTGAGTTCCATCTTAAATCAGAACTCACAAATTTTATTATTCCAAGGAAAAACAACTTCTTTCTTGTAGACCATCACCTCCAACCACATATTAATTTAGCCTTCACTCTATACCTGCTATTGCCAATACACCACACCTCCACACTGAAAAGACTTGAGGTGGTAACAAAAGAAGCTGCATGCAAGGCTTCTAGTGTTTATGTCCTTTGGGGCATTTTCTCTTTTCAAATAAGTTTAGATATTTGAAAACCCATAAAAATATAATTCTCCACTTTCCATCACTCACATTGTTCAAGTTCATAATTGTGATTCTTTCTTATTTGTGACCAGCATTCATAAGTCAAAAATCTTTCATATAAAGAGAGTAGGATTATAAAGTGTTTGTGTATAAATCAATAAATAAGGTACATAATAAAATATAGTATTCAACCGAAGAGATTGAAGCTCACTTTGCTTAGAACACGAGAAAATGTAAGAAAAGTAGAAAATGCATTTCGTCTGTCATATGAACTTCTTGCTGTGAGCTGCAGCCCTTATTTTCATTGAGTATTGTTGTGCATCTGTCAGCCTCTTCTAAAGCTCGGAGGCTTCACACAAGAGGGATGCGTGGAGATTGGTATCCAGAGGAACACCTTCAGGTTCTAAAGTATCAGGATTCTACTGGGGCATTCTGCATGCATGTGATATCTGTGGATGGCAGATTTCCAAAATGATTTGTTTACTCACAAGCTGGCTGTTCAGTTGAAATAGTTAGACTAGATAATGACTAGTTGTGATTCTGTCATGGGCTCTACTAGTAGTTAGTGTTGTATGCTCATCAGTGCTTTCTCATTCATACACCAATGTCACAACCCAGTGTCTTAGAATACAGCCCTGTTTGAGGAAAAAATTTAAAGAATGAGGTTAAAAAGAATAATCAGCATGAGGCAAGCCTAACACGTGGCTTGTGTTCATATGAGAGAGACACTGGGTATGTGCTGATACAGAAATATAGCTATGTGAAGAGGCAGCAAGCAGAAGAAATTGGCAAGCCAAAGTGAGAGTTCTCAGAGTAAACTTATCCTGCTGAGTGGAAGCTCAGAATTCTAGGCTTCAGAGTTTTGAGGAAATAAATTTCTGTTGTTTAAGCCACACAGTATGCTGTGTTTAAAAAAAGAAAAGAAAAACCTAATACAGCTAGGTTGAAATTGCTCACAGCATGGGAATTCAACATAGTTATATTTCTTACATGATAGATAGATTCTATGTGAAAATAAATGGAAATGTACCAGTGCTTACAAAAAGCAGGAGCTGGAGTAACTATTTCTTCGGTGCTCTATTGACCAAAGCATATCACACAGCCCATGAGCCCACAAGAGAAGGGGCTTTTGACTCAATCTCTTCACATATGGAGTTGTAATATGTGCTTTTAGGGAGAGAAGAAATTGGCAGCCACTATACTGTTTTTGTTTTTTTTGTTTGTTTTTGTTTTTGTTTTGATACAGGATCTCACTATGTCAAGCTCTACCCACACCGAAACTCATTATGTAGTTTAGAACAACCCTGTACTCAGACATCTGTCTGTCTCTACCTCCTGAGTACTGGGATGAAAGGCATGAGCTGCCACACTTGGCAATGTTGAAGATTATCTCTAGTGCAAACCTAGTCAAGCGACGCTCACACTTCTTCCCAGCTCTGGGCATTGCTATGTATATCAGTCTGTCTTCACACTGATGATCAGCACCATATCTCTGCCTCCTAAGCACAGGAAGTATATAGATGTGTCACTATACACTTCAAAATCAGTTGATATTTTATTAATGGCATTGCTTTCAGGACAGTTTTGACCTTTTGTGTGTGTAATCTGTATCTCATTTCTGCTGGTTTCTGATATATTTTTTAATCCACTAGATACTACTAAAGGAAGTAGTATGTCTTATCTCTAGATTACAATCCTTTTAAGTTCTTTGCATTAAGATGGAGCTCACTTTTAGAACTTAAATGACCAAGCTCTCTTTTGGAAATGTGGCATGCACTGGCACAAGTGGCAATAGCTGCCACCATTGAAGATTATCTCTAGTGTAAACACTAATCAAGCAACACTCACATGTCTCTTCAGCTCGTGGCACTGCTATAGATATCAGTCTTCTCATCCCTAATACTCCACAAAATGATTAAGTCCTCTTTTTGAAACTTGTGGTATACATTTACTGAGACAACATTATATACCATTCATACTATTTAATTGATCTTTTTGTTATTTAAAATACCCTTTTCTATCTTACATCTTAATATCAAATTATTGCCTTTTTAATTTTTGTTGACAATAAAGAAACTAATTATAGAAGATTCTTAAATCTGTTCTATTGACTGCTGGACTTTCTCTACTTCAGTGGACAATAATGCTGTTTACTGTCATAAAGCCTGTTTTCAGCTACAAATTCTACCAATGGCAGAATCTACTTTCGATTTTTTTCTTATCCTCATAGCTCCTGTTCTCTCTCTCTCTTTCTCTCTCTCTCTCTCTCTCTCTCTCTCTCTCTCTCTCTCTCTCTCTCTCATTTTCTCCCCTCCCCTCCCCTTCCCTCCCCTCCCCTCCCCTCCCCTCCCCTCCCCTCCCCTCCCCTCCCCTCCCCTCCCCTTCCCTCCCCTCCCCTCCCTTCTCCTCTCCTCTCCTCTCCTCTCTTCTCCTCTCCTCTCCTCTCCTCTCCTCTCCTGTTTCTTTCTCTTAGTCCCTTAGTATGTACCAATCTTGGCCCAAAATTCCCAAATAATTCTCTTAGCATAAACTCAATTTTCTCATCAAAACTTTTACAAAAGCAAGGCTTATTCTCTTTATTTTACGTCCTTCCTAGGACTCAGATTTCAGCTCTCTACAAATTGCCTTCTATCCCTAACGCTCAACTAGAACTATTATTAATAAGTTACTTTTTTTTATAGCAAAGTAGGAGATGAATGGTTGAGATGAAAGTTTTAGATGTGAAGGTGAAATAAAAGAGGGTAATGGGCTAGAAATACTATAAACTTGATATACATGTATAAATTGTTCAAGGCATCAAAAACGTTAATAAAAAAATGATCACCTGAAAAAGGAAAAATTCTTCCTCTTTTTTTATGATAACAGAAGCTTATTAGTATTTATCTAATTAGACATTTGCATAGAATAGGTATCCCTCCCAGATTCATGTCTGCTATCTTGGTTTTTTATGGTGCACTTCCTTGGTTTTTATGGTGCACCCACTGTCTCACTAATCAGGAGGGTTTCAGTTTTGTTCATCTGAGAGTTTCCTTCCCTGCACATATCCAACAGCACTCCTGTTAATGGACACCACACAAACTTGTTCCCAAACTATATTGCACAATAACAATGGTACCATTTCTACTCAATGAATCCTAAGAACACCAACCTACTACTAAATACATGAGGATTCATCTGAAAAAAAAGTCATATTTTTCCACAATTCAGATGACTGGTTTTGCGACACTTCTAACAAATTCAGTTGTTCCTTTAGTTATCATCTAGTCTACCCATCTCCTGGCATGAACCCTTGAAGGAGTCGCTTATTTTGGATGAAAAGCTTAACAGAAAGTTTCTGGTTAGATGGAAAATATATTTTGTTTTGAACTTTAAAGTCAATGATAATTATAATTTTCATGCATGTTTAGCATTTCAGTAAATATTTGAAATATTTGCCATTTGCCAGATGAATAGAAAAAAGCCCTTAAATAGTTGTAATTATGAAGGTCAGGGAAAAACATAGTAAACTGGCCTCCTATAGTAGATAGCAGCAATATAAGAGTAAAGGCATATGGGGAAAAAGAGACTTAAGTTTTCTGGACAGAGTGAAAGGAATGAAACAGAATCTAGGGGAGCAATGGTTGAACCTACCTTGGTAGGCAGGGCACATCATAGCCATGGCAATGACCCAGGTCCAGGGAAGAAAAACAAAATCAACACACAGCAGATGGCTTAGGAAGAGAGCATTGTTCACAATGAAGAAAGCAACTAGCAACTAAAGAAGGCATTGGACTAGCATGGGATTGTGTACAAAATAGAAGTGTAGGAGTTTCTAAATGTAGAGTTTGAAATCTTTCTAGAGTCCTAGCTTAAGATTAAAGATGCTTAAAGGAGTGAAACTTGTACAAATTCTGCGGATACAATGAAACACCAAAAATTACTCACAATTATTAGCAGTTAATTGCCGCTTGAGGGAGTATGCTTGTAGATATGGATATTAATAGGTTGTCTATCTTCAGGAGATGGACCCACGCCCATTCATTATGGGCAACACTAAATGGACAGTGTATCTTTCTTTATTTTTAACAGAAGACTTGAAATTGAGAGGTGTGGAGAGTTGAAGGGAGATAGATGGAGTGGATATGATCATATTTTACTCTATTATTCCTTGTATAAACATGAAATTCTCAAAGAAAAAAATAAAGAATTTTTGAAATTACTATAATTAAAATTAAAATAGGCATAAAATGTACAATATCTTTTCAATTTTTGAGATTATAATGTAATCGCATCATTTCCCCTTCTCTTTCCTCCCTTCAAACTGCCCCATGTACTCCTCATTACTCTCTTTCATATTCACGATCTCTTTCTTCAGTCATTGTTATTTAAATAAGTGTGTGTGTGTGTGTGTGTGTGTGTGTGTATGTGTGTGTGTGTTTCCAAATACATAAGTCCAACATTCTCAATTTGTATAATGTTACTCATAGGTATGTTTTCAGCCGTTAGTGAACTTTCTTCCTCTCAGAGCGATTGACTTTTCTTTTGTAAGAAATACCGTCTCAGCAGAAAACATGGCTGATCTAACTTGTTAATGTTTGGGATGAGTAAAATAGTGACTCTTCTTCTTCTCCATTAAAATTCCTTTGAATGGTTCTAAATTAAAATATTCTGCAAAATTGACCTGAACATCAAAGCATGATTTTTGTTTCTGCATTGATATATTTCCACAGTCACATCTCTACATCCTCTAGGCCAACACAAATTCAGTTTACCATAGAAGAAAACAGTAGCTAACTGAGCCGAAATAGTGAATCTTTGATTTCAATAAAGATGAAGTTTTAAAAGTAGTGAGTCTAACAGTGGTCATCAAAGGCTTAAAAAAAGTCTTTAAATGAAGATGTGGAGATATTTAATTAAATTATTTATAATGACTGTTAGATAAGAAAAATATATTCCTAGAGATCTATCATACATCCAGGTGACTAAAATTAATGATGATATATTTTTGTTCTATAAAATTTGCAAAGAGAATCTGGGCATAGTGGTTCACACCTATAATCCTGGCACACAGGAGGCTGAAGCAAGATAACTGTGAACTTAAAGGCATCCTGTGAAATCATGAGAGTCTATTTCAAAACACTCTACAATAAATGAGCTGTGGTTATAAAGAGGGCTCATGACAAAAATGATAACTGGATGTGGCAATGCACTTGGTAATTACATAAAACTAATTATCTTGCAACTTATTTGAATTCAGAACATTACATTACAGATAATAAAAATTACATATCTACAAATTTTAAAAATATGTGTGGTTTAAAAAGAGGAAATCTTTTCATCGATGTTAAGCTATAAAATATCCCAAAAGTTTTGCGAAGTTTACAGGTCTTTTTCACTTTTACTCTAAAGTTTCAAGTAGAATATCTGGAGCTATTTTGAAAAGACAAACTTGGCCTTATCTCGCATGCAAAAACACTGAGTTAATAAATCTTCAAGAGGAAAGAAGTGCTACAGGGTCTTCACCTCTGCATTTGGGGACTAGTCATTCTCCCTTGAATGTATTTTCCCAGATCAGTGTGCAGGAAGATCATAATAAGAGTGAAGTAGACCTTGCGGCCAGATACCCACAGGGGACAAGGAAACTTGATTTCCTATCTCTTGACAGCTGGAGAGGCTTTCATCCTGCCCCCAAGCTGCTCCATCAGAGCTCCCTTTGTGAGGAACTAACTGTCCCTGGTGTCTGTAGCTCTCTCTTGTCAGCCACAGTTCTGAAGATCAGGCAGTTAGTCTTGAAAGCATTCTCTCTACCTTCTTGGGAAGGAGACAGTGAAATTTCAATTTCAAGGCATCTTGGGAAAGGCTCTGGCTTCTACTCCGTTTCCTGACAATGGTTCTAAAAGTGTTCCCTGAGCAGAGCTCTTTACAGGTGTCAGAATAGTGGGTTTGGAGACAAAAGCTGGAAAGTTATTTGACTTTTCAAATTGTCCTGTGTCTCACTATTCCAATGACAAAAGTGACGAGTAACTTAAGATACTGCTGTATTTTTGAAAGGAGAATGTCTTGCTATCCCAAGGTTAATCTTTTTCTATCCTTAATGTTGATATGAGTAAGTGTGTTCCACTGAACACTGCCACCACTTCATGCAATAGTTAGTCAATATTTTGCTGATTAGACCTTTGGAAACTTGAGAAGCTGACAGAGTGGGTAAGAGTACTTGTTCTGTGAGCATAAGGACTGCAGTTCAAATGCCAGCATCCAAGGAAACAAGCTGAGCTTGGTTACATATGCCTATAACCCCACCAACATAGGACAGAAATAGATGGATTCCACATAATTCACTGGTCAGCCAATCTAGCCAAAATGTGAGCTTCTAGATTTGTAAGAGACTTTGTCTCAAGGCAGTAAGGCTGTTTGCAGGCCTTATTAGCAGCTGAGATAAGAATTCCCTGGCCTTGGAATGGAATTTGTCTATGAGGTTCCTGGCAGCCAGTGGGACCAATGATTGATTTGTTACTTAGGCCACTGAGTTTTTCTTGTTAGGCCTCTTGTGAAATCTCAGTCATCATCTGGAGCCCTATAGACCTCAAGGCAACTAAAATTCATTTATCAGAAATGGCTTATAAAATGTAAATGAAAATTTGTTGTTTGATGCTTATAATTCTTTTTACCTGAATTCTTTGAATACCAAGACATAAGTAAGTGTATCACAGCTATGATGGTTAATCTTGGATCACCAGCTTAATTGGACTGAGAAGTTCCTAGGAGCTCAGTAAGACACCTTTCTATTGTGACTGAGATAGCATTTTCAGAGTTAATTTATTTAAGTGAAAAGAGCTGTTTTGAATGTGTGTAGCACCATCCAATAGGATGAAGACCTAAGAGGAAAGACACCTGGAGCAGAAAGTAGCCTTTATCCCATACGTTATACTCTCTAGCTCCCTGGCTACCTTGAAGGAAGCAGCTCTGGTCTGTTATCCCTTCCCATGATGCTCTGTCTCACCACACACAATAAGATGATAGACAAAGGTAAATACAGACAGAATCCTCTCCAAACATGTACCAAAGTAAGCACATCCTCATTTTATTTTTTCAATGTACAGTGTGTTTATTGGAATGTAAAACCATTGAAAGTCAAGGAACATCTGAATACATTCCTGAAATTCAGGAGCCTTCCCAAGTGCACCAATGCTTTCCTTTATTTTTTTTTCATTTCCTGGAAATTACATAATTTGGTCTCCCTTTTTAATAATTTATTTTTGTAATTTCATATGTGTACTGTTTTATATAATTTCTTCTCCCCCTTTCCTCCCTCTAAGACTTCCCGTATCCCTTTGACTTCCTCTCAAATTCATAATTTCTCAGCTTTAATTATTAATGTTACATATATGTACATGTAATAACTAAAGAAAATTATTGAGATTTCATGGGCATGGCTTCCCTGTCATATATAGAAGACACTATCGTATACCAGATGTCCTGGTTCTCTAGCTCTGACAGTCTTTCTTCCCCCTCTTGCACAATGCTCCTGGCCCCTTAGATGTAGGGGTGTAGACACATCCGTTATCATCCTGTTATGTATCAGTAGATGTACCAGTTATCAGCCTCCCACAGTGCCAATGTTACACAGGAAGGCGTATCCAGAATGGGTCTTTTGCAGGGGTGCAGGGAATCCAAACTCATACTCATGCTAGCACAGCAAGCACTCCTACCTATTGAGCAACCTGCCCAACTCCAGCCCTGCTTAATAGTGACTCAAGTCCTTCACCAAGCATTGTCCTTACTGCCCCCACTGACTCACTTGACCCCTCAGCTTGCTCTTGTGCTGTGTTCCATTGTCCATCTGAAAAAGAAATCGATTCTCAGCCTAGAGTTTTCTTCTCTTTTATCTCTTAAGGCAGAGTAGAAATGTTACAAGCCCCTCTGGTCATATTTCGTTCCTCTATATTTTGATTACGTTTTTATTGTTGCCTTCCTTCCTTTGTGTTAGTTTGTTAGCTTACAAATGCTTTTGGTGTCTCAGAAGTACCTACTAATATTTTCCACACAGCCCAATCCCACATCCCAGATGTGCTTTGATTCCCCCTAGCAGATTACTTCCTTTGTACATTAATGAAAGGATGAAGATGGTTTCACTTCCCTTGCACCCCTTGAATGTACATACTTATGACTGAAATATCAGAAAACACAAATGAAAGTGTTTAAAATGGCAAAAAAAAGTGTCTAACTCCAAACAGGAAATTGGGGATAACCTATTTCAGAGGTAGGGCACTCAACATTAGATATCATCCTTATATTTTTTATTATCCTCCACTCTAATCATTATGAGATTTGCAGCACATAGTTACCAGATGTGCCACCCTCAACCCAAGCATTCTACATTGATTTTAAATACCAAGTTTAAGAGTAAATATATTTAACACGGAACAATCAGCAGAGATTTACTGAAGGACTATTTGACCCGAACTTGGTCTATTTTCCATCAACAAACTACTCTCTCATAGTGAAAGGGATAGACATGCTGATGCAGTTATCTCAGGGAAGGAAGCATCCTTCCCTGATGGCATGCCATGTGGGCAACATATATAAACTTGGCTTCTACACCCTCAGGAAGGGGATATAGAATGGCTACCGTGTTTAATTCATTTCCATCATTTCTTTTATCCTCCTGTTCCTAATCCCCTGCCTCTAAAGTGCCATGTTTAGTGTTCAATGTTTTAGCCTCTTCCCTTTCCAGGCTAGTGTCTCCACCTCACCAACACTCTTGCTGCCCCTTTGTACTATCTTTCTCTCTGTCTGCTCAGGAATCACTTCTCCTGTTTTCAGTTTCTCTTTTATCATTGTCTTTCAAATGGGTTAAAATCTTCCCCGCACACATAAAAAAAGTAAACACAAGAAAACCAAATCCAAACAGAAACTGCCCTTTTCTTTTCTTCATGAAATATTAAAACTATTATCTGAACTCTGTCTTTCTTTTCTCAATACTCTGTCCTTTCAGGTCCTCTTGGCTCACACAGTTCTCCTTTCTGGCTTCCATCATCAACCACTGAAGTGAAAGCAGCACTGTTAATTTTCTTTCCAATCTAGTGTTTTACTTTCCAAGTGCTGTCCTCTCCTGTGAGCATTCTTATCCCATGCCTCTAGTCCTCTGCGAATTCCACATCTATCCACCCCTCACCTCACCTCCTACTGGCCAATTCTCTTTGTTCTCCATCCTGAGATCATGTATGTAGATATCTTTCACTACATTGAAAATTATTTTGGGAGACAAACCCTATGTGTCTCATCATTCTTTCCTGTCTGCCATGTGGTGCAGAATACTAGTTCAGGGCTTCACCTGCTTCAAAACTCAGCTGGACCTCCTACAGTCTCTGAAGTACCTTGTAACTAGTCACCTTTCTACAAGTAAAATTTGACAGCCTTGTTTTCCTCGTTTAAAAAGATGAGTCCCTAAGGATGCCATTGAAGTTTCCTCACAGGATGACTTGAAACGATTTTGTAATCTGTCTTCTCTCTCTACACACAGAGATACCCATGTGAACAAAAGCACACTATCTGCAGCAAAACTCACACTTAAACTGAAATTCCTGGGCTGCATGTAATATCAAATTAATCAAAGTCATTTAAATTGGCCTGAGCTGGTTATGTATGCTCTCAGCATGCCTCTAAGAGGTACACTGGCCTCTAAAGCCACAACTCTGTGTCATTCTGACCAAGTAAAAGGTAATTCAAATAAATAGAAGTTCTACTCCTTGAATTAGAAACACTAATATTAACCTAATAATCACATATTTTCATCTATGGACACAGGAGAGGGTTCCTATGTATAATCAGGTAAAGAACTACACTAAGTATAAATAGACTAGACAGACTTTTTAAAGGGAGACTTCTGTTAGCGCCTTAAGTCAACTGAAGACTAGGCCGTCCTCCATCATTCCTTTGACTCTCTTGAATTGCCTTGATGGCATTATCGGTGACATAGGCTCCAGATGGATACCTAGCCTATTCTCCAATTGTGCTGAGTTTATTTTATTTACCTACTTCACATGTATCAGTTATCTGTAATGACATCCAACATTCCAATTCTTAGAAGAATCAGTACTTTGAGACTTAACAAACGCTGAGGTACATTTCTTGAGACCCTGCCAAAGTTCTAGATCAAATTTCAGTCAGAAGAATTAAAAACTCCATAAAGACAAAAGATATTTACTACCTGAATTTCCATTTTAAAAATTGCTGTTTCTATGTCAAAAGATAATCTATTCTATTTTGCTTATTTTCCATTCATTCTTTTCTAGCTTGAATGTGTTTATGTACCTTAGTATCCGCAGATGTAAAATAAACATGGCTGGATCTGCACATGGTGACCACATAGAATAGTGAAGCAGAATATCAGCAGCACCTTGAGCAGTTGGAAAATCGTCAGAATTCTAGACTGAAGTGAGTTTCTTACTTATAGGAACAAGGCTTTAGTCTCAGTTGGTCTATATCTTTCTCTCTTTACTTCCCCTCCCTTGGTACCCTCTCTTACCCCCCTTCCTTCTCCTTCTGCCCTATATTGTTCTCTTCCCCACTTCTCACCCTACACTTCCACTGCCCTATCTCTCTCTTGAGGATTTTCCCATGGACTCAGACAGATAGGCCCATCAAATCACACTGACATTGAGATTGTCTCTGACCTGAGGTCACAGAGAAGACCTAAAATGAAAACAGAAATCAAATCAGTTCTATAAAGAGACGCCAAAGGGTACAATAAAATGAAAAAAAAAAAACAAAAAGATGACTCCAAGCATCTTGATTTATCCACAAAATGACTTTCAGTTTCAAAAATAGTTTGCTTTTGTGGTCTTTCTCCTCCAGCGACAGCAACCATGAGGAAAATTGTTTCAGGTGATGAACTAACTGCCTGTGCGAAGCTAAGTGCCCCCCCCCCCCCCCCCCCCCCCCCCGTTGCCAGGATGCTGCAGTTCCTATGGTCCTTTCCAGACTCACTGTGTTCTGAGTGAGTCTCGCTGAGTGCACACAGGATCATGTACCAAGCTGCACTGCTGGGCAAAGAAGCCTTCTCTGATTGCTTCTGCATGCCTGGCCTAAGCAGCACACTCATCAGCACCCCGGCAGGCAGGAGCCTCTCCAGGTCTGATTTAAGAGTGAGGGCTGAGTTCCAGCATGCCGCAGAGTAGGAGGATAAGAGCAATGTAAACACAGAACAACTCCTGAGATGAGCTACCACCGCTTGCCACCCCTGCGGAGCAAGCCAAACTTGGCAAGGCTTCATGCTTTGAAAATGTCTGATGAAAGAAGTTCCATAAAAAATTGCAAGGAAATGCATTTATCACCCATTCCTGATAACAGGAAAGCAGGATATTGCCCCCTCTTACTGTCAATGGTAACGACTGAACCTCATCCTGATTATGCAATTGACAACTAGAGAAGATAAAATTTGTACAGCAGGATCACAATTTATTTAATTTATGTCAGAATTCAAGGGGAAAGAATAAATGAAGGAAGACATGGGGAAGAGAGTGGAGAGGAAGGCAGGAAGAAGGGAGGGGGAGGAGAGGAAGAGGAAAAGGAAGAGGAGAAAAAGAAAGGAGAGGAGAGGAGAGGGGAAGGGAGAGGGGAGGGGAGGGGAGGGGAGGAGAGGAGAGGAGAGGAGAGGAGAGGAGAGGAGAGGAGAGGAGAGGAGAGGAGAGGAGAGGAGAGGAGAGGAGAGGAGAGGAGAGGAGAGGAGGAACCAGACTCTAGTTCTTGAATTTCATCAGACTAAAATTTCCAAACTCCAGCCTACTACAGTAGCTCCATGATGTCTAGTAATCTCAGTATCTCCTTGCATGAAATCAGAAGCACTCCTCTGAGTCTGTTTGTGGGGATGTTTGCAGAGGGGATTAACAAGAGTAGGGAAAGCTGTTCTGAATGTGAACAGCACCAAGCCATAAGCTAAGAGGAAAGGAAAGCAGGGAACAGGACTCTGGAGAGAGGAGTTTTGTCTTCCTCTCCTTCTAAGCTGCCAGGATGAGGTTGCTCTGCTCCCCCTCACCATGACAGATGAAATCCTCAGCCGAAACAAAGCTGGCCCCCTTGCAAGATGTTTATGGCAAGCATTTTGTTAGAGTGGGAAGGCTAACTCAGGCTCTCAGTCCCCAGTCATTGCAGGGTGTGGATGGTTGCTGGCATTGGAGTTGTCAGGCAAGTAAATCAGTATCTTTTCCACCACAAACAGTGTCCATAACAATATCACATACAGGTTGTTTTAGGTCTACTGCTGCACTGCACACAGTGTACAGGTCTGGTTTAACAGATGTGTCTTCATCCCATCCACAATCTATTTGCTGTAAATAAGAAAACATGCACACACAAGTAGCATTATACAGGCTGAAGAGGCCGTATTTTGGAATATATATGTTTATACATATGCATAAATTCATGTAACAACAAATAATGAACAGAGAGGCAGTGGCTTTGAAAAAGAGCAAAGAAAGGTTTGTGGGAGGGTTTGAAGGAAGAGAAGTGAGAAATGTTGTAGCTATATTATAACTGTAAAAATAAAAGAAAACACCACAAAAGAAGGAACATCAGTTTCTTGTCCTAAAGCACTTACCTCTTCTACTGTGGGTGAGAGGAGACAAGGCAGAAATCAGGTGTGATAGATAAATGACTGACAGCTGATTTAAAATCTAAGCTAAACTGGGCGGTGGTGGTACACACCACCCAGCACTGGGGAGGCAGAGGCAGAAGGATGTCTGTGAGTTCGAGGTCTATAGAGGGAATTCCAGGTCAGCCAGGGCTACGCAGGGAAACCTTGTCTCAAAAAACAAACAAACAAGCAAACAAATAAATATTTAAATAATTTTTTTAAACAAATAAATACTTAATAAATATTTATTTAAACAAATAAATATTTAAATAAAACTTCTGGCAAAATGATTGGCAGGTGGAATTGGAAATGGGGGTGTGTGCCTCCAAATAGTGACCCTCTTTAATTATGTCACTTTAATTAATTTACTCAATACATGTTTGTGAATATAATTACACAAATGTAAATAATTACCTTCTTTTAAAATATGAGGATTAATATATCTATAGATCACTTTCTTGGAAAAGCTGCATCCAGTTGCTAACTATATCATACAGAAATGTTACCTTCCAATCTCATTGCTGGTTTGCAATTGCTGATGTGTCTACTGTTCATTTTCTATTAATATTATGTGAACGGAAACGGCCTCAAGCATGAGTCATCACCTTCATTACATCGAGTATATTCCTTCACATGTTTAGTCTTGCCTGCAGGGCTTTGGATTGTCACATTCCTGATTGCATTCTGTTCTCCGCAATGACAAAATAAGATTGGCATAAACTCAGCTGGGAACACAGAGTAGCGGACTTTCAGGTGAACAGCACAGTGTTGACTCGCACATTCAACATCATCATCACAAGAAAGGAGAGGGGCACTCCATCTCCCATGCAGAGTCCACATCTTAGCTCTGCTTCAAGTCAGATCCATGGACAGCTAAGTGGCTGATCTGCACTCCAGGGTTCCTGGAAATTCCAAGTTTGGACTTGTATTTTGTATGACATTATCAGGATACATTTAGAATCATTACATAACATGTTCTTCAGGAACCCTGCTGTTAACCTATGGCAGGTATTCCAGTAGGAAACTCATTATTTCCCTGGGTTTCCTCTTTTTAGCAATGCTGGGAGGGATTTTCATCATGTCTTATTACTAGGAATGATTGTGCCTCTCTTGAGTAATCGTCTGCTTGTGCTTTTTTGCCACAAATACTGGGTAATGAATAGCTGACCATATTTTCTAGAAGATATATATGTATTTTCTTTCCCCAGTTTATAAATATGTGGTCTCAAGTGTCCTACAACCTTCTAAAAGGTATCTTCAATTTTGGATTCATATAAAACATATGTAGAGATATCCCAGGGATCAGTAAATTGATTCTATAAAGGTCTACATAGTAAATATTTTAGACATTGTGGGCCACGTGTGCTTCTGTTGCATCTTCTATATTTTTTCAAAGTTCAAGACTCAAGATTATAAAAACTATTCTTAACTCATGGGCCTTACAACTCAGTGTAGACAGATTTAGCTTACAGGCTATCACTTGCCAGCTATTCTGAAAATCGTTATGTGGCTACATTGTTGTGCTAATGTTAGAATTGTTGCCCCCAAAAGACTGTTTGGATTGACAGACAGGCGCTAATGAATAAACAAAGGCTAATGTTAACAGTAAATGACATATTTGGTCTTAATGAAAATGCTCTGAAGGCCACTCTTCAAATCAAGGTCTCACAGTTTTGTTTGTTTCAAAAAACAAACAAACAAACAAACAAAACCATGGAGAGAAATTACTTAAGCCCACAGGCCCCCATGCAAATTCACAGGGATGTGGATCTGTTCTACCTGGAGTGGAATTATGTTAATGTTCATACTGTGAAGGGCAATTACATTTCAGAAAAGCAGCATCATTCATCATGTTGAATATATGCACTATTTTGTTATCAACCAGCTTTGTATAAGTTTACTCCTATATAACTTGGTAGTGTAACTTGTATTCATAGAAGAACATGACAGAGTCCATAACCAAGGCCCTTGGTTCAAAACCCATTGCTGCCTTTTATAATCTTGGTGCCCTTGCTCCAGTTACTAAAAGTAAAACTAATTATTTACAAATGAAGTTCTCAGAACATATGGTTCTGTATACAAAATTAAATAAATAAATGGTGATAATAATATAAAAACACAAGGATGGGTGATCAAGAGAAAATTATATATCTAACATCTTCCCATATGTTTCTTTTAAAGTTTAGTAAAACAATGATAGTTATTTAGATGTTGATTATAGTGGGACTTATGGTGTGGCTCAGTAGTGAAGTGCTTGCCACTCATATATTAAGCCTTGTTTTATACACAAACACCTCTCAACAAAATGATCTCCATCTTATCTTCCATCTCAGTTTTTATTTATCTCCAGTTTTATTACTAGTAATTTTAGGTATTTTCTCCCTTCAACACCCTTTTCCCTTATTATGCACACAGCCATGTACAATGTGACAAATGGATATTAAACCATAAAATTATTTTAAGTAGCCAGACTAAAACATGCTTATAACAACAGATCAGTAGGACAGTAAATGTGATAGGGTCACTTGCCAGAGCCCTAGAGTATCTGCTATGTAAGTGTGGTGAGGGGCCTGAGTATTTGTATTTCTAGTTTCCAGGTGTGTGGATGCAGTTGGTACAGTAGTTACAGTCTGAAAAGGGTTTGGGTTGGAACAGCAAAAAGAAGGATGAGAAAAAGAAATATTTTCTGCCACATAGAAGAAGCAAGAAGGGATGAGGATGAAAGGAGAATTTGGGACTAACTCCTACATTCTGAGTCTGGTACATGACTAACAAGATGGAAATGACAGAGAAAGAACCATTTGCCAAAGACCAGAGACTGCACGAGGATGGTGATGGTGATGAGTTTTGAAGTAGGCAGGTAACAGTATTTATAGATAAGCAGTGACATGCAGATTAACAACAGAGTTTATGGTCAATGCTTCAGATCACCTATATCATAGAATTCTTACAAGGAATAAAGGGGACTATATGAACCAGAAATAAATGAAAGTTCAGAATAGAGCAAAAGCAATACTCATGGGCATTTTGAATAAAATAACTCCACTAATTGTTTACAATTTTACTCAAAGAGGAAAATGGATGGTCTCCTTTCTCTGCTTAAACTAGAAATAAATGAGATTTAATGTGCCCATAAAGTCAATTGTCTAATGAATCCATTCTATCATGCCATGAAAGAAAGAATTATAAGTACTGTGCTCTCACAGTGGACTCCCTTATCATAGACTGCCCTTTCCAAAGTCACCATCTGATATTCTCAGGCACATTTGATTACCATGATGGAAGACCCAGTGGTTTAAAACCAATAAATCATTTTTCTTTTCTCTTTGTGGTTTGTGAAATATATTCTATGATCTTACATCTATGTACCTCTGCATTAGCCTCTCTAGCAAATAGAAAAATTCTGTTACTTCCCTCCATTGAGTGAACAGAATACAAATGCAGACAAAACCAGAAAATAGGCTTTGAGAAAAAGCCAGTGCATTTGAGCCCTTCCCAGCTTGTAACTCAGAAATTTAATTTTTATATTTATTGTAAAAGTTGGCAGTGAGAAATATTATTACACAACCAAGAGTCATCTGGGGCTAGAGGGCTTGTCCTCACATCTTCAGTGTTAAAGCAACAGAGGACATCTCATGACTTAAGGGAAATGGAAAATATGAAATTGCTGTTTATTTGAAAATGTAGCATTTGCAAAATGCAATAGGTTCTTAGAATACAGATGTTGTTATAAAAGCTATTTATTGAGAAACCCAGTATTCACAAAGCCAACTGATGATGTAGTCTAGGTTATGGCCATTCATCAATATTCACTGTACCTACTTTGTTCATTTTATATTCAGTTGAAACTATTTCTATCGGGGATACTAAAATGTTTGAGAATTTCTTGTTTACTCTGCTACTTGAACTCTTTCACATATAGATCATTATTTTAGTTAATAGTAGTAGTAAAAAAGAAAAAAAAATGTATTATCTGCATTTATACCCCAGTGTTCAGTACATAGTATAAAAGACCTTGTCTATTTAATTCACTCATCCAGAATCCCTGTGAAGTATTATGACCCAAAAATAAATCTTAGAAACTCTTTTGGCTCCTTCTAACCTGGTGACATAAACAAGCAATAAGCTATTCCAAACTGTGAAATTTCTGAGTCAGAATGAATATTAAATTAACAAATATAGCAAAATTGAATTTTCATTGTTTTGAACAAGAGAGAATGTTATGAATACAAACTTGGTAAATTTTGTCTGCAGAGAAGAAATACTTAAACTCAAAGAGGAAAAACACCTCATATATTTCCATAGTCTTAAGCAATTTGTACGCCTTTGCTCATTTTGACAAAATGACAAAAGACACATCTTAATGATTGATGAAGATTCTGGTGTGAGCCGGGCGGTGGTGGTGCATGCCTTTAATCCCAGCACTTGAAAGGCAGAGGTAGGCAGAACTCTGAGTTTGAGGCCAGCCTGGGCTACAGAGTGAGTTCTAGGAAAGGCAGAAAGCTACATGGAGAAACCCTGTCTTGAAAAAAACAAAAATAAAACAAAAAACAAAAACAAAAAAAACAACAAAAAAAACCCCAAAGATTCTGGTATTAAACTAACATTATAGTTTTTAATAATATGTGTGTATGAGGGTAACTGAAGATATCAGTGATACATAACATATGCACATATACACATGTACATACTTTATTCTTATTTGTGGTACATTAGTTGAAAGGTAGATTGGGTTTTCTCCTGTGATGTTAGGCTCTATGTTCAGTTTTTAATTGTCTTGTGAAAAATACAAGAGGAAGAGAAAAAGTTCAACAGTGGAAATAATAAATAATGAATAAGAGCTAAAATTATTGGATACATGGAAGACAAGGTACAATGATAAATGCTTACTTAATCTGGTGTCATTTATATTTAATAGTATTGTGATTTTTAACTAAAGGCTGTCTTAAGTAGTCTTTAGTTAAATGTATAAGCAGACTATAAAGCAGACTATTTAAGATAAACTAGTCAATGTCATAACAATTAGAAGATACAAAATTAGCTTGCTTTTCTTCTTTTTTATTACATTTTTATTATTTAAAAAGTTTTTAAACTTAAATATATTTTGATCCTAGTCTTCTCCTCTCCCACATCCTTCCAGATCCTCTCCCCCTCCCTACCCACGGAAATTTAATAACTTTTTTCTCAAAAGAAAAGATAAAAGCCAAGACAACATCAATCACCCCAAAATTGAGAAAACAAAATAAAACCGCATCCAATAAAAGAAAACAAACAAACAAATAACAAAGAAACCCACTGTACCCAAATATAAACACACTAAAAAAAATTTTGGAGTCCATTATATGTTGGTCAACTACTCTTGAACCTGAGGCCTGACCTGGAGTGATTGATAAACCCAGTGTCACTCTATTGGAGAAAACTGATTTTCCTCTCCCAGTGGGTATAAGTGACAATTCAATTGTTAACCTTTACCCTAATGGCTAGGTTTTCCTTCCTCCCTCCCTCCCTCCCTCCCTCCCTCCCTCCGTCCCTCCCTTCTTCCCTCCCTACCTTCCTTCCTTCCTTCACATTTTAGAAATACAACAAAATAAAATATAATAAGATAAAACAAAAACCATCACATCAGAGTTGGACAAGACAAACCAACAGAGGTAAAAGAGCCCAAGAGAAGGCATAAGAATTATAGTCCCACTTGTTCAGACACTCAAGAATCCTATAAAAATAATAAACTTGAAGCCATAATATATAAGCAGAGGACCTGGTGTAGACCTGTGCAGGCACCTTGCATTCTATGTGGGTCTCAATCTCTGTGAGTTCAAATGACCTTTGCACATGTTAAGAGGGTTTTGTTTTCTTGGGGTTCTCCATCTGCTCTGGCCTTTATACTCTTTCCAACACCTCCAAAGGGGTTCCCTGAGCTCTGAGGGAATGGATTTGATGAAGATATCTCATTTAGGGCTGAGTGTTCTAAGGTCTCTCACTGTGTCTCACAATGTCTAGCTGTGGGTCTCTATATTTGTTCTCATCTGCTGCAGGAAGAAGCTTCTCTTGAAGGCTATACAAGGCACTGATCTATGTATATAGCAGAATATCACGGGAAGACATTCTATCACTACATTTTTAGACCAGTATTATTTGATTTTATCTTAGGTCCCTGGGCTATCTAGTCTCTTTTGGTCACCCAAGCAGGATCAGGTACTGATTCCCTCTCATGTAGCTGGCCTTAAGTCAAATAAGTTATTGGCCACAGGATTCATGCTACCACTACCCTGCAATTCTTTCATTATAGATAAAGGGTATGTGGTTTGCTAATTTTCTTTTTTGGGAGTGTGCAGAGGATGTTCCTATACCAACGATGCTGAAATGTGAGGCTGAAGGCTCTGTGGAGGCACCAGGCTCGACAGTGCCATCTTCAATGAGGGGTGTAGTTGTTGTCTTCAGCAATGGGGCCTTGCTGTCATTTTATAGAGAGCGACCTATAGTTTTGACAGCAGCCTGGGTTGTTTTAGATTCCAATGGGGCTCCTTTGGCCAACTACTCAATTAGATGTAACCCAGTCCCAATACTGGAAGCTTTATTTGGTGACAACAAATGTCCAAATAGGACTCTGTCACACTCATTATTTGGTGGTTTCACTTAGATCAACTTCATATATGTATATATTATAGGAAGTTTCTACTGTATTAAGTTTGTATACTACCTCTCAAATGCCCCTAAATTTTAGCTGCCTCTCCCTGTATCCCCTTCCACAGACTCCTCAGTCCTCCCTCTCCCCAGTTGATCTTCTTGTTACCACCTACCCTGTCCATCCAGAACTATGTATTCTATTTCCCTTTTCTGACAAGATTTATCTGTTTTCTCATTCTCTTACTCTATATCTACCCTTGTAGCTTGGTTAGAATTGACTTCACAGCTAATATCCACATATAAGCAAATACATACCATAATAGTCTTTCTGGGTCTGGGAGGATTTTGATTCTGGTTCTATCCATTTACCTTCAAATTTCATGATGTCAATTTTTTGTTCATGATTTTTTTTTTATTTAATGCCAAATGCTGTTTATTGAAGGAGGGAAAAGGTCTTAAATACAGGTTTACAGCACAATGGGAGAACCCTGGAGGGCAGAAGTTCGCTACCGATGTTTTACAATCTTGCATCTAAGCTGTTAACACCCTTTATGCAGGATACACAGACAAGGAATTTCCCTTAAGCATTCAGGAGGATGGAACTGGGAGGGAATTAGCATAGGGAGGATATCAAGGTCAAGGTCAGCAAGCAAGGCAACAGTTAACCAAAACAGGGGCCAGGACCCTACAGGTCCCCCTTTTACTAAAAAATGAGCTTCTGACTTAAGTTGCGTGGGACGTCAGCAGATCACCTTACCTGTCATGGAGATGCCTGCCCAGGCCATACAGGCGCTCTGTCTTAGGTTGGTGAGCGCCCCCCAGGAATTACCCGTCTCTGAATACTCACTATCATACAGGCTCAATCGTGTGTGAGCTGCAGAATTAACTGCTGCCAAAGCATGATGTGAATTTTTAATGGCTGACCAATATTCTATTGTATAAATTGACCACATTTCCTTTATCCATTTTTCTGTTGAAGAACATCTAGGTTGTTTTCAATTTCTGGATATTATGAATAGAGCAGCAATGAACATGGTTGACCAAGTGTCTACTGTGGCCTTCCACAGAGATGCTTTATTCTAATAAGGCATCCTTTAAGTATTTGCCCAAGAATGATATAGCTGGATCTTGAGATAGATTGATTTCTGTCTTCCTGAGGAACCACCACACTGATTTCCACAGTGACTGTACGAGTTTGCACTCCCAGTGGCAATGGATGAGTGTTCCCCTTACTCCACATCTTCACCAGCATGGGCTGTCACTTGTGCTCTCAGTATGCTTCTTTAAAATCAAGCAGAAAGATAGACTCTGAACAAAAATTCACATGGATTTTGAGTTTAAGAAAATAGACACACTACTTTTAATTACTAGGTCAAGAATACTAAGTCTGTGACTTAGAGGATGATTGAATTTCTGAGAATCAGGAAAAGAAATAAGTAAACAAAAATTAAAACGGAAGGTAGGACATGCTGAGATTAATGGAGACAAATTTTAAGAATAACTACATTATTTATTGCTAAGGGCTTTGAGCATATTCTGTGGCTGATAGCCTTTCTGTCTCTCTGTGTCTGTGTGTCTGTCTATCTGTATATCTATCTATCTATCTATCTATCTATCTATCTATCTATCTACCATCTATCTATCTCATGTAATTGCTGTAATTTAAATAGCATTTACAGTGCTGCATCTCTATACCAACTTGTCATGATCCTCAGGCTCCCTGGGCACATTGCATATTCTCAAAGTTACTGAGGGTGACAATTTCCTCATTTTTCCAGTCATATAAAACACTTCTCTTTTATTTTTTCAACTTCTATTAACAGTCAACTGACAATTTTTCTAAACTTTACTATTTCCCTGCTGCTTTTAAAGTTTCCACCTACTTCCTAGTTCAAAAGCAAAAGTCATATATTTTAGTAAGTTTTGTCATGGCATCACTTAGCTTCTAAAAACTTCCAAGTTTAGACTTCAGCAAAAGTTAGCTTTTCCTCTGCAGCCAACCATACCGATATTTAGAGGATAGATACAAATATGTCTTCGTTTAGCTCATTGCTTTGTGAGCCACTACAACAACTTTTTCCAGTGTGTCTCTGTTGTCAGCACAGCTCACCCATGTGCCTGTCAACTTGGAGCCTAGATGATCTTGACTGGAATCTCATAAATGCCCTGTGGTTGGCAACTGACCAGTCATCATCTGTCTTCTCATGATAGGAAAAGTGCAGAAGAGGAAGGCCATTACAACTGACTACAGTTTTCAACCTCTTGAAACAGGGTTCCTGAGATAGAGTTGTAGGTGGTCCAGGCTAAACTTGAATTCCTGTTTCCTCTGAACTCTGTTTCCCTAGTGTTGGGATTACAGATGTGTGCTACCTGGCTGGAGTCTTTTCATGGTTGCTCAAGCACATCACTTGGTCAAGCCTAGTGAAGCTCTGGAAGAAAAATGACCAAGGAGATGAATTTAAAAGGAGATGAAATTCTACATAATGTTTTCAGTGCATTTCTTTTAAATATCCATATTTTAAGTCCTGAATATTTTTTATTGAATTGCTTTGAAGTGTTTTGATTCATTTTTATCTAGAATGTCTTCTATGTTTGAGTCTGTAAAGATGTTCATTTTAATTGTACCTCTTAAGATTTGTCCTCTGTGACAAGTTCAACTATAAATATTCTGGATTTCTCAGATTTTTTATAGATTATAGAAAATATCGTTGATTTAACAAAATATTACAGAAAAAATATGATGATTCTTAAGCTAGAGGAATATCATTCTATCAAAAGTGTTTTAAGATAAATAAAAACCACTTGCTAAGTTTACTTGGGAGATAGGATTTTAGAGAGCAGAGGTTCCTTTCCTCTGGGATTTTCAATATAAGCAGCATTCTTACAGCTGTGCTAAAGAGAGAAATGCCAACTAGTTAAGCAGAAAGCTACTGTAAAACATGCAGAAGGGTTTCAATGAATTTTTTAAGTTGTGAATTTAGTATGAAAATGCTCATATTATTTGGGGAAGGTTTAAAGATATGCTATAAAGAGACATGCTCTACAGAGGGCTTAATTTGTGGCTTACATTTCTTTTTATAAAAGCCTTAATATTTTTCCATATGATTAGGAAATTTTCATAATTACTTCTTCATGGTAGAACTCTCAATTTAAATCTTCAGAACTCTTATTTTATACTCTGAGAATATATATATATATATATATATATATATATATATATATATATATATTCTCCCTGAATTCAGCTACTAACTAAATTATCTTTGAAATATCTTTCTTGTCTCTTTGATGACACTGAACTATTCTTGGTTTTTAAAAAAAAAGTTCAGATCTATTATTATTATTTGCAGGTGATTTCTAGCCTTTACTTGTGTGATCCCTGAGCTTTCTCTGTGTGCATGCATTGTTGATAACTACATTGCTTGGAGTCTGCTCTCCCCTGATGCTTGCTATGAGAAACTAGGTTCCTGCATGCTCTGGTGTGCCAGGACTAGTGTTATATTTTCACAACTCTATCTACCTCAGAGTACTGGTCCTGTGTTGTCACTGTTGATTCTTCTACAGATTACTGCAATGATAAAGTTACGTAGCATTATGCTCATTTGGTAGGAGAAATAGTTGTGGATTCATATCCAAGGTATTCACCATTAAGTAAAAAACCAGCAAACATGAAGTTTCCTAGAAAACATCTTTGACAATTTTCAGAAACATTAAGTGTTTTAATCAATATGATGTGTTCATAAATCCACGAATCATACATTTCTGCCGTAATATGCAAATTGCCTTTTTGGTCTCATACCATTTATAGTTTCTTTCTTAGCTAATTACAGATATTTACTAGGCTGCTACTTCACAAGCTCTCTGCTATACACAGGAATCTAGCAGTGAAAAGGATGTACAAAAATACTCCTTTCTTCACAGAGTTTAAAATCCAATGAGCTACACATATTCAAACAAACGAGCTACTGGAAGATGAACTGAAAAGAATTTGAGGGAAAAATAGAATAGTTCAGAAAAAAATGATACAATAGTATTCTTTAACACCTCCTTAAACACAGGAGAAGAAACTCAATTTTCAGAATAAACTGCTTTTAAGTATCACCAGATAGTTAAACCTTGCAACTTATAAATACATATGAGTACTTAGAAAATTCTGTCATAAAATGTTTGCTTTTAAAAGAAAAATATTCCATATTAGAATTCCAATTAAAATAAGTTATATTAATAACAACAGTAAATAATGTAATTCTGTTGCTGTAAACATAAAGAAAATTATACATTACATTCTCTAAATTACTAATAGCATAACTTATCTGATCAGTAATCAATAAACTCTTTTACATTATAAATGACTATTTTGGATTCAGCAGGAATTAGAAAGAAGATTGTGAATTAATTATTAGATAATAGCTTTGCACTTAAAGTTAATATACTTAGAAATATTCCTTTATGTACAGTTAAGTACTTCTCTTGCCTAAATCTAAAGTGGCTTTTCATTGAGAATTTCTTTAATCATGCTGCACAATAAAGTCACCATGAGAAGAACAGAAAGGAAACTCTTAAAGGAAAATTAAATTGCAGGCAGAAAAGAAATTCTTTAAAGGAACATCAGAAACACAACACAGCATTTAATATTTTTTTTTTACCATTCTCAGACAGCAACTCCAAAATGTCCAAATAGACCAATTTTACCCAAATAAAGCTGTCCAAAAATAAATTGTTAACATCCAAATCGGTAGAGGATATGGGTGTTGGAAAAGAAATTTCCAGATATAAATCTGTTTATTACTGTGAAATGTGAAAACTACCTGTCAAGATGTAATGTGGAAACATGGGGATATTACCATTTGGCCATTTCCAATTTAGCTAGATCAGCTTCCCTCTATATGTCAATATTTCAAAAGGCCCTTCAGACCAATTTCATAATAAATGGGTCTCTCAACAAGGACCATTGAAACTATACCGATCACGACACATAATTATCCTTAAAAGTGTATAAACCAAAAGCATTTTTTTTTTGAGACAGGGTTTCTCTGAGTAGTTTTGGTGCCTCTCTTGAAGCTCGCTTTGTACACCAGGCTGGCCTTGAACTCACAGAGATCCGCCTGGCTCTGCCTCCCGAGTGCTGGGATTAAATGAGTGCACCACCACCGCCCGGCCCAAAAGCATCTTTTAGCTTACTCTTTTATGCTTCCTTGTGATGGAGGTGAAGGGTGTTTCATTAAGCTCATAACTACAAAAAAAAAAAAATGCTATGATAGTATGGGACCACAGAAGACCATGAAAGAGATAAGGAAAAAGATAAAGAGATAGTCTAGATTCCTTAATTTCTAGTCTAATAGAGTCCCCTCACCAACAAATGGTAGCTCTTTTGGCAACTCATCCAGTATACCTAAGAGTCAAAAACATGGAGAAATCACCTATAACCAGATATTAGAAACCCGTAGTATACTTTGAACACTTTATACTTCTTTAGAAGCTGACAAATGAACAGAATGGAGCGTACAAAGGTAAATTTTTTGATGATGGTAATAATTCTCCTCATTACATAATAAACTTTTTATTTGATCTAACAACAAAACTAATTCATACTCATACTACAAATATGAGGAAATGAAGAAGAGTGTAATGAAAAAAAGTAAACATTGTTAATTGCATTGTATCTTTCATTGTGATTTTTCCATAAAAACAACCCAGTATTGGCATTTTATCAAATTGTTACGAAAGACACAGTAAGTAAGTGCAAAATATACTGCCTCAAGTGTGCTCTGAAGGTGTCTCAAGCTAATTTACAGGCAGACCTTCATGAGAATTGGACGTGTTATCAAATAACATGCACTGATCTGAATAATTGCCAAATGCAGCAGCAAGCGTAGTCCTAGGTAATTGGATTTGAACAGGGTTCTTTCTCTGGGAATGCAAACTCCAGCTTCCCAAGTGGTTTCTGCATAGATGTTTGGGAAGCACTTTAAGTCATAAAGCCACTGTAGGACTGGCAATAGTGATGGAATAAACTTACAGGAATGGGACTGTAAAGGAAACAAGCTAAGGAGGAAAGAATTGAGAAGGGAAGGGAAAGGGGGAAAGTGGAGAGGCCAGTAAGGATAACACAAAGGACTGGAGAAAAAGGGAAGAGCTGTGCACAGCTGTGTCCGAGAATTACTTTGGGTCATAAATCTGTTCCCAGGACTTTAGTTACTAACACTAACCAAGAAAACATGCAAGAAAGAAACATAACTAATAATAGAACCAAAGTTCACAGTTTTACAAAATTTTATTTCTCAGGGATATTTTCTCATATAATGTAAGTCATACATTGAAATGGGAAGACAGATCACATTGTTACCCTTTCTCTTTTAATTTTATTATTGCACAGGCCTCATAGAAGAAAATCAGTGATCAGACTTGATTCATATAAGCAAAAATAATTGTGAAATTAATTTTCCTTGAGATTTTAAATTTTCCTAAACATGAACTTAGGGTTTGGACACTGTTTCGTTGTGTTTTTATTTATCAATTATTTTGCACAACTTCCGTGGCATACTGATGTTTACAACAGTTCTCAAAAAACCACATCTTTGGGTTATGAAGAAAAAAATACATAAAACAAAATGTATTGATTTTTGTATCTGAAGTCCAAATGCAAAAATAATAGCTAAGAAAAATGGGGAGTCATTAATCTTCTTTCTTTCTGTGTACTAAAACTCACCAACAGGAAAAACTGTGTTTATTCTGCTTCGTCTTGAAAAGATCAAAGATCAAAAAAAAAAATCCACCTTATTTTGGTGAACCTAGGATATTTTGAGCCATGTGAAAAAAAAGACTCATGTTCATAAAACTGAGCAACACACAACAGAGATTTATTTTTCACAGCTCTGAAAACTGAGGACCAGAGCACCAGCAGACTCATTACCCCTGGTTCACAGAAGACTATGTTTTTCTGTGTCTTCACGAAATGGATAAGGAAGAACTCTAGAACTCTTGCTCAAAAGACCCAATAGTTTCCATGTGGGTTCTTTCTTCATGACCCAAAGATCTCTAATGAGCCTTCACACTGGAGGTTATATTTTAACATACACATTCAGGGACACAGAAACACTCCAGGTATCATGCACCAGATCCTTCCAAAGGAAGTCTATGTATTTGTCTGTATTAATTCTAACAAAAGATGCCCGTGTTAACTCCTAGTGACTCTATAATGGTCACAAGAGGGGAAGTAACACATGCAATACTGTGGTCCTATTTATTAAATTAATTAATATGGTTTATTACTAATGTTGAATTTGTTAGGATGAACATTGTCACACTGGCATAAAATAGAGGGGAAAACATATTCATGTTATTCTGCCAAAAAAAATCATTTTCTAAGTGTAGGACTAAGGAAATGGTCCTTAGAGAGTCCTATCAGTTGTGGAAATAAAAGAGTGGTGAGAAATGATACATAAAATACTATTGATCCAACTATTTTCTTTGACAAAAAATGTGTTCATTTTCACTTGAGCATTTTAACTATTATAGAAATTGTTTTTCATCTTACTGGAGATCCTGGGGAATAGAAAAGCCAAAGATGTTTTTGCTCCATGTTGAGAGGTTATATAGGACCACACCACCCCTGGATTTCTCATTTTCCAACAAAGATAACAAGAATCGGAGTGTAATGCTATGATGATTTACATTCAAATATTGGCCTCTTCCTGGGAAGCAATGAGGTTAACAACTGACAAACCAGAAAATAAAAATACCTGGGAGCTACCACAAGAAAATTCTTGTTTTCTCTTCCTTGTGTGTGAAGACCATAAAACCTGCAGCTGCATGCCTCCCTAGAGAAATAACTGATATCATAGACTTATCTAAAGTAATTCTCAAATAGTATCTCTCAGTGATTGAAATAATATTTTTACCATATTTTCAAATAAATGTCTTGAACATACATCGGCTCTTAAAATGAAAACATGTGCAGATGTGAAATGGAAGAGGTAGAGTTTGTGTTATTTCATGATTATTTTAAGCCTAGGCTTGCTGGGTATTCTGAGGAAAGTGAACTTTTATGTATTAAGTAAATCAATTCATATATTATATTTAAACTATTATAGTTAATAAAAAGAAAGATAGGAGTTATACTACTTCAGTTCCTGGGGTAAATATATTTATGCTTGAGCGACCTGCCTCTCATAGCCTCCAGCCTTGCAGACTCTCATAACTCCATTTATATTCCTTTTATATGTATATATTTTTAAAAACTTCTGAAGTAGTAGGTTTAGATATGGCTTTTCAACAGCCCTGAAAATTGAGCAGTCATAGACCAAAACAAAGAATTGGAGCTATTTTATATTATATATTATTTCTCTCCACAGTTCAGTTCCCACTAATATGCTTAACTCTTAAAATGGCATCAAGGAGGCCTTACTAGGACTTTCAGTAAGAAACAGACTCACCCAAATCAACTCAACCATGTTCACATCTCAAAAATAGTCACTATCATCATCATTAATGAAAATGAAGAACAAGATTCAATGGTAATTCATACACACACATTAATGTTTCTGAGTTATCTATATCATTAAGAACAAAATGGTTTTTCTCTGTGTTCTTGCTCTATTTTTTTTCAAACTTTAGAGATGAGAGAAAGAAATCTTGATTCTCAGACTTTCTGAAACTTTTATCCAGCTGTGATAAATTAAACTTCAGTCAGGACATGGTAGTTGAGAAGCAAGAATCCAGAAGGGCAAGGAATCCTATTTGGTCTGTTTAGAGGCAGCCTCATGCAGTCGATGCTAAATAATTCTACAGATAAATATCATGATAAGTTAGAAATTTAGTTCTAACAAATGAATGAATGACTGTCTTTCTAATGCGATTGGGACTTTTGCTGAGTAGATTATGCAAATGATTGCTCAATTCTCTCCAAAGCCGTGTATAACAGGTATAATTGTCCCTGATACTTGATGGGGAATCCAGTACATTCCAAGAATACCAATGTTCTTGGTATCTCTCTCAAGCCCCTCATTTGAAATGGCTTACTATTTGCATATAAAACATATATTCTCCAATATATGTTAAATCATCTCTAAATTATGTACAATTCTAAGGCAATGTGAATACCATGCAAGTAATTGTTATGCTGTATTACTCAGGGAAAAGTGACAAGACTCATGAGTGATTGGTATGGACAACAGACATCCTTGGCCTAACTACAGTGCAATAGAGATAGAAGTTATAAGGCAGGCAATGATCAAACCAGCCATTTGAATGCTGAGGGAGGGAAGGTGAGCTATAACTAGAGACCTGCTTTTATCTTCATTTACATAAATGTAATATAGTGATCAATGTTCAGCAAAGCTAATTTTGCTTTATGAAACTTTCTGGATTATTTTAATAATATTTCCTATCTGCATTTGGTTGAATTCATAGGTGTAGATCCAACAAATAATGGTAGCCAACTGTATACTTTACCTACCTTGGAAATGGTACAAACATTTGATGTTCAGCATAGTTTGTTGACCTTGAGTTATCTAACCTTGTCTGAGATCATCACACTCCACACTCAGGCACATTGACTATCTCTTTAGTGGATGACCACACGACAGATTTTCTGTGTGCTATTACCTTGTCCTCCTGCCCTCTATCTCATGTTGACTTCTCTGTATTCTATAGGTCTCTGTTTAAAAGTAACATTCTTTGGGGTGTCTCTAGAGCCTTTCCAGATTTAGCCCTTCCACTCTTTCTTACAGAACTTATCACCACCGTAGCCAAACTATTACTTTTACAGCTTGTGTTTAGCCTATCAAATAGACCTTAAGTGCCACATGAAGAGCCTCCTCTATAAGACTGATTGTTTTAATTCCTATTTATTTCCATCCCCTCATATGTAGAATATATTTCTAAAATACACACTAAAGAGAGCTAGAGGTGTGACTCAGTGAGTGGGGTCCTGGGTTCCATTCCCACTATATGAACATACTTTTGATGGCTAGTGTTAAGTGTCATCTTGTCAGAATCCAGAGTTGAAGATCACCTGGGAGAAGGACATCTGAGCGTGCCTATGAGGGATTGCCTTGGTTGCATTAATTGATGTAGGAAGACCTACTTTGATGCAGATGAGAAGAGGCAATTGAGCAGCAGCATGCATTCATTTGCACTCTGCTTCTTGCCTGTGGATGCACTGTGGCCAGCTTCAAGCTCCTACTGCCTTGACCACCATGTTGTAAAGTATTGTTCTTTGACCTTAGGAGCTAAAATAGATCCCTTATCCCTTAAGTTTCTTTTGTCATAGTATTTTATCATAGCAACAGGAAAAGAAACTAAGAAAATTATAAATGTACATGTATATATCAAACCATTAAAGAAGAAAAAGTCCTCAAGATGCTAAACTTATTTGAACTCCCACAGACATGTGACACGCATAGATTTTAAGCCAGATACTACCAAATTCCCAAGGCAACAATCTGAACAATGTCTAAGAAAATGGGATAATCGTTTGGGATTCCCAAACCTCTTTGATAAGTGCCTCAGAAATTAGTAAAGTACACCTATGAAAGCATTTCAAGAGAAGGGTGACTCAGCAGGTAAGAGCATCCCTGAACATGTGCTGCAGCCCTGAAGCTGCAGAATCCAGTGGATTAGAAGCGGATAGAGGTGAACACAAGCAGAACCATGCAATCTCTCCCTTTCTCTACTCCATGGCCCCTTGGGGCAGCAGGCTGTGTTCCACCAGTTCCCATTCAGAAATCTCTGAATCTGTCAAACAAAATGAGTATTTCCTCCTTTAAGTTGTTTGCTTGAGTATTTTGTCACAGTGATAAAATCCTAAGACAAATGTCTTCCAGGATGATGCTCATCTAAGAAATCACATTCACTACCATATGCTAGCGTTCCTAGTGTCTCTGGTCTAGGATAACTTCAGAATCCTGGAAACCTACCCTTTTGACCAGGTTAAGAATTTTTTTTTTCTTTCCACAGAGGGGTGTTGTCTTACTTTTAAACAAACAATTGGGACAAGTAGAAGCTTTTGAAAAGGAGCTGTAGGCCGGGCGGTGGTGGCGCATGCCTTTGATCCCAGCACTCGGGAGGCAGAGCCAGGCGGATCTCTGTGAGTTCGAGGCCAGCCTGGGCTACCAAGTGAGTTCCAGGAAAGGCGCAAAGCTACACAGAGAAACCCTGTCTCGAAAAAAAAAAAAAAAAAAAAAAGAAAAGGAGCTGTAAATTATATAACGCTATCAAAGCAAAGTTAATTTGTTGATATTGAAAATTGTACTGCGGTTATATAAGCAGATGTCTTAATTTTAAGAAGTATATGGGAGTAAGAAACTCTCTGAATTCAAATAATTAGATGATATTGCAGAACAAATAAAATATCTTATTTATGAAAATTGACAAAAGCTAGTAGGTGCCTGAGGTGCCCCCAACCAGCCTGGCTAATGTGTAATGGAATATTTCCCAATTCCAGGTGGCTACAGTTTGCATATGATTTATCTTTATTTAATCTCTTTAATAAATAATCATAAGATATGTTTTATGATTTGAAAAAAACTGATTTCAAAGTTTGAAGTTATTTCCTCATAAAACAATAAAGTAGGTTTACACAGCATGACTCCACACCCACAGTAAAGTTTTCACACTCAAATTTTGATATTTGTTTTTGCTGTTGTTGTATCAGCTTGCTAGCCTTCTTGTTACCTAAAACCTATCACTACTATTACAATGATGATTATGATGATGATGATGATGATTGTTATTATTATTTTCTTCATTAAAACTAATAGTGCCTTATCATCAAAAAGTAATCATAAATTTAGGCAGTGCTGCCTAGAATCTAGAATGGATGAAATATCATTTCTGAGCTCTTATCTCTGAAATAGTTAAGTCCTCTAGGTATTCAATTTAGGAGTAAAACTCACTGACACTTTTCATAAGGAAGAAATAGCTTTCTTGACAAAAATGTAGCTGGATGTGCACCGAGTTTAAGGAAAGATAAACCCTGAAAAATAAGGACAAGAAATTGTAATTCCAGTTAACACAGAGAATACTACTGCCCCCTTGTGTTTCAATAGGACATTAAACCATAAAGAATGTTCCATGACAACTGTGCTCTGTATCTATCATCTGAGCTCCAGGGAGCCTGTTGAAGAGTTCTGTGACTGCTGGCTGAAGTTAACAAGGCCCAGCAACACCTACAAGCCACCAAATTACATAAGTCACATGGAGAGATGCTGGAAGCACTCTCACCTGGAGCCAAGGCACAGTACACTTCTGGCAGAATGGAGCCAGGAGACAGTCCAGTTCCAGCAGAATAATTTTTTTTGCAATGAAACCTTCTGACCATCTGCTAATTGTCTGTCCCCCTCAGAGAAGAACCACCAGGCAAGGGCAAAACAAAATAGAAATTTCTCAAGCCATTGCAATAGACAGGTTGTATTTGTCAGGGTAAACATTAATTTGTCTTACAGCCAAGCTGTAGAGTCTCAGTGATGCTCCAGGAAACTGCAGGAAAAAAGAGAGAAGAGATGAAAGAAATGCATGAACACGTGTGTGCACCACACACATGCATGCACCTGTCCACGAATGTGCACTCCCACATAGGAGCACATGCGTTGTAGACATAAAAAGTTAGCTGTTTCATGCTGTTCTGTCTGATAAGTTTCAGTATGATATTGGCTTTTTGGATTTTTGTGCCACTTTGCCCAATGTTTGGGTATGAAATTTGTTCTTGTGGATATCTGAGTTATGCTTCTCATCACAACAGCCTGAGAACTCCTGGGGGATGTGGATATGCCTGCTGATTTGTCCGTGGATCTCCAGGGTCCCAATAAGTGCTTGCTATAAGAATACCTGTTTACTAAATAACTAGTGGTTTTTGTTTCTATGAATTCATGGGGTTCAAAGACATTGTGATAAAATTACACATTTTTTCATAGTTACAATAATGTTTGATAAGAAGCTTAGTAATACGTAAATTTCTGTAGTCTAACCCCAGCTCAAATCCCAGGTCCCCTGATTAAACCTCTGTCTGACCTTGGCAACGTTCCTTAACCTATCCTGAGCTAATTTGTTACAAACCATGTGGGAAAATAGCTGCTTGCTATGAGGATTTAATGAGAACATGTTATCTCTTCCACTGCCTGGCTCAGAGCCCAGCAAACCATGGGCAATCATTAAAAATTAGTTTTATTCACCCTCCACAGCTCCAACCTTCCCTCAACAATTCTTTGGATATATGTTAGAGAAGGTATTTCAAACTCGGAGTCTACACAGAACAATTCAACTGTATATATCCATCTATTATGATCATCACAGATAATATATGCTTATGTCTGGAAGAATTGTCACCAAACTCATTTCAGCACATGAACTCATTTTTGTCTTCACATTCTGTCAGGAGATACATACAATTGTAAGAATATTGAAGGTTAGGTTAGGATGTTTGTAGCATGAATCTTAAAAGGTCTTATTAATAAAAATAAACCTGGAGCCAGGTATTGGGGTGAATGCTGGAAGATCAGAGAAGCAGAACAAGCCACAGCCACCTCACTTTGCCAATTCCTCAGCTGATCCTGTTTCCTCAGACTGGAAGCCTCTGAGTCCTCATCCAGAATGGATTTCAGCTGAACTGCTTGTTGCTCAAAAACCTAAAAGCTTAACCAGGCTCTATTTCCTCACCTCACGCCTTAAATACCTTTCTGTTTCCTGTCATCACTTCTTGGGATTAAAGGCGTGTGTCATTATGCTTGGCTGTTTCCAGTGTGGCTTTGAACTCACAGAGATCCAGATAGATCTCTGCCTTTGGAATGCTAGGATTAAAGGTGTATGCCACCATTTTCTGGCTTCTATGTCTATCTAGTGGCTGTTCTGTTCTCTGACCGCAGATAAATTTATTAGAGTGCACAATATTTTGGGGAACACAATATCACCACAGATTTTATTTTTACTACAAGTAACGGAAAATCATTCAGTAGCATTGGCATAGCCAGTGAGGAATGTGTATAAGCTCACATTAGACGTTCATCAATGATAGGACTAATGAAATTATCAAGGATTCAGGATTAGCTATTGTTCCAGAAGATGAAAGTTCAATTGCAAGGGAACAGATGAAAGTTCAATTGCAAGGGAACAGAATGTTGCGAAACTACCCAAATACACCTTGCTATAGTCATGTAAGTGAACATTTGCCTCAGAGTATTTTACCCTTTCTGACTGAAAAACTAATTCTTCCTCTTGAGAATGTTTTTAAAAGTTGATTTTCTTTCAACATCACTAGGTTGATGCCATGCCAATCTGAAAATGGTTTAATCAATCAATAAGATCTGCATAGTGAAATAAATAAATAAATATGCAACACACCTATTCATAGGCTTTGCAAACTGAATACATTTTGCCATCCTAGCTGGCTCTTAGAATGTTCAGTGACAGCCTTCCCTGAGTCCTCATACTCTTCAAGCCTCTGTAAAGTAGAAGCACAAACAGTACACTTGATGGCTAGGGTGTAAGAAGTAAACTATTTGTTAGCACAGCTTCTGTCCTCTGATACACTTGTGAACATGTGTTGCTGTGAAAACTGGTCAGGTCCTGATGAAAAGTCCCAGACAATGGTAGGTTGTTTGATTCAGCTGTTCCTTCCTGGCGCATCTCCTGAGTCAGGGATGTGTGATATTCTGGGCATGCAGGGTACTCACAGTTCTCTGCACGTGGATCTGCACACATCTCACTGTAATGAGCTCTCTAACAACTGTGCTGCTTAAGAAGGTAACTCCCCGGAAGAAGCACCAGCATACCTGGCACCCAATCCTGCCTTGTGAAAGACTTCTCCCTTCCTTCTTCCATTGGTGGTATAATGCTTTCTCTTTTGTGGCTCTTATCTGAAAACCTAAGTTCACTTGATCGGTTTTCTTTGCATAGTTCTGCCTATAATCTGCCTTTGCTCCTACCCAGAGGTGTGTCAGTCTATTCTCTTTATCAGCTAGACTACCAAAAAATAGTTTGAAAAAAAAAAGACATCAGCAACATATAATTCTGTTAGTAGGAAACCAAGCTTTTCAGTTTAAGCATTCCACAATGGCTATCATATATAGGTCTTCAATTGGACCAGGATGAGTATAAGAGTTAATAAAATACACAAATACTTTAAAAACACAATTACAATGATTTTAGAAAAATAACTCAAAATATTTATTTCACAAAGACGTTTATTTTTAATACAATGTATTTATTTACTCTGAGAATTTCATACATAAATACAATTTTTTTTTTTTTTGGTTTTTCGAGACAGGGTTTCTCTGTGTAGCTTTGCGCCTTTCCTGGAACTCACTTGGTAGCCCAGGCTGGCCTCGAACTCACAGAGATCCGCCTGGCTCTGCCTCCCGAGTGCTGGGATTAAAGGCGTGCGCCACCACCGCCCGGCACAATTTTTTTAATCTTATCCATACTCACTTCCCTTCTAACTCCTCTAAAATTCCCCCACACTTCCATGGGTCCTACAGATCAAACTCAGGTTGTCTTGCTTGGTGGCAAATATCTTTATCCACTGAGTTTTGACACAGGCCCTATCTATAAATGTTAAATTAAAATCTTAAAGCTGAAGGAATGACATTTAATAGAAGACAACTACTCAAGAGAAAATAACTCAACTAGAAAAGTGGAGAAATAATTTTGGGATTGATGTTATAATTATGCTCTATTGTTATATGCCTGTAATTTCATTACAATATTTCTAGTGCATTTCTTTAGAGCTATGACAAACTTGTATGAAATGCTTAAAGGTTTCTTTATGAGGTAAAAATATGAAAACTCATGACATATTTCATGAACTAATGTTCTTAGTAATTTCCTGTGAATATATGTGTCTGCCTCCAAAGTACCATTTCTACACTTTTCATGATGGCAGCATTTTTAATGTACTTTCACTTATGAAAGCATCATTGGAAATACTTTTCATTTAAGCTAGTGAATGAAAGGCTCCTGAATTTATATTGACACTTACTTCTCCAATCACGACCTTTATTTTCCTCAGCTATCATTTACAATTACAGCATCCTCCTGTATTTGAGAGTCAATGCTGATGATATTAGATAGAACAAACTTAATTTACAACACAAGAGTAGGAGACCTAATTCACATCTACTTAATAAAATCATTGCATTTAACTAGACCTGTCCTGTTTTGGGTTCAATCATTTTGATAGATGCAGTTTAACCTTGATGGATTGCATTGATGTTACAGTCACACATTCTATGAGGGAGCTCTGCTTACCAAAGTCTGGCTGCTATTGAATGAACAATTCACAATGTGCAAGGTAGAGAATAAGATATCATTGTACATATTTTATTTATTAAGTCTCATACCAGCTCTCTGAGGCCAATGTTATTTCCATTTTATAGAAAAACACAATGAGATAGGAAGATAAAACAAACGGTCTCAACTTACACAGGTCCTGAATAGCAGAAGGACTTACACTTAAGTTTTCTACTTGACTTGAAGCCCAAGACTATTACCATTGTACTATCTTGCTCTAAATATGGCCTGGCAGAAAATACTGACAGTCTCAGGGATGAAAAACATTTGTGACATGGTGCATGAGCCAAGATTATTGCTAAGACTCAGCAGCCCATTATGGAACTAGGGGCAATGATTGTAACTTTGGTGACCTTGATCTTCCTACCTTTAAAACAGGAATATGAAATTTATTTATCTTGAAAATTGCTCTGAACACTGAAGTTTCCTAAATCTATCATCCATAGACTTGGGTCTGCCATTTTCTTTTTTTTTTGTTTTGTTTTTTTTGTTTGTTTGTTTGTTTTTCGAGACAGGGTTTCTCTGTGTAGCTTTGCGCCTTTCCTGGAACTCACTTGGTAGCCCAGGCTGGCCTCGAACTCACAGAGATCCGCCTGGCTCTGCCTCCCGAGTGCTGGGATTAAAGGCGTGCGCCCGGCTGTGCACCACCGCCCAGCTGTGCGCCACCACCACCCGGCCCATTTTCTAATTAAGAGGTTGGTAGTAGTTTTTCCTTATGGCAGTTATAGTCATCTACAAACTGGAAGTAATATAAGCATCTATCCATCTGAATGAGATAATCCATGTCAAATAATCAAGACAATACCTGAAACATAGGAAGTTATCCTGTGTTCATTGTTATCATCACATCATCATTATTTACCAGGACAAAACAAACAAACAATAAACATTTAAGCTAGGAGGTGGTGATGCACACCTTTAATACTAGCACTCAGGAGGTAGAGGCAGTCGGATCTCTGAATTCAAAGCCAGCCTGGTCTACAGAGTGAGTTTCAGGACAGCCAGGGCTACACAGAGTAACATTGTCTCAAAAAAACAAAAAGAAAAAGAAAAGTCAATAATTACTAGTATTAATATCAGAGTAGTAAAATATCTATTTCCCAGCTGAAACTGATCCTATCACATATGTCATGATATAGTTAAGATAATCAAACAAGCCATCAGTAGCACAGCTACATTGTCCCAAAGAGCAGAAATCTCATCACCAACTGACAAATTTATAGCAGTTATGTACAATAAAATAATATTCCATGGTTATTGAATTCTAACCATATCTTGGTGGGGGTTTGAACAGTAATAGTGGAAGCACACTTGTCATTACATGTTAATGCAACAACAGACACTTGGAAACCTCTACATCCTTAATCTTTTGATGCAGCAACACATACAGAAGTCTTGAGCCTAAATGCCAAAACTTTGCCCATAGTGTTTTTAGTGTCTAAGTATTCATGAGAGGGACAATTACACAGTGAGGAAGAAGATAGAGTGGTCCTGAAATAAAGGCAACAATTTCTATTTAAAAAAATAAATAAAACAAACGAACAAAACAAACAAACAAACACAGTTCTCTCTATGTGTCCTCTATCTTTCTCTTTCTCTGTCTCTGTCTCTGTCTCTGTCTCTCTCTCTCTCTCTCTCTCTCTCTCTTTGTGTGTGTATGTGTAATCAATGGCTCCAATTTTGAGTGAAATTGTGTCCTTTTGTGTGTGGATTTCCTTATCACAGGCACAATGCGAGAATCTGGTTGCCAATCAGACATTGTATGCTTTTCCAAAAGAGGATATTTCCACAGGTAATCCTTCAAATACCATGGCCATGTTTAGAGACCTAATGTGGCAAAAAATGATCCAAAGGCAAGAGTACATAACAATTGATGGGGTCATAGAAGTATAAATTTGGTTCTAATGAACTTTATATTACACAAGAATTACAATGGAGTTATTTAGAACTCTCTTCTGTATCTGGATGCTCAGAATAATAGGAAACATATGAGATATTTTAAAAGTATTTAGTGGGGCTGGGAGAACTGGCTCAGGAGATCAAAGCAGTTGTTCTTGCAGAGGATCCAGGTTAGGTTCCCAGCATTCACATGGAGACTCACAACCATCTGTAACTCCAGTCAAAGGGTATTCAGCACCATCTTCTGACCTCCACAGGCAACAGGCATGCAAATGATAAACATACATACATTCAGGCAAAATACCTAAACACATAAAGTAAATAAATCTTAAAAAATAAAGGCACTCAATAACACTTGTTGAGGGCTAAGGGTATAGCTCAGTTGGTATGGTGTGTACTAAGCATGTATGAAAATTTATTGTAGCTGAAAGTTTTCCTGTGTCCCACTCAGTCTGAAGCCACTCTGACCCAAGTAAACACACAGAGGCCTATATTAATTATAACTGCATGGCCATGGCTCAAGCCTTTTGCTAGCTAGCTCTTATATCTTAAATTAGCCCATAACTATTAATCTATGTATTGCCACATGTTCCATGGCTTTAACTGCATTATATTACATGTTGCTCCTTGGGTGGCTCTCCCAGCCTTGTTCCTGTCTCTCTCCTTGCATTTCCCATCTGCCTCTAAGCTGCCTTGCCATAGGCTAAATGGTTTTATTTATCAACCAATCAGAGCAACACATATTTACAGTACAGAAAGACATTTCCCCCATCAATTTATATTCTATCTCTAGCCTAATATAAATTATATGAATGAATGGATTTGGAAACAACCATTTTGAATGAGGTAACCCAGATCAGAAAGACAAATACTGTATATTTTCTCTTGTTTGTGGACATTATATTTGAATCTATTGATATGTGCATCTCATTTGGAATAACCACAGGTCAAGAAATTAGTAAAGTGCCATGGGGTACTATCAGAAGACAGAAGATATAATACATTGATCTAAAGAAGCAAAGGGAGATAGAACAGGAATGGTTAAATGGAGTTGAAAATGGAGAGAAAAGGGTAAAGGAAGGAATAACTAACACCAAAGAATTCCTGAAAAAGTCAGGAAATACTACTACTGGAGAAGCTTCATACAATATAGTAATACATATGTAAAAAGAACGTAAATGTAGTTACCCTATAAAGGGAAAACAATTATATTAATAGGTACCATAGGCTAACAAATAGATAGTCCAATGTCAGGAATAGATTACCCCTATTGAGGTTGTTGGCCAGGGAGTTCCCATAGACTCCCTCTAAATATTACAAGTTATTTTACAGTGTTATTGGTTATCTTCCATAACTTGACATAAGACAATATTGCAGAAGACATCACATACTTGAATTGTAGAACATGAATAAATGAAGCTGGTATTGATGTGGAAACTTCAACCCTACTGGCTAGCTTTCATAGTACTAGAAGTTGCTATGTATGTGATTGGAAGAGAAAAGTAATTAACAATCCTATCCAGCTGTGATCCCTATGAGCTGCAATAATAACCCTCTTGAAAAGATATGCCCACTGCTGTACATATGTACAAATGTTATGAGAGTAACCACACTCTTTCTGATTGGATTTAAGACCTGCTCCACAAAATGTAATCCATAGTTGGCACTGTAATGAGATGAAAGCCTGTGGGAGATAAATCATAGCTACTAGGGGGGAAACCTATTACTATTACTATTACTCTGCAAATGGAACCTTAAACCAATTCCTATTGACTTCTTGTTATATACATACATTACTGCATCTCTCAAACTATGTCTTTTTGCAAAAGACAGCAGTTAACAGAGACCCACAACTTATCAAGGTGCAGAGAAAAAGCAATTGCGGAGTATCCCCCCCCCCAAAAAAAAAACCACTAAATGGGACACCTATATTGCACTCTGATCATTGTGGAAGAGGGCATGGAAAGACTATAAGAGCCAGAGGCAGTGGATGAATACAAGGACATGGTGTTTTTCAGACACAAAGGGCTGATGTATATATGGACTCACAGTGTTGTAGCATTACACCCTAGATCTGTGTAAGCACAAGCAAGAGAAAATTCCAGCATGGATGGGGAAGGAGAGCATGAAATAACACTCCCCTAGCTGAAGAGCTATTGTCAATTGATATCTTCCAGGAAAGGGAGAGTTATTTTTCTTTAAGGGTGTAGGCACTAATCGATTGATCTAACACACTCCAGTGGATGGTCACACAATTAAGAGTGTATTAGCAGCACTAACAGGTCTTGGTAGGTTTTACAAAAATAATAAATGGAATAACAATCTTGGGCTCTGTAAGAAAAAGAACATTCTCTGGCTTATTATTATAGTCCCAGAGCCTAGATTTTATATAAATGTGTAATTCTACTATGAAAATTAGTGTAATAAATAAGAAATGGATATGAAAACTTTACCTGGTGGGACCTACTGCCCTCAAACTCAAGGAAGCATTTCATTTGCCAAAAAATGATTTCACCAGACAAACACATATGAGTAAAACAAACATTTATGAGACAATCAATTTCTACCAATCTATTCATATTATAGAATATATTTATCAGTTATACCTCAAGACTTAAGGTAGCTGTCAAGTTCACAGAATAAAGCCAGCACTTTGTATTTGACCCTTGTTTTCTGCCAGCATCACTTAAACTGTGAGGACATTTTCCAGTTCTGACAGTGCAAAAATTTTCCACCTGATGGCAGAAAGCCAAACGTTTTCTTTCCCTTTGTGGCCACAAACAGATGGCTCATGGTTAAGTAGCTAATAAATCAAAATTTACATGTACAAGTAGGTCCAACCACGAAGTGTTCATTTATGCTTATAATTGGCCTACTGATGCCAACAAGAGTTATTTAATCAAAATTTTTGAGTGATTGAGTATTTACATGCTATTTTATTTCTTTTTCAAAGTTGCATATGTTGATTTTAACTCTTTTATGTATTAGCCTTGGTTGCCCATAAGAAAAACGAGTGAATTTTATATATGTGTATGAAGATATATGTCCACATATCCAAAAGGCAAAAGAGGAAGATAGCAAGGGAAAGAGAGAATGGAAGGAAGAGGGAGGAGAGTGAGATCGAGAGAGAAAGACAAGGAGGAGGAGGAAGAGAAAGAGTAGAAGAAAAAGGCAGGAGAAAGCAGACTGACTGACTGACTGACTGACAGCTAAAATACCTTGAAAGCTTTGCCAGTGCAAATTCTTAAGTGCTAAGTGAGCAGGCTGTACAATCAGGAAACGTTTGCAGCACAATAAGGGCATCCCTATGAGCCAGAGATGTGCCCACATTACAGCTGAAGTCTAGGGCAGTTTCCCAGGGAATCCCCTACTATTTAAGGCTGTCAGACTTTGCTTTTTCCAATAACTTCAATGAGATTGAATGA
Source organism: Peromyscus eremicus (assembly GCF_949786415.1). Classification (NCBI taxonomy): domain Eukaryota; kingdom Metazoa; phylum Chordata; class Mammalia; order Rodentia; family Cricetidae; genus Peromyscus; species Peromyscus eremicus. Next base: position 42,315,539 of record NC_081426.1, on the reverse strand, counting down.
ATCTCACCAGCATTACAGAGGAGGGATTCCTTTAGAAATGATCACCATTTTAAGTGCAAATTTCATTCATAAACACATTCACTGAAACACCTAGAATAAGGCCGGACCTTATTTGGGCCCCAGGTCACAGGAAAAAAAAAAAACACACACACACACACACACATGTAATTTAGCCATGGTTTGGTTTGCCTGTTTGTTTTTGTTTTCATTTTTTAATGTTTGTTTTTCCTTTCTTTGCTCCAATACTCTTAGATCTCAGAGTCATTACAGTTTCCATAGAACTCTTTTTATTTAAAAATAATTGTAGTAGCCTGGAAAGTCCCAAACCTACTTCCATCTTCCCCTCCATCTCACTGGACAGCCAAGGACTTTCTGGTCTACCTCTGTACAGGAATGGAGATATTCTGGCTACCTGCCATTGATTGATCAATATTTTGGCAGGTTCTGTAAACATAAACTCACATCAATGCTGTCAGTCTAAATTATTTGCATAGCAAAGGTACTACCTCACCTCACACAGGAACAAATGAGGAAACAAAATCCCTCCCAAGGAAGCTCATTGCAGTTGAAAAACTAATTGACTTATTGGAATAAACAAAGCCCACAACAGAAAAAAAAAAAAACTTACTAGTAAAGTGATGAAGATTTTTAAGGCTTAAAATTATTGTTGATTATTTTCAGTAATAACTATTTTTTAATTTTACTTTTAAACTTCATATATATTTACTGTATTTATATCAACTCTCCCTTTGCTCCCTCCAATACCTCCTGTTAAAGATATTTATTATTGCTATATATTAAATATATGTATATATGTATAAACTTATATGTGTGTCTATACATATAGCCTGTTGAATTCATATAGTTTATATATATATATATATATATATATATATATATATATATATATATATATATATAGTTTAGGGCTCACCATATGGTATTGAGTAACTGGTTGAATGTTCATCCCTGAGGAAGACTGACTCTTTCTCTTCCAGCAGTCATTAAATGCCTATAGTTTTTCATCTAGATGTGGGTCTCAATTAGAGTTCCCCCATCCTCACTGCATGTCAACTGGATGGTGGTTGAAAATGCCAAGAAGGGAGCTGACCACTGAGCTGGTTATCCTGGGTGCTGTAAAGAAGGCTAAGGAAGCCATGGAGAACAAGTCAGTAAGCAGAACTTCTCCATCGCTTCTCTTTCAGTTCCTGCCTCCAGGTTCCTCCCTTGAGTTCCTGCCCTGATGCCCTTCAATGATGGATTGTAAGCTGTAAGATAAAATAAACCCATTCCTCCCAAAGTTGATTTTGGTCATAGACCACAGCCATACAATGCAAAGGAGGGCAGTGCTCAGTGTGAAAAGACATTTTAATCTTCAGATTAAAGGTATTTTTATTCCTTGAATATGTGAGAAAAGAATACTTTATTCCCCGCCCCCTTGTGTGTTTGTGTGTGTGTGTGTGTGTATGTGTGTGTGTGTGTTTGTGTGTGTGTGTGTGTGTGTGTGTGTATGTGTGTGTGTGTGGTAATGATGGTTAATCTTTTCTGTGCCTCTTTGCACAGCAGCCAGTTCTATTCAAAATGTATAAAATCACTTTTATGAAGACTTTGCTAATATCACTTCTTGCTGCTTTCTCTAGGAATGCCCCAGTGGGGTTGTTAATGAAGAAACTTTCAAGGAGATTTACTCGCAGTTCTTTCCACAGGGAGGTAAGTACAAATGTGGACGTGTTAACAAATTCGCAGAGTTAGAGTTATGCATGCAATCTTGAGTTTAGTTTAATCTTTCATAGTGTGGCTCTCCATTTTTAATCTTCATGTGAAAGAATTAATGCACAGCATAGAAGCTCATAGAACTGTGAGTGTATCATAAAAATAAGCTACATTCAAATCATTGAATCTCGAAAAGGCTATTTCTCAATTTAATTCAAGTAATCTGGTATGCTGCTCAGCCCAATGATTCTCACGTGCACACTGCTTTCTGACCTTTATTAGGGGTTCTAAAAATGGCTTAAGGCTCTATCGAGTGCATCGTGCTACTCATTTGATTTTTCTCAGCTCTCAAAATTAGGGCAAATGCAATTACCTTCAATTTACAGATGTGAAATCTGGGGCTTAGCGAAGTTAAATGATTCGATTAGGGTCACCTATCAACTCAGTGGCAGATCTGGGTTATAACCTAGATTTTTTTTTTTTTGTATAGCTCTAGTTAGTGTACTTTATGCTATCTTCTTTTCCTTCCAGTAAATTCTTACTATAACCTCCCACCTGAGAAAACTAATAAAAATCTAGATACTATTTTAATAGTAATAAAAAACAGCATAGTATAATGGTGAGGCCTGCATGTTAGAGATGAGTCAAGAGACTCATAGGCTACTGTGTCTTCTCTAACTTGTTATTGAGACCAGTGTGTGCCCAACTACATGAGAGGAGAAACCAGAGCAAAAGGATGTAGCCCCTCTCCAAATATATAATCCTGTAGTCTCTTTAGCAGAAGACAATATAAAGCCAAGTCAATATAAAATATGGCTAAGTGCGGCTTCTGAGATGTGGAGTTAAAAATAGTACTATGCGAGCCAGCTACAGACTTAATTAGATGTTCTGCTGAATCATGGGCAATTAAAAAGAATCTAATATATGCCTAGCTCTGGAAAGCCTTCTCCTTCACCACTCAACCCCCTTCCCTGGGATTTCTCTTTCCTGTAAGTATGGAAATTAATGTGCAGAGAGACAAATTCACTTCTGGAGTACATACTTAAGTCATCCATAGCCTCATTATCCTCTCAGGAGATTTTCTGTTCAGGATGATGTCTTTCAGAATTAGAGGGCAGCAGAGATCGCAGGGTATAGGTAAATGGAATGTAAGCAAAGAGATAGCATAAAAAACAAAGGTGAGAATTTGTGGGAAACTGACAGGATTTTAGTAATTAACTAAGTTGTATGGTTAAAGAAAAAGAGAAAGTGTTGGTGATAATATCCAGAAGTCTGTCATGATTGCCAGGTAATTTGCTACAAGAAGATTTGGGATATAATGATCTCAACTTTGAACAAATTACATTTAAGTAGCCAAAGAGCACTTAGTATCAACAAGAAATCAGTAGAAAATAGAATCAGAAGAGAAGTCAGAGAAAATGACAGAGATTTGGAGCTTACTAACATTGAAATTACTTGGAACGGTGTGTCTATATAAAGTAGAAAGCCTCATGAGTCGGGCATGAGGGACTTGAAGAAAATATATATCCATGAAGGCTACAGAATGGACAATCAGAGACACAGAAATAAGTACAAGGAAAATTGGCAGTTCAGAAGGTAAGAAAATAGAGACATTAAATTTAGTATCTTCCAGGAAGGAAAGGATTTGAATACATCCTCAGGACACAGCAGCATGGAAAAGGACATGGAAGTCATTGTTGAACTTGATCTGAGCAGCTTTCATAAAGGGTGTCAGGCATAAACAAGAGCCCAACTTCAGAGGCTAAGGGGGTAAATGGGAAGTATGCAGACAATGACACCCACTAGAGAAGGTATTTGAAGACAACTAGTCAGGGAGAGGTAAGAGGTTTAGAAGAACCAGAAAGAGGGTGCCAGGCAGATACGGAGGATGAACTTGTTTTTGTAACAAAGGCTGAAACTTTACATACGAAAAAAGGATCTTGCAAAGAGAGAACTTCAGTAGCTTAATACAGAGGGCTTATAACACATAGCACTCCAATCTCCAGGAAGGCGCATACCTAGTCCTTCATTTTACCTTTGAAATCTACTCAACACAGGAGGCAACTACTGCCTCTTCCTGTGCTTGTGGCCACAGTAGACTTTGCCATTTACCTGACTGTAACCTTTCTAGGGCACTTATCACTCAAAACAGCAAAACCAAACAATATCATCTTCCAAAGGAAGTTCCACAGTATCTGACTGGCCTCCCTGGCTGGGATACTTCTTCCTTTGACCATGATAATGTTAATCATGAGATTTGTAACCAATTCCACCATTTTGAGTCAAATTTGAAGCAAGCTTTAAATCAAATAAAATCTCTGGAATTCCCAGCTGAGTGGTCCTGAGACACACGTTGTAGGGATTTTTAAGGACAAACCCATGTGGACACCATATTTTCCATGTGGCTTAGCTGTTATTTTCGAAGAACTACAACTCATAGAATCCCAGGAATTTAACTAGATCCTGGGCAGGAGGGGCTTACAGGTTAATTTTGGGGTCTTACACCCCTGCCTTGGCACCCACCTTAATTGGTGGATCAAACCCTTGACACTGTGATGAGTACTTGTTTATATTTGGATCTAACAACCATCAGCTCACTGGTATTCAGATAGCAATCATCATCAAGATGAGGCATCAATGATAAAAGAGCCAACAGTAATTAGCAGAAGCAGAAGGGCCAATGGCCCTGTCATGGCTGACATCAGAGTTACTATCTAGAAGGAGCCTGGAAATGGATGGGGCACCAGTCATTTGTTTTATCTCAGATACCCATTTTGTAATATTTCTTTGAGTACAACCACATTATAATCATGAATTGTTTGTATATAAATAAAATTTTTTTCCTTAAAGTTACATAATACCTCTTTGTTCTGAATAAATCAGGCCAAGTGTCCTACCATATTGCAGAACTATTTCAGTTAATGAATTTACCTGTTGATAAATCTGAGCCCACTTTTCTGGTATGCCATTTGACAGCATAGGTAGCCATTCTGTTTCCTATGCCAGGAAGCTTCCTTTTTATTTAGCATTGAAGTCTGTTACTACTTCTAACTGAAATTAGGTCATCACTGTCAGGCCCCAAGAAGGCTGAAAAACTAGCCAAAGGCTGAGCAATGGGGCATTCTTCAGAAGCATCTGGTTAGCTGGCCCAGCTGAAGAGACAGGGAGCAATCACATCAGCTAAACTGATTTACATCAGCTTTCAGCAAGTCCAGAGCTCAGCAGTTTGCAGTCCACAGATGATCCCTGGATGGTGTCTGTCAGACAAGTGGAAATATGTTAAAACAAATAAAGACCAGGGACAGGAGTCTTAATTAATTAGACTCCTTAATTTAGGAACTTAAAGGAAAACCTTACATTTGAAACTTTCAGGCCCGCAGTCCTAGTAACTGGGGAAGGGTAGGAGTCTCAAAGGGAGAGATCCAATTCTCAGGAATAGCCAGGTGTGGAAACATAGACTGTACTCATCTGGAGTCCATTTGGTCTGTGAGAGGTGGATCCAAGTCCTATGACCTCTTTGCCTCCTGAAACTTCCTGAAACCCACATTATAAAAAGCATGAACATATTTTCCTCTGTCCAGAGATCCAGATATATGGAGTGGACAGAGATGCTTTAGCCCGATTATAAGCATCTTTAAGTCTATATTTAGAAGACAACCAAAGGAAATTTAAAATCTTGTGCTTGTGACTGAATAGTAAATAGTCAGTGCTCTACTAGCTTATCAGAACTCCATTGACCAATGTTAAAATTCTAAACCTTTGAAATCTCAGTATGACAATAGCATAGAAAAGGGAAGAGAAGTTTAAAATATTTCCCATTTTTTATATACCTTAAATCATTTTTTATAACTCTACAACTTGCCTTTGTATATCATAAATCACTTTTCTGAGCCCTTTAGAACTTATTTAAGCTTTTATATCCTTAGACTTTTATGTACCTTAGAACGTATTCTTCAACCCTCAGAACTTACTTTGAACCCTTTGTTTTCATCTAATCGTTTTCCAGCGATTCACGTAGTTGGTACTGAGAACAACCATTACAAAGCATGCCCCTTTAGTGAAAAGTTACAGCCGAAACCTGTTTATCCTTTAGTTTGAAGCCTGTTAGCAGGGCAAACCTCTTTGCCTTTTCTTAACAAGAGACCTAGTAGCTCTAACTAACTAGTGAACTAAGAAGGTGGCTGCATGCTGGAGATGTCTTTCTGTATTCCGTGAATGCGTTGCTCTGATTGGCTGATAAATAAAACACTGATTGGCCAGTACCCAGGCAGGAAGTATAGGCGGGATAAACAGACGAGGAGAATTCTGGGAACAGGAAGGCTGAGTCAGGAGTTGCCAGCCAGACACAGAGGAAGCAAGATGTGAAGGCAGAACTGAGAAAAGGTACCAAGCCATGTGGCTAAACATAAATAAGAATTATGGGTTAATTTAAGTGTAAGAGCTAGTCAATAGTTAGCCTGAGCTAATGGCTGTGCAGTTTTAATTAATACAAGCTTCTGAGTGATTATTTTATAAGCAGCTGCAGGGTCCATGGGGCTGGGCAGGACTGGAGAAAACTTCAGCTACAGCTGCAGCCTTGGGATAAGGAGATGGTTGCCTGTTGCTTACAAGCTGACAAAGATACAGCTAGCATAGCTTTCAACACCATCAGATATCCGAGAAGGATAAATTATATAAACTATAGTGGAAAGTATCCATTACAATGACAGAAACCAGTCCAGAGTCCATTACATGGACAGTCATCCCTATCCCCAGTAGCCTCCATGGCTTTGAGAACAGAGCTACTAGGACAGCATCAGTCTTCAGCTACCAGGCCCAGAAGATGAGAGGCTTTTCTGTGAAGAAGGAACATGAGGAATTGGCCTTTCTTTGTCTTGGAAAAGGGGGACAATCAACTCTCCAGTGTCTTGCTTGTCCACAACTTGAATTGGGTTTTGGCAATAGACAAAGCATTGGGGTAGTTTTGCCCATTGTTTAATGTTACCACAACCCAGGTAGAGTCATCATCATGTCCATTATCTTCCTGAAGATCTTGGGGGTCACTGCAAGGGTCTGCAAATCTCTGTCTGTCGTAGTACATTTAAACATCTTAAATGCCACATTCAACAGATCTCTGATAAGTTTAAGAACCATTATCTATTAAGCATATCTGAGCAAACAACCCTGGCTTATTTGTTTTAGTTACTTACTTTTGGCTAGGCCTTGAAAATATGCAGAGGGGGCTAAATAAAGCTGTTTTTTTGTAATTAACTACATTAGTACTTAGAATGACCATAAGCACAGCTTTTAAAGCTTAATTATCTTTAACAGTTTAATAAAAATAATTTTCGAATTGAAGTTCTATTAGTATCAAGATAAGACTTTTTTTTTTTTTTTTTTTTGGTTTTTCAAGACAGGGTTTCTCTGTGTAGCTTTGTGCCTTTCCTGGAACTCACTTGGTAGCCAAGGCTGGCCTCGAACTCACAGAGATCCACCTGGCTCTGCCTCCCGAGTGCTGGGATTAAAGGCGTGCGCCACCACCGCCCGGCATTATCAAGATAAGACTTTTTAACTCATAAACGCAGTCCACAAAGAGAACAGGAACTTCATTTTCCTTGTCTTTACACAGTGTACCATTATAGAATATAATAGTTTTTATATGACTCAGTTTACCAAAATAGCTACAGCTTAACAATGTTAGCAAAACCAAGGAGGCTAGACATACATTCTTAAATCAGCCCATGTTAGCCTGAATAGACCTCAGGTAAGGAGAGACATTCTCTAAGTCAGTGGTTTCCACATTCCCAATGTTGCAGTGTAAGATAAAAATACCTCAGTCTTTGGTGTTCAATGCTTGGCCCTAACCCTTAACCTTTTTTTTCTTGAGACAGGGTTTCTCTATGTAGTTTTGCGCCTTTCCTGGATCTCGCTTTGTAGACCAGGCTGGCCTTGAACTCACAAAAAAATCCGCCTGCCTCTGCCTCCCGAGTGCTGGGATTAAAGGCTTGCATCACCACTGCCCGGCTCAAATTCTTAACCTTTTATTTACCTGTTTATCAAGATCATATATTAATAAAGACAATGTAACAAAATATTCCACAGAGCAACACTTCAATGTCTCTGAAACCAATACAATCTGGGTGACTCTTACATTACAAAGTTTGGCTGCCAGCTGTATGTTCTTATATATGAACACAGGAGGTGCACTTTTAATACCTTATTAAATAAGTATTGTGTTTAAATCTTATCTTTTATAAACCTTGTTTCCAAGACAGGACAGTAATTATCATACAAAAATCCTATCCTGGTTTAAAAGTTTCTTTGGTGACCTGTTGTTTCCTTGGTTGGCCTATACCACATGGTTGCCCTTAACGAAGATGGTGGTGAAGCCATATGGCTTTTTTTTTTTCTATAACACTAGCAAAGATGACTTCCAGCCAGGTGGCTGCCCAAAGAAGGTGGTAAAGTCACATGATATTCAACATCTCCAACTCTAGCTGAGATGCTGACCAGTCACATGTTGTTTATATCCCCAAATGGAATCATGCCACATGGTTCCTTTAAAATTACCTATGTGAAGCTGGGCAGTGGTGGTGCACGCCTTTAATCGGGAGGCAGAGCCAGGCAGATCTCTGTGAGTTTGAGGCCAGCCTGGACTACCAAGTGAGTTCAAGGAGAGGTGCAAAGCTACACAGAGAAACCCTGTCTCGAAAACCCAAAAATAAATAAATAAATTAATTAATTAAATTAAATTAAAATTAAAATTACCTATGTACAGATTTTTTTTTTTTTGGTTTTTTGAGACAGGGTCTATGTACAGATTTTTAACTATCAACCCTGTTACAAGTTTTAGATTAACTTTTTTGTTACAGATATTACAGATTTTTAACCATAACCAATAAATATATAAGACAATAATCCCTTTAGCTATTCTATTTTTTTTTCTGTCTCAGTTCTTGACTCCAAACATAGAGACTTTAAAAGCATACCTGAGTATGAAATAGGGTAAGCCATAACTCAATTCTAGAACCAGACTTTCAATAAAGTAGAATAGCATAAAACAACTTCAATATTATCCATACCCAAATGACATTTGAATGCCTATTACATTAGCTCCAGTGGCCAGAAAGGCCAGAGGTAAATTCTGAGCCTGGGTGGCTGACAGGTAAGCTCACACAATCAAGACAAGTCAGAAACAAACCTGCAGTGATCACAGTGCATCCATGCATTACAAAACAGACAAACAGAACTTTCCTTACCTTCTCTAATACTGTAATTTCAAGGCTAGAGGGGCAATGGGACTTTCTGGTGTAGCCAGAGGTTGTAAGAGTAGCAGCTGGACAGTCTTGTGAGCCTCCACAATATGCAGTTATGGCACATGATACTGGAGTTACAGCTGTGCTCCAGGGACCAGCTGAAGCAGGGCTCACCTGCCAGCTTCCACGTGGGGCCATGGGCTTTTCTTTAAAGCTGTCTATTGATTCCCAAGCCTGGCTCATTGAAGTCCAAGGCCCTAAAGTTCCACTATTTCTGTTGTTCATCAGTTCAGTTGCTATGAGTCAGAAAGACAGATATAGACTAAGATAAGACACAAAGCCAAAATAACAACAGAGAACATAAAACCAGAGGACAATAGAAAACATGAGACAATGACATTTCACAGACAGAGTCTTCTACTTCAGAGACACACCAGTCTGACCAAGAGAAATTGTCTTATGGCCTTATACAACCCAGATGTTAGGAAACCATTAGGCTAGGTCTCCTAAAGACCTTCTTGGCTCCCAAATCCATGCTCTGTCTAGCCCAACTCACAGCTTGGCACCCAGTCATGAAATGTCCCTAACATTCCTTAGCTCTGTTGTGCAGCCTAGACATTGGAATCCTGTTGACAACCAAACCACCAGACCTCTCTGTGTAAAAACTTCATGTTTGGGCTCCCAGCCTCATCAGGAAGTTGTCAGGGCTTCAAGGTCAGAAGAGTGAGTTTGATGGCTGTGGCTGAACTCCCCAACTAACCAGAATTAACCAGTGGGTCATGCGACATCTCCCTTTACCCCAGTGAAGGATTAGGGGGTCTCGTCAGGCCTCCTACATCCCCAGATAGAGTATCCCATAACCAAAAATCCAGAAAACCAGGCAGGAAATTCTCACAGCAACCTAGCTAAAAAGGGCTTTTCTGACTTACCACAAAAGGAGGCTTCCATAGAAAATGCTTGCTATTTCCTTTTTTCAAGCCTGGCCATTCACTGCAGGGGTTCCCAGAGCCAGAGAAAAGAGCTGGGTTCCAGAATTTGAGGTTTCTTATTTCTTATTTCACTGGTGCCTCCAAATGCTTAACTTGAGATTTGCAAGAGAAAAACTAGTTCTACCATTGAATTTGAGCCAAATTGAAGCAAGTTTTAATTAAATATTAAATACTGGTCAGGAAGATGGACTCTGGCTAGGTCCACTCCCTGGAATTCCCAGCTAAGTGGCCCTGAGACACATGTTGCAGGGCTTTTTAAGGACAAACCCATATGGAAACCATATTTTCCCATGTGGCTTGGCTATTATTTTCCAAGACCTACAACTCATAGCATCCCAGGAAGTCACCTGGTCCTTGGGCAGGTGGAACTTACAGGTTAACTTTTGATTAACAATACTTTGCAATGCCTTACAATACCATCTCACATGGTGGCTAATTGTTTCATATAAAAATTAGATTATCTTTGGTTTGGTTTGTAATCCAATTAGTTTTGGGCTTCTCGGTAATTTTAAGACAACTCTCATATTTATTAACAAAACAGAAAGTTTGAGTAAAAGTGGTTTTCTAAAATAATTGAAATTCTAATAAAACAAAGGAAGACTTTATTAGATGGAAATAGATATATTGTAAGAATAACCCTTCTGCCCTATCTTGTGACTTCAATGCAGAGAAGAAGCACGTCCTATTGGACACAGGGCAGCTACATACTTTAACCTCCTATTCCACTTTGGTTTCTGTTGCTGTGATAAAACACTCCGACCAAAAACAACACGGGAGAAAAGAGGACATTTCATCTTACACTTCCAGGTCATATGTTATCATTGCAGAAAGTCAGGAGAGGAACTCAAGGCAGAAGCTTCAAGCAGAAACCACAAAGGAACACTGCTTACTAGCTTGTTCAAACACATTTTTTTAAATACATCCCAGGCCAATGTCCCTGGGGATGGCACTCCCTACAGGCCAATCTGCCCTGGGCAATTCATTATATATGGTTCCCTCTTCCCAGGGGATTGTGGATTGTGATAAGTTGATAGCTGAAGCTAACTATGATACATCATATGCCATGGTTGTAATACTGTAATGATTTCATTTTCTGCATTAATGAAAGACTAAATTATAAGGCCCCAAATTTGATCCCCAATATCAAATGGAAGAGGGGGGAAAGAGAGAGAAGATTTGATACCATCTGACCATCTGATTATTTCATATAAATCTAAATTACTTTAACATTTTTAAAGAAAGGTCATGTGTACTGTCTTTGTGTCTACCAACATAGAACAAGGTATAAATATCAAAGCACAAACACAGATGGAAATCGTTGGTATTATTTTTTAGTCAAAGTTATTACACAGTACAGATTATGTAGCACTCCACATTAAAATGCTTTATTTAAAAAATATTTTTGCATTAATAATATCTACTAAACAGAGAAATCTGTATTGCAAATGATTATTCTCACAAATTTGAAGAGATTTGAGGCAGAACAATCATTTTCTGGCTCTTAAAAATTCTTTGATTATTCATGTTAATTGAATGCATAAATCTAAAGGTACATCATTGAAGAGAATGAGATATTTCAAAGAATGATGACTTACCATTTAAAAATTAATATGATGCATGGAAATTACATATCACAGTGATGCCTGCAAAGGAAAAATGTTCCCAGGAAGAACACAATCTCCAATGGCAGGCAGATTCATATTGTAGCTGTCTACATCTCCCATGGACTCATAATTTATTCAGGTTGATAGTCTGAGAGAGCAACAGGTTTCTGTCATTATGAACAATAACAACAAAGTGTCTATAAATCACCACATTTCACCATGTGCTGCACAAATACTTTATCTTGCATACAGAAGCCACTGCCCAGTGTGTATTGTATTAGCTTTCTGGCTCTTTCTAAGGCTTGGTAAGAGTTTGCTAAACATGGCTTGTTTGGTGTTGTGAACGGATGTCAACACAGACATGTTGAAGAGAGCATCTTTCAGGGGGAATAAAGCTTGCCTAACATAAATAAATGAGATGGTGAAAGGCTTTCTGGTCCTGTTGCCTGTGTGTCCAGGTGTTTCTCTCTATGTAGTAGAAGTATTAAGTGTGTAATTCTTGGCACATTAACCATTGTAACATCTTTGGGGAAATGAAGGTTTCTAGACTATCTTTGTTTGTATTATATGAACTTTGCACATTGACTATGCTAGATCCTCAGTTAGCAGCTATTAAAGAGATGAATGAATAATACCAAGTCAGAAGAACATGTCTACAAATATCCTCTGTGTAGCCATCAAATATGAAGCACTTGAAGCACATATATGACTTCTCTGAATATAAAGATTAAATTAAATAATAAAGAATGTACAAGTTACTATATAATACATGTATTTCTCCTTCCAGACTACTATATAACAATTTTCAGTGCAGCTATTAGGGAGAATTGTGAACTGGTCTATTGTTCTTGCTGTTATTTTTGAGGGGACAGGATGCTTGAACTCAAGGCCTTTCATGGCATAAATACATCTTCTACCACTAAGTTCCACCTCTAGTCTTAGAGGACTCAGTGACAGAGACTACTATTCACACATATAGATCTACCTTACCACAATGGCAATGCCATAGACTGTGTATTCAAATACATTAGATTACTGCCACCCCTTGTGCTTGAATCCAGATGGGGTAGAGTTTCAGTGAGAAGAAAGAATCCCAGCAAACTGTTTTTGCTACTCAAACCTGGAATGTTATCACTGCTCAAGACAGTTGATTAAACTATTAGTTGAAAGCCAAGCATTAGAACAAAAAGATAATTAATATTCACTAAATGTTTAATGAGTTCCTGTGACTATGATAAACTCTTTGCATATTTAATATCTCATTTAAACTTCATGATGGTTCTACAAAGTACACACTAGTATTGTTATTATTTATGGACAAGAAGACTGAGTCACAGAAGTGTTGACTGGCTCAAGGCCACAGCGTTAATCTTTGAAAAAGCTGACATTCAAATTCAAACACTCTGATTTTATTATTCTGTTAGCCAAATCTCTCTGCATGATAAACTTAGGCTGGAAAATTGGTACATTTCTGAGAGAGTTGCCAAGGTGCACTGAAGAACAGGAAGTCCTCCAAATAACATCAGTGTAAACCGTGAGTGTCATTACTACACATCAAGCTTTGAAATTAATGGAACACCATTTGAGAAGAATAATTATCACACACCTATATTATCTTGTTTTGTAATTAAAAATCGCAAGCATTGTCTGTTATGAGCCATTATTCATGATGAGTTTTGCTAGCTCAGGTAAAGATATTTACCTTGATTGTCTAAACAGGGTGACAAGAGACTCACTTAATTAAACTTATTATAAACTATGCAAATTTTTTTCTCCCCTGGAAACAAATTTAACATACCACCTATAAATTCCTAGCTCCTTGGAGCTGTAAGGAGTTTGAGAAGTATGTGAAAAGTTTTATTGAGTACAAAACAACTTTCCAAACCTGAATAGGCTGCCAAGTCTTTATTACTCTATAATAAAATTTCCCAACAATTGCACTAAGTCAATTGCAACCAAATCCCTGGTCCCCCATCCAAAATACCTTCTTCCTAGAACTCATCAATACTGCCCAGGCATCACTCTAGATATTGCCAGTTGTACATACTGTATGAACTCAATTTGGGTGCCTGCTTAACTGACTGAAAATAAAAAGTTAATGGGACTGAGAAGATGGCTTAGATAATTGCCCAAGTATGCACAACTGAGCTCTGATTCCCTACACTCACATAAGTGCAGGTGTGGTGAGATGCATCTGTGACCATAGTGCTGGCAGGGTGTAGGCAGGTGCTTCCCAGAGGCTCATGGCCAACTAGGCTATCTGAAATGGTGAGTTCCGTGTTCAGTAAGAAGCCCTGTCTCAAAAAGTAAAGCAGAAAGTAATAGATAAAGATACTCACACTGACACCTTGTGTCCATTTATGCGTGTATGTGCAAATACACCTGCACATCCAGGCATGAAACACACACACACACACAGAGAAGGGAAGGCAGAGAGAGAGACGGGGGGGGGGGGGAGAACAGTTAAGGTCAGTGATGCATTATATTGTATTTCGCAATGAGAGATGAGTAGAGCTGCTACCATCATTTTTGAGAAACTGAATGTGCAGTCAGTTTTAAGATGCATGACCTTCATGTTAATGACCAACAAGTGACACTGATGAAACACTGAGGGAAAACAATCCTTAGATAGCTCCCAATCTGTAGAGTGCAGAGAGAAGGTTGGATTTCCTCTGGCAGAATGTAGAAACTTTGAAAGACGAGGAATATTGATACTTGTTTTGATTTGGAAAAGTAATTCCCTATCCTTGCTACCCTGATTTAGCTCCTTGACAGCCTTTTAAAATCAATTCATAATGTCAAAAAGGAAGAGAAGTTATAGTAAATCCCAGTAAAAATAGAAACCAAAAGTCACAAAATAGAAATTAATGAGCTTTTAAGCAGAAGATAAATGGCTAGAAGCAGAAGGCTGAAAGGTTACATTCTTGTGGGGTGAAGCCTAAAGGCTAAAACCCATGAGATGTAGCATTTAACATAATCATGCAAATTTGATCAAGAATTGAGCACAAAAGCACTTAAAGACTAAAGCTGGGCGTTAAGAAAAGAAAACAAAGAGAAATACTTTTTAAATGAAAACTGAAGAAAGCTCAGAACCTAGTGAAACAAAAGAAAAGCAAAGGGAGGAATGGAGGTGCCATGAGAAGCAAACCCAGGGGGGGAGTGAGATTTCCGAGATCTTCAGTGACTGCATCCAGAGGAGGTAGGGATGCCAAGTCATTCATATTTTTACTTATTACCTAGAGCATTGAATCCCACCCGGAACACAAATAGGATAGTAGCACCGTACTGCATGCAATAACATGGGAAATAAGAATCTCAGGGTCTACAAAATCCTCTACATCTTAACCACCAGAAGCTGCCTAAGTTACTACTGTCCCAAAGCCAGGAGCCAAATTTATTTTTTCATGGGACAACCTCAGAATGTTCATGTCTCATATCTACATCTTAGTGACTATGTGGCATTGATCAAGTTCCTCAACCTCTTTAAGTCCAAAAATATTTCTCTGAGCTATAAAAACAATGGCAATACTAATAATGACAGGGGTATTAATGATATCACTCCATCCATGTCTCATTATTTGGCTTTTTACTTCTTTACTAATGGAGATAAAATTTTGCCAAGCACCAAACAATGTCCAGACATGTCTCCATAATCTTGGCATCCACCTATGGCACCATCACTACTCATTTCAGAGTTGATATCAAAATGAATGATCTCATATTTTGACATTAATCCTAGCCAGAGGCTCACAGAAAATATCACCAAGGGCCTCAGAATGTAGCTCATTCCCAAAAATCTCAAGTTGCAGTTCACTAAAGAAAGAGGGTGGGCAGCAGAGATCAAATACACAAGTTGAAGAAAAAGAGGTGGGCTATAGAAACACTAACTAAATGATATTCCTTTTTTAATGTTTCAGACTCCACAACATATGCACATTTTCTGTTCAATGCATTTGATACCGACCACAATGGAGCTGTGAGTTTTGAGGTAAGCCCTAGACTCTTGTTCTACCATTTATCTTAAGACACTCTGAAAGGGATTTTGATCTTTGTAGCAGAAAAGTTAGAGGTTGATATTTGCTCATTTTTGAAAGGTCCAAAAACACCCCCTTCCTCTTTATTATGTTGCAATGTAGTTGTTCTTATCTTTCCAAAGTTGGAAAAATTACAACCTACTTTTAGTGTGCTTTCAAATATGTGCTATCTCTTCATGCATGGCTCTCCTCAGCAGCATGAGGACAATCCCAGAAGGCAAATGATTTATCTGACATTTACAGGTACTTACTGTGGGCTAGTACTTGGATATATAGATGTAATATACTTAATCTCTGATGCAGAAGCCTAGTTAATGTAGAGTAATTCAAGATATTTAATACAAAAATGCTGCCTTCACCAGCCCCAGAGTTTGCAATGAAATTAAAAATGTTAAGTAACCTACAGCAAAAGCATGCAGTGCTCTTCATGAAGTACGAGATATGATAACCTTAATAAAAATGTGTTCTCTCTCTCTCTCTCTCTCTCTCTCTCTCTCTCTCTCTCTCTCTCTCTCTCTCTCTCTCTTTCTCTCACACACACACACACACACACACACACACACACACACAGAAGAGATTAGATAGATAGATAGATAGATAGATAGATAGATAGATAGATAGATAGATAGATAGATAGATGTTTACTCTAGCAGGATAGAGCTAACAGTATATTTAAGTGTGGTTGCTAGGAGAATAAATGGAATATGCACTTAGGATAGGTGTCTGTGACTTTTACTTTTGTTAAGAAAACTGGGAGAAGAGTGTTTTGTTGACAGATTTGCTTACATTCTGAGTGACTGTATTTTGTTTCTGGGCAAATTAAGTATCTATTATCTTACTTTGTAATTTCAGGGTCAGGGAGATGATAGACAGACAGACAAACAAACAGGCAGACAGACACTAAAGCATGTGCATTATAGCATTTAGGAGGTATGTTATTTAGGGGATATATTTCCTATTTTGAGGGAGTAGAGGAGGATGAAGCTGACATACATGTAAAGAAATTTTAATAAGGACCCTGACAAAGTAACTGAGATGGTGGAATGAGACTAGCCAGGGAAATGAACCAGAGGCAGAAGGGACCAGAACAGCAAAGCCTATCTGATGGGTTTCATCAATTGTATCTGGAGAAAGTAGCAGAAGCTGATCAAGGGAATACAGGTTTGATAAGGGAAGCATGAGGCAGAGCCTGGGTGGAGACTATCACCCTGGAAATAAAGAGAAAACATCTGCAGATCTTCTGGAAGACAGAATGCAAGTATATGAGCCAGAAAAAAGGGTTGGGAAAGGAAGCAAAGAGCACATCTCAAGCAGGCTGCCAACTAAAGAGGTTGAAGACTGTGCTGTAGGACATAAGGACCTCTGAGGAAGTTTCAACAGGGCTGTTTATGTGTGCGAGCTATGTTCCTGAAACTGAGAGTGCAACTAGAAGCTACTTATTCTAAGAGTCCAGACAGGACCTGATGAAAAACTGAACTTCAGTAAAAGCCTTTGAGATGAGGGGAGAGATGAATTCAAAATTACTAAACATGAGCATTACAGAATTGTAACCATCTGACATGTTTAGGAGGGAAAACAGTTTGGGCTTGGACAACACTCTGAATACAAGGCTACATGGAGGCAGGCTGAAGAAAGAAAGGTGGATCGTTGTAAACTATCCATCAATGGTACTAGAGTAAAATTTCCAGAATACCTTGTCGTGTGTACTCTGTCCTGGTGAAGACCTCATGTCATGGATTTGAAAATTCTGGACCAGAGATATTAAACATCATCTTACAAAACTTTACCAAGAAATATCCTAAGAAGGGAAGGGTGAAAGGTGCTAGTTATTGAGGAAGTGTGAACTAGGAAGTCAAGGCAGGATGAGCAGGGTTATCCTGGATGCAGAAACAGCAGTTACTGGGCCAAAGGGCAAAGTGCAAGGGTGTTCTCGATCTCCTGAAATACTACTTCTAGTGACAGCATAAGACTTCCTGAGGGGAATGTCTTATCAGTGCTTAATCCATAGTGCTAATACCAGCATCGCCTCAATACACCTATATTGAAAGTGTAAAAGTCAATAGTCTAATTCACCTAATTAGAAAAATCATAGTTAATTACAGAGAATGGCAGAGGCAAAAACTACTAGGGATTTCATTACTAGAAACAATTTGTGTACCAGAAACATGATATTCTGCTATCGGTGTCTCATAGAACTTTGCGTTCAATTTCGCATGTACATTAACCTATTGTCAACTATGTGGGATAATACATAGCAATGCTTTTATGATGTTTATATAAAACACCAGTAATTATAATTAGGGCTCATTTTAATTTGGGAGGTTAGCTGTGACAATTATATGTGATATGCATATTGATATAATGCCTTTACTTTTAATATAAACTATTAATTCCATGCATGTCAATAAATACTGAATGAAAATCAAATTTTAAAATGGGAAACTGTAGTTATATTTCAAAATTAATTAGCTACCTGGAAGGTATCTAGAAGATAGAAATGGCTTGGGAGGGAACACACTTTTAATAGCAACAACCAACAGCAACAGATTATTATGATTTTGAGATAAATGGAAAATGGAAGATTGATAGTATTTGCTTAAAGGTGAATGGCAGAATTAACAAGTCAGAGGGGACATGGTTTTGATTATGACTGGATTCAACCTCCTTCTTGCCATCAAGTGGCTGTGGAACCCTAGATTTAGTATTCAAACCCTCTAGTCCTTAATATTCATATCACTACAACCCCAGCAGTGATGCAAATTCACAAGTTAGCATACAAATGGAAAAATTATAATAGGAGTGGTGGGTTTGGTTCTGAGCCTGCCACTAAATAAATGCTCAATATTTATTAGATTTTTAGCTATAGCATTTATTACTTTAGGCTTTTTCTAATAAAGGTAATTAATTCCAGCATTTATCATCACATTACAATAGATGACACAGTAATCTAGAATAGTTAAACATATTCAGGCAAAGACCTAGATAACTACCCTGTGACATTATGACAGATTTTTAATCTCATTAAAATAACATTTACTGTATTAAGTGCTTAAATGTTAGTAACAATAGCTACTCAATGATAAAACAAACCCATGCTTATTTAGCTTTCATTATTTTAGGCATTATATTGAGTTAATTACATAACATTAATTTCTGCAACCCTTCAGTGTACTATGGATATCTCCTTTTAGCAAATGAGAAAGGGGAGTCACAAAGTTAAATATCTTGCCATGGTTATGGAAGTAGAATGTATAACACTCAAGATTCAAACTCAGGCTGCCTGGCCTCAGTGGTTGGCACACATATAGTTCTCCAACCTCATATACATCTTGCACCTGAAATCCCCATAGCTGGCAGAATTTTGTCTTTAAAGAGACTTTAGACTTTAGAATTATAACAATATAAATGAATAGATAACTGATAGATAATGTATATACATACAGTGCATGCATAGTATTAATGTCTCCAACAAAGCATACACTAAACTATAATCAAATGTGTTATATATATCCAACAAAATATGATAAAAGCCACAGCAGCTGTTGGCCATTGCTGTCCATGTACTCAGTGAGCACATGCTTGGGCTGTTCCCAGACTCTCCTGTACTGAGGTGGGGTTTAACTGAGGTTTTATAAACAGGGAGCGGTGGGAATAATTTTCCATCCAATCTCCTCTGTGGAGATTGCAACATCAAGTATTTCAGAAGACCTTTCAGCATATAGAAGGTACCTAGATTCTTGATGAACCAGAGACCCCTTTGCTTTATTTCATGGTGTATAAGTTATAAATTATCTCTTATTTTGAAATCATTGGTAAAGCTTTTAGTATCTTTTGATTAAGGTAATAGATGGTGATAATATGTAGATAGGTAGCTAGATGGTAGATAGACAGAGGATATATAGGAGACAGATGATGACTGATAGATAAATAATTTGATAGATCATAGGTATGTAGCATGAGTCTTAAAAGTTCTTATTAATAAAATCAAACCTGAGGCCAGTTATTGGGGTCAATGCTGGTAGATCAGAGAGACAGAACAAGCCACAGCTATCTCACCTTGCCAATTCTTCTGCTGGTCTTGTTTCCTCAGACTGGATGCTTCTGTGTCCTCATCCCAATGGCTCTCAGCTGAACTGCTGCTAGAAGCCTGAAGCTTAACCAGGCCAAATGCTTAACCAGCCAAATGCTTAACCAGCCAAATGCTTCCAGTTTCTGGTCCTCACGCCTTATAAACCTTTCTGCTTTCTACCATCGCTCCCTGGGATTAAAGGCTGCTTTCTGGGATTAAAGGCATGAGTAACCATGCCTGGCTGTTTCCAATGTGGCCTTGAACTCACAGAGATCCAGAGGGATTTCTGTCTCTGGAATGCTAGGATTAAAGGCGTGTGCTAACATTTTCCAGCCTAAGTATCTTGTGGCTTTTCTGTTCTCTGACCCCAGATAAGTTTATTAAGGTACACAATATTTTGGGGAACACAATACCACCACATTTCCTCTCTTTTTGTCTAAAATTAAAAAAGCTTGTAACTAATAAAGAAAAACTATCTAATAAGTATATACAATATATACAGTCAAAAATTACATTAATGATGTCTAGTCCATTAACATTTGACAGATTCAGATAAAAAATTCCATTATATATAACAACGTCCAGTCCAGTAACATTTGACAAATTCAGACAAAAAATTTTCATTACTTATCTTATTTAAAATAAGTAGTTCCTTTTTAAAAGTAGATTCCATAATCTCTCTTTTTATCTTATCATATCCATATTCTCTTTTTTTCTTTTCATAATAGATTCAGTAGTCTACCTTTTGTCATTTTATATCTTCCCCTTTTTCTTCAGTGTAGATTCAGTGATCTACCTATTTATCCTATTGTTTCTTTATCTTTTTTCTCAGAGTAGATTCAATGATCTATCTCATACCTATATTCTCTTTTTCTTTTTGCTTTCTAGGGGTGAAGATATCTTTAGGGAAACTTGAAAAGAAAATTTTTGAGTTACTTGTCAAGTCCTGTATCATTTGTCCAGTCACTGATAGTAGGAAAGTTCAGGGCTTGTTACAAGTCCTTGCTCAAGTAGTCTGTCAGGCTGGATCATCTCAGCTAGCCATCTCAAAATTGTCCTTAACAGTTTGTAGTCCAAAGTAGATCTTTCCGTGGTGTTAACCAGCCTAATGGCTTTACCATAGTCCATGTGGAATCATCATTGTGGAGTCCTGTCTCTTTTTGAAGATTTCAAAGTCACTGTTAGGCATGGTCGTGGTTCCCTGCAGACTTTTTTTTTTTTTTCCTCCTCTGTGGTTTGGAGTAATCACAGTCTGATAAATGTCTGTCTCTCGGAACCATGAACATTCTTCCCTAGAACAGAAAATCTTCACAGCAATTTCTCCCCACCATTTGTCTTGCCAAACTTTTCCAAACTGACCTTTGCCGATGCTTTCTTGTAACACAATGGTCCTGGCAATTCTTCTCTGAACCAGCAGCAGTAAACCCTTTGTCCCAGGTAGCAGCATCACTGCAGTCACCAACACGATGAGAAGGAGCTGGCAACGTAGAAGCAGTAACCACTGCTTCCATGGTCCCACCACTGTTTGTGGCTCAGTCCAGGCCGAAGCTTCTCCCAAGCCTCCTAGGCCGGCCTCAAACTCGGGATCCTCCTGCCTCTGCCTCCTTCAGTAAATCCTACCGGTGTGCCACCACAACCGGCCAAGTGTAGCTCAGGCCTGAGCTGGGTTCCACAAGGCCACAGGCAAGTGACTTTTTCATGAATTCGTACCACGAACGTTGGGTGCCAAATGTAGCATGAATGTTAAAGAGTCTTATTAATAAAACAAACCCAGAGCCAGGTATTGGGTTCAATGCTGGTAGATCAGAGAGACAGAACAAGCCACAGCTATCTCACCTTGCCAGTTCCTCAGCTGGTCCTGTTTCCTCAGACTGGAAGCTTCTGTGTCCTCATCCCAATGGCTCTCAGCTGAACTGTGTTGCTCCAAAGCCTGAAAGCTTAACCAGCCAAATGCTTAACCAGCCAAATGCTTAACCAGCCAAATGCTTAACCAGCCAAATGCTTCCAGTTTCTGGTCCTCACGCCTTATAAACCCATCTGCTTTCTACCACCACTCCCTGGGATTAAAGGCTGCTTTCTGGGATTAAAGGTGTGAGTAACCATGCCTGGCTGTTTCCAATGCGGCCTTGAACTCACAGAAATCCAGAGGGATTTCTGTCTCTGGAATGCTAGGATTAAAGGCGTGTGCTAACATTTTCCAGCCTAAGTATCTTGTGGCTTTTCTGTTCTCTGACCCCAGATAAGTTTATTAAGGTACACAATATTTTGGGGAACACAATACCACCACACACCACATAGGTAAGAGATAGATAGATGATAGATATGTTGGTAGATAGATGACAGACAGATAGATAGATAGATAGATAGATAGATAGATAGATAGATAGATAGATAGATAGACCAGCATGTTAGTTTAGTTCAAGCTTTGGCACTAGGACTCCCCAAAATAAATTTATAACACTAACTTTCAGCATCTCTCCCACCTTCTCAATATGTATTCTTTAGTTCATAATTTTTAAATTAATCAAACAGAAAATGAAAGTTTTGTGCACTTCACTATATATTAGAGACAAAAACCACGATGTATGAAAGGCTGACTTGTTCAGTCATTTGGATAATTGAGAGGGAATCAGAATTGAATGTTATTCATCTGGAGCACAGCCTCTAAAACCTGGGGTCTTAATGGGCAGTCAGCAAACTGTCCTGTAAAGTACCAAATATTTTTGATTTTGCAACTCAGGCAGCCCATTATAGTCCATTCTACCAAACACAATCACTACCAGGTAACTCACATTGCTGAGAATTTCCCAGATTGCTCTTGTTATTGAAGCTGAGTTGAAATGTTCTTTCTGTCAGAATAATTCTGAAACACATACAATTGCTACTACAGGTAATTGATGAGTTAGAGCTGGAAGGAAATCCTATTTGTAGACAACTCAATTCCCATGGAAAATGATATGTGCGGCACCCCCTGGAGGTAGTCAGTCGAGGCATTACCCCAAACTAATAGCTCTGTTATTCACAGTGTTGACTAAAAATATTTTCATACAAATATCAGTTAAGTTTATGGAAAAACTTTTTAGATGTGCCATTTTGCTAAATGGCATAGCTATTTTCTTTGAAATGTCAGGAGGGAGTTATTTTAGGCAATGTTTTTTATTGCTATAGAATTCCATTTTTATCAAATGTATTAATCTTTCTGTTTCATTCACTCACACACACACACACACACACACACACACACACACACTTTCTTCTTGGTACAGAATTCTATTCTTATTGTTTTCTGATCATTCCAGGGGCCTCTGCTCTCACTGAAGGTATCCCTAGATATTGGTCAGTTTCATTTATTCATTTTACAAATACCCCTCAAGCACACTATGTCAAACACCCTTCAGCATGCTAGAGGCAGTAGTGAACAAAATAGGAAAAATTGCTTGCCATGGTGTAAGTTGTGTCCCCCGAGTTTGTGACTAATTTCTGTAGATCCCCACCTCTTTTCAGTGTGAGTCTTCCTCACCTGGGCCCCGTGGAAACATTCTGTGGATTCCCCAGGACTGGAGTCCTGCTTCCTGTAGTTCAGCTTTTCTTGTCATCCCATCATTTCAACTTCCTCCTTTACTAACATCAGAGGTCCAGCACCTCATGGCCTGAATTCTCTCCCTCCACTTCTTGTCACCTCCAAGTGCATGTCCTGTGACTTCCTGATGGCAAAGGCCTTCATAGTCACTGAAATTTTGGAAACAAAAGAGCATAACAGGACAAGAGAAATATACATACAATGAACATCTATAACTGTTCCCATGGCCTGGTGACCAATCTTTTCTTTTTAACTCATTCTATAATAACTGGTTAATATTAGCTGTGTTTTACACTTGCATACGAATGCAGGTAGCACAGAAATCCCATGTGATATGCAGTTTCCTCTGCTGTATCATAGTTTAATCAAGTATGCTTGCTCCAGTTCATGAATTAATATGGACACATTATCATTAACTAAATTCCATGCTATATTCAGATTTCTTCGGACTTTACTGGATGTCCTTTTTCTGACCCAGTACCTCATCTAAGATGGCATTTCGTTTAGCCCTGCCCACATTTCATTTAGACATCATGTTGTCGCCTTAGCCTCTTGTTAACACTAGCAGTTTCTTAGGCTTGCCTTGTTTATAACCAGCTTGACAGTTTTGAGGAAGTATTGCTCAGGTATTTGGTAGAATGTCCTTCAGTTTAGATTTGTATGATGGTTTGCTCATGATTAAACTGGGGTTATTGGTTTGGGAACTGAAGAGCGCAGCAGGAGAGGGCTATTTTATCACATAGAATGAGTTCAGACTGTCAAAATGATTTATGACTGTTGATACTGACCTTGTCTGACTGCCTAAAATGGCGTTTGTCAAATTTCCTAGTACAGTGTCTCCCCATTTGCAAAATAATGCTCTGTAGAAAGAAGTCATTGTGCGTCAAGCACATGTAAGGGCAGCACAGGAGGTAACTTTGTCATTTGGAATTCTGCGTGGACAATCTGTCCTTCTGGCTCCAGGAAGTAATCAATAAATGCAACACTTACTTATATAACTACGGGCTTATGGGTATTTATTTTATATCTTGCATGAAAAGCTGCTGTGACCCTACTTAAACTGTTGATCATTCTGTTCTATTGTAGTCAAGAAGAAATGTTTTGCTTGGCTCTGTTGTCCCTTTGACGTACCTCCATTTAAAGCTGTTGAGACCAAAATGTGTGTCTAAGGAGCATAGAAAATTATGTCACACAAAAAATTCTCAGTGCTAGTAAGGTCAAGGGTTGTGGTTATAATCTGTTCAGTCTCCATGATTAGAAATCAGTATGTGTGGCTCTCAGCCTGAGATTGTGACCCTGGACATAGAACGATTATTCGAGAGTCCCTTTTAGCTTCTCCTGTCTTCCAATAGCTTTTATGTCAGGACGCATACACACAAACTGAGTCTGCTGACTTTTTAGAAGTTCATTTTCTAATTTATTCATTCATTCATGTAAAGAATTATTAATTCCTGCCAGTCTATGATAGTGCACACCTTTAATCTTAACACTTGGGAAGCAGAGGTAGGTGGATCTCTATGAATTTGAGGCCAGCTTGCTCTACAAAGTGAGTTCCAAGCCAGTCAGAGCTACATGGAGAAACCCTGTCTCAAAAACCAAAAAGAAACAAACAAATACACAAAACTATGAATTCCTAACACCTCTAAATGTTCTGTAATGTCACTCGTAAGAAACTGAAGTAGAATGGAGCCTCTCGTTCACGTCACCCCACAATTTTCTCCTACAGAGCCAGCAACGATTGTGAAGCACATGTTTGTAGCTTGATAGTCTACATGACCAGAGGCCTCGGCTTCAGTCCAAGCTAAAAGGGAAGCCTGGAATTTGAATCAGATGTCTGGTTCAGCTTGCAACACTGTTGTTTCAAGCTCTGTGCTGTGATTCTGATTCTGTCACATCCCTGAGCACTCATCCATAAAGTAAATACAACAGGACAGTATGCATTCCTCAGGCGACATGAGCAGCTGGCATTATCCAACACAGAGAGCTGCTAACCCAGACAGCCCTCACGTTAGCCCTCTCTAGTCATTATTACATTTAATTTCTGTGTCTTAGGGCCCCTTACCCACCAGTTCTTCTTCCTTATGAAAATAAGAGAGAACTGTGAGAAACAGAGAAAAACGTTTGCTGCAGAATCATTTCTAAAAAGGAAACATTTTAATTAATTTACATATTCAACAATAGGAAGTACTGAGAGGAGTTGTTTTTACATCCATGTCACTATGCAATGTGCAAACTTCAAATTGAAGCCATGGAGGTACTGAAATTAGAGTTCAGTGACCATAACATGTTAGAAAAATGGTGAGGGGAAAATGGAAGGAGAATATCATCACCATAACTTCAAGTTCTGGTCCATGGTTGCATAAAATTACATTTCCATTAATGTGTGTTTGTATCTCTCTGTGTGGTAGTGGATTGCTATTTAAAACATGATTCTTGGGGGCTGGAGAGATGACTCAGCAGTTAAGAACACTGGTTGCTCTTCCAGAGGACCAGGGATTCAGTTCTCAACACCCATATGGAGGCTCACAACTCTAGTTCCAGGGGATCCAATTCCCACTTCTGGCCTCCAAAGGCCAGTGAATGCAAGTGTTGCCCAGACATACATGCTGACAAAACACCATATCATAGAATAAAAAAGAAATCTTTCTAAAAATCTGTTTAAAATGATTCTTACTGTGATTCAAAACATTCAGAAGGCATGTGACTACATTATTATATCAAAACAGAAAATTACTCCTTCTTGGTAAATATGATACATTTTTTTCTGAGTCAACCATACAATTACTTCAATGATGTCATGAAGGATTTTCAGTGATGCGGCAAAATACTTGTAATAAATTAAACATACCAAATAATATGTGATGTGGTTAGTAAATATTTAAATGCAACAATGAGATATTATGCACCATTTTATAGATCATATTTAACATATGCATATGGTATAAAATATATACAATATCTATAATGTATTTAAGATAATATTATGGCTTTTATTATAAATATATGCTCACATATATGTGAGAAAATATAGAGTGGAAATATTTAATATTAGTAGATGTTAGACTTATGTGTGCTTAGATTATTTTCCAGTACAGTTTTTATATAATTATATATTATATTTCTTATTGTATTTATTGTACACATTTATGAATACTGTTTAACATTTATCAGATCCTTAAAGGTCACCAGCAAGGTTAAATCAAAGAACTTCTAATTTAGTGTAGTGTAGCTATAATCACGTTCTAAGGCACTAATTCTTTTAAAAAGATACTACTCCACCTAGAAGGCCCACACAGGCAGATACCACCTGGAAGGCCTAAGCAGGCCGGCCAGCTATGCTGCCATCCAGTCTCAGACCCAGTGCTTTGAGTAGGTCCAACCTAACATCAACTCAGTCATCAAGCTGTGTGAAGGAGCTGGCCCGGCAGAACCGGATATCATTACCGTATAGGGCCACCCCGAGCATGAAGCCTCTGGGGCTGTAGCCCACCCTGCTTGCACTGCTGGGAGACTGAGGGCATGGGTAGTGGTCCTGCCTGCAGGCAACAAGCACAAAGGCCAGGATGTGTGGTAGCCTGGAGCTCTCACATAATCCGCCCCCGATGCCCTGCCTAGCTGCAAGATCACTCTGACTCTGAACAACAGCAGGATAGCCGTGATGAATCTCAGTGATGGTCCAGTATTTACAGTATTTACATTGAACCAGACCAATGACTGCTTGCAATGAATATTTTCATGTAAATCTATTTGGGCAAAAAATATACTGTACCACGCAATGCAGTTTCCAGTGTCATTTCATCAAAAGAATATGTAATGGAGAGGTGGAAAAGATGGAAGAACAGAGTGGTACATTGTGGAGGCCTACAAAGGTTTCCTAGTGAAATCTGAGCTTGCTTCACCCAGCAGGGCTGCATTTAGATGATTGCTTGACCACATGTGTAGTTACCAGGTGATTGGAAAGGGTCTGCACTTGGCTGAGATGGGGGAGGTCTTTTGCTCCACCCCTTGGCATTCCTATAAATAGCCCTTAGAAGAAACAGGAGGGACCGGTGGCTAAGGATCCAGGCCTTCCTGAGGCTATCCTGTGTTTCTATCTGTTTCTCTCCCCTCTATCCTTCTATCTGAATCCCTTATCCCTCATTCCTCAAGAGTACCCTAGGGGAAATAGTGGGAGCTGGTCTCCCAGCTGGCCTCCCACAGTGCATGCTCTGTGGAGAGACGTGGAACTAGAGATGGCAGTGACAGGAGGGAGAGAAGGGCAAGGTCAATGGTGGGTTTGGCGGTGTGGTGTGCAGCAGCCTGGAGCTTGTACACATGCAGCTCATTAACACGCTGCCCAGCAGCATGAACACCCTGGCTCTGAGCAATGACATGATGTCCAAGATGAAGAATGGTTCATTTTCTGGATTGGACCTCCTCAAAAGACCTCCTTGCTCCATGCTGCTGCCATAGGCCATGTTAAATTCTGAGGTTCATGTGGATATCCATCCATGGTCTGGGTGCTGGAGGCCATGTCAATGTTGGAGGCCCATGCTCCCCCAGAGGCCAGGTGGATGCCCTTAATCTGTGCTACCCCAGGAGGAAATGTTAGTGTTCATTGTAGCTGGAGAGTTTTTCTCCGGGTCCTGCCAAGCCCAGCAGTCCCTTAGCCCACTTATAAAATAAACATACAGACACTTATATTATTTAAACTGCTTGGCCATTAGCTCAGGGCTATCATTGTCTAGCTCTTACTCTTATATTCAGCCCATTTCTATTAATCTATACTTTGCCACATGGCTCGTGGCTTACTGGTACCTTACATCTTCCTTGTCCTGGCAGCGGCTTCAGGCTTCCCTTCCTGTTCCCTTAATTCTCCTCTCTGTTAGTCCCGCCTTTACTTCCTCTCTGGCTACTGGCCAATCAGTGTTTTATTTATTAACATATTTGCCATACAGAACATCTCACAGCAGTTCATGATCCAGGTTGCTGCAGAATGTCATGTTGGGGTCAATGGTCCTACTGCAGTTGGAGGTTGTGTTGATGTGCATGATCACTGTTGTGGAGGTGCAGGTGTGTGACCCATATTGCTGCCTGGTCATGTTAATGTCTGTGGTCTGTGCTGCTGCCAAGGGCCCTTGCTGCCACTGGGGGCCATGTTGATGTTCATGGTCCATGCTGCCATTGAGGCTATATTGGGATTAGGGTTGATATTGGTGGCCAGTAATACCACTGAAGGCCAGGTGAATGTCCATGATCTGTGCTGCAACCAAGGGCCATGACTGTATCTGTGGTCTATGCAGCAGCTGAAGGTTGTATTGATATCCATGGTCTGAATTGCCACCAGAGACCATGTTGAGGTCCATGGTCAGAGGCCATCGTCTGTGGTCTGTGTTCCTGAAGAAGCCAACATTGATTTCCGTCATCTGTGTTACCACCAAAGGCAAAGTGAATGTCCATGGTTTATGCTGTTGCCTGAAGCAATGTGGATATCCATGGGCTGGACTGCAGCTGCGAACCATATAAGTGTCTGTGGCCCATGCCCCCAGAGGCCATGTTGATGTCTGTAGCATATGCTACCACTGTGGACCATGATGATGTCTATGGTCTGTGCCGTGGCAGAGGGCCATGTTGATGTCTGTGGTTTGTACCACCACCAGACAGCATTCTGAGGTCTGTGGTACATGCTGACACTGGAGGCTATGTGGATGTGCATGGTCTGTGCTGTGGCTAGAAACCATGTTGAAGTCTATGATCCATGCTCCTACTGACCGTAAAGGGCAAGGAAGCTACATTTGCAGTAGTATCGATGACTGCAGACTCACAGTTAAAGAAAGTATAGACAAATTCTAAATGGTCTTCTTAAATAAAAAATTCAGAGCCAGAAATTGGGGTTAAAGCCTGAGAGAGATCAGAAGAATAGGAATAGCCACAGCTAACCTTACCTCACCAACTCCGCAGCTTCCAAAAACGAGATATTTCCTGTCTACCCACACCTATATGCCTTGCTGTTTTGCCACCTGATTTGCTCTCTCTGTCCAGCTACATCACTTCCTCTTCCTGCCCAGCTCTGTCACTTCCCAACTGTCTGTACAGACCTCCACACCTCCATGGTTAACTAGTGTTGGAATTTAAGGTGTGTGCCACCACGCCTGGCTCTGTTCCCAGTGTGGCCTTGAACTCACATAGATTCAGACAAATCCCTGCCTCCCAAGTGATAGGATTAAAGGAGTGTGCTAACATTGCATGACTTTTGTGTTTACTTATAATGACTGGCTTTTTCCTGTGATCTCCAGGCAAGCTTTATTTATTAGAGCACAAATAAAATATCATCACCACATTGCCCCCTTTTTTGTCTAAAATAAAAAATAAAAGTTATAACTAATATAACAAAACTTTATATAATAAGTACAATAACTACATACAATATATACAAGCAATAAATACATCAAAAATGTCTAGTCCATTTGCATTTCACAAATTCAGAGAAAATATTCCATTATCTATCCTACTTTAGTGAGTCCAAAATGTACCTTATTCACTTTCTATCCTATCTTGTATTACCAACAGAAAACTATCTTATGATGTCTTTCAGTATTACACACTTAACACCTCTTAGTGAGTTTCTTCTGTGAATTTCTTAACAAGGAAAACTGTAACTACAACTGTCTAATCATCAACTCCCTCAGAGACCTGAGGAAATAATATTACCTAGAAAACAGGAAGTGCAAACAAGTGACTTCCAAAAAATGTGAATTATGACAGAAACAGCCAGCTTCCTGGACAGTCACCCAAGGTTTCTCTGCACGTTGGCGCATCATCTTTGGCCTACAGGCTTAGCATATCTGATAGACCCATTGTGAAGTAGGATGGACACAAGACCTACATCTCAACCTCACATTCAGTGCAAGCATTCCATGTACCAGATAAATTTGAATTCAGGATTTTGAATTCTGGACATTGCTAGGATTGTTGGAATTTGGCTGCCCATTCTTCTCAGCTTGGGAGTGGCATCATCTCAGCAAGAAGAGAGATACAGGCTTCTGTGACAACTTCTACTCCCATCTTCCACCCACAAAAAGCAACAGCCTAGACAGGAAGCCATCAAAGAGAATTCTTAGAAATTGTGGTAAGGATGTTGAAGTGTAGCTTTTCACAGCTGATGGCTTCTGGCAGGGATGTGGGTGAAGAAGGACTCAGTTTTCTTTAATGGCTGGCCACTGGAGTTTGACCATGCTCCAGTGAGTATATGGGCAACACAAATCAGACCTTTTTTCTCCTTTTGTTTTTGAGAGGAAGGACACAGGAGGGGGCAGACCTGGAAGGACTGGGAAGTGAGTGTGAGATCAAGGTGCATCATGTGAAACTCCCAAATAACATTATGTTGGAAAAAAACAAGACATTACTATGTTTCAGTCAAAATAAATAAGCCATCTCTTCTATAGGATAAAGTTACACTATATATAATCTTGTTAAACATATGCATATATCTGTACATAAATATATAAATATGCAGATATAATGTTACACATATTGGTATCTTTAGTCCCAAGCAAAATGTCACTTTAGTTATTTCCTGAAATTTCATCTTCCAAATATTTTAAGTAAGAGAACAAATACTGTGGAAATTTGACCTACTTAAAAGGTCATGTTAGAGAAAAATCAGTACTTTATAAGTTCCTATAAAACCATGCAAGGAAAACAAGTCACAGCACACACAAGCATATTAATGACTTTCTGCACCAAGGCTGTCACCTTTGTAACCTTTAGTGAGTCATTTAATGTTTCCTCCCATCTGGACTTGGTTGCAGCTACCTCACAATGGGTCATTCTCAGCCAGGGTGGTCTTTGACTGATAGAAGTTAAGAATAACTAATCCTCTGGGTAACTGTGTAAAGGGCTGTCAGATGAAAGGCCACTGCTGAGCAAGACCAGGTAATTACCATGTCAGACCTTGCTGTCTTCCAGAGAAGGATCTACAACAGTTATACTTTTGGTTACAAATGAGTTTATCAAGTATATAATAAGCCAAATATAATACAGAGAGAGAGGAGGGGAGAGAGAATCAAATTGGGCTCTAAAAACCTCCAGCAGAAATCAACTGAAGAAGCCTCCTTAAGTCAAGTAACTGAATGTCCTGATAGGGAATCCTAGGCAGAACAGAGTCCCCTTGGGCAGGCTGTCCAAGTATAAGGACAAGTAACACCAGGAAAGTAGTATCATCAAATTGAGAGCGCATAGACATCCAGCAGAAACTGACTAGGGAAACTGAGGTCATCAGCAGTAGTTTCTATTCTTTCCCCCTCAGGCATTTTTATAACACAGGATAAAGAGCAGTAATCCCGTTGGAAGTGGTTTAGCTCTAGCTATTTTAATAAAAAGATAGTTTTACTCCTGTGCTATTTTGCTCTCCCCCTTCTCTGTCACAGAGTTAGGGCAGGAGTCTTTCTCCAGCCAAAGGACCTTGTACCATAGCCACTGTTTAGTGTAAGTCTGCTCAAGATGCTTAGAACTTAAGAGGAAGGTACGCATGAAAGGAGTACTTTCCCTAATAGCATTAGAAATCATAGAATAACTGGTGACAACAGTGTGATCTTTATTGGCTCACAGGAATGAAAAGGCCAGACATGGCTCTGACTGTACACTAAGACTGGCCCAGTTTGTTAGAAAGATGCTATCAGCAGCCCTTGGACTTGGCGATTGACTGT
This sequence comes from Peromyscus eremicus, assembly GCF_949786415.1. Lineage (NCBI taxonomy): Eukaryota > Metazoa > Chordata > Mammalia > Rodentia > Cricetidae > Peromyscus > Peromyscus eremicus. The sequence goes on along the minus strand of NC_081426.1, from coordinate 42,283,628 downwards.
TCCTGTCATGCAGGAAAGAACACTTCTAACCTTGTTAGCATTCCTTACAAGAGTCCAAGAACCTCAGAATCACTTAGACCTGGACTAGGTTCAGTAATATTTCAGCCACAAATATGATGCTCTTGGCCGGAGGTGACAGGCCATGTTCTATCACTAGAGCCAGAGATGGTCTTGGACTTCTCTATTGCTGCATGGACCTCTAAATAGAAACAAAGCCAAATGGAATATCCCTTTTCCTAAGAAGGCAAGGGACAAGAGTCCTCATTTTGTTAAAGAGCTCTCTTTCCATATTTCATTTTGGATAAACTGAGGGAAATTTCAGTGCAGATCAGCATATTAAGCTATCATTTATATAAAGAAAAGGGGAGTGCATATAAATAAATATACATAGCAACAAAAATTTGTTGGAATAGAAATAGCTAATTTCAGTTTGGGAATGGGGGGACTTTCCACCAGACATCTTACATAAATTTTAATTTGTGAACTGTATGCATGCTAACTGCCCCAAAGGCACCACCAAAGAAAGAAAAACACTATATAAAACCTGGGACAGGAAAACAGCAATAAAATGATGGAATGCAGAAAAGGAGAGAGAATTCAAGTTCACCCAAAGGGCAACTTTTGGATTTCCCTTGCTTTTTCATTTCTATCAAGAGATTATCACTCTTGAGTTTATCACATTGTAATACTGACATTACTTTATATAACAACAAATACATGTGATTTTTCTCTGGTTAACCTGGTTCCCTTCCACTGTGATCAAATACATTAGCTGAGAGTTCCACAGAGTACAGTTTCATGGCCAATGCCCTCTCAGGGACTAGCAAATGTATCTTAACTCTTTCAATCATCATAAAATCTTTGTGAGGGAGATATTGTCCTCATTTTTATAGATATGAAATTAGAGTAACAGGATGCTATTTTGCATCCAGGCACTGTGGCACCAGTTTTTTCTACAACTGCCCACATGCCAATTATAGTTCAACTTCTACTTAAAGAGCAAAGATTATCTGCTTCTTATGGATAACTCATGGATATTAATTTTTCTTTTAAAAATTGTGTGTATGTATTGCATGCATGCACATGTGCTCATACTTTGCTATCTAGGTACTAATGCATAAAGGTACAATTTCTAGTATCATGGTTAATTTAACTTAGTTTCTAATTAGATGAAGAGTAGGACATAGTTCATACTTACCAAGAGCCTTGAGGAACTGAAGACTAAAAGCACATCAGTAATTTTGGAAACATGATCAAAATCCAGAGTGTTGTTAATTGTGCTACCATCAATTAAGAGGGAATTTTATCAAATTCTAAGTTCTATTTTTATTGCTTTTTAGGATTTCATCAAAGGTCTTTCCATTTTGCTTCGAGGGACAGTACAAGAAAAACTCAACTGGGCATTCAATTTGTATGACATAAACAAAGATGGCTACATCACTAAAGAAGTAAGACATGTTAGCTATCCTCCGAGATAGTTTTGACTAACTTCAAAATATTAAACAATTTCAATGATTACTTTAAAAATCACATTTTAGGAAATCAAAAATATTTTGTGTGATGTTGGTAGAAATGGGCTACATTCTAATAAAAAATGCAACAGAAAGGACTCATTTGTAGTAAAACTCCAAAGAAAACACGAAACATATTATGGTATCCCCTTTATCCTATTGATAATATGGGGATCCTTGGGAATGGCAGAGGCCTCCTCATGTCAGGTAGACAATAGTTTGGGGGGGCAAGGTTCCCAGAAAGTCAACAGCCACCAAAGCTATAGCACCCAATGGCTGCCAGGTATTTCTCTTTGTTAGGGGTGGATCAGGACAATGGTGGGCTCAACAGAAACAATTGGAAGTAAGCTGACAATGAAAGACATTCACAAATTAAAATGCTGGTTTATTGATTTAAAACAGCAGGAGAGAAGGCAAGAAATAAGGGATGAGGGAAGGTAACCACCCTTAGTGTAGGATGCTAATAAGACTGAAAGAGCATTCTGCTGGAAGTCTGGGCATAGTTAATGGTCATAACGGCTGTGTTTCTCTCTGCATTAATATCTTCCCCAGAGTGAAGGTTTGAACAAATGGTCCCATTTGAGAAAAAGTACTCAAGACCAGTGACATGAACATGCCTTATGGGATACACAGACTCAGTGTGCCAGGACACCACTGCTTTATTAATCACTGGTTGTCTCTTGTGCTGAGGATACATGGTGTTAGGTTAGATGTCATCAAGGAGTACTAAATTTAAGCCTTCATGAATAGATGCACTTCTTGTATATTTGGTACAGCATTTGGTATATTCATTGCCTAGGTACCTCAAGATCACTGCGGAACTAGAGAATGTTAATAATCTTAGTACTTCCCATTTGAACTATTTTTTTTTGTTTTCGTCAATACTGAGAACTGAATACAGTGCTAATGTTCTATCCCTTTTTGTGTTTAATACAGCTCATCAATTCTGCCTACATCTTACTTATGTCTTATACTTACCTATGTTAGAAACATCTTTTAAAGTTTCACTCATTTTTACAAACGGCTTTATCATGTAATCCATACTCTCAAAAATAAATACAAATAGAATTGTATCCTCTGCTTAATCTAGGATGGGTTTTATGTCAAATAGTAAATGTGAATATTTAAGTAATTAGACATTATTTTTCCTTTTATAAAATTAAAATGGCATGGCAAAAAATAGTTTTTACTTTAAAAGCTAAGGAAATGTTAAGGTGCTTTCTAGTCAAAGTATTTGAATTCATATTGTATGACTTCTTCAGTTAAAGCCAAAATAAGAAAAAGTGATTAAAAAAAACTCCAAGAACTTTTACTAATTAGTTGTAATTAATAGTTTTAGTTCTAAATGTAAAACATTTCTAATAAGTAGAAATCAATAAAAGTGTACTAGTTCAGTAAAACAAAGTCTATACATGTTTGGAGAATTAAAGCATTAAATCAGACTATTCCTTTCCCAATCAAGTGAGATAAATGGGAATCTACTTCATTTCAAAACTGAAATCTCAGTTGATTGCTACCTTTGGATTCTACTGCTTTGGGGGCTGTTTGTTTGCTTCTGACAAACCAAAAAGTACCTCATAGAGAACTTAAGAAACAAACAAGCAAATGGACCACTGTGAACAGAGTCTCCTAATGCATCTTAGATGGGCTTCGTCACACTTAGTGTGCAGCCTCACATGAATGCCTTTCCATTTCAGGAAATGCTGGACATAATGAAAGCAATATATGACATGATGGGGAAATGCACATATCCTGTCCTCAAGGAAGATGCTCCCCGACAGCATGTGGAGACATTTTTCCAGGTGGGAATGAAAGATGGGAGGGAGGAAGGGAGGGAGAGAGTGAGGGAAGGAGGGAGGGAGGGAAGGACGGAAGTTATGAATAGATTTATTGATACTTGCAAAGCACCTTGATGGAAAAAATGGCAAGAAGAATGTTTAATTACAGGGACAGAACAATAGGACACATACTATCTTAATTTCATAATTTGGGCTTTTGAATTTGTTATTAAAGACAATTGCAATTCCATAAGAGTCACTATATCCTGAATACGCTATTCTCTTATTTCCTAAGTGTTGTCATGCAGTTCCTGTTAATAGTAACAAATTCTTGATACTACTCTCCCATTTTATAGATGAAAAATCAAGACTGTACACTTCCATGTAATGTAGGAATCCTGTCATATTTAGAAAACAGTTTAAGTGACTCATGCTTCAGATTACATGGAAAAGGATACAACCTAGGATGATTTGGCCCCACCATTGTAGGACGTCACTAGTTCCTCCTAGCATGCAATTGTCCCACAGAACATATGATGTGCTACATTCTTATCTGTTTCAACCTATTGGGTACGGGAGGCGATCAAAAGGCAATCCAATACAATGCTTTGTTCTTTTCTTTCTCAACAGAAGATGGACAAAAATAAGGATGGTGTTGTTACCATAGATGAGTTCATTGAAAGTTGCCAAAAAGTAAGTAAGGAAAAGAACTACCCCTTTTGTTAGCATCAGCTACAGTGAGCACAGCCAATATGAACTGAGCAACACAGAAATCCAGTGCATAAGCCGAGCAAGATAAGGAGACCAACTTCTCACCTGAAAACAAGCAGATTTATTTGCACATCCAATGTGATAGCATGCCTATCCTGAGGCAAAAATTACACGTGCACTCCCTTTCTTTGTGGAAACCTTCAGAGGTTACTCATTACTGATAAACAAAAACATAGATGCTGGGTGGGTGGTGGTGGCGGTGCACGTATTTAATCCCAGCACTCAGGAGGCAGAGCTGGAAGATCTCTAAGAGCTCAAGGCCAGCCTGGTCTACAGAGTGAATTTAAGCACAGCCAAGGCTACATAGCGAAACCCTGTCTAGAAAAAAACAATAAACAAACAAAAAGCAAAATCAAAAACATAGATTTAAATTACTATTTCTGAAGCTGGAGAGGTGGCTCGGTGGTTAAAAGTACTTGCTGCACCTCTTAGAGTACTTGAGTTCTGTTCCCAGCTCCCAAATCAGGATCTCACAGCTCCATGGAATCTGACACCCTCCTCTGGACTCTGCAGGCAACTACATGCTTGTGTTCACATACCCACACGCAGATATATACACATATATACATAATGAAAAAATGAAACTTTACTTTTTCCAAGACATAGTTCATTTAAAATGCTATGTTTATTTATTGTGTCATCATAGAATTAGAAATCTAGTGCCCCAAACTATGGAAGTTTGTATTGGTCTTTTTATTTTTTTATTAAGAAAAATTTTTCATTCATTTTACACACCAGTCAAAGATCCCCTCTTCCCTTCTCCCGCCCCTGCCAGCCTCCCCTCCCAACCCATCCCCTACTCCCTCTCACAAGAAGGCAAGACCTCCCATGTGGAGGAACATTCAGTAGAGGCAAGTCCAAGCCCTTCCCCCTGCCTCAAGACTGTACAAGGTGTCTCATCTAGGTAGTAGGCTCCACAAAGCCCACTCATGCACCAGAGATGGATTCTGATAGTCAGGGGACCTCCTAAGCAGATCAAGCTACACAACTGTCTCACCATGCAGAGGGCCTAGTCCAGTCTCATGTAGGCTCCACAGCAATTGATTCAACATTCATGAGTTGCCACTAGTTTGGTTTGGTCGTCTCTGCATGTTTCCCCATCATGATCCTGATGCACTTGCTCATAGAATCCCTCTCCTCTCTCTTTGACCGGACACCTAGAGCTCTGTCTAGTGATTGGCTGTGGATCTCTGCATCTGCCTCCATCAGTCATTGGAGGAAAGTTTTGTGATGACAGTTAGGTATTCACCGGTCTGATCTCTGGGGCAAGCCAGTTCAGTTAATTTAAAATTTGTCTGTGTATGTATGTTGTGAGGAAGGAACATGCCATGGCACACATTTGGAGGTTAGAGACAACTTGCAAGAGTTGCTGCTTTGTTGAGCGGTGGTGACGCACGCCTTTAATCCCAGCACTCAAGAGGTAGAGGCAGGCAGATCTCTGTGAGTTCGAGGCCAGCCTGGGATACAGAGTGAGTTCCAGGAAAGGCACAAAGCTACACAGAGAAACCCTGTCTTGAAAAAACAAAACAAAACAAAAAAAGAGTTGGTTCATTCTTTTCTCATTGTGAGTTTCAGGGACCGAATTCAGGTCCTCTGCAAAGTATCATTGATTTAATATACACGGACAAAAAGTAGTATTTTGGCTGAACCCAATAATTGTCCCCACTTATAGAAATAAAGAGAGAAAAATTCTTAGGAGAAATCTAGTAGTTACATGTTGCCTGGAAATCTAGACTTAGCTCACCTAGAGTGATTCAACTCCATGCACGAGTAGAGCTATAATTATAAATAAACATGAACACGTTTGCTGGGGTTTTCTCCTCCTTTAATGGCTCAATTTCAACTTTCCTGATGCCCGCTTGCTTCTCAACTCAACTCTCAAAGTCAACATCTCTGGAAGATTTAAAGTGGTGACATCGACCCACTTAGTGGTGACATAACTCAGTTGGGGGAGTGGCACTACCAGTGCTCCAGCTGTGACTCACCCCCAATCCACATGGCTCACTGGCAGTGTTCACCAACAGTGCAGACGTGCCCCTCAACAGCCCAGCTGGTCAGTGTAGCTCATTTCTAAGGAACAGGGTAAGCCGAGCCCAGCCACTGTACAATGGTTTCTCCTCACCAATCATTTCTCTGGCATTCAGAATCGATTCAGTTTTAAAGACTCCCACAGGCCATACAGATTTAGCAATCACTGACAGCTAAAGAGGCAAAATGGCTGTAAGCATATTGATTATTCTCTGTCCTAGAACATGGATATTTGTAGACTTTCTGTGCTTTGGCTTACAATCTACCTAAAATGCCAAAGTTCCTATCTCTTCCGCTTGGATAATCTCTTGAAGCTCACCATTGAGGTTCTCTAAAGGAGGAAAACTAATACAATGGATATTTTATATATATATGGAGAGAAAGGGGGTTACTAGATTGGCTTACAGAATGCAATTTCAGTAGTTTATGAATGGCTGTCTCACAATGGAGAGCCTGAGAATCTGTAGTTCTTCAGTTCACTGGCTGCATGTCTACACAGTCTCAATCTGGCGCTGGAGCACAAAAGACTACCAAGGAGCTGCTGACCTTCAGTCTATGTGGAAATTTTGAAGAAGTTGATTCTAATATTAGCAAAGGAATACTGTAACAACTGGATAGATCAACTAGCCAGCAGGAGTAAAAGCAAGCAGGCAAGAAGCAAAGTTTTCTTCTTCCACCCACATTTAAAGTGGTTCTTCCTGCTTCAAGTAATTTGATCCATTAAATCCATCCCAGGACTGCCCAGCAGCTTGTTTTAGTAGATCTCATGTGCAGTTAACAACCACCATTAGCCATCTCATTCACTGTTTTGATTCTGACATCATTTGAGAAATACCCTGGTCTAGTACCAAGTAAGACCTAAATGAAATATCTAAAGGCATACTCAAGAAAGCATAAAATGGAACCTTGTGTTTATCTGTATAGAATGGAGAACAGACACATTGGCCCACACAGAGCAGCACAGGAAGGGCAAAGGCCATACTTAGGGGGTACAGCAGTACTTTCCATTAAAAACACAGCAGATAAACTCCTTCTGTTTCTCCCTTACAGGATGAAAACATAATGCGCTCCATGCAGCTCTTTGAGAACGTGATCTAACATGTCAGCGCATCCTCGCTGAAGAGGGAATGTGAAGCTCTCTACACACTTACAAGATGGAGCCGCCCCTTCTAGCATAGATTGCTCAGCTTCACACTGAGGCATATTATGCAAACAGCTTTGATTTAATATAAAACAACCCCTCCTAAAAAGAGTTAAGTTTTCCAGTTCCAAGTCTGCATCTTCTCCACAACATCAATGGGGTCATGAAATGTGTTCACTCGTTTCAGACTCTGAGAATATTCAAAAGGCACAGAATCTGGAATAGTTTTGATCCTTAGCCACGAATTACTGAGGCTTTCACAGTTCAGTGATTTTAAAACACAAGTGGGTCTTCCTACTCGTTTGTATATGTTCAGTCCTGGATTTTAAATGATTTTCTAAAATATTTACATCTGCAATTACTTTCTCGAAAGTCAATGAACTTTCATTTAATTAGAATCACCTGCCACTGAAAAATGAATAAAGATTATTGAAATTTAAAAAAGACCAAAAACACAGTCCCAATTTCTATGGCTTCTCCACCTGCTGTTAAAGTCATTAATGTATTTGGCATTTTTTAAAGAACATCTAAAAAATTAGTTTATTATCAGATGTTAGCATATACCTAAGAAAATTATTTTAGTATTTGTTAATTTTCCATATTAAAGCCAAGGCTCTATATAATCCACGTACCTTTGGACCTGTTTGATCTTACATGTAGACTGTTTTGTATTGTGTCATGAAATAGAAATTCAAAGTGTCATAAAAACCAAGGATGTTTACAGACTTGCAAAGGGTCCAGATGTCTGTCCTCCAACACCTAGTGATGCTTATTAGCAAGCAACCCTAACAGCAGTAAAGGGCAATTCTAGCCACCCCCAAACTCCCTAATGTTCTCACAGCATGTTTATAAGCCATTCAGGGACAGAGAATCCTTGACTGCCCCAAAGGCACCAAGAATGAATATCAAGCAAAATATTCTTTGAAAACACCAGTGATTCTATCATATTGGAAATTACACATAAGACTGTATAGAAAATGATTACAAACATTAAACAGTTCATCTGAATTGCATTATGATTTAGCTCATCATAGAACTTAAAGGATTCAGATTCATTTCCGTGATCTTAAGCCAAAACTGTAGAGTTGCCACAGCAGTACTATAGATACACACACCTTCCCTTGTGTAGAAATATCACAAGTACCAAGAGGATACAGGAGGAGAAAATTTGCAACTGTCTGCAACAATAAATCAGGTATCTATTCTGGTGTAGAGATAGGATGTTGAAAGCTGCCCTGCCATCACCAGTGTAGGAATTAAGAGTAGTACAGTACATGTACACTGAAATCTGCCATCGCGTGTTTGTGTAAACTCAATGTGCACATTTTGTATCTCAAAAGGGAAAATAAAAGCAAAATAAAGTGTTTATTACTCTACTGTGTCTGCCATGGGTCTTTATGTTCTAGCAAGTTTTATACTCAATTACTAGATTTAGACTGTCACTTTCTTTGGGTAGTGCTGCCTACAGAGAAAACCCAAAGCAAGACAGAGGTCAGGCAGCTGCTATAGCAAGCATGGTCTGAGAATGTGACAAGGTACTATAGATCTGAGGAAAGGGAGGACCCAGGACCCAGAAGCAAAAGCCCTGGTGGAGGATGGGCAGGTCTGTAGTATGGTGACTCAGCAACTGCTTGTATTCCTTCAACTGAAAGCTGTGCAACTATCTAAAATAAGAATTGCCAAGGGGTCAACCAGATGTCTGTGGGAAGAGAACAAGGGAGTGCACCATCTAGCCAGTGTTTAGAAGGCATGTAGCTGCTGCCACATAACAATGACTGCCTGTCCCCATGCTTTCCAGTGTGTGGCTATGGTTAGGATTTGGTGTGGCTTTCCAAGTTCCTGCAGCCTCTGTCCTGCCAGGCAGACTGAAAGTCTTATTCCCATTTTTCTATTGCTCTTCCTCTACTCCTTCTTCTTGCAGAATCATCTAGAAGTTTCTAACTCATTAGAAACTCTGGGCTGTACCCCTAAATTATGTCTTAAAAAACCAAGTAACTGAAACACAAATAAGTACTACAATATCACTGAGTACATGTAAAGGACTTTAATTTCTGAATATCTGCATATGTACATCATCAGTATTTTCAGGCTATAAAATGTAAAAGTAATATTTACTTAAATAACGTTTAGGTAGTTTTAACAAGTTGTAATAAACAACATACTTGTAATAGAATTTTCACATTTAGAACAAGGTTTTTAAACTGGAATATTCAGGAAGGAAAAGATGTTCCCAAGCATTCCACATTATAAAATACATATTTGCACATACCAGCTAATAGTGAAGTCACAAATATATACTTGCTATCTTAAATTTTTACAGTCTTGGTAAATATAAAAACCAAATGGCCAAAACCAACCTATAAAAGAAGTGCGCAGCTACAAAGTGATCTTAGAAAGGCTGTAAGTAAAAATATATTGGAAAATATGCATATAGATGAGATCCGTAAATTCACACAGATGACCATGATGCAAAACCCTCACGGAATTCACCTTTTTCACCAGCACTTTAATTGCTTTCCACTAGCACCCGTGCATTTTGTTGACAAACGGCTTCCACAATGAGCTCTCTAGAATGACACGGTCCTGGGAGCCTACTTAATTTGAATGAACGGTGCTGGGAGTCAGGGTGACCCCAACTCAGCAGAGGCCCACTGCAGCCACTGTCAGTGCCTGAGGAAGTAGCCTGGCTTTTGCTGGCTCCCTTATTCAACAGCAGATAGAGCAGTAGGTTGGGATTTTGGATTTGATGACGATAAGACTTCCCTGTCAACAGAAGAAAACATCGTCATTCGAACACAGTCACCCAGTAGGCACTACACTTACAAGTGTTGCTTAGGAAGTATCCAAGACCCAAACAAAAGGAACACAAAGGGCACGACCCAAATTACAGAATAAACAGAACATTTTTCTGAGGGAAATAAAACAGATAACAACCTTTAAGTATCTAAGAAGCAGTGAAGAGTCAGAGCAATATTTAAATGCACCTTCCCTGCACTCCACAAGTACACTGGGGTAATTACTTCTCTGCACCCAAAACCCTGACTTAAAGGAAGATACCAGCAAAGTCTAGCTCTGAGGCTCATACTGGAGACCAAATGAGTTTACTGCTCATGAGGACTCAGCAGAATACTTGTCACAGTTCTCACATACTCTAGAGAGACAGGAAGTGCAGGGAATTAGCCTTACCCAAGACAGATGCCCATGGGGCTGAGGACAAAAGTTAAATTGTCCGTTTGTAAATACTTTCATCTTAAGACTGGTATAGATCAGTTATAACAAAGTGTCTCTGTGCTGTAACAAATGTTTCCATTTGCCCAGTAGCTGAGCCTTCATATTATTATAATCTAGAAAAATCAAAAGCATAGGAAACTCCTATACTAAAAACTCTTGGTTTTTAATTTTGTATTTTTTTATTTAATGTGTATGGGTGTTTTGCCTGAATATATGTCTGTGTACCACATGTACAGAGTGTCCAAAAAGTCTAGAAGTGGGCACTGGATCTTCTGTGGCTGTGAGCCACCATGTGCATGCTGGGAATGGACCCTGGGTCCTCTGGAAGAGGAAGCAGCATTCTTAACCAGTAAGTCATCTCTCCAGCCCCAAGAATTTTTTTTCTAAAGACTCATTAATACTGAAGAAGCTTAATATATGTTTTTAAGTTCTTAGAGAAAGAGGAGCATTCCTTATATTCATGAAGGACAGCAAAATAGCTCCATTAAGCACTGCACTAGCCACGGCAGAAGAAATGCACGACATTGACTCCAGTACAAAGCTTTTTTAAAAAAAATTAGATTCATAAATTCATTAAGTGTATGAGTGGTTTGTTTTCATGCATATCTCTGCACCATGTGCATGCCTGGTGCCTAAGGAGGCCATAAAAAGAATGTCCTGTCCCCTTGGAACTGGAGGAACAGGTGGTTGTGAATCACCATGAAGGTGCAGAGAACTGAACCCAGGTTCTCTGCAAAAGCAACAAGTGCTTTTAACTGCCAAACCATCTCTCTGGCCCCTACTAAACTTTCTTTTGCAATGACAGAAATTATTATTAAAATATAATGTAGGACACACAAGGAACAGTGAAGACGGAGGAATATTTAAGATCCCTTATAACCACAACCCCTTTTTCTTTTTAAATTCAGTATCTGCAATATCTAAAGCTAGTAAGATTGAGTAACAACAGAAGGAGTCCTCTCTCTCTAGGACCATAGACTGGCCAACTACAACATCTGTAGGCAAGATCTAAGCAACAATGTTAGGTTTCTGGAATATATCTATATTGTAACTTTCCCAATCTAACATACAGACATCCACAAATGTCACATGATGATCCTTTCTCTTTTTCCTGATCCATTCCCTAACACGGTTTCCTGAAGTTACAGATTAAAATTGACCTTCTGTTCACTTGCATTTCACAAGGGAGGAAAGGGCAATACATTTGGGATTCAGACTCTTAGATGATCAAGTACATTTACCAGTAAGTACTTCATCAGAAATGGAGACACTGGTCTGGCTATGGGCTGGTTCTGCATGTCCTCGGTGTCTAAATACAAATCTCCTGACTTGAACTTAAAGACAACAAAGAAATGCATGTTCTAACAGCCCTTTTGAGGCTTAGTTCCTCTGCATAAACTTTAGGTGTTCATTGCAAAAACAATATACTCAATTTAAGGATTATTAACATAAGCAGAATCAGCTAATTAAGGCATGGTCAGCAAAACATTGTACATAATCATATATATTTTCTTCTAATTAATTATTTAGAAAACATGGAAAATGAAAGTTCTACATTGTTAGGCTAACTAGCTGAATACATCTTTCAAATTATGAAAATGCAGTTAATTTTGCTGATATCATATAGTAATAAAATTCCCATATTCCTCCCCTTGAAAAGTTGGGAAAAAAATCAGATCAACTCTTGCAGAATGTATACATGCTATGCTAATGTGGAAATGGCATTTCCATGTACAAGGAGATTCTAAAACTCAGAAGAAGAAAACAAGGCAGATTAAAGGGGAATCGAGAACCAGGAGCACAGGGAGCTCAGGTAATACCTGCTTAGCTCACATAAGGACCTGAGGTTTCTTTCTAGTACAGCCAAGTACAGAAATAAATAAGATACAATTTTTAAAAACTTTTTTTGGGTTGGGCTAAGTTAGTCATCCTTCAACCTTTTCACAGGTCAAAACAAAGTAAGTAAAACAGTTTAAAGAGAAAAACTAAGAGTACACTACCAAGACCACTTTTATTTACCCGCCTGGTTCTACAAAAGCCATCTTAAAAACTATACCATCCCAGCCAGGCGGTGGTGGCGCACAGCTTTAATCTCAACACTGGGGAGGCAGAGGCAGGAGGATCCCTATGAGTTCGAGGCCAGCCTAGGCTACAGAGTAAGTTCCAGGAAAGGCTCCAATGCTACACAGAGAAATCCTGTCTCAAAAACAAACAAACAAACAAACAAACAAACAACAAAAAAAAACTATACCATCCCAAAAAACTAAGTTCTTAGTCTGAAAGATGACAGACCAGATATTTTCAAATTAGACTTGCAGCTGTAATGAGTTAACATAAGCTAATCACATATGGATTCTCCGAATAGGACTGAAAGTCAATGTACAGAAGCAATGCATGCTTACAGGTACAGCATTCTACTTACACTCCCGCCGTGCTGCTCCAGCTTTTGCAAGGCACTGGTGATGGGTTCTTTGAATTTTTTGTCCATTAGCCTCTTGGAAAGCTTTTGAAGATTGGAGGAGAGGGAATTCCAAAATAAATAAATAAAGTTGCCATAAGCACAAGTAACTTTCAAAGATTTCTTAATTAAGAACACAAAGTTTGTTTCAGTAATGTTTCACTAAAATTTACTTTATAGAGATATAACATTTGGTTAAAAGTTGAATTTATGTGCTGTGGGATGTTCTGTATGGCAAATGTGTTGCTGATTGGTCAGTAAATAAATCACTGATTGGCCATTGGCTAGGCAGGAAGTGTAGGCGGGACAAGGAGGAGAATAAAGCTGGGAAGTGGAAGGCTGAGAGAGAGAGACACTGCCAGCCGCCATGATGACAAGCCGCATGTGAAGATGCCGGTAAGCCACGAGCCATGTGGCAAAGTATAGATTAATAGAAATGGATTAATTTAAGCTGTAAGAACAGTTAGCAAGAAGCCTGCCACGGCCATACAGTTTGTAAGCAATATAAGTCTCTGTGTTTACTTGGTCAGGTCTGAGTGGCTGTGGGACTGGCAGGTGACAGAGATTTGCCCTGACTGTGGGCCAGGCAGGAAAACTCAAGCTACATTTATGTCCTTTCAAGCACTACCTATTCTACAATATCTGCTATGATAACACATTTTCTGGGGCTGGGGAAATGACTGACTTCAATTCCCAAGACTCACAGAAATAGTTGGGCATGGTGCCTTATGTTTATAATTCCAGCACTGAGGAAGCAAAAACAAAAGGCTCCTTGGGATTCACTGCCTGGACAATGCAACCTAACTGGTGAGCTCCAGGTAAATGGAAGACTCATTTTTCAGGAGGTGGACAATATTTCTGAGGACAACACTTGAGATGGTTCTCTACATTCCACATGTATGCATACATGCACACACAACCACACATGTACTCACACAGAAATAAAGTTTTCAAAAGCATGGCATACTTTTCCATTTTGTCACATGTAAGACCATGCAGAGAACTATGACAGAAAGCCATACCTCCAAAGCACATGTTACCTAATAATAAGAGGGAACTAAGTAATAATGACTGATGGAGGAATCAGATGAGAAACCACAAAACTACTTATCTCTGGTTACATCCTAAACAGACTCTAGCTAAAAACACAAGAAGTTTGTTTAAACGGGAGAGCATATGTGCAGGCAGACAGATGTGCAAGGCACTAGCAGAGAAGCAGTGCTTTGAAGGTAGTCGGGAACAAAGGTACCAGTATTCCCATATAATACATGCATTTCTGTGGACAACAACCTAGATATTTCAGCTCCAACTAGCCATGCTCTCAGGTAAACATTCTGGAAACACAGTCAACATAGGTTTAATAGAATGATACTGAGCACTTTTTATTATAAACCTCAAGTCAGCTTTGTAAGCTTAATCCATTAGGAAATATTGGAGAAGCAATGTCTACTACTAAACTATTCTGTGACCCACTTAGTCTAATCTTGTTGCTCAGGATAAATAGTAACACTGACTGTCAAAGTGACCAGATAGAGAAACGCCTGAGTAAATAAAGCAAGCCTTTGGTTTGTCTTCTAGGGGAGGGTTTTCCAGAGAGTAAGTTCATGAGGCTCTGCCCAAGGAGTGGACTTATCCTTGTTGGATTCTTCATGTGGTGGTGTTATTGAGAGGAAGCAGGAAGTGGGAGGTGGGGGTTAGTGGAGAAAGGTTACTGAGACCCTGAGCCCTTCCTATGTGCCCATCCATATCTCATGTCCACTATGAAGTCACCTGTTCCGCACTCCCATCCTTCCCGCCATGAAGGACTGACACCTGGAAAACTTTGAGACCAGACAAATCTTTCCTACGGTTCGGTTGTTTCTGCCAGGTATGTTACTACAAGGACAAGAAAATGCCTTTTGATGGATTTGAGCTAGGCTAGTGGTTGATTGAAGACTGGGGTTATGAGGACATATGCGCAGCTACTCTACTCTCTGCGGTACTCACACTTGTAAGCAGATGTTTCAGATGGCCATTCAGAGATGGGCCAACGACCACACTTAGCTGTACGAGTGCATCCAGTCCTCTTTCAAACACTTCATCATCAGAATGGACCTGTGGGGCCAGTGAAGAGGAAAATTAAAGCCAACACAACCCTCTGAAAGAGACTCTGGTTCTCTCATTCGGAACTTTTCCATGGCCCTTTGTGAGTAATTCTACTTTTTACTTTCAGAACAGACTTTCTAGTAGAATTAGTACACTTACATCTGAATGGGACTTGTTCGTTGGTCTGAGGGTGTGGGGAGAGGTAAAGGGACAGAATGGGGAAAAAAGGAAGGGAAGATAGGTTAGGGAAAAGAGCAAGCAGGAGGGGGACAAGTGGGATTAAGCATCTAATCCTAGAAACTGCTCAACACAGAATTTGGGGAGTAAGCTTTAATGCACCGTATCTAGAGGTAAGCAATTTCCACCAGAGAAGGGCAGTTACTAAGATTTAAGATTCATCTAGCACACAGAGCCCAAACAGAGTAACCTGAGGTTTTCTCCTCTAACTACCCAAAAGGTTTCCTTTTATTCCCAGGACCCTGAGACATCCTCTAAAGTGGTCCAATGCACAACTGTAAAACTCTGAGTAACTGTGGTTTGACATTGCACATACCTGACAAACCCAGAGCTAAAACACTAATCTGCATGTACTATGGGGAGGCAAGGAGCAGACAGTGTTCTCCTGGATCAGAGTTTTCATCCATATCATCTAAGTGGGAATAATGAAGTCTAGGGAAGTCAATGACTTACCAGAGCTGCCTTCAGCACAGGGATGAGTCTAGGTAGCAAAGGTACAGCTTTTTCAGGAGCGCCCTGGACCAGAAGTAATTCCCTAAAGCCCTCCTTGGACACAAAGGTATAAGGATGCTTTGTCTCCCTCAGACCCTGCCAAAGACAATACAGACACAGAAACATGATTCATTCGCTATTCTCTACCTTTTTATTATGTTAATAACCACAAAACTCAATGCTCCTAACAGAAGTGAAACTAGAAGTTTGCTAATGTCATTCTAATCACAATGAGCAAAATTTCAGCAATTATTTTTTATTATACCAAGAAATCATGTAACAAAAGATACAGGATGCAAAAGTCTCTACCCTCACATGGAATGAAAAAAGAACGACAGCAAGAAAAGGAAAATCAACAGAGTAACAAAAAGGGAAGAAAAAACTAATGGGATAAAAAAGAAAAAGTTAAAAGAAAAATAAGGACAGATAAGTGGGAGAGAGGTGGAGGGAAAGGAAAACCTGATGAGAGAAGATAAAGAAGCCATCCAACACTGAGATCACTGCTTCCTAGGGGACACTGAAGGACAGCAAGGTGCCCACTGTGTGTTCTGCACTAGACCCTCAATGTACTCAGTGAGTTCCTCCAATGGATCTCCTCCTTCACATTTAAATACACTAACATATTTAGAAAGGCAGTCCTGTGTTGGCTGGGACAGTGTTAGAACCAAAATCTGCTGCTCACAGCGGGACATAACCTGAAAACACAATCTGTGTACAGCACTGTTCATGGTGCCCTTCCTCCCAAGTGCCTTAGAAAAGAGTGGTCTGTACAGAGATCCACGGCCAGGCACCAGGCTGAGTTCCGGGAATCCAATTGATGAGAGAGAGGAGAGATACTGCAGATGAGGGACGTCGAGATCATGATGGGAGGATGTGCAGAGATGACGGAGCGCACTAGTAGAAACCCATGAACTGTGGACTGGTGGCTGTGGAGCCCCCATGGGACTGGACTAGGCCCTCTGGACATGGAAGATGGTTGTTTGGCTCAAACTGTTTGGGGGGCACCCAGGCAGGGGGATCGGGATCTGTCCCTGGTCTATGGGCAGGCTTCTGGTTAATCCGGTGCCTGTGGTGTGACACTTTGCACAGCCTTGGTGCAATGGGAAGGAGCTTGGACCTGCCTAGGCTCAGTGAGCTGGGCTCTGCTGATTCCCCATGGGAGACCTTGATTTGGGGGATGTGGGGATGCAGGGTGGCTTGGGAAAGAGGGCTGGGAAGTGGGAGGAGGGAGGGGGGAGGTCTGTGGATAGCACGAGGAGTGAGTAGAAATTTTCTTAATAAAGAAAAAAAAAGAACATAAAAAAAGAAATTGCTTTTGGAAAAAAAATTATAATAGTAATAGTCATGCTGTAAGGTGCGTTCTGGTCTTCAAAATAGTATTTGAGACAAACTACTTATTCACTAAATACTTGTATGCCCTAAAAACTAAAAAAAAAAAAAAAAAAAAAAAAAAAAAAAAGAGTAGTCTGTACTCATAACTTAGCAGCCATTACTAGAGGACAAAGAATGACATCTGACGTTTGAATAAGATCCAACAAAGTGAAGAGAAAGGCAAGAGCAATGCCCTGGATCTCTCCGTGAAGCAGGTTTAAACAAGCAGCAAAGCCATGTCACAAAGGCCAACTTCCAATAGTCTGTCAATCGGACCTGAGTATCTGCTTCCAAATAGTGGTCAAATGGCCCCTTCCCAGTGTCCTACCATGCTTTCGACAACAAAAGCACCAACACGCAAATCATTCTCTAAGAGGTTCAGTGCCTGTCCTACAGTACCTGGGTCTTACTCATTTTTGAGATGGAAAATCGAAAGTCAAAGCTGAAATGGATCTCAAAAGTGGTCTGTCTGTCCTCCTTCCCCATTACTAAGTGAGTAGGAGAGAAAGGAAACTGCTGCCTAGTACGGAAACTCATTTAACGGGGTTGGACCACAGGTTTATACATACACAGGACTGATCTTGGCCACTGAGATAGCGTGGCAGGTAAAGGCAATTCCACCTAAGCCTGATACATGTGATATCCCATATGGTGTAAGGAGAGAAGTGTCCTCTGACTCCTAAACCCACTCCACGGTACAACCATACTTACACACTCACATAACAAAAAATCACCAAATGTTTTAGAAGGACTGGTATTAATGAGGTGTAAAGGCAGAAGCCCTTTACTGACTTCACAAATTAAAGTACTTTGTACACTCTAATCATTTGGACTATGTAATGTATCGCTAGTTTTGATTAGTTTAAAGCATGGTTTGCTATTTTTTATAAAAGATTTATGTCTAAAAAAAAAAAACTAAGTATGATATACCATCCATTTCATTTAGCTATAAATCCCTATTAGAATTTCATTTTTATAAGACTAGTCAAGCTATTTATTTTATATAAATATGTGTGTATGTGTGCACATGTACACATGTATGCATATAAAATGTCTTGTATATGTGCACACACACACATATATAACAATCACAATTACTTGCTTAGAATACAATATTTTAGTGTCTCTTGCTTGATATTTATTTTTAAAAGGATAGAATGAGATGTATTTATAAGGTACAAAATAACAATGAAATTTTAAAAATATTTTTTCTATTGGCACTCAGGAGAGCTAGAATGTTTTACCTCAGCTAAAGTAATTAGAAGCGGGTCAAATGGAAGAATTTCAGGCGGGCATTCCCACTGTAATCTGTGTTTTACTGAGCCATGTACCAATCTAAAATACAAAAGTCAGAAAAAGTAATAGGAACCCCATAAGCAAATGCAGGGAGCTTATCACACAATACTCTTGCAGGAACAGAGTCGCAGTAGAATTATTTTGTGATATACAGCAGTATTACTGTACTCATAGGACATGGACAATGTAAAGCAGGTAAACAATTCTTCATATTCCCACATTACCCACAAAACTGTTTAGTAAGCTTGTATTGTAAAACTTTGAATTTATATTTTTATTTAAGCATGTCACTCTCTCAGAATCTTGATATACATGTTGCACCGATCTTTCTCAGACACAATTATAACAAAATAGGTAACCTACAGAAAATGAAAACATGTAGTAATAAGAAAAGGTAAGGTTTACAGAGAACATTGGCCTAACACTGGTAACACTAATAATCTGAAGGCAAACCTGTTTTATTCCTTGTTAAAGAGAAAAAACTATGGCTAGGAAGATGAAATGGCCTGTTGGAGGTTACAAGCAGTCCTGAATTAAGGCCTCTCACTGTCCCCCAGAGCCATTCCTGAACCATAACTGATGAGTTTACAATTCAGTGCGCTACGGTCCTGACTGTGAATAACAGGTCACTCCCAAACATCTTCTTGGTTTCACCTGTCTCTACAGCCTAACTTCTTCACTGCTACAGTCACAACTGCAAGTGGTCTCACCAAGGTATCAGTTTTTACATTTCCAGAAAATCTGATTTACTCTGGGGAAAAGAACTCAGAAATTTAAAATCAGATAAAGCTTCAGTCTCAGTGTGTGTGAGACAGCGTCTCATGTAGAACAGACTGGCCTCAAACCACTATGTAGCCATGGTGACGTTCCTCATGCTTCCCCATCCCAGTGCTGGGATTACAGGTATCGAGGACCATGCCAAGTTTATGGAGTGTTGGGAGATAGAACTCAAGGCTTTATACATGGTAGAAAGCACTGTATCAACTGAACTATACCCCTAATTACTCAAATTAGAATCTAAGGATAAAATAGCAATACTAAATTCAGGAATGCTTTGTTGGCTTATTTTTCACTTCAAATTTGAAGATACCATTTTTAAAAAAATGCATTTTTGAAATTCCAGAACCAAACATAAAAACTGATGTTGTAGTTATCCCTTCTATGACATTAAAAATAAAATTCTACCCCATGAAGAACATGAAAAAAGGCATCAAGAATTTTTCCAAAAAGAAGCAATAATAGCCATATATACTTATTATGAAATAATATTCCACTGTCAGTATTTACATAACCAACAACGTAGGGCTTTTTTATTTGCAACTTGCAAGAGCCTGTGCATGCTTAAATTAGTTGTAACCAAAGAGGCACACTCAGTTCAATTTAATTTCTGAAATTGTTTGGTGTTTTACTATAGATCTTAGTAATTACATATTGGAGTGGAGGTGATTTTTGCCAACAACGTCCAGGGATTGATACCAATTCAACAGTCAAGGTAATAAGTCACCTTGATTTAAATCTCACTAGCAAATAAATCTTCAACTAATATAAACTGAATCACATATTGACTTCACTCAACTGTTTTGAACCACACAGTCAGCTACGCACTGCATCGATTTTACCTGCAAGGAATGCCTCCTTTAGAGTAGATCGCCGCAAATGCAGAAGGGGCTCGTGACTGTCCACCGAACTGAAATTCAACAACAACAACATCACCACTACCTCCAGTTCCTGATACCTTCCATTTTAGTCCTGCTGAGACCAGAGGTTAAAACAAAACAAAACAAAATACCCCACTGTGTTACTTTGTGCACATCCCTGGTTCAGCCACATGACTGGAAAACACACACACACACACACACACACACACACACACACAAAACCAAGCTGAGAAGTTATTTTTATCAATCTCTAGTTTGGCTCAAAGCATTGCAGGAGGCTGGAACTGTGCAGAGCAAACTATCTTTCCACTTTCTCAGCCAGTCTGAATCTTCAAAATGAGGGCTAAATAAAGAATTAGGGAATTGAGGATAGGGGAAGTAGAGATTTGCTACCCATCACTGTATGTCCCACATGTCCATCAGCCAAGCATAGATATGTAGAGACTAGGGAATCTATTTAACTTCTTCTGTGCAACAAGGGATTAGGCTTGGTAGAGTCAAAGATCAGGACCCAGTCTTACAAACATATAACTGAATGCATCTTCCAGATTACAGAAGTGGTGCTAAGGACAGAGAGTACATTTATTTGTAGCCAGCATGATATGTCCTGCATGCCCTTCGGCCAAGTATAGATATGCAGAGGTCAGAGAATTTGTGTAACTTCTCCAAATTGGCTTTATACTTCTATTAAACAAAGGATCATATTATGATTTCTGGTGGACTGAATTTGTAGAACATAAAGGAATAGTTGGAGTTTTATGTGACTACAGTAGCACATGAATAATTAATGCATAGCAATTGAATAGTTCACTGACATTAGGAAGCAGGATAGAAAATTAGAAAGCTGACATACAATTAAGAATGTAACAAAATTAACATAACTAGCTCAAAACTAGCAAAAAGGAAATCCATGAGAGCATTCAGAATAGTTAAGCTGTAATCAGCTAAATGCCTATTTCTTGAATAGTTAAACTGTAATCAGATAAAGGCCTATTTCTTGTGAAAATGTACTGCCTGAGGAATCTCTACTCACAGGGTTAATTGTTTTAGGGTTGAGTTTATCACTTGGCCGAGGATGAACCCTTCTTGCAGCCTCTGGAGAACTGGTTAATGAGGAGGATTTGCTCCGCTGACCTGTCATCCTGTGTTTTACTTGTGCACTTGAGGATGTCCTTTGATCATAATTACCTAGGGAGAAAAAAAAATCAGATCGGTACAAAAGACAAATAAGCAACAGAAACTCTCCCTAACACAGAACACAGACTGTATCATTAACAAACCTGGCCTCTCCCTTTGAAAAAGCAAAGTTCTGTACCTGTTGCTCTGTTTCTCAACTGCACACCTCCAGGGTACTCCGATTTCTGCATGGCTTCCCTTTCACTCTTGCAGTTAATGGAATGATTTCAGAATCTGTTGATGTGCCATAAACACAAGACCAAAATGAATTTACAGATGTGGGTATGGAGGCCCAAGCTTGCCATCTTTTTTCAATAGCTTTCAACCTTATTATTGAGGCAGGATCTTTCACCACGTCCAGAGCTCCTCTTATTAGCTAATGTGGCTCTAGTGAGCATCATGCAAGAGATTCCCTGTCTGTGTCTCCTAAGTGCGGAGATGAAAGACAGGCCACCACAACCACAAGGATTCTGGGCGGTCAGATTCTTTACCAGCTGAGCTATCTCCTCTGCCCTATTTTCTAATTTAAATGAGTTTAAAAGCCAACAAATCTCTTCATTTGAAAAGCTTTTGAAGTCTAGAAAATAGAGCTTCCAAGGTTTTTAAGGATTCCATGTAGTTTGTGTCATGTGTGTATTCACATATGCCTGTTAATGTGTGAAAGTAGGTGAGGCCAGAGGTTGGCATTAGGTATCTCTCCACCATTTTGTGAACCAGGCTTTCTCACTGAACCTGGAGCTTATAGATTCTACTAGGCTGATCTGCAAGCTCCTAGGATCTTTTAAAAATAATAGTTGCTTGATTTTTAGACAGGGTCTCATTATATAGTTCTGGGTGGCCTGTAGCTTGCTTTGTAGACCAGGTAGGACTTGAACTTAGAGATCTGCCTGCCTATGTTTCTGGAGTGCTGGGAGTGTTTAAAGGCATGTGAGAACATGACTGGCAAAAATAATTATTTTTAAGGTATTTTTGTTTTTATTTACTTCTTATTCTCTCACACAATACATCCCAACTGGCCACCCCTCTCTCTACTCCTCTCAGTTCCGACTCACCACCACCACCACCACCACCACCACTACCACCACCACCTCCACTCCTCTCCAGATCTACTGCTGCTCTGTCTCCCTTTAGAAAAGAACAGGCCTCCCAGGGATATCAACGGAACATGGCATAACAAGATACAGTAAGAATAGGTACAATCTCTCATATGAGGACTGGACAAAGCAACCCAGTAAGAGGAAAAGGGTCCCAAGAGCAGGCAAAAGAGTCAGAAACACCACCATTCCCACTCTTTGAAGTCCCACAAACACCTCAAGCTAAACAACCACAACTAATATGCAGGGGACCTACATGGAGTAAAACCATTCAAGCTCCGTAACTGCTGCTTTAGTCTCTGTGAGCCCTTATGAGCTCACTTGGTTGATTCTGTGGGCCATGTTCTCCTGATGTCCTCAATCTCTCTGGCTCCTTACAATGCTTCCCCCAACTTCTTTGGCAGGGATCCTAGAGCTCCGCCAAATGTTTAGTTGTGGGTCTCTGCATCTGCTCCCATCAGCTGCTGGAGGAAGCCTTTCTGATGATAATGGGGCTAGGCAGGGATGGCTGAGTGGTTGAGAGCATGGGCTGCTCTTTCAGAGGTCCTGAGTTTAATTTCTAGCAACCATATGGTGATTCACAACCACCTATAAAGGAACTTGATCCCCTCCTCTGGCATTCAGGAGCTTATGTATATGACAGAAGAGTTTATGTATAAGACAGAGCTTACATAAAATACATAAATAAATATTTAAACAAAAAATTAATTGTTAATGGTATCACTCTTTATTTTAAAAGATAGAGTAAATATGTTTGGTTAAAAAATATATATCCACTGACAAGCACGGACGCACGTAGCTCGTGAAAGAAAAAAACCTTTCCCTCGCCTTTAGACTACTTTTTTCTTTAAATGACTTTAGGTGGGTGGTGTAAAGGGGTAGGGACAAGAAGAAATGAAGAGGTGAAAAACTTTGTTATAAATACTGTCCAAGTAACCCCTCGTTTCTTTCTTAGAATTCTAAGTAAACATCGGAATACAGAAGTCCACTAAATGTGGAACGCCTAAATTATGTCACAATGTCAGAAGGAAAAACAACAAACATAATACAAATCCCCTGTCACTGAGCCTCTGCCTAAAAGGGACTGGTGGCACCTGTATATGCTAGGAAACCACTGCATCTTTGTTTTACAAATACCAAATTTCAGTACCCACCTTCCCCAGTTTAAGACCACTGGACTAATCTAATTGTCCGACAATTTTCTTCTACTCTCTAATTAGAAACCTAGAGAGCCCCAAAAAGTGCAAAAGGCGCTCAGCTAAAGCAGCTGCGTTCCGTCTGCAAAGGTCCTTCAAACCCCAAACGGACAACCCTATTTCCTTTGTTATCACGAAGTAAAAATCTGCTTCCCATCACCAAACCCACCCACTTCGAAGCACCTAAGTTCAATTCAGCTCCAGGGTGTTGCTAAAGTTGAAAATGAGGAAGCGTGTAGACACCGCTAGAGGAAAAAAAAAAAAAGCTTTGAAAATTGGGAGACAGGGTGAGCGGACTCCAGTTGGAATACTCTGAAGTTCCCAGAGCTGCTCTGGTGTCCCTAGCAACAAGCTCGGGCGGCTCTAGCTAAGGGACGCCAACCTGGAAGGGCCCCCACGCCGAGACCCCGCCCTGTCGCCCGCGCCTACCGCCTGCCACGCCGCTCGCGCCGCCCCCCGGTGGGGCTGCAGTCCGGCCCTCCGAGCCCAAGCCAGCGGCCCCCGCAGCGGGGAGCCGTGATCCAGGAAACCGGCTTCAAGTAGCATACACATCCGGCGCCGCGCGGTGACGTCACACGCGCGACGCCCGTTCTAAACCAATCATAGGGAGGCCACAGAGGCGTTTGGGAGGTTGCCGGGCAACGACTTGGCATTCTAAGGGTTACTGTCCAGCAAGAGCTCAGGTAACCGTCTCAGGTGACAAAGGAGCCCCTGGGAGACCTTAAAGGAAGGTTAAGTTTTAGTTTCCAGAGAAGATACGCTGATTCTCTCTAGACGATGATTCTCTCCGGTTCTCCAGTCCGGCTTCTCTCCATGTACATGCTTAGGTACTGACTACCATGAGGTTTTAGCTTCCTGTCATACTAATTCTTTTCCTGTCATACAGTACGACTCCATTTGCTGTTTCATTCAACTGCAGAATGCTTCCCTAAATGTGTAGCTATAAACATATTCTTTTGTCTTTTGGATTACATTCATGAAATTGGTGCTGGAGGAGAATGTGTCCCTTTGCAATTCCATATGGCTATAGAACTACATCCTTATCGAGAGAGAGACGAGAGAGAGACAGAGATAGAGACAGAGACAGAGACAGAGAAACACTGGGCTGGCTGTGGGCTTTTGAAAAAGCCCAATGGCACACTTTCTCCAACAAGGCCACACCTATTAATCCTTCTAAACCTATCAAAGAGTTTTACTCCCAGGTGACAGAGCATTTAAATATATGAATGGGGCCATTCCTATTTAAAACACCACATATACCCAGGGAGCCTATAGGGCCGGATATATTCCCATGTGAAAGTCACATCTCCTTTTTGCCATGATATAAATATCTGTTTTTACCCTCCTGGTGATGATATTAGCAGGTGAGATCCTGGGGAGATGATTAGTTCATAGTGTGTGTGTGTGTGTGGGGGGGGTTACCACCAATAGGATTTGTGCACATAAAACAGGTGAAAGACTGCTCAGCTTTTCCCCCATGGAAGGATGCTGTGAAAGAGCACCATCTATGAACCAAAAACCAACACAGAATATATTGGCTTGTGCCTTAATTTTAGACTTCTTAGCTTGATAATGAGAAAAAAATGATGGAAAATATATTTTCCATTTATAAACTACCCAGTTTATGGCATCTAATTAATAGCAGGTTGAACAGGCTGAGATATGTATATGGCCATTCCAGGCCTAAAAATAAAAACCCCAAAGATACTTACGCTAGATTACTGCAACATGTGGCATTCCTATGCCTTCAAAAATAAGAACTATTAAAATGACCTTCTTGTAGTATGTGGAAACATTATATGACATAAAGAATGGCTAGTGGAAGTATGCCACGTTAAATACAGGATGATATTTTACATATTATTTTGAATCACTTGTGATTTCTCTGATTGGTTGTGTTAATTATAAGTTAATTGCCAGCCATTTTTAAAGAAAACCTTACAAAAAACAAGAAAACAAAAAACCTCTTCTCTCTTGTATAAATTACAGACAAAACAATCATCTCTGCTAACTATTCCCAGGCTCTATCTTTGGGAAATGTGATACAAAATGATTGCCACTCTTCCTTGTCCAAAGCAGTTAGATACCATAATCATAAATAATTAAAAGTAAATTTGTACATATAAACAATTTAGCTATGATAGAGACCTCTCAGGTGGTAGTAAAGGAAGTGAACAGAGACAACCAAATAAAGCCACAGTGTATTTGAAAAGGCCGTAAGGAAACTTGATCATTGGTAAGCTAATAAAAGCACACATAGTTTGAAAGCAGGTACGGATGAGTCAAGCCATTCCCAGAAGTCATAGGTTATTAAACAAAATTACAGCGCCATAAGATTTATCTCACTAAGTGTTGTTGGAAAAGGAGGACTTTGAGACTCCCAAACAATGCAGGTGATTGTCACTCTTGTTCACCCAGTACTGGTTGGTATTGCCTTATTGCTGAAGATAGCATATGTCTTGGTCACAGCACTTAGTGAAACCAAGCCAAAACTTGGCTAGAGGCTTCCTTCCTGCTGGCTATCTTTAATGATGCCAGAATGTGTTGTTATGTGGCCTATTTGGAGTGGGGGTGGGCATTATGCTCAGCAACCTTATTTGGCTGTAGATCTTCTGTGCAACACTGCCAACCAGCTGTACAAAATTGACCTGCTGGTGCTTAAATGAGGGAAAGGGTCTTTCGGAGTGAAGGAGGTTTCCTAGCCTTATGTGGGCTTTAACTCAGGTGTTAGGGGGCTGTTATATTATGATCTCTCAAAGAATTTGTGAGATGAGCTATACTATTTTGTGAATTTGAAGAATGAATTTTATAGACCATGTAAGAGTGCGTTGTAGAAGGAAGTTTTTCTTTAGGATTGTTGTTGGGAACTTAGACACAGAGAGCAGGTGTGAATCCTCAAAAATGGTATGCCGTGAAGTTGATAGTCTAGAGGCTCTTTATAAGACCTATGGTAGGTATGGTGATGAGGCATGGGGAGATAAGCTGGTCAGTGTGGGTGGCCTACCCGTGAGGTGTATAGGTGCTTCTCATTCTTAGTCACATCTCCATGCATAACTTTCAGGCAGTGGAGCTTCTTAAGGTTGGAAAAAAAGGGGAAAATAGATATCAAGACATGAAAGCAGCTTCCAGAATCCAGTTCTGATATTTCTGCCCAATATAACTAAGGTCATTTCAGGTTCTGGATAATCCCTAAACTGTTCAACTAGTTTCTATCTCCTGTTTTCCTTAGTGTAATAGTGGCAAATCTGTTATAGGGGCAACTAAACACTTTATATTTGGATTTGATGTCTGCTGTACAAGAGAAAATTAGTATCTGGTACTATAAACCTTCTCAAAATCCTATGGCTGGGCAGGTCAGAGAACCTAGGGGAGGATGGTGTTGTTGCTTTACTAAATGGGCATGGTGTGCCTCTCAAGATGCATTATAAATAACTATTTATGTCTAAAGAGTAATGTTGCTGTCATTTTGGCTTAAAGAAGTGTCTTTTCATTGTGGTCAGTTGTTGTCAAGGTATGCAGAATAAATGACTGTTGAATGCCCACCCATAGACATGACAGGGTTCAGGGAACACCATGGTAAGGAGAGCAGAAATAATTTAAGAGCAACAAGAAAAAAAAGGGGGGATCTGTGCACTCAGCTGTTTTAAGTTCCTGACATAAAGGACTGTAACTTTAAATTGTGAGTCAAATAAACCCCTTTCCTGTATGTTGCTTTTGTTGGGGGATTTTTATCACAGCAACAGGAAAGGGAACTGAAACTCATCAAATTTCAAGCATACAGTCCAGTGTTATTAACCAGAGTTGTCATAATTTACCTCTCAGGGTGTAAAATGCATGCTGCACAAGTATGAAAGTCCAGTGTCCAGATGGTCAGAACCAAAGAAAAGCTAGATATTGTAGCACCCTTCTGCATTCTCAGTGTTTCTATGGCAATATGGTAAAGAGATACTGGAAAATCCCCAATGGAGAACCCCCAGATATATACAGTGATAAACAAGAGACGCTGTCTCAAACAAAGTGAAAGTTGAGGCCCAGAACTCAAGGCTACTGTCTGACCTCTTTGTAGGCACCATGACAGAATCTTGTCATACATATGAATATGCAAACATGTACAAGTATAAAAATAAAACTGATTTAAGGTCATAGGAATCCATATAAACGAGAATAGACCTTCCAGTGGGAAGTCTATGCTCCATAAATATATCTTCTTATTCAAGCAAACCCCACAGAAAGCACAGAAGATTTTTTGTTAACCCATATTAAAACATACTGCATATTTAAAGCAAAAAATCTTAATATACAATGAACAGGTATGTGATTAACTAATTAATAGCTTTCACGGGAAGCAAAATAAACTCATTGCTCACTTAACCAGGCAATTGGATCTCAAAGCTGCTTGAGCAGAAGGCAGTTTATGCTGTTCATGAAGCAAATTGAATGGTTTTATCCCAGAACTATGTTGTGTTGGCTTTGCTTATCAGTGTAACAAATACCAATACTTAAGAGGTAATTGAATGCACATTTATCCTATTCTGCAGTTCTAGAGATAAAACCTGAGTCTGATAAAGCTACAATAAAAGTGACTGTAAGGCTATGCTTCTTTCTAGAAGCTCCACAAGGTTTATTCCGATAATGAAAATTTTGTTTGGCTTGATTGACACCATGAGGCTCCTCTCCTCTTACTAGCTTTAAGCTGAGGTCCTTTGCCAAATTATAGAAACTATTTTACTCTTACATTGCTTCTAATGACTCATGTGTTGTATAAGTTTCAAGCATTAGTCTAGTTTTTTTCCTATTTAAAAAAGTACCTGAAGTTTCATTACTGATAAAGGAAAGAGACTTATTTTGCTCACAGTCTGAAAGGTCACCCTGTAAAGGGCAACTGTAGCTGTGTCATAGTTTGAGGAGCTACATCATGGCAGCACTGTACACAAAAGGAAGAAATCACACAAACTTGTGCCTCCATCATGGTAGCTAGCCTTATACTCTCCAGAGAGGAGTATATAAAGCTCTCCATTCTGGAACCTAATCAAATAAGGGAGGAAATATTAAAATAAGAGCTAGAAAATGGAATAACTACAGTACTTAAAGCTGTCAAACTCAAATGCAGTAATCAGATGTTCAGATAGGATGCCAGGAAGGGAATGAGGAATTCAAAAATTGTCTTCCACTAAGCCCCTCCCCTTCTCAGAATTAGCATAATAGGGATCATTCTTCTTACATTGGAAGTTAGTGGGATTTTTTCATATCCAACCGTATCCAACTCTTCTATAATCTATTATTTATTATATAAATATATGCTGTATATTTATTATGTAAATGTATTCTATAATTATAAGTATAATATAATTATGTATACTAATAATTAGAATTAGTATATTTGTCCAATTTCAAAATCCTTAACCCTAAATGCATTTTCCAGTTCCTTTTTGTGGACTTAAGAATGATAGAACTGTAGGTCAAAGTGCTTGAGGCTAAGCCCGACAACCTGCATTCAATCCCCAAGACACACATAATGGACAGGGAGAAACAATTCCCACAAAGTTGTCTTCTGACTTTTGCACTGTGGTGTCCACAAACACACACAAGAGGAAGAAAGAAAGAAAGAGATAGAAGTAAAGAAATAACCAAGTTTCCTATTAGTAGCATTCACTTCAGAGTTTCATCTTTGAATAATCAATGTGTGACCTAATAACATCATAGAATTGCTTAAATGGAATTTGTTGAGAATAAAAAAATCAGTTTGTTTTGTTTTTATATAATATAATTCTTTCTAGGTCAGGAACAAGCATAAGTGCTCTGAGCATACCAAGATGAATTGTACAATGTCCACAAAGATCCAACAACAAATTAATATGTCACAAATAACTACAAATCAATGAGATACACACTCCAATGGAAGCATACCAAAAAATGTTATGAATAGTACAGCTGATGGAGTATCATTCTGCTTCTTGGTCATGTGAAAGGCTGTAATGCATTGACTTTCAAACCTGGACATGATGGTAAGTAGTTTTTTCAGGATAAGAATCTGAACCTAGACTTTAACAGCTGAGCCATCAGAGGAGGCGGGGTGGGGTGGGGGGGTGGGGAGTAGGCAGGAAGCAGAGGAGAGGAGGGAGGGGATGTCCTGTGGTCAGGATGTAAAATAATTGAAAAAAAAAGAGTTAATAAAAGAAGAAGAATCTGAAGAATTTAACTGCAGGATAGAAGATGGCTATCTAACCTTGAGCCTCTAAAACACCACCAAAATTGTGGAACATTAATGCATCACTCCCTGAGAAGAAGGAAAAGCAGGGGAAGGGACAGCAGTAGCAACACAGATTCATATGACAAAATGGATGATTGACCTATCAGAACTCAAGAATGAATCCTCAAGCATTGTGAGGGTTAATCTTCATCTTCAGCTTGATAGGATTTAGAATCACCATGGAAACACACTTTTGTGTGCATATATGAGGGTATTCCTAGAAAGGTTTCCTGAATGTAAATCGAATCATCCACAAGCTGGGGTCATGAACTGAACAAAAAGGACAAAGTGAGTTTAGCGTCAACATGCACCAGTCTCTGCCTCCTGACTACAGATGAAATATAATCATCTGACTCCCACTCCTACTAACATGACTTCCATGAGCCAAAATAAACCCTTCCTTCCTTAGGTTACTCCTGTCAGGCATATGGTTATAAATAATTAATATAAATGATAAGAAGTATACATCTTCTGCCCATGAAAACACAAAGTGACCACTCTCCGGAAGACTGAGGGCCAATCATTTAAGGAGACTAAGGCAAAAACTGTCAACAAAGTTGGAGACACAGAACTTTGACTTCCTTTACTGAATGACATGTGGGAAAATTCCCTGGTACTCTGGAAAAAGTCTACAGGATTGTTCTCCTATAAAGGTTATGTGACACTAAGCACAATTGAGAATTTGTCTGCCATACAGCGGGCAGGGTAATCTGAGACCACTGGTCCTCATACTTGTCTTCAGCTCTGACAACAACAGTCAGGCCAGTTGTCCCTGAATGGGAGCATCAGCAACTCTTCACATGAAAACTAATCAAAATATCCAGGAGCTAGTGTTCCAGTGAAATTCAAAGCCATCATCTTATACTTTCAGTGATCCCAACTGTTTTTGCTCTTCTTGATTGCTGACAAACTCAAAAGCTTTGCTCCCTTTGCTTCTCACCGACTGGGGTCCTGGACTGTAAGTGGGGAATGGTAGCTCAGAGGAAGCTTGCATCCATCACTTCCTGCCTCTTGATTGTGAATGGGATGTGATGTGATTTGCTGTCTTAAGCTCCTCCCACCCCAGTATTCAACAATAGTGGACTGCACACTTTAAACACGAGTTAGAATAAGCCCTTTCTCCCTTAAGAGGCTTCGGTTAGGGTATTTTATCCAAGCAAGAGAAAAAACCAAGACAACCTCCATCTTCAAAAGACCTTGGTGGTATTTTCCAGAATATTTTGGGAAGAAATACTCTAAAATGGAGCTCCTAGTCTATTGGATTTAGGTATGGCAGACCCAGTTTATTGGGGGATTTATTAAGGCAACTCCACGTAGTTAAAAAGGAGGTTTATTTTGGGGTAACTTACAACAAGTAAAGAAATAGGCTACGGTATCCAGGAGAGGTGAAATGCAGTCCAGAGTGTTCTCTGGGGAACTCTGCTCGGTCTACCATCCAGTATCCAGGATCACCAGGAACCAAGACAGCCGGCATATTTCGGGTCTTAAGGGTTCCTTTCTTGGCCCTGCCTCTGGGGTAGGCCATAGGTGGGTGTGACAGTTACTGGAAGCCTCACAGGGGGTAGTACTTCCAGGTCAAAGCTGGAACAGCTACCCACTTCACCAGTTAACTAAGAAAAACAATAAATAACTTCAATTATTTATTATTGAATATTACACAGATATTATAAAAACTGGATGAGAAATGAATATTTTAATCTTCAATGAGAGTTTGACCTATTTTGAGAGAGAAAATAAAATTGTTGAACTTTGTAAGTGGTCTATTAGTAAGCTAAAGAAAATGAAACTATGGTCTACTGTGTATTTGTATGTGTGTATGTGTGCACACACACGTGTGTGGGGGTGTGGGGTGTGGGGGTGTGGGTGTGTCCTTGCTGTGTACAGGCATCCAGATATTTCAATATTTATAACCACCTATCTAACATTTATAATTTTTATAATGTTCTATCTAACATTCTCTATCTACCTATGCATCTATATAATAACCTGAATAAACATGGAGAAATATATGGGCTAAATCATCTTCACCAAAAGTGCATTATGACATGGATAAAGAAACAAATATTCAAGAGAAATCTTGATAATATTCCTAATTTGAGTAACTTTCTGTCATAAATGAATACACTAGAGTAAATTGTATATGAAGAAATACAATAAGTATTTGGAAATGTATCAATATAATTCAAATTGTTTTATAGATATTAATCATTTGTGTTAAAAATAATACTTATCTTGCACACTTAACTTTTACAGTTTGAAATTCTTCTCCAAGTAGTATAGATCCATTATCTTAAATCTGAGGAAAACATAGGCCAGAAAGTACTAACAACTAATTCAAAATTAACAATGGACCTGATGTGAAAGACCAAGAGAGCAACAGGGTATTATATATTTACTTCTAATTATTTCTAACAATTAGACATAAATTGGTATTACCAAACACAGAACCTTTTGCTACCAGCTACGTGAATAACCATCATAAAACCTAGTGGCATACAAAGTGCAATGTAAACTGTATGATCTAAACAGTAGCAAAAATACTGTTGGGCTTTAACTAAATATATAAAAATATAACAGTCTGACAAAAATAAAATAAAAAATAAACTAATGGCATAAAACAGTGAAGACTTGTTGGTGCCCACAATTCTGTGTCTCAAGATTTGGAGCGGGGAGGGGGGGGACTTAGTGGTGCTCGTCTTGCCCACAGGACATCAGACGAGTTTTTTCACTTGGTTGCATTAGGTTCAAATCTGTTTGCAGGGGTGCTATTCCATATGTCACATCACATACTGGATTTGGGGCTCCTCACAGCATGGTGCTCCCAGGATAGTAAATCTTCTGACATGGTGACTGACTTCCAAGAAAAATTTTTCACAAAGGATATCCATCAATGTCTTAAATCTCTTAACAAGCCTCTTGCTTTTTTTCTAATATTATAGTGGGCAAAGTGAGTCATAACCCAAGTTCAGAATCACAAATGCAGGATTATTAGAGCATCATTGTTTGATACAAGGCACGTGACTGTGAAACAATAAAATTTTATGGAACAGATGTTGTATATGGTGAGTGTGACTTTTAAGTGTCGCTATTAAGCAACCGGGTATACCTAAAGGAACAAATGTATCTATCCGTCCTGGGTATTTCAGTTCATGAAGAGAAAGACTATGATCTGTAGGTCAAATCTGGTCAGCTAATTGTTTGTCTATAGCCCACCAGCTATATGCAGATGCTTCCTAAGATAATGAGAAGATGCTGGGCTTTGGTGGCACATGCCTTTAATCTTAGAACTTGGCAGACAAAGGCAGGTGAATCTCTCAGTTTGAGGCCAGTTTAGTCTACAGAGTGAGTTCCAGGATAGCAAGAGCTACACAGAGATACCCTGTCCAGAAAAAAACAAAACAAACCAAACAAAAAGATAATGAAAAGAACAAATATGTGTGTAAAATTACAAATTCAAATTTCAGTGTCCATAAAATTCTTTAATATGTAGTAATGTTGAAATCACACACACACACACACACACACACACACACACACACACACACACAATACACCTTAAAATATTGAATAGTAAAATTAATATGGGAACCAATGTGGTCAAGTATGCATTTTGTGTGGCCCACTCTGTTAGAAGTAATGTTCGGTTGCCTAGGCTACAGTCCCCAATTATCCAATCAAATACTAATCTGCCTGTTTCAATGAAGGTGGTTTGTATAAAGAATAAAGAAGGGGTGTTAAGGACAGAGATAATAGATGTTTTTACCACTGTTAAAATTATTTTGCTTTCAGATTTTTTCTAAATAATTTGATTAGACTTCATTCAGTCAGTTTAAAGCACCGAAAAAATGGAAGTTTTTCCAAAGAAGAAATTTTGTCTCGGATCTACAGAAGCAAATCTTGCCTGAGTTTCCAACTGCTCCACCACTCCATTTCAGCCCTCTCA
Organism: Peromyscus eremicus; assembly: GCF_949786415.1. NCBI lineage: Eukaryota > Metazoa > Chordata > Mammalia > Rodentia > Cricetidae > Peromyscus > Peromyscus eremicus. The sequence continues at coordinate 42,249,912 of NC_081426.1, read as the reverse complement.
ATCCTCAACAATTACAACCAGTTCCATGAAATCTCTCCTTTCTCTGCCCCTTCCTTCTCCTTCTCCCATCCTCAGCACCTTCCTCCTCCACCCTGATTAACTGTTGAACCCTTGTATGGATATTTCAGTGCCAAGCATAGTAAAGATGTTCTAGAATAGAATTCTAAGGAATACAGTTTTGGACTAACTTTGGAATAGTTTAAACTGAGACTCTAATATAATTAAATTCACTAATATTTCTATTTTGTGTAATAAAACCTTAGTGGTCCATTAGTCTAATACAGCAATAGAGATTTACATAACATCAGAGCTGATTGATCCCAGGAAATCACAGTTAGCTCTCACTATCCACAGACAAATGTGAACACTGAATTGGTGATTGGGAAACAGGGGCTAATAGAGCAGATACATCCATTCCGACATAATGTATCTATATCTCATACAGATTACAATTTTAAATCCTAAATGCCATTCCCTTGTCAGATCCTATTCTTATCTTATAAATGAGCATCAGTGGCTTGCTTGTGGTTTCTGCACAGGAAGGGACCAGAGTTGGCATTCAAATTCTCGCCCACTGCCCTTGGAGATGTAATATTTTGTTCTATGCTGCGCTGCTCCCTCAGTTGCTATGGTCTGGCCATGTCTACATAACACAGGAAACAAAGTGGCAGACTGTCACCTTGTTTCAACTGGGCATGTCTATGTCAGACAACTCAGCATTTCTGCTGGTCTATGCAAACTGGTGGATGACTACAAAAGTGCTGTGAGTGTTCCTTTTGAAGTTAAAAAGACAATTTGGTGACTAGATGAATCGGCAAGCACGTTGCATGTGAATAATGAATATTGACTTCATTATAAAAGGCAAAGTTCTGAGAGCATGTATTTGATACCTGAAAACGCTGCAGTCGAGCTAATGAATTTAATGAAATCAGCTAGTTGTTCCTAACTGCTCTAGAGAAAGTGGGAAAATAAAGACTGAGCTGAATTTTTAATTTATCAACTCGAGTGCCACACAAATAACCTGAAATCACCTGTCTTCCTTAACAAAGAAATCCTTATTTTCTGTATCTGAATGGCTGAGATTTCTAAAAACCCAAACTGCAAATAGATGAATGCCAAACGAAATTAAAATTCTAATCTTTCATGGTATCTGCCATAAACATGATGGTATTGACTGAAAACAATAGTCCCAGCACTAGATAGGTTAATACAGAAAGAAGGATTGAGAGTTCAAGGCAAGCCTGGGATACATGGTGAGACTCTGTCTTAAAACAAGAAAAGAATGGAATCTTGATAAATGGACTGGCACATTCTGATAAAGACAGGGATACCTGAAACCTAATCTTTGCCAACTGAAACAGCACTTCACTCCCACCCGAGAAGGTGGGTGATAATTTACCTGAGGAAATTTCTCTGAAGAAGCTACCTGTCAAGTAAGCTACCTGTCAAGTTTCCTCCACTCCTCCTTAAAAACTATACTTCCCTTCTCTGTTTCTAAGCCAAAGACTAGGCAGCAGTCCGAACAGGTACCCACAGATAAGGCATGAAATATGACCCATGAGGAGTTAGTTATGCCACTCACCAAAGACATGCATGAGCTTTCCCATTTTCGTTGGCAAAAGTCTAGGGAACTTGCGTGGGAATGGATATTCAGGGTGCAGAATAATGGTGGAATGAACATAATGTTGGATCAGGCTGAACTTATTGATGTGGATGTGCTAGATTGAGATCAAGACTTGGAGTATGAAGTGTTAGAAGAGTCCTCAGTTGGAATTTTTCTAGGTTGTTTGAAATATGGACTTTTAAATACATTAAATGAAGTTGAAATACCAGAACTGCTTTGATATGCTGTAAATAAAGTAACTAAAGATAGAAATATCAAAAGCCTCTGACTACCTTATTCGACAGTAGTACAACAGATTTATTTACCCTGCAGGATCTGATCCACTCCACCCTTGGAAAAGACACATTTCAACACCACAACTGGGAGTAATAGACTTGAGGCCCAAATCCCAAGATCCTTGAAAAACTTTGTAGTCAATTCTTTCTGTAAGTCAGAAATGACAGTGGAGACTCCTATCACTGATTTTAGGTCTGTAGATGTGATGAGAATAAATGAATCCCAGAATTCCAGGGCCAAGAGATAAGAATCACCAAAGACAGGATAGTATGATTAACATAATGAACAGCTTCACTTGAGGAGTGATGAGAACATTATGACTCACTGACACCTATGATATTGGCTAGCTACTCATGGTATCCCTAGCCAAGAAATAGATGGGAAGTCTATTAAATTCTTACCTAGATTCGTTACTAGAAAAGCTTATAGGCCTGGTAACAGAAAAACAAATATGAATCACCCAAATCAAGACAGCACCAGAGTACCAGTCAAGTCTCAAAGTCTGAACCAGTTCACAAACCCAGAGCTCCTTAAGGAGACAGAGCTTGAATTCCTTAGAAGAAGGACCTTGATAGTTGGGCTGTGTGCATGTATGTGTGTTAATCTCTCTTTGAACCCAGAGAGAATAATGGCTTTTTGAGGAGGTTACTATGCCCTGGGAATGAGGCAATAATGACACTTTTCATAGATTACTGAACATTGGATTTGAACTGACACTAATTCCAGGAAACTTAAATGTCACTGTGGTGCACTAAGTTAAATGGGGGCTAATGAAGGTCATGGGATTCATGGGATCCCACAGCAGCTCCTTCAAATCTTTAAAGCTATGCCAGAGATTTTGCCCCACTTCTTAGATGAACAACTGTGGAATAAAAGTTATTACAATAGAAAAGGCCTAGTGGAAGCCACCAGAACAAGCTTTACCTAGGAGAACGGTGAGCCAAATTCAATTATGCATTCTAGGAAGGAGATCAGAGATAAATACCAAGAGAAAGATTTATAATTATGTTTGTAAATTTGTATTTAAATTGCAGGGACACAAAATAGGAAAAGGTGGTAAATACTGTGACTTCTCCACTTGACTCAGCTATTTAATGGAGGAAGTAATCTTGAAGCTGCAGATGTCATAAGCATAACAGAGTCACCCAGTGGTAGCAACAGCAACACATGTGGCTTCATTCCTTGAGAAAATTGACACCACCACTACGCCCATATTTTATATGTGACTCTTGATCTGGAAAACTCTTCTCCTCCACCTCTGCTAATAAAGAGTACCAGAGGCAATTCATTTCTAGCCAGCAAAACCAGGAGTGCTCTTTGCCGTCCTACTTCTCAGGTCGGTCAGCTCTCCAGGCCTGTAGCCACATTTCAATTTGCAGAGACAAAGTCTCTCCCTTTATACCAGTCTACTTCATTGATGACATAGAAACTGGACCTAGTGACCAAGTAATGATGCTGGACTCAATGCTAAGACACCTTCCTGTCAGGATGTAGGGAACAGATGTAGCCGAACTTTAAAGATCTTGACCTTGGCAAAATATCTAGGAACACAGCAGGTCTCAGTGTATAGAAACATCTCTTTTCAGGTGAAATATAACTTGTTGCAGTTTGTCCCACCTACCACCAAAGAGGGGGCAGATACAAAATTCAGTGGAATATTTTTTTCCATTTGTGTAGCAACATATTTGCGCTGGCTAGTTCTTTTTTGTCAACTTTATACAAACATAGTCCTCTGAGAGAAGGGAACCTTAACTGAAAAAATGCATGCATAAAATTGGGCTGTAGGCAAACCTTGTAGCGCTTTTTTCTTAATCTTTCTTAATAAAGTGATTGATGAAGGAGAACCTAGTCCAAGGTGGATACTACCACCACCTCTGGGCTGATGGGCCTGGGTACTATCAGAAAGCAAGTTGAGCAAGCCATGAGGAGCAATACAGTAAGCAGCACTCCTCCATGGCCTCTGCATCAGCTCCTTCCTCCAGATCCCTTCCTTAAGTCTGTGCCATGACTTCCTTCAAGGTTGGACTGTGACGTAGATGTGTAAGGAAAACAAACCTTTTCTGTCCCACATGGCTGTGGTCACGGTGTTTTATCACAGCAATAGAAAAACTAACAAGGCAATATTTATTAAATGGTTGGAATATGTGTTTCTAACTCACTCACTTAAATACCGTAAACTTGCTTGTTTTTGTTGAATCCCAGGGCATGCGCAGGCTCTGCTGCACTGGGCTGCTGTATTGCCTCATCTATACAATCCAGCAGATCCAGTGATGTATGAATGCTGGGAGCAAATGGCTTTGTTAGTTAGAACCCTGAGGAAGGCTTCCATTTTACACAAGTGCATGGTGAGCAGCTTTCCAAACCTTCCCCCAGTTCTTTCAAAGCCTTCATATGTTCCTCTGTGCACTTTTTTGATGTGATGGTTACTTTTCTGACAAAACTTCATTGAACTTCTTGCAATAATACTTGGCCAAACGTTATTCTGGATGTTTCTATGAGGATGTTTCAGTGGGGTTTGCATGTAAATCAATAGTTGCAGGGTAGAAAAGAAGCCTCCTTAATGTGGGTTGGCCTTGCACAATTAGCTGAAGGACATAATGGAAAAGAGAAGTGATTTTTCTATAAAGCAAAAGGGACTTCTACATCTGAGAATCTATGGACAGGGCATTATCAGTTCTTCCCTGGGTGTTTCCCTCCCCTTTCTACATCCCTTCCCCCTCTGTCCTTCCCCTCCCTCCCTCATTTCCTTTCACTGTTTTCTGAGACAAGAGACTTACTACACTGCCTAGGTTAGTCTTGAAGACCTAGGCTCAAGAGATCCTGCCTCAGTTTCCTAAGTAGATGAGACACAGGTGTGTAATACACACACACACACACACACACACACACACACACACACACACTAGGGGAGCCGTGGCAGGCAGCACCAATAATATATGAAAATGTTCATCTGGGATTCCATATTCCACCTTTTAATCTCACAGCCTCTACAACACTTGGAGGTACGAAAAGACTTTTATCTTTGGTCCTTACCAGAATCTAATGAGATCAGTGCGGGAATAAGTTAAGCTGTTTAAAAAAAGGCAGAATGAAAGTAAACGATGACGTTTCTCTATCAGTGTGGTGTATATATTTGTTAATTAAAATTAATAAGTTGTATACAACCTTGTAGTCTTCACTGAGATGATAGACCAGCAGTTGTCAATTCTTGCTTTTATCACTTTGTTCTATGTGAATAATTTCAGTTGACATTATTGAGAGATAACTGATTATTACACTTGAAATAAAAATATAATTGTCTTATTTACATATTGCCATTTTATTTGAAGTTTTACAAGAATTGAGGCTTAAATAATAGATAACAGTGATGTGTTGGTTGCAAAGGAAAGGGATGATTCAATACTTTGGTCAAATTTTCTTGTGGCCACTAGATGGCACTAAATAACCAGCTCTCATGCTTTTGCTTCACAGAAGTCCTGCCTTAACTGGTTTCTATTGTCAGCTGGCAAATTGCAGAAAAGAAATATAAAAGCTATTTGCTGGAGATTTTGAACAAGATAAAGGTTTCATTAGTAGAGAAGAGAACACATTTTGTAATTCAATTGCTAGCAGAATGATTGTCTTTATTGTTATATATTTGTACAGTTAAAAGCACAAAATAGGATCAGCACAGAAACACATAGGAAAATGCGGTAAGGCTAAATGCAGTAGGCTTTAGCTGGGAATGTTTATCTTGACCAGATATCGAGTGCAGGCAAATAAGTCAAATATAAAATGTCTGCTGAGATGCTTTGAGAGATACTTGGAACCTCATAGAATAGACTGCTTGTTGTTATATCATACATGGGCTCAAGAATACCAGTAGGGCTTGGATTCCAGGAACAATGCTTTCTGCTTTAGAATTCTGACTGAAGGTAAGGAGAGTTTGTTCCACTAAGAGCATTTGCTTGAAGGACCGGGACTTCAATGTGATCACTAGTTGGCACTTAAGGGCTACATTAAATATTAGACTTTACATGAACATTAAGTTTATGTTTATGTTTTTTCAGTGATGGTCAAATTGCAAGCTAGAGCTACGTTAGTCATCATTTGATCTGTGTTTTTAAAAAGCATTCTATTGTTTTTAAAAAGTGTAGGGGCAGGATTCTGACCTCAAAATGCATCAGGTAGAATCTTGGGTAAGTGGAGAAGAATATTAAAAAATCCAACGAACAGTGTAGGCTTTGTCTTCTAAAGCCCTAGACAGAGGAGTATTAAAGCCCACAAATATTGACTGAGGTATTCATAGGCGTAAAAACTTGTTCAAACAAAAGAGGGAGATATTGGTGTTCAATCGAGTGCTTCTCCAAAGGGAAAATTGCTAAATAGCTATTCAAATGTAATGGCATCTAAATATAGAATTTAAATGCTTTTGTAGATAGGCTACAAAAAAAATCATTAACAATCAAAGTCAGCATAATGACTCTGGATCCACCAGCCCCAGTTCCTTAGTTTGAAGCCTTGTGGAGCCCTGATCATGCAGGAGTCTACATTCAGGCTTTCCAAGAAGCCAGTGTTTCAGAGCATTTTGAGTACCATGATCCTTCCTTGAGTTCATACCTTCCTCCAACTCTGAGGATCGGACTAGAGGCTCACACAGCTCAGCACAGGCTGCAGGAGCTGCCTGCTCCAGGATCTGTTCTTATTTTGAAGTAAATACCACCCCCAGACTCCTTTCCCTTCAGAGTGATGGCCTGGAGTCCCCTCCTTTAGATAGCCATGGAGGGAAATAAATGTGCATGTGATGGTTGCTGCTCTCCAGAACCATTCTCCCTCCAGGTAGTAATTAGGAAGGAGTTTTACAGGACATTTAGCAAAGGCTCCTGGGGAGTCTGAAAGGGTTAATTTCTCTCTTTAGACAATTACTCTCTGAGCCACTTCTGGGAGGAAATCTACTTTATTCTGTTCATGAAGACGTGAAGCTGGGGACTGTAGCCAAGAGGTGATGGGAGATGTGCGTTGCTAATGACGTTAAAAGGAGAAAAGAATAAGATGCCAAGGGCCTCAATAAATCAAAGAAAAGACCTTTTAAAAATAGTGAAATGTGGCAGATGGCATGGAGAGCAATCGACATTCTCAGTCCGTTAGGGAGACTTCTTTTGATGCTCTTGGAGCCTCTGATACAAAGATCTGTACATAGATGGTGTCTATTTAATATTTATTGAACTGTCATGAGTGGGTCACAAGCACACACACACACACACACACACACACACACACGTCAGATACATACATGCTGAGACCGTTGCTCCTGCTCCAAACTTATCAGATGTCCGATCTTATTAGAGCCATTGTTGCTTAATTTCTAGGTGGGTTTTGTTCAGTTCTGATTTCAAGGCTTTAAAGTTGAGCATGGATTCAATAAGGCGATAAAGATATTTACTGATAAATACGTTTGATGGTGTAAGGAAAACAACAGGCTATCTCTGCCTCAAAGAGGATTTCCACAGGGTGGACAATTCCTCCAAAGGCACAGTCATTCCCATATCAAAGACCAAGACATTCCTTGAAGTTGGCCAGACTTAGGAAGAACAGCAGCTTTTCTGTGCTTATTTGAAAACTCAGCTTCTCAGTTTGAACTCCCCCTTCACGGATGTTTTTTGTGACACCCCAACCCCAGGCTATGTTTTCCCTAACAAACTGGGGATAGAGGGCACAAGAAGGGGATCAAAAAGCTGCTGAGATGATGCAAGGAGTTGTATCTCATGGTTGCTTTTCAGTCTCTACTGATGCTAGGCCAATTCAGCATCTGTTTGCAGTGAAATGACTTTCTTCATACTTTTGGAAGCAGCAATAATTCATCCCCCAGAGACCCTGTCCTGTCAGCCACCCACCACAGCTTCCCAGGGCTCATTCAGTCCAGTCGGGACTAACAATAGTCAGCAGATCTATGGCTTCAGTGACTTAGCTCCCAGCTGGCATAACATATAACATAGGTTTCTAGATTCTAATGACCCACCCTGCTTTCTTCGCTTCACTTGCCCAGAGGAAGCAGCAGTTTCCTGCACTGTATATTTTAGCTTTTTTTTTTTTTTTCATTCCAGTGACCTGTGTAGTTCTCACATATCTTGCTAATCCATTTCTGTCCTGAACTCCTACTTCGGAGAATTACTAGACTCTTTTTTTGCTTTCATTTTTTTTCCCCCAGCAGACCCTTATACCGTCCTCATTCCTGTCTCTGTTCCTTACAGCACTGCATCACCACACATGCCGACAGCAGGTCTCTACTTTTCCATTGGTCCCCATCCACTGTTTGAGCTGGAATTCCATGGGAGAGGTATTTATGCTTGCTTCCCTTCCAAATCTTCAGCCCTTGAAGCATTCCATTATGTCCTCGTTACCTGTCTTTTGTTGAAATCAGAGAGCAAATAGATGAATGAAAGGGTTGGGGGCTGTTTTAAATAAGCAGGTTCATTAAGTCATTTTGGATGTGACTGTGATTACTCTTCTGCTCTCCACGACCCAAACCAGCCCCTTCCCTGCAACACTTTACCCTCAATAAACTAAATTCAGCTTTAATAGTTTAGGTTAGTGGATCTTAATTATCCTCCCCATGGGGCATTTGGCAATTCCTGAAACTTTATGGTTATCTTGACTGAAAGATCAAGTTACTTCTTTAGTCTGGGCAACAGAGGCCAGGGCTGCTGCTAAGTATCCAACAACTTGGGCAGTCTTCTCGTCTCTCCAATAAAGAATTTTGTGATTTAACCCTAACCCCAATGCCACTGCTCTTGAGAAGTCCTGGTCTAAAAATTCACCAGTTTAGAATCAAGCTATTGCTTAGCAAGTACATTAAAGCACCATTTGGTTCTGTTATTTATGTCTTGGTCTATACAAGGTCAAATATTCACACTGGAAAAAGAGACACCTTGTTTGATCACAGCTGAAGACTCAGATGTCTCTTTAAAAAAATTACATTTGGATTTGTGTAGACAGAATATCTGGATGGCTAGCTAATAATTTCACTCCTTGGCTAGACTCTTTTGGGAGTTATTATTGATGGAGCCCATGATTAAAAGTGGTGTAGTACTTAGGTATCCAAAGGGGCACAAAGAGGGGTGGGAGGGTGGGAAGTGGGCTGCACATGAAGCTACAGAGGAAATCTTTCAAAGAACAGTGTCTTCTTTTTTTATTGATCCAAATCCCATAATAATAATTATAAGGCCCAGCTGTTCTCCCTCCCAAACAACCCAGAGAATAGTCATTAACTGGAGATACAGAGTTTTAAAATGACATAAATCACTTGGCTATTTGAAATTTGAAGGTCCTTTTGGATGAACCAGGTGGTTTCCTCCTGGACTTTAATTATCAAAATCCATTTCCTTAAAAAAAAGAAAGAATTGACCCACTTGGGTAATTGCTATTCTGATGAACTCTAACCCCTAGTTTCCTTTTCTACTCCCACATTTCCCTGAACAAGTTCACTCTATCATCTTCTCTACCAAGATATCCACAAGGTATATTTTTCTTCTCATTGTATGGCAGTAATCCCATCTAACATATCAAATAGAGTACAAAGTGCTGTGTGTCTGTTGTAAATTCTCCCGGCACAATTCCCAGAATCATTACTTAGTGTCGTCCTCTTTCCAAATGCTACTTACTAACTTTTTAGTAAAGGCATTTGAGCCTTGGTTCTTATTCATCATCCTTTAAATTATAATGTCTCTAATCAAATACTTAAAGACAACCATTAAAAGGACATTTAGTTGGTTTCACGTACTTGCTGATGAAATTGCAGTTGTTTAGAGCCATTAAATATAGTATGTCCCAGAGGGTTTCTATGAAATTGGCCAGATAAAACAAAGATGTCAAGCTAAATGTAAATATCAGAGATACATAAGCACTTCCTCCTCCTCATTGTATTTCTCTTGCAATATGTGAGATATACTTATAAGTTAAAAACTTGCTGTTTCTCTGAAATTCAAGTTTAAACAGGTGACCTCGATTTGTATTTGCAAAATTCCACAGCCCTACAAGTCTATTTACCAAGGTTTGTGGCTTTATTAGCTCCTTTAGTAACAAAGTCTTTTAAAATGACTCTTCTAATGAAGCAATGCTTGTGGAATAATTCAGATCCATTGGGATATTCGCCTTGGTGAAAATAATGCAGATGTTGACCTCTGGCTTGAAAACGTGAACCCAAGACATCCTGAAAGGCAGCTTTTCTGTGTGAACCATTTGCCAGATGCAGAGCTGCTCTTTCCTTTAGCTCCTACTGTGGCTAAATCTCAGCTCTCTTCCTCTTCATCACAGCTCCCTTAGGGAAGCCCACCCATTCCCCTCCTGCTTGATGGTCAATGGAAGTGGCATGTGAAGAAACAACTTCTTAGCCATGTCACATATGCTCAGTGAACCAGAATGGGGCTCAGCTGATCTGATTACCTGAGTTTTCTCTTGATTAATTCTGAATGACACAGAGAAATCAATCACAAGGGCAGCCCAAATAATCATCAAGTCTGTTGATGCAGTTACATAAACTTGACCTTTACCTCCTCTCTCAATCTATGCTTTTTGTTAGGAGATTTCAACAGATAGGAGGGAAAAAAAAACCATCACGACCGTATGTTCTTCCTCAGAATCTGCTTCCTTAAAACCATTATTTTTCTTTTACTGATTGTATTAGATACAATTTACTAGCCCTAGGAATACTTTACTTTGCCATTTTCCTCCTTACTTAGTTTTTCTACTAAAATAGACAGCAGGCTATAAAAACTTAAACAAATAAAATATCTACTCTGCATTGAGTATCTATCACTAAGCACTGCACACATGGCAGTTATATCTCAAAACCCTTCAAAAATATTCCAACATAGACTAGCAATTTGTTCAGTGAAGAATATACTATTGAAAATAAAACTACTTACTTTGACTTTTTGTAGCTTAAGGCACTGTGGTAGAAGTTTCTCTTCTAGGTAAAAGCCTCTTGGCTTGCACTGATGTAAATATCTTTCTGAAAATTTGAAGAATTCTTAATTAGCACTAATTTGTTAATTCAGGGGAGAGTGAGTGAAATTCTGCAGGTTAGTGGATATTCCTACCGGATGGGTTGCAAACACTAAAATGGAAAGCCGTACAAGAAAGAGAGGAAGATGTACAAAGCAATAACGACATCATGGCACATTGTGGATGTTAAAAGAAGGACACAGAGAATGATTTGATCAAGTTTTTTCTAAAAGGTCTACTAGGATTACCATATGAGTCTATCACCTGACAGAAAGGTTTTCATCACAGAAAACCACAAAGGGAGAGCACCGGATGTGTCAGAGAAGCATGGGGCCAATGGCATCTTTTTAAAGCCCAAACATTGGAGGAGGCTTGAGGACCAGGTGTGAAGCAAGGAGAAGAATAAGGACAGAGAAGTGAGGAACACATTGATGCTTCACTATGAAGTACTGATAAATCTAGGGGCAGAGCCTGAGATCTTTATGTAGGCAGCTCAAGTAATGCTCTCCAATTCATGCTCTCCAATTCATGCAAATGGAGAGAGTGTGTGGGCAGTGTTTATAGATTAACAGTGAAAACTAAGACCCTCCGGGGGTGTCAGTAATAGCAAAAGGGAAAGAAGTTTGATTTGGAATGTGAGACACACATCACTCTCTCAAACATGTATTATGTCTGATGCTGGGTCCTCTAAAGGTGCTCCAGGAGGGAGGTATTAAAATATTTCAACTTCTATAATAAACTTCCTGTTACTATTTAATAAATTACTACAAGAGGAAAGACTGAAAATAAAACACAATTATTGTATTAGAGCTTTGAAACAAGCCTCAGAAAATAAAGTGGTGAGCAACTGAGGAAGATAACTCAGCATTGAGCTGCATACATATACACTACACTCATACTAACATGAACACTTGTGTTCACATACACATGAACACATAACACACACATACACACACACACACACACACACTTACTCACTAGAACACATTGAAAGGACTGTATTCCTTCTGAGAGATCTACTCTGGGATCTACTAGGTAATCATCTCATTCCCATCCAATTCCACCTTACAGAGGTGTACCTGCTTCTCTTGGCTTCTACATCTTTACCAACTTCAAAGGTGTAGGTAGCCAGTTACATCTTCCTCAGGCTACATGTGGTATAACATATTTGCAGGTGGCAGGAATGAAAACATAAACGTCTCTGAAGGGGCAACATAGCTTTGTGTGTCCTTGTTTGTTTGTTTGTTTTGTTTTTTGTTTGTCATTTCTGCCATGTCTGGAGCGATGACTAAAGTTCTAAGATCAGGTTCAGGAAGTGGACACAGTACCTCATCTCTAACCAAGAAGCTATCAACAATTGACATCCACTTGCAAAGAAAAAAAATTATTTTTTTCCAATGGAGTTCCATTGAGTATGTTAACCATACTCAGGGGCAGGTCCCATGTCCAGCAGTAGATGACCAACACAATAGGAACTCAATGGTATTTTTGTAGACTTTGGTCTCATATGATTTTCTTTGGCCATTTTATTTTACTGGCTTTTTTCTTGTGTATTATGTTTCCCAATTTCATGTTTTTATTGGTTTTGTTCGGGGTGTGTGTGTGTGTGTGTGTGTGTGTGTGTGTGTGTGTGTGTGTATTTCCTGTTTTTTTTCTTTTCTTTTCAAAAAATTCTGCTTTTTATTTGTTTGTGTTTGTTTTCTAGGGCTAGCATTGGGTAGGTGGGTGGGGAGGTGGGATGGACCTGGGAAGAGTGTGGTGAGAGAAAACTATGACCATAATATATTGTATGAAAATTATCTCCAATAAAATGTGTATGTTATATATAAATTAATTATATATATTTTATAAACAACAGAGTATTTTCTAGTACCCAATCCCTAGATAGAACACATTGCCCTAAGAACCCACAGGGTTTTTGAAATACAGGCAAGAAGAAGAAGAAGAAGAAGAAGAAGAAGAAGAAGAAGAAGAAGAAGAAGAAGAGGAGGAGGAGGAGGAAGAGGAGGGGACGGAGGGGGAGGGGAGGGGACGGAGGGGGAGGGGAGGAGGAGGAAGAAGAAGAAGAAGAAGAAGAAGAAGAAGAAGAAGAAGAAGAAGAAGAAGAAGAAGAAGAAGAAGAAGAAGAAAATTGTTCTATCAAGTTGTCAATGCACAGGGATGAATATGCAGCCTGTGGACCTCAAGACAGAAACCGCTTAAATCTGAGCACCAATGTTAATAGATTTATTGTAACAGAGAAGCAGGCCTTCTTCTATATGTTGCTTATGCCTACTGGGCACGGATCAGTCTGGCCAAAGTACAGGAGAAAGGGCATTGTGAACAGTCAGAATAGAAAACCAAGAAAGTTTAAGATCTTTTCTAAGTGGAATAAGCAGTCCACTCCCAGTGGACCGTGCCTTCCTGTTGTCAGGCTGACGAGCTGTGCTGGAAGGTTGTTTATCTTTAAGAAAATGTATCTATATCTTTTTACTTGACAACTACAATATAATCTGTCTGGGAGTTGTTTATCATTTAAGAAAGGGTGAAAAAAAGTCCTCTCTCATAAAGCGTTCAAATCCGTGAGCAGAAATGATGATAACATCACGAGAGGCATCATAATTTATCTGGAGCATGTAAATCACCAAAGGCCTCCTCTGAGGATGCTTGCTAACATGATGAATAGCTCTGCAGGTTGGAAGAGCAACCCCGAGGAATTCACCAGCCAGACTTTGACAGGAGAGCTGCCCCCCAGTCTCTCCAAGCTGGGAAGAAGGAAAGACTTAACAGATTTAAAAATCCAGTTTTGAAACCATGTGGGAAGGTTTTACTTCAAGACTTCATCTGCATGGTATAATAACGGTTGGAATAGATCAAGATGGTTGCTGCTATGGGCTGTGCTGGCTTACCAAACTGTATTTTCACCTGATTTTTTCTGCTCTTTCTTAGCTTTCTCTCTTTGCCAGCATGACTCTACTTAGAGCCAAACAATCCAGTATTTTCCAAGACAAAAGATTTCTAGCGTGTCCTTTGCTAGCTCTTGCATACACTAGAAGTTGAAGTGCGGGAAAATGGGAAGTCTTGTATTGTGTTTCATTTCAGAAAACCCAACATTTGTAGTAAACAATAGACAGGTATCAGTTTCCTGAGCTTTCCATGTACTATTCTGTTCAGGTTTGTATCACAAAATTCTAATTAGTTGAGACAACTCTTGTGGACTGAATATTTGTGTCCTTTAAAATGTGTATGATGCGGACTCAGCCCCCTCGATATGATGGGATATGACGAAAATACCTTTGGTAATTAGGTCCTGATGAGGCCATGAGGTGAAACTTCTGGTGGTGAGATTAAGTATGTATATGAGAACACAACACCTGTGCAGTCTTTCCTGGGCACACATAGAGAAACACTAGGCAGACCCCAATGAGAGTAAGACCATGTACAACCAAACACAGGGGTGCTACCAGAAACTGTACAAACCATGGCCTTGTTTTTCCTTAGCTCTGCTCTACGAATTAAATGTCTGTTGTTTAGACCACCAAATATATGGTATTTGGCTGTAAATACAATGTAAAAACATTGATAACTGGGTAGGAAATATTATATTGTCCATACCCACATTATAGTACTTTAAGGATTGAGAGAAATCAGCATATTACAATTAAAAATGAGTGTCAGCAGTGACTGTAAGAAACATGAATTGACTGCTCTGTGTCAGATGTTATGCTAACCAAACACATTGTGTATTTCATATCACTTAATTCTCACAGAAGTTGTTTATTGTAACATATCTTATTACCTATCCATATTTAATAAGGAATTAAAGTTTTGTTGTTTTTGTGAGACATTTATTCACTCTGTAGCCAAGGCTGGCCTGGAACCAGTACATAGCTCAGGGTAGCTTCCACCTCCCAGAAGTCATCCTGCCTCAGACCCCTGAGTGCTGGGATTACTGGTATGTACCACCTCAGCCAGCTGAAATGACAGAAAAATTCTAAAAGTACATTGACCTGACACCTGTGATGTGATCCAGACTGTGTCTGAGGGAAGAGAGTCTTGCTCTTTGCCTGTCTGTTTGTTTCTTGTGGCTGCCCTACCAAGGTACCACAAAACAAATGTCTTAACATAAGTTTGTTCTGTCACATTTCTAGAAGCTAAAATCTTGGTTGAGGCAGGGGAGGGCCATGCACCTTCTGAGCACTCTTTGGGGATGAATATTAGTTGATATTTAGTGTTTCCAGTGGTTCCAAGCAATTTTTGGTGCTTTCAGTTGTAGAACATGATTCTAATCTCTGTGCCATCTTCATATGGCCTTCTTCCCTGTATCCTCTCTTTTCTTACAAGGACTCCATCCTTTTGCCTTGGTACCTAGTTGAGGCCCAAATGAACTTAACTCACTGAGTGTGTAAAGACACTAGCTTCAAATAAGACCACAGTCTGGGTCACAGAGCTTTGCATTTTGAGGAGACACTAATGATACTAACCTTTCCAACTTACCTTGTTTCGTTCCTGATATGACCAGGGTGGGTTTATTCCCATGTAATTGATATGTTAAAGGCGATGAGATTAGGAAGTAGAGCCCTTGGGACTTGATTATGTTATGGAAGGACCTAGACTTTCAAAACAGAAGCTATGAGAAAGAACTCTATCCTTCCGTAGGAGAAGATGTCAAGTTGAAATCTACGAGCCAGCAAGTGCTGTTCTACATGATATCACATTGGTTTTGAATCTCGAACATCCCAAAACCTAGAAACTCAAAAAATATATTTTTGTTGTATCTGAGGCTCTAACTTTTTCAAATTTTGCTAAATCCACTCAAACATCCTAAGACTACTGTCCATGTGAGGGTTTTCTTCTGTGGGAAGGTCTGCTGCTTGTTCTTCCTTACCTACTATCCATATTTCTCCCACCACTCCTCATATTCCCTACTATCTTTGATACCAGTTCCTGATCATCCTTACAGATACATCTTTAATAGGCTGTAATAAACCTCACTCTGTTATGGAATGCTTTATTTCTTGTCCACTTCAGTTACTTGATACAAAATCATAAGGTATGTCTAGGAATTTATGCTTATGATTGTAGCTATAGTTTTCCTGGTCCTGCCTGGCCCATGGTCAGGACAAACCTCTCCCACCCACCAGTCCCACAGCCGCTCAGACCCAATCAAGTAAACACACAGAGACTTATATTACTTATAGACTGTATGGCCATGGCAGGCTTCTTGCTAACTGTTCTTATATTTTAAATTAACCCATTTCTATTAGTCTATAAGTTGCCACAAGGCTTGTGGCTTACTGGTATCTTACATCATGCTTCTTGTGGCGGCTGGCAGCATCTCTCTGATTCAGCCTTCCTGTTCCCAGAATTCTCTTCTCTGCTTGTCCCTGCCTGGCTACTGGCCAATCAGCCTTTTATTTATACAGAGCGATATCCACCGCATAGTTCATTACTATTTAGAGTTTCAAGTCCCAACCACAGGCTTATTTGCTACTTAGAATCTGAATCTCCTTTATGTCCACCCTATTTGTCTTAGTTAGGGTTACCATTGCTGTGCTGAAACACCATGATCAAAAGAAATTTGGGAAAGAAAGGGTTTATTCAGTTTACACTTCCACCTTGCTGTTTATCATTTAAGGAAGTCAAGACAGGAACTCAAACAAACAGGATCTTGGAGGAAAGATGCGATGCAGAGGTCATGGAGAGGTGCTACTTACTGGCTTGCTTCCCATAGGTTTCTCAGTCTGCTTTCTTATAGAACTCAGGACCACCAGTCCAGGGATGGCACCACCCACAATGGGCTGGGCCTTTCCATATCAATCACTAATTAAGAAAATGCATTACAGCTGGATCTTATGGACACATTTTATCAATTAAGGTTCCCTCCTCTCAGATAATTCTACTTTATGTGTGAAGTTGATATAAGACTAAACAGCACACTAAACAGAGTATGCAAGAGAACAGAAGAGAATATACGCAATGTATTAGGTGGAAGAAAGTGGGGAGGTTAAAAGTGATCTCTTTGCCTGGGGTGTCTCATCTTCACCATTACGAGGGAGGATCCATGAAACTACATATAGAATATGTTGTACACAGCCACTGTCTAGCAACTAGGAGCCGTGTGATAAAGCTTTTATACCATCGCTCCTCTTCACAGTCTCCAAAGGTAGTTTATGACGCTTCTCTGGTCAGCAGTTCCTCTCTTACCATTATCTTCCTTCTCTGCTAAGTTTTTGGTAACCTAGAAACTTTCATAGAAATGTTTGCCTGGCAGATTCTTGTCTCCCTTATCAGATTGGCTTGAGACAATGAGTTTCCCAGGCTCCCTATTGTCTTAGTTCCAAAGTCTGGCCGTGAACTTTGTGACCCTCTCTTGATGATGCTTACTGGAAATAAGAAAAAAAAAAAAAAAAGCAGAGAGAAAACTGTGGTCTTTGCCTTCCAGTAACAGAATGGAGTCTGTTTCCTTGGGGTTTGGCAGAAAGAGGCGCTGGTGGCAGCATGACACGGTCATGCCTGCCTGCTCACGGTTCCCGTTCCACTTGATGCTCCTCCTAAACACAGACAGGGGCCATGGGGAGCCCACAATACAACCTGTCACCAGGCAGCCCTGGGAAACACAAATCTTGTTTTAGAATAAAACAAACAAACACCGGTCTTTGAATGCTCTCACGCCCAAGGTCACTTATGTCACCCACGTGGCCCGTGAGACTCCAGAGAAACATAAAACCAGCGAGAGGCCCTTTGATCTTGCACCTTCTTTGGAACATTTTAATCAATTAAGCGTGAAGTCCCTCCACTTCACTTATGCAGGCCTATATATAAAATGACTTTGGTCTGCCTGACACTTCACTGCATCCAAGATCAAAGATGGAAACAAATGTCAAGTGCAGCCAGGATGATTCGAAGGCTTTTGCCCTGCACTCTCCTCCCCCAGCTTTTAGAAACACTTCTCTCACAAGGCCAAAAAGGAGAGATCTCAGGTATCGATAGAAACTCACACACCAATGCACTTACACACACACACACACACACACACACACACACACACACACACACACACACACACTCCTGAGTGTTGAAAGAGTCCTTCAATTAGACAAAGGAGAAACTAGCCGAGAATGCAGGAGTGCTCCATGTGAACAAAGTCTGCCTTAAAGCTAATCATATGTTTTGAAGGAAAATAAGACATTTTGTTGGTGGAGTAATTGTGAGAATGTTCTTCTCTACGAGAAATCAGAAAAGGGTTGCACTCGGAATCAACAAGACGATGGAAGCAGGCACTGGATGCTTTTGACTCTGATTTGCACTCTGAACTTAGCATCACACATAGGGTTCCATTATCCTCTTTAATAAGACGCCCTCCCATGTCTGCTTGGCCTCATTGCAGGGAGGAGAGCAAAAGAGTTAGGAAGACTGAAGTGTTCTACCATTTTCCCATAAAAAGAGAGTCACAGTGTTCACTTGGGGAGACCTTCAGGCCAGTGCTAACATTTTATATATCATTTCATGTTTTTCATCATAACTATAAAGATGACAGAATTTGTCATTTCTATCCCCCAGATGTCAAACCCAGATCTCAGCAGTTCAAAGGCTTGCTCCAAGTGTGACTGTGACTTCTACACCTCTGCTCTCTATTGGCGCCCACTTGTCCTGGCTCCATTGTGTCATCTTTCACCTATGAGCTTTATTGTATGAAGGATTTGCTTTGCTGCAAACCCTGAAGACTTTATTTCTTGATTTTTTAAAGCACAGACAGCTATAACTGCTGATCACAGCTCTTGGTCAGCATGAGCTAACCAATGTCAGGACCCTAAGCTCATAAATCCCTAGTCAAAAGGAAAGGCAGTGCAGACCCATTGTGGGACAACACAACCCATCTTCTTGAAAGAGAAAAAGAATCATAGTTCATTATTTACCAAGTTGTCCATGCCAGACACAGCTCTGGTCACCTTGCTCAGATTACTATTAATCATTCATACAGTCTTGTGGTATAGGTGTTATTTTTTTTTTCAGACAGAATTTCACTTTGTAGCCCACATTAGCCTTGAATTTTAAATCTTCCTGCCTTAGCCTTCCAAAGGCAACATTATAAGGAATATACCACCATACTCAGCCAGGATACAAACATTTTTACCCCCAGTTTAGAAACCTAGAACTGAGAATGGGTACAGGGGGGAGGGAGTCTCCACAGGGGACAAACACTCAGGTAGGAACTTGGATTTGAGTCTTGGGTCCCTTTCATGCAGCTTTTTGTTGTGCTAATTAATCATCTTGTTACAACAGTACATTTTCAGAATCCAGACTAGGATGGCTTTGGTGTATTCCTCCTCCTACGGTAATGAAGACATTGTGCTCTTAACCAATTCTTCTGACAGTTTGGGAGTTTTCACAAGTCACTGTGGTCCAGCCCTTGACCTGTCCATGAACACTCAGCATGTCCAAAATGCCTACACCAAAGCAATTGATGAGTCGTTGAATTTAATTCTTACTTCATATTGAAATGATTTCCTGATGCTGGCCTCAACAGAAAATAACAACTGCCTGTTCAGAAGATCTTTAAAACAACTAGCTTTAGATGCTGTCAAATTAAGCAAAATAGAAATTTAAAAAGGAGAAAATGAAATAAGTTCTCAGTCTAATTCCTGGAAAAAGGTGAGAATCTGGAAATAGATCCAAACTTTCACACAGACAGAGCTGAACTACTGTCACCCCCTGAAGCAAGTGGGGAACTGGGAAGTGAGGTTTAGAAGGGAAGACAGCATGACTCTGCGGCTTCCAGTGCTCGTTAGGAGACCTTGGCATGCAGATGACTTCTTCGTCATGTCATTTTTTTTTTTATAGTGTAAGTGGTTAGGACCAGAATTAGAGGCACTGAGGAAACTAAAAGAATCAGATGTCTCTGTGGTCACAGAGCATCCCAGCTGGCCAGGAATTCTGAAATGTAGGGTGTAGTTTTGGCTAATGACTCAGTAGAAAACCAGCAAAGGGAGATGTTTCCAATAAAGGAAGGAATCGGGTCTCATCAAGGACATTTAGTTGTTCTTACATGCTCCTATTGGGTTTGGGATTTCCTTTCAGCAGAGGCAGCAGACCAAAAAAAAAATAAGAAAGAAAGAAAAACCATGTCAACATAAACACTGCACATAGGAATGGGAGGTCTCTGGTAATATTACCTAATACTTACTGATGGTTTAATATGCTTTTATTCTAAATGAGAAACACCATGTGTTGATAAGAAAATGGAGCTCTGAGGGTAAATTGACCTAACCAGAATCACAAAGTGATGCATGCTGAAGATGCAGTTTCACATTTGACATTTATCAAGAAAGGTTCCTTACTGCACTGCCTTACTGCAGTGGCTCCTGTGACGTGGAAGAGCAGCAGAGCATTTTGAGAGTTTCCATTTCATACATAGTTCTTCCAGTAGGTTAGAGAATTTCACATCATGTGAGGAAGGGGTTTGGCTATCCCTTTATCATGATGCTTACTTTTTCCCTGAGCAGAATTCTTTTATCTAAAATGTACAAATTAAGGATCTGAGGTCAGTTTCAATAGGACGATGATTTCAGAACCTGAAAGAAATCACTCCAATCAAATTTCAGCCAGTGAAAGCTCTTCTGGGAAAAGCAGCCTTTTCTTTCCAATGGAATAAACTAAAATCTAGACAGAATAAAAGACAGTAAAGCCATAGAGTGACGTAAACACCCTAAGCGGCTGCTAGGGAAAGGAAAGCAGACAAAGGTGACATCACCACTTTACAGATCAGGAAGCAGAACTGTGACTCTATTCATCATTGATGATATTTTAACATGAGTCACCAAATATGGGTGACTTGTCCGTTCTAGTGCTGTCAAGAGGCAATAAATAAATAAATAAATAAATAAATAAATAAATAAATAAATAGAAGAATGTGAGGGTTGGTTTGGTCTTTGCATACCTGTAACCCCTAATCTTTAGCCTGCAGCAGAAGGATCAAAAGGGCAAGACCAGATGTGTTACCACCCAGTGCAATGCTGTTAGAGAACAAGAAATAGGAAGGAAAAGCTTGTGAGCTTTGGCCAGAGCACATTGCCTAGGTAGTGTGCCTCTCTGTGATTCTATCAGAAGTTCAACCATAGGGGAACTCAGTGTTCATAGGTCTCTGTGTATAGGTTCACTCAAAGATAGATTTGTATTAATTGTGGTAAACTATGCACCAATTTGCCAATGTAACTACCCTTAAATGTATAGTTCAGTAGTGTTAACTGCATTCACACTGCAGGGCAAACATCAGTTTTAGCTATTTCCAGAATTGAAATCATCTCCCCACTAAAACTGTGGTCAAAACCCATTAAATAATTTTCTAATACCTCTTTCTCCTCCCAGACCCTGGTAATATCAAGCCTGGTTTGTTTGTTTTGACTGTATGAGTTTGACTATTCATTTCATACAAGTCTTAGTTCTGCTGTGTCTGACCTATTTACTTTCCATTATTTCTTTAAGGTTTAAACACGTGGAAGTATGGATAAGAATTCTGCTGTGGAATGTAGTTCTATATGCTGTGAATGTGTGTTGCTCTGATTGGTTGATAAATAAAACGCTGATTGGCCAGTAGCCAGGCAGGAAGTATAGATGGGATAAGTAGACAAGGAGAATTCTGGGAAGAGGAAGGCTGAGTCAGGAGTCACTAGCCAGACACAGAGGAAGCAAGATGACAAGGCAGAACTGAGAAAAGGTTCCAAACCACATGGCTAAACATAGATAAGAATTATGGGTTAATTTAAGTGTAAGAGTTAGTCAGTAATAAGCCTGAGCTAATGGCCATACATTTCATAATTAATATAAGCCTCTGTGTGTTTATTTAGCTCTGAGCAGCTGTGGACCAGGCGGGACACAGGAAAACTTCTAACTACAGAATTCCATTCTTTTTGAAGGTTAATAATGTTCCATTATTAATTCACATAAAGAGAATTTTGTTCATTTATTTGTTGATGGATTTTAAAGTTGTGTCTTCCTTTGCATCTATTGCTATGATAAAATGCCATGATCAAGAGCAACTTGGGGAGAAAAGGAGCTTATATTACCTCACAGTTTATATGAAGGAAAGTCAGGGCAAGAACTCAAGGCAGGAACCTGGGGACAGAACTAAAGCAGAAGCCATGGATGGATGCTGCTCACAGTTTTACTCCTCTTGTCTTGCTCAGTTTGTTTACTTATATATTCCAAGATCACCTGACCAGGGATGGCATTGCTTAAAAGGGGATGGCCCCTCCATATCAATCATCAAACACAAAAATTCCCTAAAGACTTGCCTACAGGCAATTTGATGGAGAAATTTTGTCATTTGAGGTTCCACATCCTACATGATTCTAGCTTATGTCAAGTTGACAACAACAACAACAAAAACAAAATAAAAATCTAACCAGGAAAATTGACCCTTTGTCAACTTGACACACCAATATATTAACCTTAAACTATAACCTTCCCCTTCTTGTTATCTCTAAGATCTCATGTTAATATCATAATGCAAAACATAAATAATTTTAAAAGTTCCAAAGTCTTTACAAATTTAAACTCTTTAAAAATCTGGGCCTTTAAAAATACCAGATGTCTATTTAAATATCCAAAGTTTCTTTAAAAGTTGAGTCTCTCTAAAATATCCAAGGTCTGTGGGTTCCTGTAAAATCAAAAACCAAGTTGGAGCTCAGTGCCATGCCTTGTGGGTGCTGTGGGCAGGACTCAATCAAGCATCAGCCACCCAAGGTTTCTAGCCCTGGGTCCTAGAGAGGACACCAGCAACAACTCCATGCTAACCAGGAGAATGCCTGGGTGGTGGGGCACCATTATGGTGAGTCAGTTCAGAATGGGGAGGTGGAAGAGAGAGGAGGGGTAGAGTGAGAGGCAAATCTGAAGGGATGAGGGTGGTGAGGAACAGACTGATGTGAATGGCATGCTTGTCATTGAAGTCCAAGGTGATATCCAGGCCTGGGCTACTGCCAAGAGCCAAGTCTCGGTCTGACACCCTAAAGAAGCTAAGGGGAGCTGAGTTGATATCTGTGGCTCCTGTCACTACTGAGAGCTATGCAGAGGTCTGTAGTCCAGGCTACTACCTGGTGCCATGTTGGTGTCTGAGGGCCATGCTCCACTGGAGAGTTATGCCAATCTGGGTGGCCTGCACTGCCACCTGGGGCCATGATGACATCAGAGCCCAGACTACTGCATAGGATCATGTCCTGGTCCATGGACCTACTACATCCACCATGGTCTGTATTGATGTCTGGTGGCCCATGTCTCTATCAAAGGCTACATGAATGCCCAAGGTCTGGGCTGCATCCTATGATCATGTTGGTGTCCAAGGACTGTGCTGGCTCTGGGGCCATGCAGATCTGAGTGTCCTTCACTGCCATGGTGTTATTCTGGCCAAGGCTGCTGCCTAAGGCATGTCTGGATTGGTGGTCCTACAGAGGCCAGGTTTTGAGTTGGTATCTGTGGTTTCTGTTACTAGAAAAGGCCATGTAGTGGTATTTACTCCACCCATGACTTGGACTGCACAGCATTTCCTGCCATTTTATGTGATCTCTGATAAGGAGTTGGAGAAGGGTCACATGCCCCTTCTCCCTGTTCCTTATCAGAGGTCACATACAATGTACAGTGGCCACTAGCACAGCCCCCTTTGGGCCATATAGCCCAAGGTCATGGGCAGAGCAAATACCACTATACAATCATGAAGATTCCAGGGGTATGGGCAACCATCTGAGACCATGTTAGTGTCTGAGGGCCATGCTGCTGCTTCTGTGGCCATACTGATGGTGGAAAGTGGGGGGAGTTGTACTGCTACCTGGGTCCATGATGTCATCTGAATGCAAGTTACTGCCTAGGGTCATGTCTGTATCTGTAACCCTGTGGTGGCCAGGGTCTGGGGTGATATCCATTGCTCCTGTTACCATAGAGGGCTCTGGGAGTGCCCAGGGTCTAGTCAGCCACCTGAGACCATGTTGGTGTCCGAAGGTATTGGTGTCCAAAGGCCATTCATTTGCCAGGGTCATGCTGATCTGAGTGGCCTATGATGTCACCAGGGCCATGGTGATCTCTGGGCCTGAGCTGCTGTCAAGGACCATGTCTAGGTCCATGGTCCTGCTGAAGCTGGGGTCTGTGTTGATGTCCATGGGCCCTGTTAACACAAGAGGTCATAGGAACCATGAGTATCAAAATCCAAGTGCTCTACTGAGCTGGCCACACTCCTCTCTAGCCCTGGGATAGCTGGCCCTGCCCCTTGCTGGATACTGCAGTAGGAAAGCTGGTTCCTGCACTCAGGAAAGATGGGCCACTACTCAGCATGGGCATGCACCTTACCTGGGCAGCACACTAGTGTTATACAACTTTGCTTTAAGATGTGTTACATTTGTTTATGCTGTGGAACATTTGTTTAATGATGCAAAGATGTGTTGCATTCTTTTATGTTGCATTTGTTTAACCCTGTGAAGCAGTATTACTGTGCCTATTTAAAACACCTCATGGTCTAATAAAGAGCTGAACAATCAATAGCAAGTCAGGAGAAAGGATAGATAGAGCTGTCAGACAAAGAGAATAAATAGAAGGAGAAATCTGGAAGGAACAAGAAGAGAAATCAAGGAGGGAGAAAAGAAGGGGCCATCCACCCATGCACCCAGCCAGCCATGGAGTAAGAGTGAAAGTATGATATACAGAAGTAAGAAAAGGGAAAGGCCCAGAGGCAAAAGATAGACAGATTAATTAAAGTTAAGAAGAGCTGGCAAGAAACAAGCCAAGCTAAGGCTGAGCATTTATAAGAAATAATAAGCTTCCATGTGTGATTTATTTGGGAGCTGGGTGGTGGGCCATCCAAAGAATAAAGAGTAAATATCAACCAACAACACACTAGAGCTGACCTTGTAGCAAATGGGAGATCAGGCCCTGCACCATTCCTAGGCAATACTCTAGAGCTGACCCTGTTGGCAGTGGTGTGGATGAGCCAGCTCTAAAGGCATGAAAGCAGGTGATCTGATCCAGTCCCTGTCCCTCATTTTACATTTGGTGACATGGGTGCGGGAAATATGTCACCCTTGCCCCTTGCTACCTGTGGCAGATGTGAGAGCTGGCCCTGGGGTCATAAGAGTGGGAGAACTAGCTCTGTCCCTTGTCAGCTTCAGCACACAGGAAGTCCATGCCTGTACCCTGCCTGGGCAGCACACTAAGGCTAACCCTATTGTTGTAGGTTCAGGTAAGGCAGACCTGAGGGTGTGAGAGCAGGAGAACTGACCTGTACACCCTGGTATTTCCCCTACAGCAATCAGGAGAGAGGGCCCTATACTTCAACTCACCTATGCAAGACAGTAGAGCTGGCCCTGGTGGTGTGAGTGTGGGTAAGCTGACCCAAGGGTCTGGAGCAGGGGAACTGGCCCTGCCTTTTGCTGCAGGCTGCAATGAGTGGGCTGGCTGAGGCAGTGCTGAAGGACTTGAGTGGATAGTGAGGATGAGGGAAAGCTGGTGGACGGACCAGTCCAGCTACCACCTAGGTCCAGATCCAGGGCTATGATCATGTTGGCCCATCCCAACATCCACCCCATCTTGAGAACTGTTAAAGGATGAGAAGGGAACAAACCTATAGATCCAAAACTGCAGGGTCTCCTCAACACAGGGTGACAACAGGATATCCAAGAGGAGCCTCAGTGAGAGCCCATTATATATGCTGTAGCAGAAGCCAGAGGCCTCCAGTCAAACCAACGACTCATGGCAGTGAACACTTGCAAGTGAAGACAAAAGGACAAGAGGGTGATGCTGTGGGATGTTCTGTATGTTAAATGTGTTGCTCTGATTGGTTAATAAATAAAACACTGATTGGTCAGTAGCCAGGCAGGAAGTATAGGCAGGACAAGGAGAGAAGAGAATTGTGGGAACAGGAAGGCTGAGGCAGAGAGTCACTGCCAGCCGCCGCCTTGAGTACCAACACGTAAGATACTGGTAAGCCACAAGCCATGTGGCAAGGTATAGATTTATTAAATGGGTTAATTTAAGATATAAGAACAGCTAGCTAGAAGCCTGAGCCATTAGGCCAAACAGTATAAATAATATAAGTGTCTATGTGTTTATTTTATAAGTGGGCTGTGGGACTGTGGGGGCTTGGTGGGAGCGGGAGAGAAACTCTCCAGCTACAGGGTGAGCTGTGTGGATCCCCAGGCCACACTACAGCTTCCATGAGATTCTTCTCCTTTTTTCTTTTATTTTTTCCTTTGTTTTGTTTTGTTTGTTTGTTTTGTTTGGTTTTGGGTTTTTGTTTTGTTTTGGGGAGAGGTTGTAAAGGTAGAAGGCAAATGCAGGGGGATGGGGAGATGGGTAGAATCTGGTAATGGGGAAATGGGAAGGATCAATAAGAGTGGAAAAAAAGATAAATACCTTCTTATTTCAAGATGAAATAATCAAGGTATAGTCACAATCAAAGGAAAGCAAAAACTAAACTCAACCATGTAAAAAATTCAGTGCTAGGCATCTGGGGCCCACTCATGATTCTCTGGGCTCCAACCTACATAGGTGCACTTCTCTGGCTCTGCCATCTACCGCTCACACAGCTTGTCCTGGAGGCTCAAGATGGATCCATTACACAGTTGCCACTGTCCTTGGTGGTGGTGCCATGATCCTGGCATCTCCAAAATGCTGATTTCACATTTACCCATAGCTACTCAGCCTTTCTTCAGGAACTCCACCCGTGTCGAATTGCACCAAGCTTCAGTCCCTCTTCATAGCCCTTTCAATCCTGGGTTTCCATTGTAACTGAGGCTGCATCTTCACCGACGGCAGGCATCTCACAGTGCCAATCCTAAGCTGCTCTCAGCGTTATCTTGCCCCAAATTCTAAACTCTTTTCATAATTTCTCTAAAACAAATGGGCAGACATGTTGCAGCAATCCCCCACAAAACTGGTACTGTCAGTTTTTCTGTCTTAGTTTGCCTTCTATTGCTGTGGCAAAACTCCATGATCTAAAGCACCTATATCACAGGAAGAAAGGGTTTATCTTCCCTTGCAGCTTACAGTCCATTATGAACG
This sequence comes from Peromyscus eremicus, assembly GCF_949786415.1. Lineage (NCBI taxonomy): Eukaryota > Metazoa > Chordata > Mammalia > Rodentia > Cricetidae > Peromyscus > Peromyscus eremicus. Next base: position 42,223,010 of record NC_081426.1, on the reverse strand, counting down.
GAAATCAGGGCTGGAATCTGGAGGCAGAAACTGAAGTATAGTGCATGGAGCCACACTGCATACTGGCTTCTCCTGGCTTGCTCAGTTTGCATTCTTATACACTTAAACCACCTGCCCATTGGTGGCACCACCCTCAGTGGGTTGGGCCCTTCCATATCAATCGTGAATCAAGAAAATGCCTTTAAAAATTGCCTATAGTGCCGGGCGGTGGTGGCGCACGCCTTTAATCCCAGCATTCGGGAGGCAGAGCCAGGCGGATCTCTGTGATTTCAAGGCCAGCCTGGGCTACTGGGCTACAGAGAGAGTTCCAGGAAAGGCATAAAGCTACACAGAGAAATCCTGTCTCAAAAAAAAAAAAATTGTCTATAGGAAATCTGATGGAGGCAGTTTTCAATTGAGATTCCTCCTCCCAGATAACTTTAACTTTTGTCAAGTTGACAAAAAAAGCTACCAGAAAAGGTTGCTTCCATCATTTGGCTATTATTACTTGGTGTTTTGATCTCATACATGAAATAAAAATTCATAGCATCTTAACCAATATGAATATATTTAATTATTCATATTTTTAGACAAAGCTTCCCTTAATGGTATCTAGTCCATGCTGACTGAAATGTTTAATTTGAAAGGTCTGTTTGACAGAACTTACCTAAGAGATGGCATGCATATGAAGGATTTTCCTATGTTAATTGATGTGGGAAGACCATTCCTGAGATCCTGGGCTGTTTAAAAGGAGGAAGGGAGTTGAACAGGAACATGCATTCAGTGTTTCTGCTTCCTGATTGTGGATCAGTTCTTTCAAGCCCTCGCTTTACTGAAAACATTCTTACCATTGCAGGCTGTATCCGTGAACTGTGACTCAGAATATCTTAGGATATCTTTGTAAACATATTTTACAAGAGCGAGGAACACAGAAAAGAAATTTCAAAAATGACCGTGAACTTACAGTCTCCCAAGTTCTATAAATTTACAGGCACAGAACACTATGATTTTTTTTTTGTCAATTTAATACAATTCTATCTTGGAAGAGGAAATCTGAATTGAGAAAATGCCTTCATATATTGGCCTGTAAACAAGTCCATAGGGATATTGTCTTGATTAATGATTGATATGGCAGGGCCTTGCTCACTATGGGCAGTGCTGGGCAGGTAGCTGTAGATTGTCTAAGAGAGTAGGCTGAGCAAACCATGAAGAGAAATCTAATAAGTAACATTGCTCTATGGCTTCTGCTTTAGGTTCTGGCTCCAGATTCCTTCCTTGAGTTCTTGCCATGCCTTCTCTCAGAGACTAGAGAATTGTCAAATAAAAATAAGCCCTTTCCTCCCCATGTTGCTTTTGGACATGATATTTTATCATAGCAACAGAAACTTTAAGACAACCACTATGTATGGATTTTATTTTTTTAAACTGATGTATACACATATAAAAATGCATACACTATTAAATAAATATAGATACGAATGTATGGGATGAAAATAAACATAGTTGAGAGTTGAGGTGTTTTCTTTCCTTTCCTCCTGTATTATCTTGCACATACCCAGCCACTAAACAGCTGCTCATTTATTCCAGTGGTTCTTTGAATGTTGTCCCTGGGTCAAGTTAAAAGTCAGAAAGCCACTTGCTTCTACTTTGTTTTGTTGTAGGATATTTTTTTTCTGAGTTTGGTTTTGATAGTAGGCCTGTTTGGGAAATTATGACAGATAGTTCTAGAAAATGTGTTAATCATTTGAGGGCTGGGTATTATATGTGGTATACTTCTTAAACCATTCTCCCTCTTGTAAAATTTCTCCCAAGCTTCAATGTCAGTAATTCTGGTTTCTCTGCACAACTGATCCATTTCCTTCTTTATTGTTATTGGATGGGATCTGTGACCATGTTTCCACTGCTGTGATCACTAGATTGTTTACAATGTAGTATCAGCCTCTTTGCCATTTTTAAGATTTTCAGACACCATGTTATTAAATATTCTGACCTTAGCTTTGACTAAAACCTTTTTTTTCCTTATCTTGCTATTGAAATCATAATAAATAGCAACATTTTATTGAGGTTACAGCTTGGGGCTGGCATATTTCAGGGAACTTTAGACATCTTGCTTGTTTCTAGCAACTGCACAACAGATTACAGTAATGCCTCTCCATGTGTCCTCCACCCATCAGACCATGCAACTATCTTAAAACAAATTCTTATCACACAACTTCCCTACTAGGTATCTTTGCTTAACAGCACATCCAATTTTTGAGCAGTCGTTTTTCCCTCTACAATACTGTGGCTTATTGTGATCTGCTAGCATTGTTTCTGCTAAGCATCCTTAAAGAGTACCACATATCTATCATAGTCATAGAAAATGAAAGAAACTCAAAATTCAAAGTGTGGCCTCTATTCACTATATATTGAAGGATAATGAAAGGTCATTGGTACAATTTTCTACCTGAGTATGACATGAACATTAGCAATGTCTTTCTGTTTGTAGTTGTAGATATCATTTGATAACTTACTTCCATCCTATAATCATTTTAGAAATCAAAGCTTAAATATGTTTAAATTATTTTTAATTTAAAGAATGTGTGTGTGCAAGTGTGCATGTTAGCATTGGTGCCTGTGATGCTCAGAAACATAGAATACTCCTGTGATTATAATTATAGGCAGTTGTGGGACTGAACTTGGGTTCTCTGCAAGAGCAATATATACGTGCTTAACCACTAAGTCATCTCTCTAGTCCCCAAAGTTTATATGTGTGTGTGTTCCAAAATTCTAAACAGTATTTATTCAAGAACTTCACTATAAACTACAGAATCAAGCATGTTATTTAAAAAACTCTGCTCTGACATTTCTGCATCAGCAAGCAGGACAATTGCCTGATATAGATGAGACAAGCTCCCAGTTTCCCCAACTAATTTCTTCCTTATCCCATAAAAGAGGCACTCTTCCCTCCAAAGGTTCCCATATAGGTATTGTGGCTGTTTGATTGAGTCCTAGACAATAGACTAGCCTGTCACCTTTCCTGAACCATTCTTTTGCTCTTGTTCCTTGAACTAGGGAGACACAATCTACTACCACTGTCTTCTTGAGGAGGAACGGTTACAATGCAAAAGAAGGCCAGTTTTCAGTGCCCTGGTGGAGAAGTCTAATGGGAAACCCCTCTTTATTTTGTTTTACTTAAAAGAGTCATTGGCTTCTATTTTGGAAAGGCCCTGGAATATGAGTATTGTTATCCATGCAGTTTGTTTTCTTTCTACAATGTAGGGGATTCATAATGATCCACTGGGTTATTATGAAGACTAAATGAAACAACACATAGAAATGCATATATATGGTGATATTTTATTTGGGTTGAAATGTGGTGATATTTTATTTGTGCTTTGATAAATAAAGCTTGCCTGGAGATCAGGGAGAAAAGGCCAGCCATTTTAAATAAACAAAGTCAGGCAGCACACGCCCTTAACCCGATCACTTATCAGGCAGGGTCTCTGTGTTCAAGGCCAAACTAGGGAACAGAGCCAAGTGTGGTGACACATGCCTTTAATCCTAGTACCAACCATAGAAACCTGGAGGTCTGTACAGACAGGCAGTGACAATGAAATGAGGTAGCTGGGCTAAGAGCCAATAAGAGGGAAGAAAAGCAAGGCAAATAAAGGCAAGGGTAGACAGGAAGTATCACCCATTTGGAAGCTGCAGAGTTGGTGAGGTAAGGTTGGCTGGTGGCTCTCCCTATTTCCCTGACCTCTGTAAAGCTTTCACCCCTATATTTGGCTCCATGTTTTTTATTTAATAAGACCATTTAGAAATTCATCTACATATATAAATATTGATTTGAGATTAATATTACCAGTATAATATACTTAAGTAAACATAGGTAACACTGGCGATTTGATAGTAATCCCAATGATTGCATCATCTTAGTTTGCCTGAACAGGTACAAGTAAAAATAATCATTCTTCTGATTTCTGTAGGCAGATGACTCCTATTCATACATAAAGCTTCTAGAGAGGAATATGGATTATAAAATGAGTTGTCTTCACTGTATATGGGGTCTTGGGGTGAGACACTCTCTGGATCAATTAGCTCAACACTTTTTTTTTTTTTTTGGTTTTTCGAGACAAGGTTTCTCTGTGTAGCTTTGCGCCTTTCCTGGGACTCACTTGGTAGTCCAGGCTGGCCTCGAACTCACAGAGATCCACCTGGCTCTGCCTCCCGAGTGCTGGGATTAAAGGCGTGCGCCACCACCGCCAGGCAGCTCAACACTTTTTGATAAAACAAATACAAATGGGATACAAAACTTGCCTCTATGTATTTGTCTTCTAGAGTGAGAAGATACTGGCTATGAACAATTCTGGGAAGTATACAATGGCAGAAGCTCCTAGACATTATAGATTATTCTTATAGTTCCCTTATACAAGCTTAAATACTGAGAAAATCTTCTAGGCTGAGAATGGAAGTCAGATGCTGAGCATATCTGCGTCTGTCTCTGGGTCTCTGGGTTTCTGTGTATTTTCTTTGGGTAAGTATGGCCTCTTAAATGTAATCATAATAAATAGAGTACACTTAAGAGTATTTTCTCAGTTGCCAGGAACTATTCTAAGCACTTAAGGTGTCTGAATCAATAATCCCACATTGACTTTAAGGTAGCTGCCATATTCTTTTTTAGTTTGCAAATGTGAAAATCAGCTTGAGAAACTTAGTCCATTTCATCATCTTAGAAAAGAAGGTTGGAAACAAGGATACAACAAAGAAAGAGAACTACAGACCGATCTCCCTCATGAACATTAATGCAAAAATACTCAATAAAATACTGGCAAACAGACTCCAAGAACACATCAAAACAATTATCCACCATAATCAAGTAGGCTTCATTCCAGGGATGCAAGGGTGGTTCAACATACAAAAGTCTGTCAATGTAATATACCATATAAACAAACTCAAAGAAAAAAACCACATGATCATCTCACTAGATGCAGAAAAGGGGTTGGGGATTTAGCTCAGTGGTAGAGCGCTTGCCTAGCAAGCACAAGGCCCTGGGTTCGGTCCTTAGCTCCGGAAAAAAAAAAATACGTTTCTTGAGTGAAACTGTAGTAAACAGTACCTGTACCAAGTAGATGCTGAAAAGGCATTTGACAAAATCCAACACCCCTTCATGATGAAGGTCTTGGAGAGATCAGGAATACAGGGAACATACCTAAACATAATAAAGGCAATTTACAGCAAGCCAACAGCCAACATCAAATTAAATGGAGAGAAACTCAAAGCAATTCCACTAAAATCAGGAACGAGGCAAGGCTATCCGCTCTCCCCATACTTATTCAATATAGTACTTGAAGTTCTAGCCAGAGCAATAAGACAACATAAGGAGATTAAGGGGATACAAATTGGAAAGGAAGGAGTCAAGCTTTCACTATTTGCAGATGACATGATAGTATACTTGAGTGACCCCAAAGATTCCACCAAGGAACTGATACAGCTTATAAACACCTTCAGCAACATAGCAGGATACAAGATCAACTCAAAAAAATCAGTAGCCCTCCTATATACAATGGACAAAGAAGCTGAGAAGGAAATCAGAGATACATCACCCTTTACAATAGCCACAAATGACATAAAATACCTTGGGGTAACACTAACCAAGCAAGTGAAGGACCTATATGACAAGAACTTTAAGTCCCTGAAAAAAGAAATTGAAGAAGAAGTCAGGAAATGGAAAGATCTCCCATGCTCATGGATAGGCAGGACTAACATAGTAAACATGGCAATCTTACCAAAAGCAATCTACAGATTCAATGCAATCCCCATCAAAATACCAACACAATTCTTCACAGACCTGGAAAGAATAATACTCAATGTCATATGGAAAAACAAAAAACCCAGGATAGCCAAAAGAATCCTGTACAATAACACAACCTCTGGAGGCATCACGATCCCTGACTTCAAGCTCTACTATAGAGCTAGTAATAAAAACAGCTTGGTACTGGCATAAAAACCGACATGTGGACCAATGGAATCGAATTGAAGACCCTGACATTAATCAGCACACCTATGAACATATAATTTTTGACAAAGAAGCCAAAAGTGCACAATGGAAAAAAGAAAGCATCTTCAACAAATGATGCTGGCATAACTGGATATCAACATGTAGAAGGCTGCAAATAGATCCATATCTATCACTGTGCACAAAACTTAAGTCCAAGTAGATCAAGGACCTCAACATAAATCCAGCTACTCTGAACCTGCTAGAAGAGAAAGTAGGAAGTAGTCTTGATTGGCATAGGAGATCACTTCCTAAATATAACACCAGTAGCACAGACACTGAGAGAAACAATCAATCAATGGGACCTCTTGAAACTGAGAAGCTTTTGTAGAGCAAAGGATACGGTCAACAAGGCAAAGCGACAGCCTACAGAATGGGAAAAGTTCTTCACCAACCCCACATCTGACAGAGGACTGATATCCAGAATATATAAGGAACTCAAGAAATTAGACATCAAAATGCCCAACAGTCCAATTAAGAAATGGGCTATAGAACTAAACAGAGAATTCTCAACAGAGGAAACTCAAATGGCTGAAAGACATTTAAGGAATTGCTCAACATCCCTAATCATCAGGGAAATAAAAGTCAAAACAACTCTGAGATACCACCTTACTACACCTGTCAGAATGGCTAAGATCAAAAACACTGAGACACTTTATGCTGGAGAGGATGTGGAGCTAGGGGAACTCTCCTCCACTGCTGGTGGGAATGCAAGCTTGTACAACCACTTTGGAAATCAATATGGCGCTTTCTTAGAAAATTGGGAATCAATCTCCCCCAAGATCCAGCTATACCACTCGGGCATATACCCAAGGAATGCTCAATCATACCACAAGAGCACTTGTTCAGCTATGTTCATATCAGCATTGTTTGTAATAGCCAGAACATGGAAACAACCTAGATGCCCTTCAACTGATGAATGGATAAACAAAATGTGGTACATATACACAATGGAATACTACTCAGCAGAGAAAAACAATGACATCATGAGGTTTGCAGGCAAATGGATGGATCTAGAAAAAATCATCCTGAATGAGGTAACCCAGACTCAGAAAGACAAACATGGTATGTACTCACTCATAGGAGGATACTAGATGTGGAACAAGAATGATTGGACTGCTACTCACATCACCAGGGAGGCTACCTGGAAAACAGGACCCCAAGAAAGACACGGGGATTGCCCAATGACGGAGAAATGGAAGAGATCTACATGAACAGCCTGGACATGAGTGGGGGTAATGAAGTGCGAAGGTCGAGGGAAAGAGAGCTTGGGGGAGCGGGAGATCCCAGCTGGATCAACAACAGAGAGGGAGAACAAGGAATAGGAGACCATGGTAAATGAAGATCACATGAGAATAGGAAGAAGCAAAGTGCTAGAGAGGCCCACAGAAATCCACAAAAATACCCCCACAACAGACTGCTGGCAACGGTCGAGAGACAGCCCGAACTGACCTACTCTGGTGATGGGATGGCCAAACACCCTAATTGTCGTGCTAGAAACCCCATCCAACGACTGAGGGATCTGGATGCAGAGATCCATGGCTAGACCCCGGGTGGAGCTCTGGGAGTCCAATTAGCAAGAAAGAGGAGGGTTTATATGAGCAAGAATTGTTGAGACCAAGGTTGGATAAAACACAGGGACAAATAGCCTAACGAATGGAAACACATGAACTATGAACCAATGGCTGAGGGGTCCCCAAGTGGATCAGGCCCTCTGAATAGGTGAGACAGTTGATTGGCTTGATTTGTTTGGGAGGCATCCAGGCAGTGGGACGGGGTCCTGTGCTCATTGCATGAGTTGGCTGTTTGAAACCTGGGACCTATGCAGGGTCGCTTGGCTCAGCCTGGGAGGAGGGAACTGGACCTGCCTGGACTGAGTCTACCAGGTTGATCTCAGTCCTCGGGGGAGGCTTCGCGCTGGAGGAGGTGGGAATGGGGGGGTGGGCTGGGGGGAAGGTGAGGGGGGCCAGAGGAGGGAGAACAAGGGAATCGTGGCTGATATGTAGAACTGAATTGTATTGCAAAATTAAAAAAAAAAAAAAAAAAAAAAAAAAAAGAAAGAGGTTGGAATCCAAACCCTGGCTCTGTGGTTGTATTTCTAGTTTCTATTGAAAGAACCGATACTCTGATTAAATTTCCATTTTTTTTTATTCCTATTGTTAAAGACAAAAAATTGTAAATTCCTATTGTTAAAGATGAAATATTTAGGGAAGAGTTTACAAACTTTCTGTCATAGGTACAGCAATCACTTCAACTGGGTCTTTTACTGAGTAAGAGAGCTTGAATCCATCATGGCAAAGTGAAGAACTCATAATAAAAAAATCAGTATGTGGGTGGTGGGTGGAAATTTACAACAAGGAATCATCAAGAGAAGAAGGATTCAGTAAATTAACCTAAGAAAAATCTTTGCTGAAGACATGATGTGGGTTTGGCCCTGGTTAAAGAATATGATGGGATACAGATATTGCTTAGATATGGAGGGCCCAGTGTTCCTTTTTTGGGTCTGTACTATAACTGAAATTCACAAGAAAATATCAAAAGGAATCAGAAGGAGTATCAGAAGCATGACCTATGTTCAATTAAGCAAAGACAATATTGAAAAACACTATGAACATCTACATTGCAGCAAGCATAAAGCACATCACATAAGAAGATACTTGATCCTCTTGGAACTTGTGTTATAGGTCAGGAAAAGGACAAATCAACTTTCAGTTATTACTCAGCTAATACAGTATGACAGGTACATAAAACTGATAACTGAAAAACTTGAGAAATTATTAATTTTAGTGCTCTGGTAATTTGCATGATACATTCACATGCAATATTCCCTTTATTGATCACACATAAAATGGCAATAAGGCAGGTATTAAATGCATTAATGTAGCTGCCATATTCTTATTTTAGTTTGCTATGCATGTTATATAGAAAACTTGCAAGAGTTCATCTTTAAAAGGTAAGAAAACTACTTAGAAATGAGCCACAGAAAGGTACAAGCTGCAGAGGAAAGCAATCACCAGACAGGGGAAAACTGGCTTTGTTTTTAGGGGAAGTTACAAAAGAGGGACAAAAACAAGTAGGGCAAGAGAAGAGAGAAAGAATGGAAGATATACTAGGGAGAAATGCAGAGATCCTGCAAAGCCAATTCCATAATGTAGCCAGATTCTTTAGACCCTGATGTTTCTAGAAAATGCTCTCAAACACATCTAAGTAGAGGTATCAGTTCATATTACATTCATTTATTTTTAATTTTGCAAGAGTGTACACACCTCAGTGCTCAATGAAAAAAATATAGAAAATACATGTATACTATTTAAAAAGTCTCCTCAGCTAAACAATTGTTTTTTTTATTATTATTTCCCCATTTGCCTTTTATTTACAAATTATAGTTAATACTTAAGGTAAAACTATTTATGCTAGTCTGTTGTCTCATTTTTCATTTCATATATTGTGAGAAATTCACAAGATGTCTCAATATCATCTGAGTATTTTTCTACAGTAGAAGCATAGTTTATCTTTCTAAATTTGTTCCTTGTCAATGTTAACTTTATGTCACTCTGCCTTGACAATAGGCAGCCTATTTTTACTCAGTCTTACAGATAATGAATTGTTAGTTGATCTGAAGTGAGCAACTTGTCTAAAGAAAGAGACATCCAACAAAAGAGAATAAGTGAGCTCCAATCATCTTCTCAAGCTTTTCAGACCCCTGGACACAAGAGTGTTCACCCAGGATTCACAATTACATCATTCACATGAAACTCACAGCCCACTATAGCAGCAAAAACCACAAACATTTTGAACCCTGTTGCTAAGGCTGGAAAAAAGGAAAATTTTCACTGAGTACATCTCAAGAACAGCAAAAAAGAGTCCATTCGAAAATTACAATGACAGCCAAGACTTTTGTAATTAAGGAGAGGGCTTGAACTTGATTCTAGATACAACCAGGAAAGAAAATTATAGCCATCAGGCCCAGGTTGGAAGTGGGATGCAATTAACCAAGGAGCAGTTGTTGGGTGTTAAGAGTAGAGGCAAGGGAATTCTTGATTAGAAATCAATGGTAAGGAAAAGGTTGATAGTCTATGGAAGGTGAAGAGCATTCTCCATGAACTGCCTTAGCAGAATGGGCATGGAAATGGTCACAGCACATTTATATTCAGTGTAGTTGAGAGTACGGCTCAAAGGAGGAGGACTAAAATTCATTCAATTAAGGAAGGAGTTCTTTTTATGGCCACTATGGGGAAATTGGTCATGACAGGCCCTTATGTGTCATCTGGACATTCCTTTGTATTCTCCAAATGAAACCTCAACTTATTTCTTTCCTTCTGGAAGCTAAGGAATCTATAGCCTGGAAGGATTGTTGTCTTTGCTTGCCGTTCCATTTCCTCTGGTCTCAATCCAAGGGAAGGGAAAAGAGCATTGGAGGACTGAGGGATTTGGATGGTTAATGGTGGCACAGACAGAGTGAAGGTAGCCTACCCATGGGGCCTTACTGTTTTTCTCTGGGAAAATACAAGCTATTTCTGCATGTCAGAAAATTTATCCCACAGAGTTGGAAGCTGGCTTTCTACTTCTTTAGTAATTATTTAACAAAAAGAGAGTCTGTAAAGTGATCTTGCAGAAACATTCTCTGAATAAAGTGTTTATCATGTTTGCATGCATACTTAGTAAAAACCATCACCCAGGAGAGAAAGCTACTACTGTCCTTTTGCAGACATAGAAATGTTGTCTGTTTGGGTAATGGTAAAATCTGTATCCTGGTCTCACATGGGGATCATTAGAGCAGACTTAACATTCAAGATATAGCACTTTCCCAGAAAAGGCAGGCTAAGCACAGACACAAAGTCTTTGGGTGATTAATGATTAGAATCCCTTAAGAGCGAGCTGTGGAGGAGCCAGACAGAGCAGAATTAAAATGTTGCATGTTACTTAACATTTCCTCAGATGACTCCCTGCACCTTTGTCATTCACTGTGTCCTGTTAAAAGTTGTCTACATTTCCAAGTATCTGGGAATTTAATGAGAAACATGATGGGGGTTTCTTTGCTCTCATTCATTCTAAATGATGATTGCTTTTAAGATTGATGCTTTAGCTTTTCATGAATATGTTTCAAAAGTAAAACATAGATTCAAATATTAATGTCATAATAATTCTGTAAGAATGCATAAAATAATGTGGATGAATCTCCCAGTACAGAGGCTAATACAAAGTACATCCCAAGCCAAGGTCAACACTATGGTTATATTAAATAGATGCTTAGTCTTTTGTGTATTCATGATTAAGTTCTTGTAATTTTACAGAAATACATCTAATTGTATTTGGGATTCTGTTCAGATAATACTTAGAAGACTAGACCTAACGAAGCACCAATCATAACAATGGTGAATTATTATCAAATTTTTCTCAGATAATAAACATTGTTTTGAGTACTTTATGCAGGTAGTCACTCTCACCATCTATAGCCACTCATGGATTACACTGAGAGTGAAAGAAAAGGTCAGAAAGTAAATTGTCATGTCATAGTACCAGAACATGCACATCTCTCCTGTGGCAGCCCTGATGCTAGGATCCAGGCTGGCTAGGTCATCACTGCTTTACATCAACAATAGGAGGAAGACTCAGGTTGTGCTATGTAGGTTTCCCCGTGAACCTGATTTCTGTGGTTGTGCCGTCTTTTTGTTTTAGCCATCCAGATTGGGATACAAAGTGCCACAAAGAAATGAATCACATCTTATTTCCAAGTTCTAGAAGCCCATAGCACTTCCAGTGTATCCTGTTGGCAAGAACATAGCAGTATGACATGTTAAACTCCAGGAAAGTTTGAAAATATAGCAGTGAATCAAGATACTAGTTCTCTTTTATAAGTAAGAAAAGAAAATAGGTTTCACTGGGAATTACAAGATGCAAGAGCAGAGGGAAAATAAATAATACAAGTAGGTAATTTTTCACTAAAGTTCATAAGATGCAGAAATAGACTTAAAGAGTTTGCATCCCCATAAGGGATATATCAGGACCCCATCTACAGACTTAACCTTACTGGCTTCTGGGTTCATCAGTTCCTCAATGTCTCTTCCTGAGAGGGAGGTCCATTCATGAAGAATGGTATTTATGGTACTAGAGCTTATGGTATTAATGACACCAGAGTTAGCTCTAATCATTTTAGGTTAAGAATATTCTTAGTAAATATTCTGTAACCCACCTTGATACAGTTCTGAGAAGAGTTCCACAATGTCAGATGGACCCAGATGGGCCATAACTTCCCACAGTAGGAGACTTATTGTTAATATAAATTCGTTTTGGTTAGTTTTTCTCTACTTGACTTATACTAGTATCATGTGCAAAGAGGATACCTCAACACATACCTTTTTCAAATTGGCCTGTTTGCGTGCCTGTGGGTTATTTTCTTGACTGACAGATGATGTAGGAGGACCTAACCCACTGTGGGTGATGTTATCCCTTTGCAGGTGAGTGTAGGCTATATAAGAAAAGTAGTTGAACAAGCCACAGGAGGCAAGCCATTAAGCAGCATTCTTCTTTGGTCTCTGCTTCTGTTACTTCTTCTAGGTTCCTACTGAGTTCTTGCTTTGACTTTCTTTGATGATGGACTGTAAAAGTTAAGCCAAATATTCTTTTCCTCTCTCAAGTTACTTTTGGCCAGTGTTTATGCCAACAAAAGAAAAGCAGAATAATACAATCTTTCATTATTCTTTTTCCATGCTTCATCTCTTTTCCCTAATTCCTCACATGCCTTTGGAGATCAGTCCCTAAATAAACTGCATATATCTGAATCCCTGTTACAAATTTAGCAACAGGGCATTGATACTAACAAAGCTATACAGTCAGTAAATGAGATGTTACAGCCTGAACTTGGATGATGGCATCCTAATCAGTGTTCTTTACCACCCAGCAAAATTTTTTTCCAGTCACTGAAAGTGAGTTTGATGTCACCTGCCTGATGGTTGATGTACAGGGGACTCGAATCAGGGACAGAATGTCAGCCCTGCATGCAGACTTTCTATGGAACAGGCACAGTGTACTAGCTACTGTACATGCCTTGATTAATTTGATGCTTCACCTTTGGTCTCTGGGTACTGCTCATTTTTGTGTCTCCAGAATGCATCACAATAACTAGCAGAGTTCATGCTCAGCAAATGAGCATGGAATAAGTAAATTCAACGTATTAATAATTCCTCTGAAGCAAGCACTATTACTATATCATTTTTTTAGTTTGAAAAAATTTAATTTTAGTGTAATCAATAGCATTTCATGGTAATAGTTAAAAAGATCATGTGGCGATATTAAATGTGCTGATTATTAAAGACAGATATATTCATCTTTAACCTCTATGTGCTTTCTACTATAATATACAGTAATAGCTAATAATAGCAGACATTAAAGGCTCCTAATTACTTGGCACATACTGTGTTAAGTATTGCCCATAGATAACCCACTCTACTCTTGTAATAACCCCATCACATAGATACTATAATTAAACTCAAGTTTCTACACTACTAAGACTCTATTTTCCACTATTGGCAAAATATGTGAGAAGATCAACAACTTAGAGGGGGAAAAGTTAGTTATTTTAGGCTCATTCGTTCAGGATTTTAGCTCATGGTTGCTTGGCTCCTGCTATGGTTAGATGTAACACAGCCCCCAAGGGCTCATGTATTTGAAGACTTGCTCCCCAGCTGGTGATACTGTTCGAGAGGTTGTGGACTGTGGAGGAGGTGGAGCCTACATGAAGGAAGTAGGCCACTGCAGGCAGGTCCTTGGGTGTACATAATTCTTGGGTCCCTGCTGTCATCTCTTTGCTTCCCACACTGTGGAGATAGGAACAAACAGCTTAATACTCTGGCCACCATACATCCTTGAGCTTTTCCCATAACCATATTTTCTACCATGATGGATTTGTACCATAGTTAAAGTAAACCATTTATCAAAATAAATCCTTTCTATTGTAGGTTGTTACTTATCAGGTATTTTATCACAGAAATGTAGTAAGGGGACTAACACAGATGATTGGTAACAGAAGTGGAGTTGTGGCTGGCCATGTTGTCCACAGGATTTAGAATGGGATTGTTGGAGAAATGTGCAAAAGTTTAAAACTGTGAGAGAGACAAGCCCTAGAATCCTGTAAGCAGAGCTTAGGAAGCCATTCTGGTGAGAGTTCAAAACATAAGCATGCTGATGGAAATGTAGACAATGAAGACCACCCAGATGAGGTTTCAGATGTGGAATGAAACTCGATCAGGAAATGGGCTGGAGGCCATCTAGTTTGCATTCTGCAAATCATCCGGCTACATTTTGCTGCTATCCTGAAAATGGGAGTTAGGCTCCATTAAAGAGTAATGGGCTTGGTTATTTGGTGGAGGGAATTCCAAGGGAGCATATCATTCAGGCTGTCATGAGGACACTGCTCACAACTCTTAGCCAGGTTTATGGTGAGAGGGAAGAGCATGAATCAGAAAGATAAGAAAAAATACAAAGTTTGATAAGGAAAGTAAAGGGAACCCAGACAGTTAAAGTACAAACAAAGGAGGTACTTATTTTTTTAAAATTGTGATTATAAAATAATTATGTCATTTCTTCATTTCCTTTCCTCACTCCAAACTCTCTCATATATCACTCCCCAGTCTCCTTCAAACTAATGGCCCTGTATTTCACTAATTGTTGTTGCATGTATATATGTATGTATATATACATACACATTCGTAAACACAACCTGCTCTGTGCATAGTCCGTGTAAGTTTACTTCTATGTAAATTTTTGGAGCTGAGCATTTGCCACTGGACAACCAATTGGTGTGCTCTTCCCTGGGGCAAACCACTTCTCCTGTTCCCAGCTTTCCTTGATTGCCTGCAGTTTGTTGTGAGGGTTGAGGCTTCATGGGCTTTTTTATGTCTAGCTTGGCTTGTCCATTGGGATCATTCTTGTTCAACTTACGTTTGGAAGTTTCAGCAATCATTGAGGGGTAAAAGGGCCAGCCAAAGAAACACACCCTGGCCCTGAACCCAGAGCCCGTGAAAGAAACACTTTGGCCCTGAAACCAGAGGCAGTGAAAGAAACACCCTGGCCCTGAAACTACAGCCAAATGGCTAAAACGGGCCAGTAAAAGAAACATACTTTTCCCCTGAAACCAGAGCCACATCTGCCCCTGATCAACTGAACATGAAACCAACCAATCTCTAAGCAGGAAAACCAATCAATCCCTGAGCACGAAATCTAGCCAATCTGAACTTGTCGAAGTTCAAGGAGGTTGAAATCTGACCAATTCCCTCCCTGAAAATCTTCTCCCTGGAAAAACTCCACCCCTAAGAAGCCTTATATAAACTCCTCTGCCTGTTTAGTTGGTAACTGTCCTCCTCCACTCTGGCAGAGGCAGCTACTGTCCTGGGTTCTTCCTTCCTAAATAAATCTCTTGAAAGAGTTGTGGGTGAAGCTCTTCTTTTGCTGGTGGAGCAGAATCTCTGCTGGGAAGCTCCCTTAGGGGATCAGAGCAGAAGAAGCAACTGACACCTCTGCTGGGAAACTCCCTTAAAGAAGAGAAGCAGAAGTAGCAACTTTTTGCCTGAGCCAGAGCAGATTGCCTTAGCAGAGTGAAGCAGAAGTAACATTTTGGTTTGGAGCTGAGAAGAAATGGATACTTTGCTGGGAAACTCTCGTAGGGGGGCAGGGTAGAGTTCAGGTATAACAGGTGTCTCTTGAAGAAGAGCAGGATTGCCACATCCTGTGGGGAGACCATCTCCCAACAGACCCCAGCTTCAGGTATAGCCTGACTTCCGGACAAGTTAGGATACCTTTATCCCCAGAGCTGTAACACTTGCAGGTATAGCCTGACTTCCTGTAAATTCAGAATACCTTTCCCTCTGGAGCTGTAACACTTGCAAGCATATTGGTGAGACTTTATGGGTGTTGTTTCTAATATTCCGAGGAGAGAATATCTCACAGCAAGCTCCATTATCCTCTAGCTCTCACAATCTTTCCTTGTCTTCTTCAGGATTTCCTGAGCTTTCGGTGCAGTAGTGTTTGGTAAATGTATCCAATGGTACTAGTCTCTACAACTCTGCATTTTGATTGGTTGTGGCTTTCTGTGGTGGTTGTACTGAGGCAATAGGAAAGGTTCTCTGGGAGCAAGACTTTACCCATCAATGACTCCAAGTATCCAGAAAAATATTCATTTGAAAAACTTACATCTGAATGGAGAGGGCCTAAAAGGATGCTATCTGCCTTTAAAAACAAGCACCTGCTTATGGCTAGTGTCCCACATGTCCACTTGTATTTACTGAATCCTTAGTAAGGGTCCTGGAGATATTGTTTTTTTAATACAAACCAGAAATCATACTATCCCAGCATGATTCAATGGAATAACTGTAAGGTGCCACTCATTTATGGTAAGTTTTAGCCCTCCTGAATGCCTCTGTGCTAATGCAGCAAACCGAATCAGACCAAATTGGAAAGCCTAGGTTTAATAGGTAAAGCGCTCCTGGGTGATTCCCAGGCCACAGAGAGGAGACAGGATTCCAGACCAGAAGAACCACATGTCTGTTTGGGGGATGCTGCTTATATACCCTGTGGGAGTGGTCTTGAGTCTCTCTGGGGGAGGAGCTGTGTTTGGCGGGCTTTGAAGGGGCGGGTTTAGGGAAAGAGATGGGAAGGGGAGTTGAGGTGGATCCTCCATCAGACTCCTTCCAAACATTCCAGACTCTTTGGGTCTAGGGATGCCAGGGTGCCAGGGGTTGAGTTGGAGCTCCCACCAAAACAATTTAAACAGATTCCTTTTTCTACCTCCCCCCCCCACTTGGCAATGTTGCTATCATGGTACTTACCATCATTTGATCCTATTTTTAGGTCTCTCACATGATTGCTATTTCATTCAGAATAGAGAACTAAAGTTGTTTTTTTTATATTCTGTATCAATTGTCTTGCCCATGAATCATCAAACAAAGGCTGGAGAAGTATTGGCTTTTCTGTGATATATGAGCTAAAAATGATTTTTAAAAAATTTTAAATATTTGAAAAATATGAAGATTTCCTGATACAATAAAAGGAAAGTTACTTGAAATATGAATGCCGATGTCCATAAATAAAAGTTTGTTGAATTGCAACTCCTGATTCATTAATTGTTGTCTCTGGCTATTGGGGCATAATTGAGCAACTCCAAAAGAAACCATATGGTCCAAAGTCTGAGCATATTTATTATCTCATTATTTAAAAATATTTCAGAATCCTATTCTAGCATATTAACCTTTGAACAAATTATGTGGGGAGTAACTCCAGAATCAGATAAAGTCTAGGTTAGAAGAAAGGGAGAAGATTTTATTTTAGTGACCTATGAACCACATGTGGTGTTCATATATGTAGGTCTCTATAGAGGACCAGGAAACACTGTATCACCAGGTCTAGCTCATCTTTTCTGAAAATAAAGAGCAACTTCATTCTGTATCAACTTGAAATCATCCCAGAAGTAAAGTCAGACTGTACAATGTGATCACAGAATTATTATTGCCAATAGGTAGAGATAGGGTTTTACTGGATTGGGGTTGGGGAACTGTGAGATGATTGGTAGGAAGGAGGTAAAAGAGAGTATGGTAGGAACTGGCCAAGAAGGGGAAGTGGATGCATAGTAAGTCCCCTTGAAAAGATGAATATCAGTGGGACAGAGTATGCTTTTAGCTAACATTCAGGAGCATTCAATAAATTCTTAGATTTTGAAAAATAATTCAAATTCTTTCTCTAATTGAATCTTTCTGATGTGACCACTACTTCCCCGTTATCCTAACTACTTCCCAGCTTCACCACGGACTTTCTGTTGCTCACAGAATTTTCTCAACATTGGGATCTTTAGGGTGCTTCTTCTTTCTTGGTTGACCCAATTGTCCACCATCTCATTTCACTAGCTGAGACATCACCTCTGCACTGAACCACCTTTCTCTAAATAGTTTCTTTCCTGATATTATTCTATCTTCTCCTACAGTAGCTTTCAGCAACTTATCAGAGTTTAGCTATTTATTTCAGGTTATATTTGACTTTTTGGTCAAATTCCTGTCATATGATAAGCTCCATAGGATTTTTGATCAATGTTTTTATGTTCTGTATTGACATCATTAATGTCAAAGTTTACTAAACTATTATACATTTTCGAGTGTTTCTAACTTTGAAGATGAAAACATTAGATATTATGTGGCACATATTCTGTTGTGAAAGAAAATACTTGAATAGTTAAGAACAACAAAAGGATTCAGTGTAAGTAGTAGTGGTATGGAGCTTTGTCATACTTAGTGTTTGGTCCTGGGTTAGTTCTGTTCTTCCTTTGTCATTTCCCACGCCATTGCCAACACCGGTCTTAGACAGTGTTTATGTGGTTCGAGCCTCAAGTTGGCTCCAGGGACTCTTGCTTTTGGTATTCATGTGAGTGTGTGGTCTCCTTTGAAGATGAATCAGAGGTGGGGTCATCCTTGTGAACTCCTGAAAAATTCCCTAGCACCCTGTTTCTCCCTATTCCCATGATGTCTTCATTTATCATGTTATCTCTTTCCTTGTTTACCCACTCTGTCCCTGTTCCAGCTCGAACCTCCCGTTCCCCTATGTTCTCATCCCTCACCCCTTGCCAGGCATTATTCCCCCTCACCCCCACTATGCTCATGTACATCTTATCTATTTCTTCTTTGCTGGGTGATCCATGCATCTTTCCTACAGTCCTCCCTGCTATCTAGCCTCCCTGGAGCTGTGGGTTGCAGTCTAGTTAGCCTTTGCTTTACACCTAGTATTCACATATGAGTGAGTACATACCATGTTTGTCCTTCTGAGTCTGGGTTACCTCACTCGGGATGATATTTTCTAGTTTCATCCATTTGCCTGCAAATTTCATGATGTCATTGTTTTTCTCTGCTGAGTAGTACTCCGTTGTGTATATGTACCACATTTTCTTAATCTATTCTTCAGTTGAGGGGCATCTAGGTTGTTTCCAGGTTCTGGGTATTATGAATAATATTGCTATGGACATTTTTGAGCATGTGTCCTTGTGGTATGATTGAGCATTCCTTGGGTATATGCCCAAGAGTGATATAGCTGGGTCTTGAGGAAGATTGATTCTCAATTTTGAGAAACTGCCACACTGATTTCCAAAGTGGCTGTACAAGTTTGCATTCCCATCAACAGTGTAGAAGTGTTCCCCTTGCTCCACATCCTCTCCAATATAAGCTGTCCTCAGTATTTTTAATCTTAGCCATTCTGACAGGTGTAAGATGGTATCTCAGAGTCTTTTTGATTTGCATTTCCCTGATGACTAAGGATGTTGAGCAATTCCTCAAATGTCTCTCAGCCATCTGAGATTCTTCCATTGAGAATTCACTGTCTAGCACTGTAGCCCATTTTTTAATTGGATTGTTAGGTATTTTGATATCTAGTTTTTTGAGTTCTTTATATATTTTGGAGATCAGCCCTCTGTCAGATGTGGGGTTGGTGAAGACCTTTTCCCATTCTGTAGGCTGTTGTTTTGTCTTTTTGACTGTGTTCCTTGCCCTACAAAAGCTTCTCATTTTCAAGAGGTCCTATTTATTAAGTGTTGCTCTCAGTGTCTGTGCTACTGGTGTTATATTTAGGAAGTGGTCTCCTGTGCCAATGCTTTCTAGGCTACTTCCTACTTTCTCTTCTATCAGGTTCAGTGTAACTGGATTTGAAGTCTTTGATCCACTTGTATTTGAGTTTTGTGCATGGTGACAGATATGGATTTATTTGCAATCTTCTACATGTTGACATCAGTTATGCCAGAACCATTTGTTGAAGATGATTTCTTTATTCCGTTGTACAGTTTTGGCTTCTTTGTCAAAAATCAGGTGTTCATACAAGTGCAGATTAATGTCAAGGTCTTCAATTTGATTCAATTAGACCACATGTCAGCTTTTATGACAGTACCAAGCTGTTTTTATTGCTATAGTTCTATAGTAGAGCTTAAGGGATGGTGATGCCTCCAGAGGTTGCTTTATTGTACAGGATTCTATTAGCTATCCTGGGTTTGTTTTTTTCCATATGAAGTTGAGTATTGTTCTTTCCAAGTCTGTGAAGAATTGTGTTAGGATTTTGACGGGGATTGCATTGAATCTGTAGATTGCTTTTGGTAAGATTGCCATTTTTACTATGTTGATTCTACCTATCCATGAGCATGGAAGATCTTTCCATTTTCTGACATCTTCTTCAATTTTTTTCTTCAGGGACTTAAAGTTCTTATCATACAGGTCCTTCACTTGCTTAGGTAGAGTTACCCCAAGGTATTTTATATTATTTGTGGCTATTGTAAAGGGTAATGTTTCTCTGATTTCTTTTTCAGCCCTTTTGTCATTTATATATAGGAGGGCTACTGATTTTTTTGAGTCAACTTGTATCCTGCAATATTACTGAAGGAGTTTATTAGCTGTAGGAGTTCCCTGGTAGAATTTTTGGGGTCACTTATGTATACTATCATATCATCTGCAAATAGTGAATGTTTGATTTCTTCCTTTCAAATTTCTATCCCTTTGATCTCCTTTTGTCTTTTTCTCTAGCTAGAACTTCAAGTACTATATTGAATAAATATGGGGAGAGTGGACAGCCTTGTCTTGTTCCTGATTTTAATGAAATCACTTTGAGTTTCTGTCCATTTAATTTGATGTTGGCTGTTGGCTTGCTGTAAATTGCCTTTATTAAGTTTAGGTATGTTCCTTGTATTCCTGATCTCTCCAAGACCTTTATCATAAAGGAGTGCTGGATTTTGTCAAAGGCTTTTTCAGCATCTAATGAGATGATCATGTGTTATTTTTCTTTCAGTTTGTTTATATAGTGTATTACATTGACAGATTTTTGTATGTTGAACCATCTTTGCATCTCTGGGATGAAGTCTACTTGGTCATGGTGGATAATGTTTTTGATGTGTTCTTGGATTCAGTTTGCCAATATTTAATTGAGTATTTTTGCATCAATGTTCATGAGGGAGATTGGTCTGTAATTCTCTTTCTTTGTTGCATCTTTGTGTGATTTGAGTATCAGGGTAATTGTAGCCTCATAAAAAGAGCTTGGTAATGTACCTTATGTTTCCATTGTGTGGAACAATTTGAAGAGTATTGGAATTAGTTGTTCTTTGAAAATCTGGTAGAATTCTGCACTGAAACCATCTGCTCCTGGGCTTTTTTTGGTTAGGAGACTTTTAGTGACTGCTTTTATTTACTTAGTGGTTATTGGTCTTATTTAAATAGTTTATCTGGTCTTGATTTAACTTTGGTATGTGGTATCTATTCTGAAAATTGTCCATTTCTTTCAGATTTTCCAATTTTGTGTAGTACAAGTTTTTGAAGTATGACTTGATGATTCTCTGATTTCCTCATTGTCTGTTGTTATATCTCCCTTTTCATTCTAATTGTGTTAATTTGGATGCTCTATCTCTGCCTTTTGGTTAGTTTGGATGAGGGCTTATCCATCTTGTTGATTTTTTCAAAGACCCAACTCTTTGTTTCATTGTTTCTTTGTGTTGTTCTCTTTGTTTCTATTTTATTGACTTCAGCCCTCAATTTCGTTATTTGCTATTATCTTATTTTCTATTGTCTATTCCTCCTGGGTGAGTATGCTTCTTTTTGTTCTAGAGATCTCATGTGTGCTGTTAAGTCACTAGTGTGAGATTTCTCCATCTTCTTTATGTGAGCCTTTAGTGCTATGAACTTTCCTCTTAGCACTGCTTTCATAGTGTCCCATAAGTTTGGGTATGTTGTACTTTTATTTTCATTGAATTCTAGGAAATCTTTACTTTTTTTTTTTATTTCTTCCTTGACCCATTGATAATTCATTTGGGCATTATTCAGTTTCCATGTGATTGTAGGCTTTCTGTAATTTTTGTTGTTGTTGAAACCTAACTTTAAGCCATGGTGGTCTAATATAACACAGGAGGTTATTCCAATTTTTTGTAACTACTGAGATTTACTTTGTGACCAAGCATGTGGTCAATTTTAGAGAAGGTTCTATGGGGTGCTGAGAAGAAGGTATATTCTTTTGTATCAGGGTGGAATGTTCTGTAGATATCTATTAAGTCCATTTGAGTCATAACTTCTGTTAGGTCCCTTATTTCTCTGTTAAGTTTTAGTCTGGCAAATATATTCAGTAAGAGTGGGGTGCTGAAATATAACATTACTAGTGTGTGGAGTTTGATGAGTGATTTACGCTTTAGTAATGTTTCTTTTACAAATGTGGATGCAGCCGGGCGGTGGTGGCGCACGCCTTTAATCCCAGCACTCGGGAGGCAGAGCCTGGCGGATCTCTGTGAGTTCAAGGCCAGCCTGGGCTACCAAGTGAGTCCCAGGAAAGGCGCAAAGCTACACAGAGAAACCCTGTCTCGAAAAACCAAAAAAAAAAAAAAAAAAAAAACCACAAATGTGGATGCCCTTGTATTTGGGGCATAAATGTTCAGAATTGAGACTTCATTTTGGTGGATTTTCCCTGTGATAAATATGTAACATCCTTCCCGATCTCTTTCGATTGATTTTAGTGTGAAGTCTATTTTATTAGATATTAGGATAGCTACACCTGCTTGCTTCTTAAGTCCATTTGATTGGCAAGCCTTTTCCCAGCCTTTTACTCTGAGGTAGTGTCTGTCTTTGAAGTTGAGGTATGTTTCTTTTATGCAGCAGAAGGATGCATCCTGTTTTTGTATCCATTTTGTTAGCTTGTGTCTTTTTATAGGCGTCTTGATACTATTGATGTTAATGGATATCAATGACCAGTGATTGTTAATTCTTGTTATTTTTTGGTGGTTGTATTGTGTGTTTCTCTTCTTTGGTATTTGTTGGTGTGGGATTTTCTATTGCTTGTGTTTTCATGGGTGTATCTAACTTCCTTAGGTTGGATTTTTCCTTCTAGTGCTTTCTGTAGGGCTGGATTCTTGGATAGGTATTGTTTAAATCTGGTTTTATCATGGAACATGTTGTTTACTGCGTCTATGCTGATTGAGAGTTTTGCTGGATATGATAGTCTGGGTTGGCATACATGGTCTCTTAGTGTCTGCATAACATCTGTCCAGGACCTTCTGGTTTTTAGAGTCTCCATTGAGAAGTCAGATGTTATTCTGATAGGTCTGCCTTTATATGTAACTTGACCTTTTTCCTTTGCAGCTCTTAATATTTTCTCTATATTCTGTATGTTTAGTAGGTAAATTATTATATGGCAAGGGGACTTTTTTTTTTTGATCTAGTCTATTTGTTGTTCTGTATGCTTCTTGTATCTTATAGGCATTTCCTTCTTTAGGTTGGGAAAGTTTTCTTCTATGATTTTTTATTGAATATATTTTCTGTGCCTTTGAATTGGTATTCTTCTTCTTCTTCTTCTATCCCTATTATTCTTAGGTTTGGTCTTTTCGTGGTGTCCCAAATTTCCTGGACTTTTTTTGTATGTGGTGATATTGTGTTCTCCAAAATATTGTGCACCCTAATAAATTTATCTGGGGTCAGAGAACAGAACAGCCACTAGACAGACTTAGAGGCCAGAAAATGGTGGCACACATGCCTTTAATCCTAACATTCCAGAGGCAAAGATCCTCTGGATCTCTGAGTTCAAATCCACACTGGAAACAGCTAGGTGTGGTAACAAAAGCCTTTAATCCCAGGAAGTGATGGCAGAAAGCAGAAAGGTATTTAAGGTGTGAGGACAAGAACTAGAGCTGGTTAAGCTTTTAGGCTTTTGAGTAGCACAGTTCAGCTGAGATTCCTTCTGGACTGAGAGGCTTTCAGTCTGAGGAAACAGGATCAGCTGAGGAATTGGCAAGGTGAGGTGGCTGTGGCTTGTTCTGCTTCTCTGATCTTCCAGCTTTCACCCCAGTACCTGGCTCAGGTTTGTTTTTATTAATAAGAACTTTAAGATTCGTGATACATCTGGTGCCCAACATTTATGGTACAAATTCATGAAAAAGTTGCTTGCTTGTGTTATGACTTTCTTGGCTTTAGTGTTTCCTTTGACTGACAAATCTATTTCCTCTATCATATCTTCAATGCCAGAGATTCTCTCTTCCATCTTGCATTCTGTTGGTTATGCTTGTATCTGTAGTTCCTGGTGGTTTACTCAGATTTTCCATTTCCAGCATTCCCTCAGTTTGTGTCTTCTTTATTGCCTCTATTTCAGTTTTCAAATACTGGACTGTTTCCTTCACCTGTTTAATTGCTTTTTCTTGGCTTTATTTAAGGGATTTATTGATTTCTTCTTATTTTTGTTTGTCTTTTCTTCAATTTCTTTAAGGGAATTTTTCTTTTCCTCTTTAAAGACCTTTATCATCTTCTTAAAGTCATTTTTAAGGTCAATTTCTTCTGTTTCTTCTGCGTTGGGATGTTCAGGTCTTGCTGATGTAGAACCACTGGGTTCTGATTGTAAGTAAAGTGCAAAAACTCTGGGTTTGTTGTCCCAGGTTTCAGCACCAAAATGTTAGAAATTGATGGCTGAAACTGCAAAGAGACAGTTAGTTCAGCCCTAGAGGGTGAGGTATCCTGGACACCTCGAGCTACTTAGAACAAAAGCTCTGCCCTGAAGGTGTCCTGGACACCTGAAGCTGTTTAGTACAGCTCTGATGGCTGGGACTGCAAAGAAACAGCCCAACCTTGGAAAGGAAATTTTTCTGACTTCTCAGGAGTGTCAGGCCTGGAACTGCTTCAGCAAGGAAGGGTATCCTGACTCTTCAGGAAAGTCAGGATATACCTGGTGTGATGGGGGATGGTCTCCCCACAAGACAGCAATCCTGCTCCTCTCCTGGAGAGCCACAATCTCCGGCTCAGTGTTACCAGCTCTCTCACTCAGTCCACTATGGGATGTCCCAGCAATGTTCTTCTGTTTAGCTGTCAATGAAGGTCTTTACCCAATACTCTTTTGAGAAAGAGGTTTATTTGAGAAGGAGGAGTCCAGGAGAGTAGCTGCCTCTACCAGGGTGGAGAGAACAGCTCACAATTGACCAGGCAGGGCAGTTTATATAGGATTCTAGGGGGGCGGGGTCAACTGTGATTGGTTAGTTTATTTTCTGCCCAGGGATTGGCCAGTTTTGTGAGCAAGGGGCAGAGATCGCCCTGATTTCAGGGCCAAACTGTCTTTTTTTCACTGGCTTTTCTTGGCCTTTTGACACTACCTCTAAGGCCAGGGCACATTTCTTTCACTGACTCTGATTCTAGGGGCCAAGAGTGTTATTTTAGTACTAGTTTCAGAGTCAGGGCATATTTCCTGGGTTTTGGGTTTGGAGATAAATTGTTCATTTCTCTGACTCAGGTCCCCAAAACAGGCTGTGTTTCTTTCCCTGGTCCTGGGCCGGAGGGCCAGGATTCTACTTTCTTGTTCTGTGATTGGTTGATTTCACAAGTCAGTTGGACAGGAGCAGAGATGGCTCTGATCTGAGCTAAACTGTGTTTCTCTCACTGGCCTTACTTAGCTTTTTGACACTACCTCTAAGGCCAGGGCACATTTCATTCACTGACTCTGATTCCAGGGGCCAAGAGTGTTTCTTTGGCACTGGTTTCAGAGTCAGGGCATATTGCCTTGGTTCATTTCTCTGGTCCAGGTCCCAAACACAGGCTGTGTTTCTTTCCCTGGTCCTGGGCCCTAGGGCCAGGATTCTGCTGTCCTCTTCTGTGATTGGTTGATTTCACAAGTCAGTTGGACAGGGGCAGAGATGGCTCTGATCTGAGATAAACTGTGTTTCTCTCCCTGGCTTTATCTGAGCCATCCTTCCCCAATTCTGGGCTCCAGGGTCAGGGTGGGTTTCTTCAGCCAGTCCCTTTTCCCTACACTGATAGAGCAATATTAGTCTTTATGATGTTGACTGTATTTTTGCACTGCCATCTACCTATCTCTTTCCTCTACTCAATGCCAGCAGTGTCTGTGTCTGAGGGAGCTTCTGTTGGTCCAATAGCAACTCTTGGTCCAATGGAAGCTCTTGTCTAATTAGGGCTCTTGGTCCAATCGATGCTTATGGACTCTTTGTCTCAGAGAGCAGCTCTAAGTCCAATCTGAGCTGGCAGACTCTGTCTCAGGGAGCAGTTGCAGTCTCTGAGGGAGAGTGGGGTTTGGGGTAGGTGGGGCTTGAGGGTTACAGGATCTGGTGGGGGATGGTGGTAGTCCAACTTATCTGAAGAAGATCTGCCTACTGGCCTGAAACTGGAACTGCAATGAATGGTGGTGTGGGTGTCACAGGGTTGTGCCCCTGGACCCAAAGCCTAGAGGCTAGGGTGTCTGCCTATGAGGAAAAAGATCATGTCTTAGTCCAATGGACATTGGCAGGCTCTGGCAGGCATACCTTTAATCCCAGCATTCAGAAGGCAGAAGCTGGAGGATCTCTGATTTTGAGGTCAGCCTGGTCTATAGAATGAGTTCCAGGATACCCATGTCTACACAGAAAAATCCTGTCTTGAAAAACAAGCAAACAAATCAAACAACAATAACAAATGGTTGTCAAGGTAACAGATCTAGAATTACCTAGGAGGTACATATCCAATCAAATCTGTGTGATTTTGTAGACTGAGTTAATTGAAGTTGAAAGAGCAACCCTGCACGTGTCCATCACCATTTCATTGAATAAGGTCCTAACCTAATACAAAGAAAATTAAGCTGACAACCAAAATTTGATTTTCTCTTCTCCCTGACTTGGGTAAAGATGTGACAAATGTCTTCCAGCTCCCTCCATCATGCTCATTCCACCTCTGTTATTATGGACCGTACCCTCAAACTGTGAGCCAAAATAAATCCTTTCTTTGATAAGGATTTAACTTTCTGTCAAGCATTTTTCATAGCAACAGCTAATATGATGGCCTTCTGCAAGACAAGAGGACTCCCACCAGAATTCAAATCTCTTGTTCATGGACTTTATAGCATGAAGACCTGTGAGAAACATATTTTTATAATATTACTTGAGGCATCCAATCTTTGGATTTTGTTCTCGTACTCTGTGCTAAAGCAGGTATATCTTTTCTTGTTCTTTGAAGAATGAAAGAAAGAGAGCTGTAGAAACTATTAATACTTTGTTGGGAAATCAGCATCAATTCTCAGTGAGAAGTTGGTCATAATCTTTCTTAGTGCTTAAGCACATGTGAGGACTCTCAAGCTACACACAGGGCTGGATGGCCACAAAAGAGGAAGTAAGGAATTGTAATTATTATGTTTGTGGGGCTAGAGAGATGATTCAATATTGAGTGCTTCCTGATCTGCTAGAACATCTAATCTTTGCAGAACTACATCTAATCTTTGTAGAACTCACATTAGGTGGCTCATAACCTACTGTATCTTTAGCTCTAGGGAATGCCCTTCTCTGGCCTCCACAGCCACTTGCACACACGTGACAAACATTAACACAAACACAAATAGATACAAAAAATAAATCTTTAAAAGTTTTCCATTTGGGAGATTCATATGAAGTATGTGCCTAGCTTTCTTCCAGAAATAAAGAACTTTCTGGAAGTTTCTTACTAACTAGCCATATGGAGCATGATTGTAATGACTGTGTTATCCAAGCAGCATCCACTCTGTATCATGTTAGAAGCGCACATTCCCCTGTGACGTGGCTGCTGTCCCTTTCTGAACCTCAAAGAGAGTGTCCATTGCTGTGTCATTGCTTTTCATCTGAATAAGGCACAGGAATGTCCAACATCATGTTCCTTATGCATCAGGTTTATAGGGAACATTTGGGGTTACCACCTATGGGTGGAAGGTACAGGAGAGGCAAAGTTGTACTGTGATGTTGCCTTTAAAATGCTGCAATTGTTTTTATAAGTGAAACATAGATTGATATGATCTTTCATAAACTTCACAATTTGTTACTGGACAGGCATTTCTACTCCCATATCACCCAACTGTTGCTTGTGCTCTGCCTTGGGAGAAGATGTACAACTTCAGGGAAAGTGTTTATCATTGGCCCAGAAATTCCTAAGGGGACTGAGAGGCAAGGCCTGTTCAGCTGCTGCTGGATTAGGGGCTCTGCCCCTTCACAGTTAAAGCAGTTATTAACAGTATCCATAGTAGACTAGATAGGACATGCTGGTATAACCCAAGGAATGGAATTGACATGATTCTATTATATTCTAATGTGATAGTGAGATACTGGAAAAGTTAAGGCTTGATGGTCTCAGATCAAGGATGTGTTTCCATATGAGGTATACTCTTAATCATGGACACAGTGGTTGGGTTCTGCATTGTTTCAAAGTAGTCAACTGAAATACTGCAATGGGATTACTAGACACTGAGATTTCACTTTTGAAAAGAATGCAATCTAAGCAAACATGACTGTTGTATGCAAAGCTACAATTAGTAACTGCTAGTTATTATCTTTACCAAATCCTGTGAGTAATATGTTTATACCTCCCTGTCTCTTTGTTTCTGTCTCTGTCTGTTTCTCTCTCTCTCTGTTTGTGAGAGAGAAAGGGTGAGAGAGAGGGGAGAGGGAGACAGGAGAGAGAGGGGATAGAGAGAGAAGAGAAAAGAGGAGAGAGAGAGAGAAAGAGAGAGAGAGAGAGAAAGAGAATGAAAGTGGAAGTTCACCTCCAGGTCTGATACATTAAGACTGAGACTTTTGCTTTGCTGGTATACTGGGCCTAGATTGTCCTGAGTTTTGAGGGATGTGGGGGTGGGAATCAGTGCCCTAAAACCTTGTGTTCTCAGACTGTCTATTCTAGGATGCAATCATGTATTTACAATCTAAAATATGAACACATATAAAATGAGGTGGGAAAGGAAAACGAGGCTAAATGAGAAGAAACACAGAAGGATTTTCACTTCATTTTCTGAGTGTTTAAGTCATCATGTGATTTCTTTGCCAAATGATAAGAGATTTATTTCCTAATCAAACAATAATGTGCATGCCATTCAGAAATGTGTTCTTGTGCATTTTGCAGCTCCAAAAAGAAGTTGACAAGCAGAAAGGAAGAAATGTAGCTAATCTCAGATTAACAGGAAGGAAAAAAAAATCAATGTGAAGATATAAATTAAAGTAAGAACTGGGTGTGGAAGGGACTCAGTGGTAGTACATGATGTGAATCTGTCTCTTCCCTGTGATGAAACAGGCCTCTGAGCCTGGTGAGAAGATGTTTCATGCTCATTCAAAATGAGTGTTGTCCCTGTCTTTTGTTTATTATTATTATTATTATTATTATTATTATTATTATTATATTTTTACAAAGAACAGCATGTGGCCCTGAATGAGTTCTAGGATGTGAGTGTGCATGTGATGTTTGATCCTGTGGCTCTCTTAGGTAGCAGCAAATATCAGCTGCTCCTAGGCAGCACAGCCTGTGGAGATACATCTGCTTAGGAACAATGATCAGTGCTAATGACACAATTGGATAAAAAAAATCTTCCCACTTCAGTTTCTGATATTGGGAGGAAATCTCATTAAAAGAACTATCTTTTCTTTCCAAATGGGCAGTAATAACAATGTTTTAATGTATCTCTACTGAGGTTATTCGTTGGCATTATAAAAAAGTCCCTTGGGTAATATTTAGTCATCTCCCAACATCTCATTAGACAATTCAGTCTGTCTATCAGTTCTAGCAAAATCAATATTGTATTATGGCTAGAGAGTCAGGAGACCTGGACTGTATGACCCTGGGCAAGTCACTTAATCTCTCTGCCACCATCTATGCAGACAAAAAATATAGTTATTTCTCCAAGGCAGAGTAAGATTAATGACAGCATGTCTCCTAGATAATTGTCTCTGTGGCTCTTTTGCCAGGCCCCATTTTTATGTGTGTGCTTGTTAATTTTGATTTTCCTTGAATCCAAATTTAGCTATCCACACACTGATGCAAAGACAAAGCTAGTCTGAAATGTGGCTGGCCATGGTTTCTACTCAGATTTCCTGTTTCTGGACAGTGGTAGAACTTTTACTGCTCTCTTTTCTCCCTTTGGGGTAGGAAGAGGAAGTCGACAGACTACTCCTTCTGGGTAAGAGTTGCTATGCATAAGTAGCTCTCCGCTCTGGGAATTTCCTGGTTTCTTGTTCTCAGGCATCTTGTTTCAACACCCCAGATTTCACCTGTCTTAGTCAAACCTAGCCAGTGGGATGGGTAATCAAGTTCCATCTTGCATTTCCATGGTAGTCATCAAAATTCTCTCAGGATGCATTCCTGCACTTGTGTGAGCTGTTACTAAAGTGGTCCAAACTCACTAAAGGGGACACCTGTGAGCCCATCATATTTTTCCAGTTGCCCCTCTGACCATCTTCTATTGTTCTAACATGGCTAAAGAGTTATGTCAGCTTGTATTAGAATTGTCCCATTTTTGTCTCCATTCTGGGATCAATTTTTTTCTCTGAAAATGTAAACATTATTTAAAGCCAGATGTTCCTCCTTTGTTCATTCTGACGCGTTTCTGAATTAGTGCACCCATTTTCTTGGTTTCAACTACCACCTGAGTTAATAACAGTTCTTGTTCCTCCAATGTTCACATCCTATAGTCCATGATTTGCTTTTAAATATTCTTTGTTGTTGTTTGTCCACATAATACTAACTATAGAGAAATGACAATAATACTTCCTTGTGAGGAATCTGGCATATCAAAATAAATGTTTGGGACTTGCTTTCTATAGAGTGGGAATTAAGGATACTTTCTCATGATCTAGAGGAGTATACAGTTTCATTCAGAAAACCGGACAGTACACTGCAGAATAAATGCTTGGGATTCCAGGTCACCATCTTTAACTCTTCAAGGCATACTCAGCCCAATAAAGTCACCAAAATGTAGTTAAGATCCAGATTTTAATTGACATTTTTAGTGTATGGATATTTTCTGCTAGGGTTCTATTTGACTTATTTCCTGAGTGTCTGGCTTTGGTATAAGCTGAAAGGGAGAGTGAGTTGTGAGTTTCACAGTACAGATTGCTCAACAGTTGTTTCAATTCAGCTTCATCAGCCTTTCAGCTTGTGAACATTCCTTTGAGATCTGAGGAATAATATTATTCCAAGATTTTGATGCTATTATCAGATACTATTTTCAGAGGCGTATCTTTTGAAAGTTGGAAGGAACTGCATTAAGCCTCGCTAAAAAGCCATTATTTTGAACTGGAAATCTCTTGCATTTGTCGTTTGGAAAACCCACTGCAAATAGGTACTCAATAGAAAAAAACCATGATGAACATTAAGCCAGTAAATAGACACTATTGCGTTGTACACATAGAAACAGTGCATGCCATAGGTAGCACTCACCAGATTCCTTATCTTCCATCAGAACACAAAGGTCCCTTCCTTTGTATATTTATGCATAGACTGCCTTCCTTGGGCAACCTGCCCAAATCTGTCTACACACAAACTTCCATTACTTCCATCCTGCATTCTATTTTATCCTCCCTGACACATTTGCAAGTCATTTTCTCCTAGAACCATCCCACCTCCTGGTGTACACTTATGTGACTGAAAGTTTCTGTTCTATTTTTTTAATGTAGCCAAAGATGACCTTGAACTTCTGATCATCCTGCCTCCACTGATGGAGAGCTGTCATACCACCAACACGGCACCACCAACACTGGTTTTTATCACACGCCAGAAATGCTCATTTGAATTTTGTCAACTTGACTCAAGTGACAGTCATCTGGCAAGAGAGAACTCAACTGAGAAAACGCTTCCACCAGATTGGCCTCTCGGAAGTCTGTAAGTCAGTTTTGATTAATGATTGATGTGTGAAGACCCAGTCCTCTGTGGGAAGTATAACCCCTGAGCTAGTGGTCCTCCTACCATGTATAACAACAAGCAAGCATGCTGAGAGAGTCATGCAGAGCAAGCCAGGAAGCAGTGTTCTGTGGTTCTGCTTCAGTTCCTACCTGACTCACCGAATGCCAAAGCTATGATCCCATCATACTTTCCAGTTATCCTTATGACCATCTTCTATTACCCCTAATATATGACTAACCAGTCTTGCTTGCTTGTGTTAGAATTACTCCATTTCTGTCCACATTCTGGAATCCAATTATCCACCTGAAAATGCAAACACTCTTTGAAGTCAGATGTGACTCCTCTGGTCAAATTCGCTCTGATGTGTTTGTGAATTAGTTCACCCATTTTCTTGGCTTCAACTACCACCTGAACTGAGAACAACTGTTGCTCCTCCAATGTCCACATCCCACAGTCCACGATTTGCTTTTAAACATTCCTTATTGTCATTTGTCAATGACAGAGGGATAACAATAATTCTTCCTCGTGAGGAGTCTGGCATCCCAGGACAAATGTTTGAGTCTTGCTCTCTGTATGGTGGGAATTGAAGATGTGTTCTGTCATTGTGCTTGTTTTACACTCCTGCCTTAGCTTCCCTCAGTGATGGACTGGAAGCTGTAAGAAGAAATAAATCCTTTCCCCATGTTGCTTTTCTTCCATCATGGTACTTATCACAGTAATTGAAAACAAGCTAAGTCAAAGGGATCAAACCCATGGTTTTGCACATGCTAAGCAAGTACTATATCAACTGAGCAGCACCAGTATCCTGGCTGTACTTTTTCTAGCATACCATTATATCCTTAAAGGTACATCACAGTCTGATATTACATGTCAGTTTGATCATTTTCATAGCATCTGTTACTGTCTTAGTTAGCTTTCTATTGCTGTAATAAAACACCACAACCAAATGCAACTGGAAAGGAGAGGATTTATTTAGCTCACCCTTCCATATCTTTCACAGCCCATCATCAGAGGAACATAGGGTGGGAACTCAAAGCAGGTGCCTGGAGCAGGTAAGGGACTGGAAGCTAAGGGACTGAAGCAGAAGCTACAGAGCAGTGCCGCTTACTGACTTGCTCCCTATGGATTACTCAGCCTGCCTTGTTGTAGCACCCGGGGCCACCTTCCCAGAAGTGGTACTGTCCATAGTGATCTGGGCCCTCCCACATCAATCAAAAAATCAAAAAAAAATGCACCACAGGCTTGTCCACAGGCCAAGATTATGGGATACTTTCTCAAATGAGATTCCTTCTTCCTAAATGACTCCAGCTTGTGTCAAGTTGACATAAAAGTAGCCAGAACAGTGACCCAGTCTAGATTCAGTCCATATCCATGAAACATAAGCTCTAACATGGCAGACATTGTCTACTTTATATGGAACTATGTGAGATGTCTGCCATCTTTTCTTGTAATTGATAGAGGTCATGAAACAGAAATCATTTCTTAAATGACTATGAGTACACAAAGAGGGTTAAGAAAGAAGATAGCTTCTATACTTTTATAGCTTTCTCTCCTTTATGTAATATCTCACTTTAAGTTCATATACTTTTTATAGCTTATATTCTATTACAGACATCACTGTAGAAATCATGGTCAGTACCTGAGGCAGATGACGCCATAAAGTTCAAGATCTTTATGTCCTGAATTCATTTCAAGTCTTTTAATTTTTAATTTTTTTTTTTTTTGGTTTTTCGAGTCAGTGTTTCTCTGTGTAGCTTTGTGCCTTTCCTGGGACTCACTTGGTAGCCCAGGCTGGCCTCGAACTCACAGAGATCCGCCTGCCTCTGCCTCCCGAGTGCTGGGATTAAAGGCGTGCGCCACCGTCTTTTAATCATTTCTCCAGGAGGAAATGTTGCTGACAAAGAAAACCATCTATTAAAAAAATTCCCAGAGTAATTCTAAAGCAAGAGATGCTCTTTTACAGTTTCAATCTGTGATCAGAACGAATTCCAAAGACTGAGGTGGTTGTTATTTCATGATCACATTCTTCAATTGATTGCATTCCAGTTTCCTGCTGTTGTCTCACTCATGGGAGAATTAAAAAAAAAACATGCTAGGAATGTTTAAGAACTTCATCTATTAAATTACAAATGTTTGTTATTGTATATGATAATTTTAATTTTGTATTTTTAAAAATTGAATTCTATCACTAAAGCTGTAGGATAGTTTTTTTTTTTTAATTTAAAAGAGTGTTGTGGTTAATGGCTTAGAAATCAGGAGCATTTTTAATATGAATAATTTCTCTTGATTTGTGTGATTTGCTAATCATTTTCTGGCTGTGAGATTTTCTTCATTAAAGGCTCATGATTGGAAGGCAAACAAAATGTGATCCCTGTGACACTAACTCTGCTCCAGTCCCACAGAAATAGACTTTATTTTGTCAGTTTATAATCAGGAAGGATGAAAAATATGCCAAACCCCATATGATGTCTCCTTTTTCTTTAAAACAAGAGCAAATAGTCAAATCTCTAGTAAGGTTATTTAAACATACGTGATCAATAGCACTGAAAATCAGGCTTCAAACTTAGCAGTCCCCAAGTAGAGGCAATCTGTGGCTGAATGGCTGTCTATATTATCAGCAAATACACTAGTATGAACTGCCTAATATTGGGTCCAGCTCCTTTGATTTCTAGCCTTATATACTGCTATCTACCAGGGAACACAGGAATTCCATTCACTTATATAGACAAGAGAGATTTTACATATACAACTCAAAGCATAGGTCCTGCTGTACAGTAAGGAAACTGCAAACACTAGCCACTAGGATGGTGTTTATCTGGGACATCAGATGGAAATCTTGTTATATTTATTTGTAGATGACTCTTTGCTTCATGAATGATTCAGTAGCTCTGAAAAAGAAATGAACTCATAGGAACACATGAATGTTTTATAATTGTTATTTAATATTTATATAATACAACTAAAGTCATTTTAAACGTGAATGAATAAGTGATTGGGTGTTCACACCTGGAATAGTGGGTATATTGTGTGTGCCTGTGTGTGCGCATAACTGTCTTAAAAAGAGATGAATCCCTCATACAGTAGAGGTCAAGTATTAGTATTCTTCCTAGACAATGGCACTTCCTTGATATGAATTGTTGCTAGTTCTGGATAGCTGGGTCTAGCAAAGGCAGTGATACCCAAAGAAGACCCTTTGTATTAGCTCTGTTTCATTTTATAATTCCTTTTGATGGAAGGATTTAATTTAATGCATTTTTCCATTGCAAAGAATATGTATTCTATCTATCTCTTTTATGCAGCCTCCAGATGTGACAATACATTAATCTCAAAGCAATTTTTTTGGTAACATAAAGGCATAGGTTGCCTTTCTTGTTCCTTTCATATCACTGTATCAAGTTCATAATAAAACACCTGCAAAGCAGTGCAGTTTCTAAGAAAACGGCCAAGCTGTTGATGAAGTAGACATCTTTTAATTTACAAACATCAGTAGTGTAACCGGTATTAGTCTGGAGAAAGACAAAGCATAACTGTCATTGTTAAAAAAGAGTTTTTGTTTTAAAGAAACATCTGCATCTTCACAGGGCACCCTGGGATTTTCATGAAGGAAGAGCACAATCAACTATAAATCATTATCAACTCTACGTTGTCATTTAGAAGCAAACTTGTTAACATGGGAGCAGTAAGGTAATCAAGGAGTTTTATTGTTTGGAGAAAAAATTACAGTTTTTGACATGACAGTTTTTCTTCTTCCCCCCTCCCTCAAAGCATGGCAGGGAAAGATTAATTAATTTATAAAAGGTCTACTTCCTATTGTCCATCGCTACAGATAATTTCCTTCCCCCTGTGAGGACATATGGCAGATGGGTACACTTGCTATCTTTACTCATAGCCTTTGTAAACCCTCTGCAAGTGTCCTGAAAGAGGCCACAGGTCAGTGACATCAGTGGACAGATGTCAAGTCAGCCAAGAGAACAACATATACCTATCCCAAGATACCAAAATAACATCCTATGTTAGTTCTATTGCCAAAAAAATCCTGATTTTTTTTTAAGTTTGAAAATGTACAAAAATATCAGGATAATTATAAATTAATATATATATTAAAGCATCGAGAAACAGTCCAAAGTGATGACCTAAATCCTTAAGTACAATGTACTTTAATACAATAAATATTTCTCGTTGAAAATGAATACTGTATAGGGCTATTTAGAACTCATAAAAACAAAAATTCATATTATTACTAATTTTTTATTTATCAATAATCTATTGGTTCTTTATCATCTCCTTTATCATTTATATTACAAAAATTAATACTGGAAAGTGGTAGATAAACACCTTCGTGTGCTGTTTCTGCAGATATGCTATCATTGCCAAAGACCATAAAATACACTGCAGCACTCCACACTCATTTCTCTCCTGAATGAAACCCAGACGTCAGGACATTTTATATCTTCCACAAAATATTTCTCATCCTTTGGATCTATCTACAGATTCTGGATTTCCATTCCCTGCCTCCCAGTCCCATTGAGATGCTTGTGCTTGGTGTGTTCTTGTGAACTGCACTGATGTGAAGGGGGTCATGGGTTTTATGCTCTGGGCAATCACATGTGAGTGTACAGTCCCATGTTAGGCTCTTGTATATGTGCTTCTGCGAGTATTAGCATGTTCCAAAGATGGCTCCGTGTTGCCATGGTCCCCACTGCTGCACTAATGCCTCCGAGTGTGGCTTTTCTTCACACTTTTTCCAGTGTAGGGGAAGCTTTAGTACAAGTGTCTTTTATTTTTTTCCCAAAGGCAGACAAGTCTTTATTATCATAATAAAAATAAGTCTGTTCTGTATTTTACAATATATTTCAAATATTTCCACTATGAAGCATGAATTAGTCCAACATGGTCAAGAAGCATACAACCTTCGCCGAAGATGGAAGCTGCTAGAAACGCAGTTAGGAGGCACATCTCGTGCAGCCGCACTTCACCACCTTCTCCACCTCGTCCACAAATGAGGATCCGTCTGTGCACTCGAAGGAGTATTTCCGCCTCTTGCTCCTCAGAGGTCCACAGCATTGCCCACCAGCACACCCACCTCTACATTCCAAGCGAGATACTTTCTTTGTTGTTTGACAGGCAGCATAACCCTGCTGCTTTTGGTAATAATCTCGGATCCGTTCCCCTCGACAAGAAATTTCTAGAAAAGAACAAGGAAATAAGAGCATTTTTAAAGACAGACACTGTAGGTTTTGTAGAGTGATTGAAAGAAAGTCAAGATATCCATTTTGTGGTCATGATCCTTCCTAGCATTTTGAAACTGCTATTTTTAGTGTGATGCTTGAAGTCTACATTATGGACTGATGGCGTGATCCAATCTTCCTTGAAAAATGCATCTTTTAGGCCTCTATTTCCAGCAAAGTGAATGCTATATATGTAGACAATAAATAGAACATGTTTGTTCTGACAAGAAAATTGGATTCCTAAATCTTTTCCTTTATTGCAAAAAGGGAGAAAAAAAATACACATCTTCAGTTTCTACAGGACTAACAGCTGGTTTTGTTTACCACGGGGAGCAGTTTTACAGAGAATGCAATTTAATTTATTAGGCCCAGAATTTAATATTATCCAATATGTTACTTAATACAAGTAACATTCCACTAACTTCATAAATTACGTGAGTATGAAGTAGTTCAAAAAAGAGACATCTGTTAAAGGCTTCCGCAGGCACGTTCATCTTATTGTCTGATGCACCAAAGTCTGTGCCAGCTGGAGGCCAGGCAAGTTCTGATTTTGGAAACAAAGCAGAGAGAGGTGGGCTGAAAACTCAGCCGGCTTCCATCGCTCTCACCTGCATAATTTACTGTGATAAATCAGTCGATTCTAAGGGCAAGGGTGACTCTGTACTCCAGCCAGGTGATTCTGTACTCAAACCAGAACAGAGCTACCACCTCCATGGTCTCTGTCTGGAGCCAGATTAGTAATACATGTAGGTGAAGGGATCAGGTAGAGGCTCAAGCTGAGTTGGGCAGCTGTACTCTGAAGAAGGGAAAAAGAGACTTTCTAGAGCAAGTCAAGTTGTGATAAGATGTCTGATGGCCATGGAACGACCTCAGAGTGAGACTTTACTGCTTTTCACAGTTAGTAACTGCATGCCACCCGAGAACCAATCAACAACAGTAGCTACAAGCCACGCCCAGGCCAAGAGTTTCCTCACTGCACTCCATCTCTTTCTCCAGGGATGAGGCATCCCTCGTGCTTTGTGACAAGGTGCCTAGGTTACCTCTGTCACAGCTGTCCCCGGTGTATCCACTGCTGCATTCACAGTAGGGCTGCCCCAGTCCAGAGAGCCTGCACTTTCCATGCTTGCACTTTATCATCTGGCAAGGGTTAAACAGATCTTCCTCTTCATCACAAAGGACACCCCCGTGGCCTTCCAGGCACTTACAGCTGTAGGAGAAGGCATTGATGGGCAAGCAGGTGCCATGTACACATCTATAGTGAAGGAAAAGCATAGGAATGAAAATAAGGTTGATAGAGGAGTTCGGAAGGTATGGTGACTAGGCAAAACCATGTCTGAATACAGAGAACAGTATTCTAATGTGTTAATTTCTCTAGGCCCCTACTCTTGCCCTGCCAACCTCCTGCCTTCTTCTCTTAGATTTGCTTGGAGAATTTAGCATATTTACTGAGTACCAAGCCACTGGAACTTACTTGTTTCCAAGGCAGGGGTCATTGGTTCGCTGGTCACAGAGGGGTCCCATCCACCCTTCCTCACATTCACAGGTGAAGCCTGACTGGCTGCTGGGCTGGCATGTGCCATGAGCACATACTTTCTTGTGGCATGGTTCACAACCAGGCAGAATGCCGGTTTGCATGGGCACTTTCCGGAAGTCCTGCAGCTCACTGTTGATGTAAAGGTTTCGGATACAGCCATGGAAGCTGGTGCCGTTCTGCCCAGGGGCCTGGCGCAACGATGCCACGTTATTCTTCCCAGGCATGCCTAGGAAGAAACAGCATGTCAGTTAAGAGTCTTTACAGGTTCCTTGGTCATTTGCTACAGAGAAATATTGAGGTTCATCAGTCCATTTCTATTACATTGGAATATATATGCTCAGATGAGGAGGTAGAGAAAAGCTGAACATTTTGTTTCTCATTTTGGTAAGATGTAGTAAGTTATTCTGACTTCTAGCTAAAATAAACCCAGTTTATTGGTGTCAGTTCTTAATTGGTAAATTTATCTCAAACAAAACTTGTAATATATATGAATTTATATAATCTTCAAGAATGTCTACTTAAAGAAAAACTAGAGGTAGACATTTTTTTCCATTCCCTGTGGGTCTAGACACCATGCACACAGGGAAGCTACCAGTTATAATTCTCTGATTAATTCTTTTTCTGATTATAACATCGAAGGATGGAGCTTAAAGAGCTTGAGTGACAGATTCCATGACACCCATGTCAGTATTTTGCTGACTGCCTGCCTTTCTTAATCCTGGAGCCCAGGTTCAGTCTACCAGGACTCTGAGAGTGGGAGCTGGATCTCTCAGTAACCCACCTCAAACTTCTCAAATTCCAACTTAGCAACTAACCCAGCACCTCAGGGGCACTGTCCCTGCTCACTTGAGGATGTCTGTGCTTGAAAAGCTCATTTTTGCTTCTTATCTGGATAGCACCTCATTTATATGATTTTTTTCTACTTAGAATGATTTTATGTAAGAAAATTAAAAAAAAAGTTTCATCACAAACAGCATTTGCAATCTTGAGGCATATACGTTCCAGAAGTGACAGTCAACTGGTAACTGTTATTTTGGCAAAGCTGAAGAATCTTTCCATGGCCTGATCCAGACCCTGAAATAGTTCCTTGACAGTACTTTACACAGAGGACCTTGCAGGACACTGGATGAGGAGACGGGAGGGAGTTGGAAGCTCCTGAGCAAATGACTTGCCTCCCAGTGCTCATGATTCAACTGTGCTGGGACTCAGA
The DNA here is from genome assembly GCF_949786415.1 of Peromyscus eremicus. Classification (NCBI taxonomy): domain Eukaryota; kingdom Metazoa; phylum Chordata; class Mammalia; order Rodentia; family Cricetidae; genus Peromyscus; species Peromyscus eremicus. The sequence goes on along the minus strand of NC_081426.1, from coordinate 42,183,388 downwards.
GCTATTGCTTGGGATCATAGGCTCGGCTTCACTCTCCAAGGGGCCATTGCATTCTATGGTTCTATGCCATCATTCTCTTCCCTAGGCCAAAAGACCCATTTGAGTCTTAACAGGCACCAAAAGCAGGCGTGTAGGTATACAAAGCTACTAGTCTAGAGGTCAAGTCTCTAATATTGGTTAAGTGTTTCATGGTTAATTTTCATTATCTAGTTGATGTGATTTAAAAATCACTATATGTCTGAGTTTCTGTTCCTGATACTGTTGTAAAATTCCCAGACAAAAGCAACTCAAGGGAGAAAAGCTCATTTCAACTTGCAGTTCAAGGGTTCAGTCCAGTATGGCAGAAAAGTCAAGGCCACAACAGTTTAAAGCAGCTGGCCACATCGCACGTAGAGTCAGGAAGCAGAGAGGGAGGGAAGCTAGTACTCAGCTCACTTTATATGTTAGAGTCCTGGATCCCACCCCCTCTGCCCCTAGGGAATGGTGAGACTCTTATTAAGATGCCTCTTCCCATATCAATTAACTTAATCAACACAATTCCTCACATCCATGCCCAAACGTTAAATAATCCCTCACTGGGAAACACAACCCAGGGTCTGTGCAGAAAAGTCTAACACAACAAGGAAGACATGTCATGAATATGGATGTTAAAGTATCATGAACTCGGATCTTAGGCTCAATACAAAAAAGAAACACCATTGAGTGTTTGCATTCATCTCACTCTGCTTTCTGACTGCATCAATGTGACCAGCTGCTTCATAATTTCATGACCTCTCTGCTAAGATAGACTGTGCTCTCAAACTGTAATATAGAATAAACGCTTCCTTCTTCAAATTTATTTATTTATTATTTATTTATTTATTGACACTGCAATGAGAAAGGTTACTTAGAGAGTATATCCTGGCCAGTCATTTTCCTTCTCTGGGTCTTAGTTGCCTCATTTCTACCACAAGAAGATAGCCCAGAGCAATTGTTTGTCAGCTTCTCGTACCTATGTCCTATTAAAATTGTATTTTCGAAGAGCATCTTCCCATCTTTCCCCATCATGAGATGCTGATCTTTTGTGAAAGAGGACAAGTACAGAATTCTAAAAGTCAGTATGCACCATAGGTGATTCTGATGCAGAGGGGCTCATGGCCACACTAGAACAGGTACTGAGTTCTTTGTCTTTAATTTAAAGTTCTATGAGTGAAGACATTCACATAGTGTGTGTCTGGTCCTGAAGAATGTACTACTACACCAAGATTGAGGCACGCAGTTGACTATTTTCGGGGGAGTATCAGTGACAGGAAATTCTTTCCTGTGGGGAAAGTCTTTCTAAATGGTGTTTATCCATCACAAACATGTGGACTTTAATGACCCTCATTTTGGGCCATTTCTTAAAACAGTTAAAAATGAACTTCTTCCAAAGCTATTTTAAATGCTCATTTCAGTGGAGATACAATGTTTATTTGTGCGCATATGCAGACTAAATTGAGATTGGCCAGTTTCTTCAGCAGTAAGAAGCAATGAATGAACTTGTGTCATTTAGTCCCAAATTGTACAACTTCAGAGGGTGTAGTTTTGATGGTGAAAATCTATAAAACAACATAGCTACATACTATGTACAGGCTCAACTTTCAATAGCATATAAAAATCAAGACCTTTTCTAGATTATTTTTGGACCTGGGGGTTGACCCAAACACTTCTAACTGCATGTTCTACCCTGAATTACCCTTCTAACCAATAACTATTCTGGGTCATCACTTTCATATGCTTAGTTAGAATGCTGGGTTTTAGCTGATAAACAGAAGCAGATTTGTTTTTTTTTTTTTTTGAAATAGTAATTTACTGCACAGCCCAGGATGGACTGGAACCATAAATTCCATTGCTTCAGCCTCCTGAGTGCTCAGAATACAGATGCACAATGCCTTGCCATACCTGGTTATACATGATTTTGCTTTTCATGACTTTTTCATTTGTATTTCATGGACTTTAATGGAAAGTAAATTAATCCACCAATCATTCACTAAATAACTTAGTAAATGGATTTTTAAAAAAGCCTTTCCAGTCTCTTTATGTTTTAACATGACTCTAAGGGGCATAGTACCATTATGGAAATCTTTTGTCCAAAGGCGGCATTGTTTTGGTAATATATGCCTAGATACCTATGTCTGTGTCTTATTCCTTCCCCCTGACAGTTAAGTAATAAGTGTTCTGGTTCAATTGTTAGATGGAAAAACATTAAAATTCTTCTGGTTTATGTTACATAAAGATCATGAATAGTCAGTAATGCAAGAGCAAGCTTAGCTGCACTACCAGTTTGTATTTTTCCAGAGAATGCTTCTGCAATGGACCAATGGTGAGGACATACAGGGTACCCTCCTCAGGGACAGCTCTGGTTTTAACTAGACTTAAACTTGCTTCCTTTTTGGTGACTCAGCTCCTCTTGTCTCTGCCATGTGACAGTCGGGCTGTGGTCTACTGGGTTCTTTGTTTTTTAAAGCCTGAACCACCACCATGACCGCATCCTGGGGAGGAAGTAGATGGGCTCAGTGTGTTCTCTGGCAGTGAGGCTGATACCAAGATGGTTTCCCTTAGTCCTGAATATTCAGAGGTGCTTGTGGATTCTTCCAAGACCTCTAGCCTCAGAAGGATTAGCACTTCTCAATTGGGAGTTTAATTTTTCCCCTGTTTTAAAAATTGTCTGTCTTAAACAATTTCATCTGAATTTTAAAAAGACCTGAACATCATATTTTAAGATGTTCTTAAAGCATTCACTGAAATATTTTTGAATAAAAGCACCATAAATTCAAGTCAAGGACAAATTCGGAAGTAAAAGCAAAACCATATTACTTAAGCCATTTTGTTTTCTGATTTTTGTAAAAAATTAAGTGGCAATGCAGTGGCATTGGCATCGAAAGACCTGGACATAAATAATAGTCTACCACAATTTAGCTTTGCAAACTTCTAAAAGCTTTATAAAGTTCTTGAGGCTGCCCCTTTGCAACTATGAAATGAATAAAGTAGGGTTTACCTTCTAGTTTTACTTCAGTTTTCTCTGAAAATGAAAGGTTGAGCCACTAAAAGCAGTGCCATATAAATAAAAACATTATTTAAAAGAGGAGCACTATGTAGGTAATAGCAAATGCTTAAAATATATATCTCATCTCATCCCTTTTACATCATGGTTAACACTCAGGGCTGGCTTTACACACTGCAAGGCAACTCTGTGCGCTGCAGAATGGGTCAAAATAGAAACTGAAGCCAGAGGCAAGCTCAGAATGGAGAGAAGAGGTGGCATGAAGTCCTACCCATAATCCAGGAGCTGTTGACAATAGTTAATACTGGAAGAGGGAAGTTTTATTCAAGGGATACTCCAGGTAAGTTGAGCAAGCTCCAGGAGAAGCCACACACTGAAGAATTATGAGTAGCACAAACTGGACTTTGTATTTTTTTTTTTAAAGGACACAGACATGGATAGCTAGGGAAAGCATGATAGATTTAGAAGGAATAGAGGGAGGGATGAATATGATCAAAGCACATAGTACAGAAGTTTTCAAATAACTAATTTAAAAAAGAGTCTCATAATCCTCATAGTTGTGACTGCTATGAACTAGGAGGTCAATCATCTTGTTGAGTATAGTCAGTCTGTAAGATTTTAATTGTAATGTCCCATCAGTGATTCAGAGATGTGTCTACATACTTCTTGTTGCTGGGACCAGAAGGGACATTTATTTTTCAACTTTGTGACATAGACCATCCATTAATTTGGTTCCCAACATATAGTAGATGGCCCATAATCACTCATATAATTGAATCAAAGGTGCTGAACTTTTTCTAACCTTTTACAACAACATCAATGTTCTATGATTTTTTTTAAAAAAATTTATGTGCATTGGTGTTTTGCCGGAATGTATGTTTGTGTGAGGGTGTCAGATCTTGGAGTTATAGACAGTTGTTAGCTGTCATGTGGGTGCTGGGAATTGAACCTGGGTCCTCTGTAAGAGCAGCCAGTGTTCTTAAAGTGAGTCATCTGTCCAGCCCCCTATGATTTTTTAATTATGAAAATTATTAAAAATGGAAATGATCTGGGTTTAGGAGAGAATTGCAAGCAATAGTTTTTTGTAAAATTTGGAAGGATTAAGATGATTGAATAGCATCCTGAAGTTAATCTTTTTTAGAGACTAAGAACTTCATAAAAATACTAGTCCTGAGCCGGACTGTGGTGGCGCACACCTTTAATCCCAGCACTTGGGAGGCAGAGCCAGTCGGATCTCTGTGAGTTCGAGGCCAGCCTGGTCTACAAAGCGAGTTCCAGGAAAGGCGCAAAGCTACACAGAGAAACCCTGTCTCAAAAAAAAAAAAAAAAATACTAGTCCTGATGAAGAAATGAAGTGTGTTGACATGTTTAGAGGCTTTAGTTATCTGTTAAATAAGTTAATCTTATCAACTCCATAATTTAACTTATTGTATTTCAATTCAATATCACATCTTGTTATCCTTTTTCTGAATTTTGCAATTCTGAGTCCAATTTACACTTCCTTTTCCAGATATAGACAATGGTAAGAGTTCTGCTCTTTATAAGTTTTCTCCCTGTACTTCTTTATCTCTCTTTGTCTCTCTGCTTCTGTCTTTCTCTCTTCCCCAACTTCCTTCTTATTGCTTAAAGTAAGACTTGGAGTTGGACTGTAGCATTCCTAGCACTAGCCTACCTTGCCAAGGTTTTCTTTTTTTCCTTCACTGTAAGAGCCCAGCTAAACAAATATACTTCCTACTAGTCTGATGAAATCCTTAAATTTAAGTCACTGATTATTTCATTGCGTTTCAGTGACAATTACTCTATAATTTGTATGAACTTCTAGAAATACCAGCATGGTAACATTGGGTTGAGCTGATATTATCTGCCTCATTAAGGGAGCAGGGAGCAGGGTTGGGGACTACTTGTACTACTTTGCACCAAACTTAATCGTGTGTGTGTGTGTGTGTGTGTGTGTGTGTGCGTGTGTGTGTGTGTGTGTGTGTGTGTGTGTGTGTGTGTTCAGGTGCATGAAATCATGTGTATATGTGTATGTGTGTGTGTGTGTGTGTGTGTGTGTGTGTGTGTAGGCTAGAGAACAACTTCTGGTGTCCTTTATCAGGATCCCTGTACCTTTTCTTTTGAAATAGGTTCTCCCATTGCCCTGGATCTCACTCAGTAGGAAAGGCAGACAAGCAGATCCACTAAGCCCTAATCTGCTTGTCAACCTCCTCAGCACTGAAATTGTAAGTATACCACACTACCTGGCATTTCACATGGCTGCTGGGCATTTAACTCAGGTTCCTGAGCACTTTATACACTGAGATGTCTCCCCAGCCTTATTTTATAATTTTCTAACTTGATCTCTAACCAATTTTCTGCTTCTGTCTGCAGACAGATATACAATTAAATGACACTATATATAAATTACCTAGCTAGTATGTCATAGATGAAGAACTAATGTCCTTCTCAGACCCGATGACATACTGAGTTAGACCCAGAACCAGGATGACCGAATGGTCCCTTAAGAGACACTTCCATCTCTTTCTGTTTTATGCTTGTTGGCCAATTACATGATTGATCAGTGTCAATGATCATGGCACCAGGCACCAGTAACTTCAGATTTGATCTATAATGAGAAGCACAGAGTTGGAAGACCATTGGATTTGGAAGGAAGTTCACCTCCTACATAAAGTGGGGAGTCAAAATTCAGAGTAGATTGTTTTGACAAGTTGGTGATGATTTTAGGGCTTCCTCCATCCACGGAGAGGGAAAGGCTCGAATCCAGGGTCAGTAGCTCCACAATGTGGAAATTTCCATCATTGATTGTCTCCACACTGCAATAGAAGGAAATAAAAAAATTAACTCAAATCATAGTTAAAATACAAGCTTCAATAAACACAGCTTCAGAAGAGACATTCATAGCAGACATTAGGGAAATTGACTTTTAAAGGGTATTCTGAAGGAGATAAAATTAATTTTGATCTCTCAGGATCTGGGCACAAAATAAATCTGTTCTCCCACAGAGAGAACTGGACATAAGTATAACCATTAAGCCAGCCACATTCACTCCATTTGTGGAATTCACAAATGAGAACTTATTTGTTTTACTTTTAAAGGACATAAAAGTTTCATTTACCAAGTGACAGTTTACGACTCCAAATGGCATTAAGAAGCCTGCACCTCCTTTGGAGGCTCCACAGGATTGCTGCCTTTTGCAATGTGACACAGTGTGTTAGCACCCACCAGAATCGAGATGCAGAGGAAGACAAGAACCAACTTGATAGGGTCTCTGCACTTTTTCACATTTCATAAATTGAAAACATACTTTCATTTCTTGTCTATTTTTGGAGGGATACTTCTCGAGCCGCATTATCGTGAGATATAGTTATTCAATTGATAGTTAGGATTAACAGGTTAAATAACATTCTTAACATAGTCAATATGACAGTGTTATTTCCTTTTTAAAATATGATTTTGAAATGGTAATGCAATTACATAATTTTTTTGTAAAGAAGTAGAAGTATTAAGGAATGGATGCTAACAGAAAATGAAGATTGGGACATAAGATTAAGTTTGGTTTATTTGTTAATGGTTTTTAATTTTTTTTTACTATACTTGACTTTGGTTTTAAACGGGCCAAAAAACTTATCACGATAAATGATCAGTTCCATGTCAGGAACACTCTGACAGCTAGTGCATAGACAAAAGATGGCATAATAGAAGCTGGGTTAAAACAATAAATACTGAACATTAAAGATCTAATATACTGAAATCCTGTCTAAAATGGTTGAGAAAAGGTTCAAACACGGACAGGCATGGGGATATGAGAGACATAATTTGTGAATGTGAATGTATAACACTGGCTACAAAAAATGATTATTCCATTTTCTTGTACTAATATTTAAATTCAGTGAGGTCAAGCCTAGAAACTGACACAAAATGTACTAATATTTCTGCATATTTTCATCACTAGAATCTAATCATATACCACTGTTTGTTGACCAAAACCAAAAGAGTTTTGATTTGTGGACAGTTTAAAATAGTCTTCAGAAACATGAGGAAGTTTTAAATCCTTGGCATAGCGTTTAAAAGTTCCCATGTCTGTGGCTGTGGAGGTGGTTCAATGAGCAAAGTGCCTGTTGTACAAGTGTGAAGACATGAATTCATGTTCACAGTACGTATAAGAGCCATTGTAACCCCAGTACCGAAGGAGTGGACACAGGTGGATGCTTAGAGCACTTTGGCTAAAAGCCTAGCTGAATCAGTGAGCTACATGGAGTTCAGTGAGAGAGTCAGAGAGCCATGGAGAGAAACACTTGGTTTTAATCTTTAGCACAGATGCACATATCTGAGCACACACTTGGAAACACCACAGCTCACCCCCCCCCCCCCCCCCACACACACACATACACACACAGCTTAAACAAAGAGTTCACATGGGCCAGGATCTTGAATACCTGGTCTCATATATCACTTAAAAAAATCAATATGTAGGTTGAGAGATGGATAAGTGGGCAAAAGTACTTGTTGCCAAAGGTTGATGACCCAAATTTTATTCCCAGAAACTGAGAACTGACTCCTGAAAGTTTCCCTCTGACCTCCTGCTATGGCACACATTTGCATACATGCATGCCGGAGTGGACACACACACACACACACACACACACACACACACACACACACAAACACACACACACACACACAGAGACAGAGAGACAGAGACAGAGAGAGACAGAGAGAAAATAAAGTGAAAATGAATTAGACATGCCAATTAATATTTTTCCTTCTACACCTTTAATTATATCAACACTCAGCAATACTAAAAATCAGCGAAGGGGATAACTTACTGCCTGAATAAAGTTTCACAGTGTAAAGTTAGTTAAATATGGGTTTCTTTCTTCATGTATTTTGGAGACAGGATCCAGGGGATCCAGTGCCTATGAATTGTAACCACAACCAGCAGGAACGAAACAGTGGTGTGTGTATTTTGGTGTTAACCAACAGCTCTCTCTAATGGTACTTAAGGCCCTCCTAACAAGAGGGAAATAATGCCTGGTATTGGAAACCTAGCAAACTACCCAGGTCTAGTGACATCTTGGATCTAAGAGGAGAATCTACAACTGCCACTTTCCTATACTAGCACAATCCCTAACTACATTCTAAATATTTATCTTTACACACACAGATAAATGTAACTTTCACCCCTCATCAAATACATTGCTCTTTGCAACAATTAGGCCATTACATAAAACTACAACTCATCAAAATGCAAAGGACAAGTCATGTTGTGGTACCCAGCAAACCGATCCATTACAACACTGTCCCTAAGAGTTGGGAACACTACAGAGGAAGAAGCAGAAAGATTATAAGCCAGCATGTGATTGTGTCTCCTAAAAATGATGGGAAAGCTACACTCATGAAATCTAAACAACATGGTGTCTTCAAAAGGATCAGAACAAGGGCTATATAAACAGACATGCTAATATGGAAGGAGGAAATCTCCCAGGGCCAGAACCCTATAGAAAGAACTGTAGGCAACTGAAGAATGCTGAGAGCAGGAGAAATAACCTTCCCCAGGAAAGACCTTTGCAACTGGTTATCCCATACCAAGGGGTCAATCTGAAATCATGTACATACAAGAACCATTTTATACACTGTACATGTTGTACTTATTTATTTAGGAGTGAAAAATATCAGCTATTAAAGAAATAGAGGACATGAGGGAAGAGGGGAAGAAACTACTACAGGGGAGGGGTTGGAGGTAGGAAAGGGAAGGGAGCAAATGATGTAACTATATTATAAACCCTTTTAAAGGTTTATTTTTTATGTGTATTATTTTTGTTTTTTTCTACATGTAAATCAGTGTTCTTTGTGTATACAGAGGTCAAAAGAAGGTATTGAATTCTCTGGAACTGGAGCTTTGGTTAATTATATTTTAATTTTAAACCATAAAAAGTAATTAAGAAAATGACCTTCTTCCAAAGAGATATGTTGAATTTTACTGTTAGCACTTGGTTTAATTGAGATAAATTCAGATTTGAGCTCTGCTTTTGCTTTATTAAATGTTTGAGAAGTTATTTTATTAAATCTTTCACAAATTATTTTATGGCAACACACTTCAGTTCTCTCTGGTGAATGCTGTAAATATTTTCCCATTTCACAGTTAATTTTGCATCAAGAAGAAATAATTTTACAAGCATGCATTGCATACCAAGTTAAATGTCAGATATTAGTCTCATCACCACATTCATTAGCAACATCATACAAACTTTTCTCAAATCTTAAGGAAAAGTTTGATTTAGTTCATTTTACAATGCTACTTGAAAGAAAATGCTAAAAATCAACCAAAATGTAACTTCTTTGAGGTATATCTGATTCAGCGTACCAAAAGTTACAAACTGAAGTATTAAAGTTACACATAGTGAAGGTCATAGCCAATGGATACTCCCCTGAGATCATATGCAACTTGAGGTGGTTTTATACAGATCTTCTATAAACATTGGCCTTAATTAGACTATAAATATTAATACAGAGGTACCTTTTTTCTCTTTAAAATTGCAAAGAAAAGGCTCACATCTACTGTGGAATGTGCTCTTGGTCATATATTGATTTCTGACAATCAGTCCAGACATGTCATTGCTAGTGAAGGCGTTTGGTGTGGTAAAATTGAGTGGCTCAAGACCTTTAACGTTTTATGCTTCTTAATGCAGTGTTCCAACTGGGAGGCAAGAGGTAGGTCATTTCATCAACAACTCAATTTACTTACTTACCAGTCATTTTCTTTTCTGTTCTGTGTTTCAGTTGTTTTTGAGTTCTACATCTTTAATGCAAGCTAAATTGTAAGCTACTTTAAAGTAAGAGTCATATATTATGTATTTCTGTATATTTGCAAGTGTTCACATGAATATATGATAAAATTTAGAAGCTCCATAAACAAGCTATAGAAACATAAGTGAGATTTATTAAAGGTATCGGGAATTGTTTTTAGTTATAGTATTAGGTAATAGTTATAACCAATAGGCTTCTGGAATATTTAGAGATGCCTCTCCTAGATATATTTTATTAAGAAATGTTATTATAATTAAGTATAATGCTGAGTGGTATAGGTTGCTTAGCTTGTCCTACTTCTAATGAAATGAGTGACCTGGGACAGTTGGGACCATTTCTTTTTCATTAGAGAAATGCAAATAATAAAGGCAAAATTTATTTGACACTATGAAAGAAGTACTGTTTACAAACATTCCACACATTTACAATGGTTCTCTTAAGCCTCATAAGAGTAGGACATCATGTTACCAAAGGTGACAAAGTTAGCTGGTGGCTAAACAGATCTGAAACCAGGATGCCTGCTTTGTGTGTCTATGCTTTTAATTACCATGCAACACTTTTTAAATGAAAATTACTCATAACAAGCTTGTAATATTTTGTTAAGCATCCTGGTTAACCTGCTATTTCCAGATCCCCGAATAACTCAGGATGGTTACATTTTAAGCAAATTGATATGAAGATTGTACAACTTGGTACATCTAATAAAAATCACTGTATTGAAAAAATATTGAATAATTGCACAATGAGGGCCTAAAGATTGTACAAATGCATATCAAGTATGTATGAAAATTGAGTTTGGATCTTATTTTCCAATTATGAGTGAGTTTTTCAGTAAGATTTTCCTCTTATAAAACAAGGTAAGTGTCTCAACTGATAAAAGCCTGAGAACAATAACCACTGAGGTTAATTTTATTTATACAATTTTAGAATAAAGCAAGGCTTGATCTTGACTTTTTAAAGAGGTTTATAAAAATTAAAAATTTCAGTGTCTTTGTTTGTTAAAAATAATATGGTACCACAGGACCTGAAGAGACTATGTCTGGCTGAAAAATAGTCTAAACTTAAATTGGGGTTTCATGCTATCTTGTCTAGGACGAGTGGCGCTGGGGCTGTTTAAGGATGCTGTACCTGTGTATGCTTTTAAAATAAAAGCATGATTGGCACCCCAACATTTCCGCTGCAAGACTGACTGAGGTACCACTGATTTTGCAGTCCATCATAGTCACCTCTCTCCAGGCCCTGCTGCAATGCACAGTGCCCTCTGGGGTTCTGATAATATTGATAAACTTCCTTCCACCACTCCCTGAGGGAATAACACACATATGAGGACTCAAAAAATAAGATAGCCATTGAACCACTTAACTTTGCCCCATCCAACTGGGAGCATGAATTCTGTTTGTTACCATTAATATGTAATTTAGGTTCACTATTCTCATCTATTACCTTGGATTTTGTTTATTTGAATTTCTGCACTGAAAATGGTTATAAGAAAACCATGCAATCTTCCAATTGTGTGGCATACTTCATAAAAACAGTTTTAAAATTTGGAGCTTAGAAGAAAACAGGAACTCTAAAATGTTCATCCTTCTCTCTCATCTTTCTACTCAGCAAAACATATTAACAATGGAGTTTTATATTTGTACAATCTACCAGTTTGAATGTATTTCAATAGTTTAATAAGGATGAGAATTCTAAAATTCTTTCCTTCCTTCTTTCCTTCCTTCCTTCCTTCCTTCCTTCCTTCCTTCCTTCCTTCCTTCCTTCCTTCTTTCCTTCCCTCCCCCTCCCTTCCTCCTTCCCTCTCTATCTCTCTATTCTTTTTTCTTTCTTCTTCTTTCTTTCTTTCTTTCTTTCTCTTTCTTTCTCTCTCTCCCTTTTTGCTGTCTCTCTGTCTCTCACGCTCTTGCTCTCTTTATTTCTTTTCTTTTTTGTGACAGTGGGATCCAATTGTTTTGCCTTAAAAGATTTAAATGTCTGGTGACAAAATCCATACAGTGAAATAAAAATCTATGATCAGACAAGAAGATCTTGTCATTTCATGTTGACATCCTCATACTGGACATAACTCATCCATAGAGGATATGATACTAATACTATATATTTTTTAAAAAAGCTCTTCTGCCTATCATTTTAAATGAAAGTGAGCAGAAAGCCCAGTGAGATTAAAGGTGTTTATGTCTACTCTGTGCATCAGTGTTTTCCAGAAGAAATTTTTCTAGACTAGTTTTCTAAATAATGTATTTTCACCAATGTTTTGAAGCAGATTCAATTAAATAAAATATACTGAAATGGACAGAAAGGAACTATAGTCTGTAAGGCAGTGAGGTTCTCAGTAGTGTCTATATTCACCTTTGTACAGAGATAAGGACAATCCACAAACCACCAACAGCATCAGGTACTGGGAGCCTACTCTGTGTCCTGTCCAGCCTACCCTGTGTCATTTGTATGCATTCTTTCAAAGTTTCACAACTGCATGTGAAAACCATAATGGTTCTAACCCTTGAGATGAAACGAAAGATGTTCAGAGAGATGACATAGCTTTGCCCAAAGCAAAATCATATTTCTAATGGTGATACCTTCCCAGACAGCATGTGAAAATGGTTGAATCGTAAAAATAAGGATGTAAAGATTCTGTTTGTCCACCTCCAAGAGAGACCATCTTTACTGTTCCACCTGTGCTGAGGCTCTTCTTTTCCTTCTCTCACCTCTACTTGTCCATCCTTCTCCATCTTTCCTTTCCCTCTTCCTCCTCTCTCTCTCCTCTGCTTCTCCTCCATCTTAGACAAGTGGATAATCCAGACAGTGTGAAGCCAAGGAAACCTAGCAGTTGGCAGCAGAAAGTGCCATGGACTCACAACAGTCTCCTACACGTGTAGTTCTGTAAACCAGCATAGTAGACACTCCTGATTTCCTAATTTTCACAGTGTTTCCAAAGAAGCTATCTCATTTGGCATATGGCATTAATTTTAATTTTAAGAAAAGTGTGTATACTCTCTTAAGTATTTCTTAAAAAAAATCCTTAAAAGTTTATGTTAATCTCAGTTAAATAAAGTTGCTTTGATGAGCATCAAATGATCATTGTGTTTGAGAATTATATTTCTAGTCTCTGAATAGCGTGGAAGATAGCATTATGTTGATGTATTCATTCACTCACTCACTCACTCACTCATTCACTAACTCGTCCAGTCACGGTATTAGTATTGAGTCCCTCTGTATGCCATTATCTAAATTCAAAAGGCAGACATGTGGTCAGAACTTGTGTTCAATCATTCCTTACACAGCTCACTTCCTATTTGTTGTTGCAGATCAGATCCCTACAGATTGTGAGGCATTAGCAAAACAACCAGCCTTTGGGGGAGAAAGAGCCTATATGTGTAGCATTTGATGACTGCTATGACAGAAATATCAGGGACATGGCTGCTATCAAGACAGCATCAAGCCTGACATTACACATTTTAGACATAGGAAGAGACATATGTCATGAGCTCTCAAAACACAGCTTAAGTTATTCTCCTCACACAAGTTGTTGTTAAAGTCTACTCCATGGATTACAGCATTGCCTTCGAGTTTGTAAGGCATGTAAAATTTCACACCCTGGAGACCCCAGAATCAGAAAGGAGTGGAGGGCTCCAGCATAAAATTTCCCTCTACTGTTTGTATTCCTGGTGCTGGGAATCTATATTCTTCTTAAAAAAGGCCACAATCTTCTGTGGTGATGTAAGAAATAAACTGATAAAATATTCTACTTTATTAGTACTGAAAAATAAAAAAAATACATCTTGTGTTTCATTAACACCCATAAAGATATGTTAACTACTCTCCTAATATTTAACACTGTATTTTTATTTGTATAAGCTTATGTGTCTGTGTCCGTGTGCGGATACGTGCTCCTGAGTGTAGTTGTCTATAGAGGCCAAGGCACAGAGACCAGGAGCTGGAGGTCCAGTGGTTCTAAGTTTTCCATGTGTGGGTGCTGGCAACACTCTGCAGAAGCAGCTTGTGCTATCTACTGAACTCTATCTAGCCCTCATAATTTAGAAATAACAACTGATCAAGTTTACAAAATTGTTATTTTCTTAGAAAAAGGACCTTTGTTTAATCAAAGAAAAAATGTTATAGTTTTATTAAAAACAATGTTCTCTTTATCTAGATTCGAAAAAATAACTTTGAAGAAAAACATATCAATCTATATCTGACCCTGTGAAACCATTATTCTCTTCTAATTTATTTGAAGCAATAACTGACATCACAAGTAAATTTTTTAAACTACAAAACAACCTTATAGGTACAATAACTGAATATGTGATTGTTTTTCTCTAATATTCCAAAATAAACTAGATTTTAGTCAAAGTTGAGAAGGAATCAATCAAATGATAAAGTGTACTTGATGGAGAAAATTAATTTCCATATGCAATTTCCTCATGAGCACTAAGCAATACATAATGTAGAAAATGTTGCTCATCAAAGTGAAATTTATATAACAGAAATCATATGCAAGGAAACCAAACACAAACAAAAACTGTTACCCAAAATAAGAATACTTAATTATGTTTTTTAAAGCAACAGTACGTACTTTTAATAATGTTATAGACCGTTGATAAGAAAAAGGATTTGAACATTTAATTTAACTGAACTTTAAGTAGCTCACAAGAGCTGATTGTACTAGTGCAAATGGTGGGTTTTTACTAAAGCAAGGCCAAAGTAGAGCATGTCTCTCACAATTTCTAGAAAAGGGGGAAGAAGCAGAAAGACTGTACCATTCTCTGATGGTTGGAGGTAAGCCTGAAAATCAGAGCAGTATTTAACTGCACAGTGGACACAGAATGAAACAGAGGATGAGAAACAAACTCACCTCACCCTAGATGCCATGAAGCCAGCCTATGAATAAAGACTGTGATGGACACTTGGCTTCACCCTGAAGAGAATTTTTTAAAAAATGTATTTTTGGGGAATTCTGAATCTATGATGTCAGTAGTTATTATTATTCATTAATTTATATTAATTATCTGGATATTTTGCTTATTTTTGCTTCCCAGCATAATCTTACAAGGATAGTACTATCATTTATTATCTGCATACTTAGGTGAAGACCAGATGGTGATGATATGCATAACACATAGTTTCCAGGGCATTGTCTTTTTCTAGTTTTTCAAGATTTTGTCCACGTGCTGATGGCATTTAAATGGTTGAAAACTCAAAATAATGTATAGTGGCATCCATGCAGAAATTATACTTCTATCCCTCCATTTTTATATCCATCTTTAATTGATGTTAAGACCCGGAATACAAATATCTGTAATCCTATACGCTCCTCTGACACCATTCATAATTTTTACCTTTAATTTTTTTCTTGAGACAGGGTCTCTCTATTATGTAGCTCTGGCCATCCTGGAACTCCCAATGTAGACCAGGCTGGACTTGCACCCCCAGAGATCTACCTGCTTCTGCTTTCCAAGTGCTGGGATTAAAGGCATATGCCACCACACCCTGCCTCTACTTTTTATTTTAAATTGAGTATTACACTTTGATATTCTCTCATTTTTTGGCCAAGATTTGCCCATTTTTTCTTTACCCCCTGCCCTTTTACCTTTTGGTCCTTAGCATATTATTAATTTTCTTAACATTCAAGAATTTTAAGTTAATACAATATAATACCTGAAATTCAGGTAATTATTGCCTGTCTTTTTAAACTATAAAATAATGTAATAGCTTTCTCAAATTGTATGTTTTAATTTGAGAAACAAGAATTAAATAGAACCCGTTTGCCATGACCTAATAACACATGACTCTATTATATAATTTTCTAACAGAAACATGAGCTTTTAGTTTTAAATAGAGAGTGGAGAGTATGCAACATAGTATTCTTTTTATAACTGTCACAGGACACATACTATTTTTAATTGAGGCAAAATAAATGGTAATGAATGTAGAATCAAACAAACAAAAAATGTCCTTTCCAGTAAGTTTTCATTTGGGTAATATCACTTGGGTTCCTCCAACTTATCTAGAAATATTTCATTATATTTTTATGTGAATTGTATCTTTAATATGCCAACACAAGAATCTTTACTATGGTTTGGAAGCGTTTTATACTGCATCATTGTCATGAAAAAGCATAAAATAAAATAAAATGAACCACAAACTTTGGAAATCTTTTTATGGGCTGAAACACTATATAATTTGAAGGTTAATGATACATAAAATGTTGGCAGTAATTTATCAACATTTGGAGGTGAAATAACCCTTGTATTCCACTTGAAAACCAATAATTATGTGTCTATGTCTATGCTCTAAATAGTCCCAAGTGGGCTAGCTAACCACCAGCAAGACTGATCAAATTCTACTCATGGCTGTAAATTGGCATCTACTTTCCCAGAACTGTTTATGAAGGAGCCAACAAGCTGTGAAGACTTTTGAAGCACATTTATATATGCACAGATAACACGAATAAGATTGAGATCACTTACTGTATTTTATGTCAAAGTCAACACCCAATCACTTGTAGCCAAGGGTATTTGGTCTACAGATGTGTTTTGTTCATAAATATGGTGCTTTAAATGTGAGTCAATCTGGGCAAGGTGACACAGCCCTTTAATCCTAGCACTCATGAGTCAGAGGCAGGTGGATCTCTGAGTTCCAGTCCAGCCTGATTCACAGAGAGAGCTCCACAACAGACAGGACTAAATTGAGAAACCTTGTCTTGAAACAACAACAGCAATGTGAATCAATATTTAAAGGAGAGAAAAATTCATATTGAGAAAATAGATGAATGATATATATATAGACTTGGACCAACATTTTTACATGACAGCATCCAAGTAGAAAGAGATTTGATTTTATTTTCCTCTCATCACAGCCACTTCTATTACATTGCCTACCTCAAAGTTATTTGTCATAGAGGAATATATACTTACAAAGCCAGACCTTTAAGGAATATAAGAGAGCATAGTCTTTCCCTAAACTTGACTTGCTTAATTCATTTAAATTATCTGCCTAGAGAAACTATGTATAAGAGTATGATCCCTGATCTAAAGGTGATTGTACAGTTATTTTTACACTTGAAGTAACTGAGTGGATGATCAAGCATTATTGATACTAATGGAATTACAAAGCATATAGCAATACCTTGAGTGCGTCATTAAATTCATGCATAAAATATCTAACCTCCAACGCAACAGTGTTGAAGGGTAGGGAAGCTACAAGGTAATTTAAGTCATGAGGGCTCTGCCTTCACCTGGGTAAAGACTGAAGCTTCAGGGAGTGGGTTAGTTAGTGTGAGTCCCTGATAAAGGGATGGGCCAGCCCTCTTCCCTCCCCCTATCTCTGACACATGTTCCCCCCACACTTTTACCTTCTACTATAAGATGATACTGCTAAAAGGTACTTCCTTGCAAGATTAGTGTCCTTATCTTGGATTTCCTAGTTTGCAAATTATAAAAAAATGAATCTCTGATGTTTATGTTACTCAATCACAAGTATCCTGCTACAGCAGTTCATAAAGTTCACTAAGCCACCTGTTATCAACAAAATATTCCCAGCCCTTCCTATTACAGAATTTTTTTTTAGAAGAGAAGCAGTTCTTCATTGAACAAGTTCTTTCACCTTTACCAGTAATTGAGAGATCTTCACCTGTAAATGGCCGAAGCCGGGTGAGAACCGGTGTCATAGCTGGCTCGAACTCGCCCTCGATAGAGTTCCACAGCAATGTGGTCTTTGTCACCCTTATACAGGAGGATGCCGCTGTCTTCATCTGTGGCAATCTAGTAGGAGGTAGCCCTGATGTTAGGATGCACAGTCAACCAAACGTATTCATCCAAAGAAACAGGCAGCCTAAGTGAATGAGGGCTGTTCACTATGGTTTGTCTCGTGGCCATGAGAAAATAATGCTTGTTAAAATTACTGCTTAAAGGCAACTTGTCTGTGAGTTGTTCTGTTGTAAATAAATCCAAGAAAAATTAAGGAAAACAGTCACAAATACTCAAGGAAACCTTTTAGATGTCATGTCAGAATTGTCTTGGCTGGAAATTTTCATGTATCTGTAGTTTCGGTTTGTTTTTGTTCCTAATCCAAGCTTTATTACTGGCATATACTACATGTGACTATATTAAGCAAAATGAATTCTCAAAACCTATTCAAAATTATTTACACTCATGTCATGTGTAGGGAGAAATAGAATATATTTGGTTTTATATTGCTTTTTTTTTTCTTCTGTGGGCTTTCAAAGGATTTAAGTGTGAGTTAGAATTTAAAAGTCCCAATAGCGGTGAACTTCACATTATTATTCAATGTGGCAAGCGCTAGAAGGTGGATGGTGTGAAGAAAGATATTAAAGGAAGATTGCCTCCCTCCCAGGGTTCTTGCCAGGTTCAGAAGCCCCACCCCTATTGTTGGTGTCAGATTATAAAAATAAAAGGAGGGGGAAGCCTCTAGGAAGTGGATCAAAGACATTTACATTGAAAATATACTAAATGATTTTGCTCACTGATTAAGCAAGTATGTCCAAATACTCTACATTTATTATCCCTAACCTAGTACCAGGTACACCTTAGGGGTGTGAAAATTTTGCTTAATGGTAATTGTCTTATTAGCAAGACATAAAAATGTCTGTTAATTCCACGTCCTTTCCTCAAGGCTCTGGACGAAGGGGGTAGCCAAGTCAAGGTGCTGCGTCTCAGCTGTGTGCTTCTCAGCTGCAAGTTTCCTAGGAAACGTCTTTCCCATGTGCAGAGAAGTAAGGGCAGAGCCGTACAAATTAACGGGCAAAATACCTTCACTTAAAATGTAAAATCAAGTGGCCACTTGGACAACACCCCGCCCCCTTGCCACACCCTATAGTGAATTAACATTCTGGCTATTGAAAGGAAAAAATCTGAAGCTTTTCACACAGGGAAGATTTCCTTTACTATGTCAGGCAGCTAAATGTGAGCCCCAACCAGGTCAGCTCCTTGGAGGGGACCTCTCACCTGAAGTGAAATGTTTGTCTGAGGCCGAACCTTGGCTGAAGGAATCTGCAGGTAGGACTGTTTGTTTACAAAATTCACACTGACCAACTTTTCACACTTCTCTCCCAGGTAGCCAGGCAAACACTGGCATATCGGTTCATTGGTCCTGATGATGCACTGGGCTCCGTTCTGACAATCAAAATTATCACAGGGGCTGGTTCGAGGGAGGACCATGGGTGGAGAAAACTCACAGAACAAGCCACTACGAAATATGAAGAAAAATTAGATTAGATTAGATTAGATGTACTAGGGACCTAGAGATATTTCCCTAAAAACTCGTGTGTCATCAGGACCTCACCTGTAGCCTTCAGGACAGATGCACGTGTAACCATTCACTGCGTCAGTGCAGTGAGCGCCATTTTTGCACTTGTTATCTTGGCAATCATCAAAGTCAATGTCACAGTGCTCACCAATGTATCCTGGAGTGCAGTCACACCTATTTCAACAAGGAGATAAAATTTCAAACTGTGGACTGAGTCAAAAGATCACAGAGAACAGCATATATGTACACCCTCTTAACATGAAAACATAATTAATAGATGGCTACATAACAGCACAGGCTACACTGTGAAGCATCGCTTGCTCACTAACTGTCAGAAGAATGGCACTTAACTCCTTGATGTTCAGCTCTGGCAGTAAGGGGTCAGGAATTCATGACCCTCTAGGGAATCACATACACGGCACATACAATGGTTTACAGACTACTGTAGTCCTCACTTAATCATGGTTACAGCTACCCATGGCGTAAATTCTTCATTGAGATTCCAGGTACACGCAACAACACAACAGTATGTGTTTGTTATGTTGTACATCCTTCCAAATAGTATCAGATCCTGTATGGTCAATTCTGTCCAGTCCTGAATATTTATCATCCACTTATGCATTCTGAATATCCCTGAATATCTACCTTCCCCGTAGGAATGAAATCACATCTACTTTCACAGTGTTGAAGTATATACGTTCAGGAAACCCTTAGGTAGTAGCCGCACTCAATGTCATTATGTCTATTGCTCCCATATTGTAGGCAACTGCATCATCTCACATATCATAAGAAAGATGAGTAGTATCTAGTATAATACTTGAGAGCAAGAGAATACCTCTACATAACTTTTATTATGGTATCTTGTTAAAAGTTTTGTTATTAATTACTGTTCATCTCTTCTTGTACCTACCTTGCCAGCTGTATTTTATCTTTAAAAACTATAGGAAATAGATTCTATGTAGGGATTAGTAGTGTCTAAGTTTTCAGGCATTTCATAGATAAGGGTCATACTCTCATATGTGTTGTGGAGATATAGGGACATTGGAACTTGTATAGGTATGGCCACAGATGGGGATAATGCTTGTGATAGCCCTCTCTACCCTCCACTCTTTCTTCACGACATGTTCCTGCTGTGATTTATTCAGTTTAGATAATGGGGCTTCCATTAGTGTGTTTCCTTTGAGTTTAAAGGAGGGTTCATTTCTATGTTATGTGTGTATACATATACATACACCCACATTACCGCCCCCCCCCCTACATATACATGACAGGAAACCATATTTTTATCCACAGAATTTGGGCTTTGCAGTCACAGAGAACTTGTATTCCATTCTGGCTTCATTGTTAAATGTGTATTTTCTTTTCCTCTAACAAATCAAGATTTATATTTTCTTGCTTAATGAAGTATTTCAACATTTACCACATGATGTTTTAATATATGTACACATTGGGCAATGATGCTCACAATCAAAGTAATTAAATATCCATCACTTCACTGTGATGGTTAGTATTGTCTGCTTGATAGGGGTCACGTGGGAGATGGCCTCTGGGCGTGCTTATGGGGAGGATCTGGAGTACATGGATGAAATAAGAAGGCCCACTCCTGGTGGGTAGTGCTGTTTCCTGCCTGACTGTACATGAAGAGAGGGAATTGTCCAGACGTCTGTATTCACCTTTTGTCTCTGCTTTCTGATTGTCGATGTGATTTTTATTTTTTATTTTTTGGTTTTTCTAGACGGGGTTTCTCTGTGTGGTTTTGGAGCCTATCCTGGAACTCACTCTTGTAGCCCAGGCTGGCCTTGAATTCACAGAGCTCCGCCTGCCTCTGCCTCCCGAGTGCTGGGATTAAAGGCATGCGCCACCACCACCCGGCCCTGTAGATGTGATTTATCCAGCTGTTTTCAGCTCCTGCCACCCTAACCACCTGGCTATGATGAACGGTACATTGAATTGTGAGCCAGGGTATACTCTTTCGCCTCTAAGTTGTTTTTGTCAGGTTGTTTTGTCACATCAACAGGAGGAGAAACTAATGTACCTCCCATAATTACCTTAACTTTTATTTATTTGTTTTTTACTGTAATGGCAAGTGTAAACTATGATCATATTACATATAACTGTTTCTACATTAGGTCTCAGAACTCACTCATCTCCTCCCTATAGAATCTTAATATTGGGGACTAACATGAATCCATTTTCATTACACCTAAATTGTGGCATTATCCTTATACTCTGATTCTATGAGTCAACTTTTAAAATTCTAAATGGAAATAACATCTTGAATCATCTGTCTTCCTTTATCAAGCTTATTTCACATGCTGTAAAACATCATTTTAACTCAGGCACACGTGTCTAAGTATCCCTCTCTCACCTATAGCATGGCATAATAATTTCTACTCTACAAGCATGTTAAATATTCAACAAAATGCTATGTATAAAGTCATTAGCATATTGTTCAGGTATCTTCAAGATCAATAAGTGATTCACATTTTCTTAACTATGAGTCTTGATAATTCTAGAAAAGTCTTTATATGTATTCTCTACTAATAATGCAATATTCTATAAAAATTTTAGTGTTTAAGTGAATAAAGATAGTTTTAAAAAATACCTGATTGAATGTGGCATTACTGAGTGCCAAGAGTATTATCTAAAGATGCAAAATCAGGTTATTTACTGGAGAGCTAATGTATTAAAACAAATGGGAGTACAGTTCTTCTAAGAGAGCCATTCAGGTTGCATGTAAGCTTTAGAAACAAAATGAACTCACTGTGTAAGCATGTTTGCACTGAAGCTGGCTGGTTTTAATACTAAATCACCATAAAGTGAAGTAAACAGCAAGTCTGAAACTAAATGGACCCTAAGTGGTCATACAATTCTCAAATAGATGGACGGGGGCCCTGGAAGGGAACTTCCATCAATGTTAATGTGGGCAGTGCCACCGAAGTGCTGAGCATTAAAAAGAGAAGACACACTTTGAAATGCTCTGAATTATTTATCTGAGAAAAGAAATCAAAGGAAAAGATAAGAGAACCATACATTTACCACAGTAGCTGTCTAGGAGATATTTTATGCCCTCTTTTTTCCCAAACACTATTTTTTAAGCCCTTCAGAACTAGCAGCTCTATCATGACCGATTATTCTGTCTTTCTCTTGTTTTAAAGCAGGAAGGAACATTTAAATAAGAATTCCCTAAATCTTCTATTACCAACAATGCCCATCACATCTCTTCAATTCTACTATCTGATGAGGGGTGCAGGAGGAGATATAGAATATAAAATGCACTGTTTAGGACTCTAAATGCTAACTAAGAAAGATGTATTCTTCAAAATACTGCTTATGGCATATCACACTCTAAAAATATCTCAAAGCAATTCAGGAGATTTATGAAATGTATAATAAAGCATGAAAAGTAAAACCAGCTCTGTTAGCTTAGTAATAAGAAAATGAAATTGAAGTAACATTTACAACTTGTCCAAACAACATTTCTCAGTAAAGATTTTTCTCTCCTGGCTTCCTCTTGTTTGGTTTTCAAGACCATTTTCTTTCTGCAGCTATGCTTCCCACACTGTGCAATTATTTATAAGACGGGAGTAATAGCTCACACTCTGACTTAACCTGTTTTCAGCTCAACTGCATACAGCTATAAAATGAGCTCATGAATTACTGACTGCTGAAAGCAGTGGGCTTTCAAATCAGTCCTTCCAGACTCCAGCAAGGAAGACTCTTGAGAGTGTGCAACCTAATTGCTAGTAATAGAGCATGCTTAATTAAGAATCTGTCCTTTGTTTAAGACAAGCTCTCCTCGTTTAGAATGGTTTCCATTAAGTCTTACTAATAACTTGTCTTAGAATTACACAAAGTCCTGTGAAATCTGTTTATCAGATATGGTGTCCCAGGAAACCATCCTTGTTAATTCTCTGCAAAGTGGTGGTGCTTGCTCCTCAGAAGTGATGTAGTTTTGTCTTGCCAATTTCAACTGTGAGCAGATCAAAGCCATTGGGAGTTAAAGCAATTTACCTACAGAGTTCTGTGGAATAAAATGCAATGTAGCATTGTATATAAAATAAAAAAATTAACAAGACTTTTAGTTTTTGGCTAGAATTGTAAATTAAAATATAATGAAAGATCGACTCAGGTCTACAACCTTTCTTCCTCAGTAATGAATGTAATGAGTATGTGTTACCACTATATGCATGTGTTCTAAAAATTTAGATTTTAAGTAAAATTGACTGATAATATTGTCAAAAGAAAATTCTATAATTATTTAATTCAGTTTATCCTTTGACAGTAGATACTGCATAAACACCAGCTGATGAAGCCAAAGAGGTCTTTGCCACTTGTGTTACATAAGCATGGCTTAAAGACTGACTATAGCTGTGTCATCCCCCAAATCTAGTCTAGCCTCAATTCCAAGTCAACTGTGGTACTAATAAACTAGACAACCTGTTACTAGGAATATGGCTTCCGTGAATCACATAACCGCAAAATATCAAGTCCAGTTTCAGCTCCACCAGTAACATGTGGCCTTTGCACAGAGCTCTGACTTCTCCGGGCTAATATTTCCTTGGGTTTAAAACTATGAATTCATATTTTTGGTCGTGAGCCAGGCCTTTAAAAGCTGAGCCATCTCTCCTGTCTCACCACAACTTGGTGTGCCATGACTGGCTGACAGACATGGGAGGCCTGCCCTTCTCTGAAGAGAAAGAAGGAGGAGTGGATGTGGGGGAGGGGATGTTGTTGGGAAGGACTGAGAAGTGAGGAAAGTGGGGGGATGTAATCAGGCTGGGGTAAAAAAAGCAATTAATTAAAAAAAATACTTCAAAAAATGAAGAGTTTAGTCTAGATAATGTTTAAGTTACTACCAGCTCTAAAATTTCTGGTAGACACTTAATATATTTCAAGGTTGTAGCAAAGTTATCATCTAATTTGGTACCAAGCATATTTCAGAAATATTGCTACAGGGGAAATGATTTTGATAAATTTTTTAGCTCACTTGAGGGAGCTCTCTGTGCAGTGTGAATGGGATGCCTTAGATCTCAAGAACAAGGTTAATAATGATCCTTATCAATAATTACAGAAAGACAACAGACACAAGCCAGAAATGTCTGGAGTAACCTGGCCACAGTGCCATGGTGTTTTCCCCAGCCCAGACAGTCAATTGACTGTTTTAGATCATAGACTTTTCAGTTACATCAAAATCAATTTCTCAATTTTAAAATAAGTTTACCTGGTGGATGTTAGAAACTTAATTGCATTGGCCTTTAAATAAATGTAAGGAAGCCTCTTCAAAGATTGTTCCATTCCATAAAGGGCCTCCTAGACATTGTGGTGGACAAAAAGTTTCCCTGTTGTTGTTTTCTAGTGTGCTAATAAAGGTCCATGGTGCACTGGAATATTTGCAAACTGTCACAAGCACTAGGGTATATGTGACCCATTTTTAATCTTCGGCAAAAGTGTAAAGCTAAGGATGGTAGAGGAGACAGGTTCCTCAAAGAAACCCCCCACCCAACCCCTCACCTCACTGAGAGGCCGATGTGGCCTGAGACTTACTTGAATCCCTTTGGAGTCAGGATGCACTTGGAGTCATGCTGGCAGGGATTCAGGTCCTGGGCACAGAAGTCCAGCTTTTCCTCACACAGCTCACCTGCAATAGGGGAGTAGTGTTAGATCTCCAAGGAAGGTGGAAGGCTTCAAGTCAGCAGGCTGCATCGCAGCTTATAGTTAAAAACAAGGCAAAATAGGGGATCCCCACACGATCTGGGGCCAGACGATCACATGTCTAAGCTCAATACTGGCTCTGGGGCTGAATGGGCTCCAGGCTCCAGGCAATGCAGATGAAGTGGTGTGTGGTTTTGTATGGGACCCTTTAGCTATTACTCGATTAGGAAAATGACATTTGAGTGTTTTTCATTCTTCCTTCCTTAACTTTTACATTTAATCATGAATTATCTTTAAATTAAAGTGTAAAATATACACACAAAACAAATGA
The DNA here is from genome assembly GCF_949786415.1 of Peromyscus eremicus. Taxonomy (NCBI): domain Eukaryota; kingdom Metazoa; phylum Chordata; class Mammalia; order Rodentia; family Cricetidae; genus Peromyscus; species Peromyscus eremicus. The sequence continues at coordinate 42,158,309 of NC_081426.1, read as the reverse complement.
ACACCAACCCCCCCACCAAAAAAAAACTATGCACAAGTAACCCATTCAAAGTGACTAGGTTCTATAACCAGAAACATATTTATTCCTGTCCCTGTAGTCTCCCTCACCATACTTCTGGTTAGTCCCAGAAGTACACCCAATGGTGACTACTATCTTGACAAGATAATGGAATAGTTGTACATATTTTGACCTTAACACAAACAGGGTAATTTTAAATGGAATAATTTGGTGTATGCTCCTTTTACTTTGGTTAATTCTATAGTTTTATCTTTGAAAACATAATCTTCATATTATCTCCAATCTTCTAAATTTAGAAGAAAAATATTTTGCTTCTCTCTTACATGTCACTAAAAGAGATCAATGAAATACATACTAATCACTCCACTGTTATATAAAGAAAAAGAAAGTAAAAGTAAATATGAGAGAGAGACAGAGAGAGAGAGACAGAGAGAGAGAGAGAGACAGAGAGAGAGACAGAGAGAGAGAGAGAGAGAGAGAGAGAGAGAGAGAGAGAGAGAGAGAGAGAGAGAGAGAGAATACACTTTCTCCAGGACTATCAAATAGGTTAAGAAGTGTAATTTAGCCGGGTGGTGGTGGCACACGCCTTTAACCCCAGCACTCGGGAGGCAGAGGCAGGCGGATCTCTGTGAGTTCAAGGCCAGACTGGTCTCCAAAGCGAGTTCCAGGAAAGGTGCAAAGCTACACAAAGAAACCCTGTCTCGAAAAAAAAAAAAAAAAAAAAAAAGAAAAAAGAAAAAAGAAAAAAAAAAGGAATTGTAATTTTTGTCAATGAATAAACTATGATCATAACCATGTAGATAGTAGGTACTCTACATAGGACTGCACTTTTGATAGTCTATGAGGAAACTTCTTCCAACGATTTATGCTGTTAATATTTCAAATACGTTCGGCCAGGTCTAATTTTCACCCAAAAGATTCTCTAATCATAGTGTAAGACTAGAAAGGCAATACTTTTAAAGTTCTTTTTATCGCCCTCTATTTTTATTTATAATTTAGCTTTTCCATTGTATTAGTTCAATAAAGGAACAAATCACCCACATACACAGTTGTTCACTTCCTCCAAGAATGTTACTTGGTTAGTGTGCGAGTTTGGGAGCTGCAAGGCGGCCTTCTGTTGCAAGCCTCTCCTTTGACACAGCATACTACTTGCTAACACAAATGTGTGCCACTAAATGAAGGCCATTTATTTAGACTTCAAAGAACTTTTTTTTATGGTGCAAGTATACAAATGCACTCATTTATTATTATCTCAGTCTATCTTTCCATGTTCTAAAAATTAATATTTTAGTACAATATTCTTATTGTACTGAAAGTCTCATTCATTTTTTTCCATGAGAATTTCTGGGTCTCTAAACCTGTAACAGAAAAGTTTAGCCACATACATACATACATAGTAAGGTACATTTAAAACCATTTATTTAATGTTTGTAATTTCAAGTACTGCCACTCTAAGAGACTTTGACGGAATTGATTCATTATATTCAACAGCCAGGGAGGGATGTGAAAATCATCTGGGGGTACAGGGTGTTTATAATAGTCTATATCAAAGAGTCTGTAAAATATAATAGAGAGTGAATATTTGAGATAAATGAAATTATTAGTTCTATGTACTTTTTAGTTTATACCCAAATACAATGTTGCACTACAAATAACTAAGGAAGGGCAAGGGGTTCCTTCTTAATTCGCTTTAACCCTGGCCCAGCCACTGATTCAGGGTCAACCATAGTTCATCAAGACTGTGGAGCTGTGATAGATGCTGGGGCTACTGAGATAAAGTGAGTGGCTTTGCCTTCAGGTGGTTCCCAATGCATAAGCAGAGAAGAATGCTGAGCTAGGAAAAGAACATTTAGACTGGCTCTCATCTCCAAGTGAAAACACAAAAAACAAAGAATTGACCTTCCCTTCTTACTGAGGAATTTCTCCCTAGATTCCATATGTTAAGGAGTGAGGCAAGAGAAATGTCTCAGAAATGCTGGCTGAACATATTGCTAAATCCTTTGTGGATGGTTTTAGAGTGAGCATTCCAACTTAAATAGGAAAAGAAACCTTAATGTCATGTACATTTTTCTTATTGTTACATGAATAACATAAAAGTAGTGGTAGTCATTACTGAAGTATAATCTCTCTGTCTCTCTGTCTCTCTCTCTCTCTTTCAGTGTGTGTGTGTGTGTGTGTGTGTGTGTGTGTGTGTGTATGTATGTATGTATGTATGTATGGCCAATACATGGCTATCCAGCTGACTCTGACATGATTGGCTGATTACTTTAAAGATAAAGAGGCTCTTGTAATCACTGAGAAGCTCCACAAAAGCACCCGGTACATGTGATTACCTTTTAACTCACTTTTCAAGCTCCATCTACCTAGACTTTTATCTCTGTGGTCTATTATAATTCTATAATTTAATTTCCCATGCCTGAGCTAATGTTTCTTTTCTCTTTTGCTTTAATAATAAGCTCCTCTTTCATTTAAGTCCTGAATTTCCTCATTCACGCTTGTACCTGTAGCATGACTTTCTGGTAAGGCTATAGGCTTATGCTGTTGTATATGTATTTTATATTATTGGATTTCACTCAGTCTTTGCCTGCATCATCATGTAGAGCATCAGTCCTGGTGCTTTGCTTTTGCATCCTCCTAGGTTGTGATGTACTAGGTGGTACACTCAAATACCATCTACTGAATAAGCAATAGTCAAGGTGGGAGTTCCAACTTGTCTATTTATAGTTAAGTTAGAGTAGTTTCTTAATCTTTACATGTTTTCTTAATTTTGTATACCTCAATCATCACTAATAATGTAGCAAGGCTCATAAGTTTGGATATTAAATTTTTCCAGACTGAATATTAAAGTAAGTGCATTCATTGTGCTATTTATTTAATCCTAATTGTTTTTAATTCTGCTACATTTGCAATTAGAGGACTTTTTAAAGTATAAATAGTGTCTTGAAGTGTGAGTCTTGTGAAGTTGGGAAGTGCTGTGGGATGTCTTTGTGCATGCTATGAATATGTGTTGCTCTGCTTGGTTGATAAGTAAAGCTGCATTTGCCTATGGCAGGGCAGAATGGAGCCAGGTAGAAAATTCCAAGAGAGATAGTGGGAGGAGAAAGAAGAGGAAGGAGACACTGCTGGCAGGATAAATAAGATGTGAAAATACTGGTAAAACATGTGGGAACTTATAGATTAATAGAAATGGGTTAATTTAAGATATAAGAATTAGCTAGCAAGAAGCTTGAGCCATAGGCCATCCAGTTCATAATTGATATAAGCCTCTGTGTGTTTACTTGGGTCTGAGCAGCTGCAGGATTGGGTGGGACACAGGAAAACTTCCAGCTATAGTCTTGGGTGTTGAGTTTGAAATGAGAAATAATATAAATTTCCTTGATAGGTGCTGAGCTTTGCATGCATATCCAATCATCAAGAGGAAACTGTACAAGAATAATGGCACTAATTTTTTTCAGGAAGAATAGGAACATGTACTCTAGCTGTAGTGAAACCAGAGACTCCTGGTTTATTATTGAAAAGCCACCCAGCCCTCATATAATGAGAAGAGTGTCTCACTTAATTTTTTAAGTAGATGTATCCAGAATTAGTTCCTCAGTAAATAAATAACAGAAAACAAGAGAGGTAAAAAGAAAACCCACACCCGAGGTAATATCAATGTGTGCCCCTCTTCTTGAGAGTTTCAAGATGACAAGAAGGTGAGCATATTCTGAGTCTATTCTATATAGTTTGGATTGTGATTTACTGGTCAATCAGCAGGTCCTTATGCATTTAGCTTAACATGAGAAAATGTGTCCATCTATTTGTTTGGTTTAGTCCAATCAGTGGTTGTACCTATACATCCTCCAAGAGACAAGAACCCAGACAAATTTTGTAACTTTGTGAATCTCAGGAAATCTTATTTGCTTTCTCCTTTGAATTCCTATAAGTCCCAATGGTAAAGCAATAGTATGGGACACTGTGATTTCTTGGTATTTGTGATTTCCCTTTTGATTAGATGAGCAAATTAATGTTACCCATGTACCAGTTTTCATAGGGGTTAACAAATTGTTGCTATATGTTTGTGTTGCTTTTGCATATTGGAGAGGACAGAGTGAACCATGATGGTTGGTGCTGTGACTGTCATTTAGAACAGGGACTGATGAATGATACATTGTATGTAGTCGTAAGATATTTTGCAAACAACGTCTGTCCATCCCAAAGACAACACACCATGTTCTACATGTCCTAAATAGAGGTATTATTCTTTTTTTTTTGTGACAAAGTCATGCCTAGTTTTTTGATCACCTTCTCTGGGTGCATCTGATTAGTAAACATTTGGGTTAGAAATGAACAAATTCTATATCGTACTGCATGAGCTTTGAAGGAGCATGGGAAGAATGGCACCCATGTACCTAATAGTGTATGATTCCACCAAGTCCCACCCTCGAGAAATGGCTATAAATCACTGGTTACTAAGCCATGAAAATATTTTCCTCTTTTGACTCAGTGGTAATGTGACCATTCACCCTGGCTTGCTCAGGTCAGTCCTATTTTACATCTGCTGTTTCAGGATACTTACTGAGCATTATTCCAGTACACTTGCATAGTTGCCCTGGCTTGGATGAAAAATGTGATGGTCACTGCCTAGGTGGAACAGTTAAAAACTGGATCATCAGAACTTACAATGCCTGATTTGGACTGAAGAACGACCCTTCAGAAGGAGATCTTGGGAAGAATGTATCCTCATTGTCAAAAATAACATGGTTTATTTTTTGTGTGTGTTACTTCTTGGCATAGTCTTCTGCAACTATATGTAACACAAAAGAATTGTCTGCTTGAAATGGAATAGTTTCATTATTCTGGGTCTCTGCTCTTCAGTGATAAAGGAAGTTTTAGAATTGAAGATGTAAAATTTAACTGCGTCTCTAAAATAGCCCTTTTATGAAAGAAAAACATTATCTAAAAAGATGGATAATGCAGATAGGAAAGTAACAGAGAGCACTACACTCAGCTAGACAATACAACATTATTTCATTCAGTCGGAGAAAGAAATGTCAACATGAGCCCAGAGCCCCTGCAGTATGAATAAAGCATAGAAGAGATGAAACCCCAATACATACTGAAGGATCTTCTGGGAAACCATACCTGAAGTGGGCCTTAATGCTTGCTTTATTGTGCTTAACTGATATTGCTATTCTTTTTGTTAAACACAATAGGCTCTTCTGTTTATCATCCCTCTTAATTCCCTCTTCATATCATATCCTTTTATTATTCAGATTTCTTACTACAACTTACTGGAGTAGTCTTTAATATTTGTTATTTTTTAACCATTTTTCTTTGTAATAAATCTTATCAAATATGTGAATTTTCAAAACACCACATTTTTATTAAATAGGCTTTTACTTAATTAAATTAGCACTTAATGCATTTACTTTTTAAGGAATTTATAGCATTACTATAAGGCCAGCAAGGATTTCCTACCTGTCTTGCCCTTTGCACAGAAAGGTAGACTGTTGCCTACTAGATTTCTCCAAAGATACTTTAGTCTCAAAATGTCACTGCCAAGACACATAACCTGACCAGCTTTCTTCCTCGAATTCAAAAAAGTTTTCTTTTATATTTGAGATTACAATATAATTACATCAATTCCTCCTTCTCTTTTTTCCTTCCAAAATTCCCAATATACCCCTGTTTGCTTTCTTTGGAATACGTGGCCTCTTTTCTCATTAATTATTGTTACAAGTATATATGTATACTCATATATATATATTTCTAACTACACACACAGTCTATGTAATTGTTATTTGCACATTTGTTTTCAAGGCTGAACATTGGTATTGGATAACCAAATGGTGTGCTGTTCCTTGGGGAAGATCATTTCTCCCACTCTCAGCATTCTTTGGTTTCCTGCAGTACTTAGAGATTGAGGCCTCCTGGGTTTTTCTTCATTCCCTTGTATATTGTTATTGTCTTTGTTCTTCTCATGCTTGTCATGTTGTGAGACTTAATGAGTTTAGCTTCTGTCATTAATAGGAGACACAGTCTCCCCTCCAACTCCCTGATCCTTTGGCTCTTATACTCTTTCTACCCTCTCTCCTACAAGGTTCTCTGAGCCTTAGGTATGGGTGTGTTTTGTAGATGTAGCCACTGGGACTGGGTCCCACAACCTGGCATTAAGATTGGTTGTGGTTTTCTGTAATGGTCTCCATCTGTTCAAAAGAGAAGTTTGCTTGATGAGGGGTGAGGACTACACTTATATCAGTCACCCCATATTTTTAAAGCCAACTATGTATCGGACCCTGTGAACATGTTTGGGGTATAATGGCTGACAATGAAAAGTTTCTCCCATTTTTGTGGAATTTGTCCATGAGGGAGAGAGGAAAGAGAAACATTAACCCATTATATCCAATCATGTTTAACAATGCCTCTGACTTGAATGCTAAGCAAGAAAGGTTCCTGGTGCTCTCAAAGGAAGATGCTGTGGGGAAGAACAGATTGGGTTTTCTGAAAGAGAGAGACTTAAGAGATGTCAAGTGAAGGATAGGGAGGATGTGGGAGCTCCTTGTAGAAAGGTAGAGAGTGAAGCTATGAGAGGTCAGGAGTGAGCCAGGAATAGCAATGTTCCAGGGGATGCCATAGAGTCAGCACAGTGGTTTATAGTTTAGTTACCTTAGCAGAAGTTAAAAAAATAAGGAAAGAAACATTTTAAACGCTATGTGGAAGACAATGGACTACTTTCTATCCATAAATAATTAGGTCATTTTTGTACCAGGATCAGTATTTCTGGATTTTCTAACTCAAATTCAGCGTTTCAACTACTGATTTATTTTAACTTAAGATGGAGTGATAAGGAAGGGTACTTAATCAGTAAGTGAGTGAGAATCTATCCAAATTTTCCAATACTCCAAACTTTGAATTCCAGTTAGAAATGTCTACAAGAAAAGGGAATGAAAATACTATTACATGGTGTTGATAGACACTCAACTGGTAGTTTCTACTGTTGTTAACTTCTGCTAATTCAAGTAGATTCATTTTTCCATTTGCTTAAAGATATATGATCTGGGGGGCCATTCTGAGAATTGTGGATGCATGAATGCATTGGAGGACATGAGAGGTTGACAGTGCAGGCTGGTCTTAAATCTGATCAAAGTAGATCTTTTGACTGTATGGAGTATCGTTAATATTGATATGACGGAGAGGGAACACAGGGCAGCGATCTGAATAACTGAATCAGAATTCTAGTGTTAAACGTAGTTGGTTATGACATTTTTAAACATAGTTGTAACAAGGGAGGAAGTCTGGTTGAATTCCTAACAGAATTCCCAGGATACATACTTCCACAAAGTAAAACACATCATTCTTCAAACGTTTGTGCTTTCACTTCTGTGTAAGAAAAGCCTGGATAGATGAAACTAATTTGATTGTATCTACATTAGATCTGCAAGGGAAGATGTTGAAATAAGCAACCCACCTGATAAAGCCCATGGTATTTTAGTCTTTAAAATATACCATGTGAGGGCAAGGGACTCCTTTATGTACAGTTTTGAAAATCTCCATTCCCATCAATCATGTACTCAGAAAGCAATGTGAAAGGTTAGTAAGGGCTTCCTTGCTTCTTGTGGGAAAATACGTTTTAAATGTTAACGAAGGCATAGAAGGCACAGGTGACCTAAAGGAGCAGGAGTGTAAAACAGCTGGAGACTGTGTTCTGCGGCACACATGCCTTGACCGTTACCCTAGGTCGGCCATCTGCTGCCTCTTAGACAATTTTATAATTTCCTTTGCAGAAAAAAATGATTATGACTGTAGAAAATCAAGGAGATGAACCCAGGAACAGAGGGAGGGCCTGTGCTTATTAGCCCACAAATGACATGTCTGAGAATGGTTAAAATGAACAGACCTTCGTGTTCCTCTTTGCCGAATTTTAAGACTGAAAGCAGAATCTCATGTAAGCTGTAGATGAATCATTTGTTCTCGATTGAGGAAAGCACAGTTGGCCTTGAGATCCCTGGGGGATTGCTCCACCAATTACTGCTTACACTCAACCCCTTATGTAAATGGACTAGGATTTGCTTAAACCTAGGCATATCTATAAAGATTTATTATATTGTTTTTCAATTGTTTAAGTATGTGTGTGTGTGTGTGTGTGCGCGTGCGTGCGCTCGCGTGTGTATGTGAGTGCACGTACATGAGCTCCTCTGTGTGGTTTGTGGATGTGAGGGCAGTGCCTAGGAGTCCAGAAGAGGGCATTGCAGGTGTGTGTGGGGGGGTGGGGATTTAGCTAGTGGTAGAGCACTTGCCTACCACACATAAGTCCTTGGATTTGGTCCTCAACTAAAAAAAGGAAAAGAAAAAAGAAACAGGACAGGAGAGGGCAATGGATTTCTTGGAGCTGGAGTTCAGCTGGTTGTGAGACATATAATCTGAGTGATGGGAACTGAACCCAGATCTTCTTCAAATGCAGCCAGTGCTTTTAATCACTGGGTCATGTCTCCACATTCTTGACTCACACACTTTAAACCAGCTCTGGATTATGCAATCTGCCTAAGACAATGTAAAAGCAAATGGTTGTTATGCTATAGAGTACATAAATAAGAAAAGAGCATATATGTATTTAGTTCAGAGGTCATTTTCCTGATATATTCCTGATTCATGTTTGGTTGAATGTACAGATGAGCAACCTGTAGACATGAAGGATAGACTGGGTTTATGGTTTGTTCTTATTCATTAATTTAAGTCAGGTCTGTGTTACATACTGTATTAAAAATTTCAGTTTTAGGCACCAGAGCATATTAGCAAAGTAAAATAAGTGTCAAGTCTCCTGTGTAAATATTTAGCATGCTTGCTAGTGACGAGGGTAATGACTGACCTAATTTCTGTCAGTAAGTGAGGGGTGATTTATGAACAGTAGGTTACTGAGGATTCTCTTCAACAACCTGCTTCTTTTTTGCAGCCCACCATTCTGAAACTTGTTTTCTCAATTAGAAATTGACCTTCAAGAGACGACTATGAACTATCCAGATGGCCCTCATTTTCTAAAGTTAATGAAGTTCAGTCATTAGTATAGGAGTACAGGGCAGTGGTGTAGAGGTCTGTGGCATCTTGAAGATACATGATCTACTGACAGCTGTTCTCTCCCTCTGAAATGTGCACCAAATGTGGTTTACACGTGATGGGGGGCATGCCACAGGTAAACTGCATGAGATAAAGTGAATCACAATTCAGCACAGAAAAGCTCAAGAGAATGTGCTACACAAACTGGCTCCTAGATGCTTCATAGGATGAGAGACACGTGTGTGTGTGTGTGTGTGTGTGTGTGTGTGTGAATTTTTGTTTTCTAAATGAAAGTATCTATAGCTGTTTAATCAACTAGATTCCCACACAGTGTGATCAGTGTGATCAGTGTGATCAGTGACAAAGTCTGTCTCTAGTAACATGTTTAGTTGTGAGTGTCCTTGACATATGAGAAGCAATGGCTTTGCAGCAGCCATATCTATGACCTGATTTGAACCTGCAGCTGAGAACTACAGCTAGTATTGGCTGGGTGAACCTCGAAATGCTTGGTGGTTTTGTATCATTTTCAATACTTAGCACAGTGTCCTGCTTTAGTTATTTTCTCAGCAAACATCTTGTGCACTTTTAGATGGAAAACCTTACCTCTCCAAATAAACAAATCTAAAAAAGGGTGTTTTTTAATACTTCCTGCATAGACATCTATAGCTGAAGAATTTAGCCAATTTCAATAGCTACTGCAAGTCCAAAGAACATTAAACTCCCTTTTCAAAGTAAATAAATCTAAATTAGATGGAATAAGACTGGTTAAGTTAAACTGTTGTTCTGGAATCAGTGGGCACTGCCTGTGAACTAATGAGAGCAAACAGTTCCTCTAAAATGTTTTATGAAATTCAAATGCATTTAAGAGAGCTCTGAAAGGTTGGAAGATGAATAGAAACCACACGACCTTGCAAGACTGCCAAAGTACTTTCTCCAGTTAAAGTGGTTAAAGGAGACTACGGCATTAGCTTTCCTTATTGGAAGGCCTCAGCTATGTCCATAAGCAATATTGACCTTGAAATGCAGACCTTGAATATTTCAGTGCAGAAGAAACAATGGTAGTCCCCTCTTATGAAAAAAATAGCAAATATTGAAAACAATGCACACACAGAGCCTAAAAATACTGCCAAGAGCTCTTCAGCTTTCAATTTGTTCTTATCCAACACATTCGGTATGACCTTGTATAGGTGTCAATATTCAACAGCTAAGATAAATGACCACCTAGCCCTAAATATAGTGTGTGTATTTACAATAAGCATAAAAAGTAAAAACTGAAAAATAAATGTAGTGAAAAAATATGGAAAGACCTATTTCATGTGTACATTTCTCAGGTAGAGCTATCTACCAAATTCCCATTCTTCTGCCTGAAGGGATGGCATAATGCAAAACCTGTCAAAGCAGTCTGGTCCCCAACATTCCATAAGTATGAAAATTTTTTCTTCTCAATGCTTTCCTATAGATTCTTTATTTGGTTGTTATTCTCAAACATCTACATGGAGGAGGACAGGCGTCATTATTTCTGTGTCATAGAAGAAAATAACTGAACCAGAGATACCCTAGGTTTTATAGATGTTTGTTCCATGATATGAAGTCTAAAGACTAAGCATTTCCAATCCCCTATACCAATTATCAACTATCCTGGGGTGAAGTGTAACCTCGTTCTCAGAAATATTGTTTAGGCACTGATTAGGTCCTTTCTCTAATTTGCATCTAGTAAAATAAATTGCCTTCATGCATTTGAGTTTTGGGACCACAGTTAATTGTTTCAAAGGTCCACAGGATGATTGTGTCTAGCAATCAGATGAAAAAACAAGGAAAGCTTGTTTTGCGTAAACAATTAGCAATACTGTGTAATCTGAAAAGTAGCCAAGACTGGAAGTGGGCAGATTCCAGTAATAGGTACCTAGGTTACAGTGGATGCTGTAGGTTCAGGTAGACACTATACTTACTTTGTGTATGTTCTTGAGTAAGGTACACACGGTATCATACAGTGTCATGTATTTATAATGCTATTATTCTTCAGCATTTTACTGTTTGTATCTATAGACATAAATTACTGCCATGTTAACCAACCACAAAGGTTTGCTTTTAAAAGGTAATTATATCAACAGCAAATTCTTTGCAATAGCAGATCTTTTATAAATATAAGTGCAAAATATAGTCAACTCATGGTGATTTAAAGCAATGTTGCACTGGCAAGCTTGTTTTTGAGAATGTGTACACATTACTAATTGAGTACATAATTTATGCTTTGATTTAGAGATAGAGTTGGTCTTAGGCAGATCATCAATGCTTTTTGTACTTCTAAAATGGAAAGATGATACTAAACCGAGGAAGTACTAGATATATTAGCAGATACAGAGCAAGCCATAGTTTCAGTCTAACAGATTAAACCAATTTTTATATATTTTCCCACTTCACTCTGCATACAATATGACTACATGAGCAAACACAGTAATCATTTGAACACAGTAACAGAAATGGAAGTGATACTCTATATCCCAACATCATCCTTATAATCCTGCAAGTGTTTCCTGTATACCAGGATCCATCAAGCCTAGAGTACACTGTTGTTTCTTCCTCTTGGGACTTGGAGTTTTTTAGAAACATGAACGACTAATAAGCAATGCCATTGATGAGAACTCTTAGTCTTTAAGACACATGTTCATGAAGAGTCCAAGACATGCTTTCAGCATGGCGAGGGAGCTACCAACTGTATGCCCCCTTCCTGGTTCTAAGTGTTTTTGGGAGCCCAGTTACTACACTGATGTTAGTGATTACACACCAATCTGTCTAATGCCTTAAGAAAACTGCTTAGAACTCACTGGATTTAGTAACATCAATTTGACAGTTTCACCATATAAATCAACCTCTTGGACTTTGTAATATTTATTTTGTAAGATATTTCATATATAATACGTTATTTATGTATACACATGTATAGAAAACACATATTATCACCACATTATTTACATGTATATTAGAAACATATATATATATATATATAATTTATTTTTATTTTTACATTTACTTTTTTTGTAGTTCTGGGGTTGTAACCAGGGTCTTTTATATACTACGCAAGCCCCTTATCATTGAGACACCCCATTCATATTATATAAAATGTTTCAATTATTATACACATTTTCAGATATTTTTCACAGTACATAATAGTAAATTTATGAACTTAAACTTATGAAAAAGTCTTCACTAATTTAAATGCTTTTACTTAGTATATATACTGTACTAAAGGACCTATGTTTTTCATCATATAAATAATATATTCTTATGATATACTTTAGAGTGTCAAACATATAGACAAGTAGAAAATAAGATCTAATTTTTAGACAGTTTTTTCCCACTCAGGTTGAGTGGGAAAAGCAGAAATTAAGTGCATTTCAGTGAACCATTTTATACTGTTTCATGCAGCTATGCATGTACCAAGGATCTCTATGAATGATTTGACATAGTGCTTTCTGACTTCATCTCTTGTCAACATCTTCACCCAGCACACCCAGTAAGATCTAGTAGCTTAAGAAGATGGAGAAGAACTAAAGTGAAAACCGTAATAGACTTAAAAAGAGCAACTAACCTTTTTCCACCTCATTCAGATTAGCAGCTGGCAGCGACAAAGACAGAAGAGACAAAAGACATTTTACATTGCAATACAACAGTAGCACACACAAAGCCAATGCGCTGCATTAACAACAGAGAAGGCAGGCTGAGAGGGCAAACAGAAGCCAGGCTTAGACTTCTTACCTACAACTTGCCGAACACACAAACATGGAGAAGAATAGGTCTAGAGTAAAAGCCACTATAGCAAGCTAGAAACTGGCAACTAAATTGGGTGATTGACACCTCAACTTTACTGTAGTGGATGTGAAGTGAACATTTGTGTAGGGTGCCAGAGACAAAATGGGAACGTTAAAGAGTTCTTCATAATTTCCATAAGATTGACTATGATAATAAATGTGCCCAGTTAATATGGACAGTGCCATTGTGCTGAGTAATTCTATTTAATAGAAAATCTTGAAATGTGACCAACTTGTACATACTTCTATATGGCTCTGTGAGAGCAGGATTATCGAAGACACATATTCTTGACAAAACAGATCCAGAATTAGGACAATTGGAAAACATCTCCCAGCCTAATATTTACTTCTGCAAAACTATTTTTTTCCCAGATCAGCTCCCAATCTAATACTATCTAAGTAAAATTTTCCATGGATTCAATATTGTAGTCATACCATATTCCTAAATTTCAGTTTATACATTATGAGTTAATCTAACTTCAGGAATTCCTTGAAAACTTTCCTATAGGAAATGTTTTGTTTTATGAAGAGCATATACTAATAATTAAGAAAAACAAATCAAATCCCCAAATCTCTGAAGCTAAATTAAAAATACAGAATTATTTTTAAATAATTTAATATTGCCAAATCCTTATTTTTATTTTTCCCATATTTCACATATAAATTTTAATATAAAGTCACAGGGAACTAAATTTTTAAAAATTAACCTTCTATGAATAATGCTAGCAATGAGGTGTCTTCCAGCTAGGAGAGCAGAAAGTGGGCCTAGTATGTAGAGAATAATACATCTGATTATTAAAGTGGAGAGGGTCCTGTAAAATGTAGATAACAGAAAAACACTATTGACCCATACAGTTTATGTTATCAATCTTTTTAGCAGAGGAGGGTAGGAAATAATTCATCAGTTACATGCATTGATATTTGGTTACTCTGAGTTTAACTATGACTCTATATATTGCTGAAAGTTGGTCCATCTTATTTCAAGTATTTCTAGCTCAGATTTACAGGATACTTGTCATTTCCTGATTTCCTTGTCAGATTCTTTTCAGATCTCTGAATTTTCTCCTTTGACAAGTGTTCAGCTTGACATAGATGTTAAATGAAAGCATTGTCACCACGATGATTTACAAGCTTTCCTGGTGAAGCCTTGTTTGTGGCTATCAAATAGAATTCACATTTTCATTGTATGCCTTTCAGATACAGAGTAAAAAAAAAAATTCAAAGGAAAAAGCAACTGGCAGCTTAAATCATTATTAAAACAATGGCAACATTATTATATTCTGTGAGGATAGAAGGGCTTTTTGTTCTCAGAACTCACATGCATTAATCAAATTCCATCTTAAATGTAAAACAATAAAGCCATATTATAAGGAAATCCCTCTGTACCTGCAGACATGGGTTAAACAGGACACAAAATTCTAGATTCTGACTTAAGCTTCACTGTAGGCAAAGGTCACCTATATGCCACCAATCTCAGAATCTGAAAATGGCTGTTAGACATTTTGTAAATGCACTCATTTCAGATGTGCACAAAACTCTACATTTAAGAGATGAGTTATGAGTTCATCCCATTTAGATATCTTCTCTATTGCCAAGCTGTCAAGTCCATCATGACTCAGGGGACTCAGTCCAATGTAATAAAGGTAGGATCTCTGCTCTGTGTCGTGCACATCTCCAGTTCAATATTTGTCTTGATCTTTGCCTAAATTAAGGCAAAGAGATATTTGTAATAGCTACAAGTAAATTGAGCAATGTTGTCTAGGTTCTATTTCAGAGCCAAATGCTTTTGACAGATAGACATGGTGGGGGTCCTTCATGACAACTTTTATGAATGTCACATTTTGGCAAAGAAATGGTTTAGCTAAGCTTTGAATTATTGTGATATAGCACTAAGAATGACATTTGGCATAGTTGGAGAAGGGCTATTGTATTACACTTCTCAGAAGAGGGCACACAGAAATGAATTCTTTAGGAGGGTACACAGTGCTTGGGAACTAAAGCAGAGCAGGTAAGAAGAACACTCAAAAATTGCTGTGAATAATCAGAATAAGAATTAGGAAATTGAGCATCAGTGCAGCTGGATCTGCTCTAAACAAACCGAGATGTACTTACACCTTATGGAAATTATCATAGGAAGACACACAAGAACCTTAGAACATATGTGATCTCAAGTCTCAGTTACACCAGGAAGAAAGTATATATAAATTCCTGGCTTCTGTGCTTAGAACTACATACACAGCTTTTTATAATCTTACAAAGCTTGGGAGCCCAATTTCTTTGGTAGAATCAAATAGAGTGGGTTCATAAGCCTTTTCCATGAGCTGAACAGTGATGGAGCTATATAGCAGCTCTATCCAAGGTATGACTAAGAAACAGATTCTTATTTAACAGTAAACTTCTTAAACACATATAAATAGCCAATTCAATAGATCTCAGACACTCAGGCTATGTATACCAGATTTAAATCTTTAGTCATAAGCTAAAGGAAGATATCTGACATATGATACAGTGATAGAGATGGGTGGGCAAACTGTGTGACAACAAAAGTCTATCTGATATACACTTGTTATACTTTGTTAATGCAAAAGAGTAAAGAATGATCAAATTCTGGCTCCTCGCATGATAGCTATGTATGTATGTATCTACATATCTAATTTTTATCTTGATCTATCTATTGCCTATTTATGTATCTATGTATGTACGTATGTATTTCTTTATCATCTATCTATCTATCTATCTATCTATCTATCTATCTATCTATCTCCATCATCCACCTATCATCTTTCCATCCATCATCCACCTATCTATCATCTATCTAACTATCCATCTGTCTATATCTAGTTCATTAGTATTGTGACTCCATGGAAAGGGCAACTTTAGAAACATCTAAATACATCTAGATGGTTAAAACTGAATCTTGTTACTCTATGTTGCATTTTCCCATAATAAAATATACATTCCCATCATGAAAGACATTTAGTATAATGCAAATTTTTGCTTGGAAATATTAATCTTAGCTACCTAGATAATTATTTCATTATTTGAAATTATTAACTATGTACTACTTTATGAAAATAAATGCAACAAATGAAAAGACCAAGTAAAATGAAAATGGTAGCTCCTAAAACAATGACAGAATCTACTTCTGTGTTTATCTTTAGAGATAACATACGTGCCATTATCCTTCTCTATCCCTTTTGGATGCTTTGTTAAAGGAAAAGCTGACTATGGCATTTCTTATGCACAGCCACACAAACACATCAGAAAGGTTATTCTTTCGAAAAAGACAAGGCAGAAATTTGGTTCTGACTTTATAGAAAACTGGTCTAAACTGAGAAGAAAGTTTAGCAATTTGAATAGTCTGATTAGTTTTGTCAACCAGAGAGAAAATATCATTAAAAATGCGATACTCTCCTAAGATTTCCAGAAAGCTCATCTTCCTGACAGAGCACCAGTTGAAGGACAGAGCTTGCCGGAGGTTAACATTCACTACTGAAGATATAGCATGGACATTATTTATTTCAAATGCTGAATCGTGTTTTGGCTATGTAAAGAAATGCACAAAAATATATATTGACAAAACATTCTGTACAGAGAAAGTAGTTTAAATGGAAATGTCATTGAATTATGGGTCCAAAAGTTTAAGCATGACCCCATCCTCGTTTATTCTTCTAGAGATCATGACCTTATCAGAAGGGTGCATGGGTTGATGAACTGAGCTTGCTGCATCTTTTATTTGGCAGATGAAATGATCCCTATGTATGTTTGTTATTGCAATTAAATTTCCAAGTTATTGAATAAGAATGACTTGGTAAATAAATATAATAGCGCAATGATCCTTTCAAATTTGTACACTGATGGATGACATAACATTTTCTATTCTTCATACCTGTGTATTCTGGTGGGCAAAGGCATGTGTAGTTGTTAATTCCATCAACACATGTAGAATTATTTTCACAGTCATTATCTTCACAATCATCAATATTAACTTCACAGTTTTCTCCTTCAAACCCATCAGCACAACTGCACCTAAGCATCAGGGAAAAAGGCAAGAAACATTTTTTGGGTGTATTTTAAAACTTTGTGGTCAAAATATTTTTAAAAAGCATAAATATGCACACCAATTACAAAGCTTTTAACTACACAAAATTGATTTTAAAATTCTATGAAATTATATACTATAAGGGACCAGCTAACAATCCAGAAAACATTTAAAAAGGAAAATTTATGGTGGCTGAAAGGTAGCAAATGGCTCCATCTTCTTAAAAGTCATTAAGTCCCAATACATTTTCAAGTCCAAAGGACAAGCAAAATTTCCCCCACTGTCCTAGATATGCTGATTCTCAAGTTGGGAATAATTCACACTCTTTGTTTACAAACAAAGAAGAAGTGGTTCTGATATTTTAGCTACTTTTTCATTATTTGAGAATCTCACACATGGATATAACATGCTTTAACTGAATCCACCCCCTTTGCCTCCCATTAGATTCCTCCCTGACCACCTCATCACATTTCCTGCCCAACTTCATGTGCTTTCTTTTATGTTTTAACCCAGTGATTCCACTTAGTGCTACCTCTATATGCATGAGTGTAGACACACCTACTAAAACTTGAGTAGCCTTTCAAGAGCTACAACCTTGAAGGAACCTGACTCTCTCTCTACTAGAAGTCATTAACTGCCAATAGTGCTATTGCTCATTCAAATGACCCGTTTTGTTCCCAGCAACCACATCAAGAAGTTATAGGCAATTACCTATAACTCCAACTATGAGAAAATCAGACACTTCTGCCTCTGTGAGGCAATTGCACTCAGATGCACACACACACACACACACACACACACACACACTCACGTGATTAATATTAAAAAGTTTGAACCTAATTTTTAAAAGTGTATCATCTGTAATTCTATGTGTAATGCCCTTGATGGCTTGTAACAATAAATAATGTTAGATTTCTTTTTTGCAACTATAAAATATGAACATTTTCAAATTAATACATGTTATGTGTACTTCAACATTCTTCTTGAAACAATGGCTTCTTATTTGAAAATGATCGTGTTCATTTGTTTCGTTACTTTTGTTGCAGTACTTCAGACAAAGGAGATCACAGTCAGACTACTTACCAGAATCCATCACTCTCTCCTTCTTTTAAATGGCAAGTTCCTCCATGTTTACATGGGTTACTGATACAGGCATGGATGGGAACATCACAGTCCTGCCCCTGGAGAAGAAATGCATGCGTTTAAGGTAAATACAAATAAAACAAGCTAGGTCTTAGAACACAGAGAAAGAACAGTCAAAAAAAGATAGACAATGGGAACTAATTTCTCCCAAGTGTGATTTCTACTTACCTTGAAACCATATGGACAAGTGCATCGATAAAAATCAACTGGGTCATTATTACAGGTGCCATCATTTTTACATGGATTTGATAAACAGGGGTTACATTTGGCTTGAATAGTAACATCCACGGGACCTACAAATTAATAGACAAATATGAGAAAGGGATGTATTCTCTTTTGTCATTACCTAAATTCATTTATACTCCTTAATAGAACAGTAAGATTTGTGTAAAATTATTTGTCATTCAGCTTTACATGATTTTCTTCTATGATAGTATGAAAAATCAGTATCATCACATGATGCCCATGAATTCCAAAAGAGACTTTCTAACTGTGGGGAATATCAGACTTCTGAGTAACAATGGAACTCTGCGTTCACAGCTAAGGTAGTTAGAAGCTAGAATTAATGACGCCACTGTCAGGATATGAATCCCTTTAAGCACTGAATAGTATTTCTGGACACTATCCATGGCAATGGCCTATATTTCAACTTCAGCCCGCTTAATGGAAACTCCAGTGCTATTTTATGTAGATGACAACATCTAGAAAATGTAGTATCTTTTATATTCTTTGTACTCTTGAGTCATTTAGTTCATTAGTATAAGATGTGGCAGGTGATATTCCCAGTTTGTCTTCTCTAGCAATAAGATACCACTGAAATGAGCCTATCAGTCTCACATTTTAACACAGTTTATAGAAACCTTGTGATCTGTGAAAAGTCTGATTAACACAGACCAGCTTCAGAAAATTTCTACTCTTCACACTATATGACCTGTGGCCCAAAATGTGAAAATTAAACTGTTCTCAGTAAAGTCATGTTCCATTGACACTAACTTCTGTATGGTTTGTGAGAACCCCTTAGTTAACTTTCTGCAACTACTCTGGACTGGGACAATGGCAAATTAACATCTTTATATAGAAAGTACAAGTACTTTGAAATATGAACATCCATCATACTTTCACCAGCAGTGATCTCTGCATGGGTCCTTATACTCATTGGAAAAAGCAGTGGCCAATTAAATTCCACATTTCATTGCACACAATTCCTAGCACAATCACTAGGATATTTGCTTTTGAGACATTTGGATAGCACCCCAAACCATTATTAATCTATCAACTTGGTAACCTCCTCTGGTTAACTTCACTCCACCTATCTCCCATCTTTCCCGATTTCATGCCCTCCTATCTAGAAGAGTCTTCCACAGGAAATATTTTGGTGCTCTGGCTCTCATAATCTTTCCGCCCCTTCACCCCCATGTTCCCTGAGACTTAAATGTAGGTGTTGTGTTGATATGTATTAATAGGGAGTAGACAGTTATCTCTGTATTTTGACTGGTTGTGACTTTCTGTAATGCTCTCCTTCTGCTGTGAAGAGAAGCTTCTGTGATGAGTGGTGAGAGCTTCCCTCATATATGGATATAAGAATAAATACTTAGAATGCAGTTAGAAATTATACTGGTTTGGAAAAGTAGAAATAGTAAGTTCTATAGGTCCCATGACTTGACTTTGACTCTGCCAAAACCAGAGGCAGTTGGCTAAATTTACAGTGCGAGGCAAGGACTCCCCTGTTTGGATTGGCCTTAAGTTCAATTAGGTAGTTAGTGGTTAGCTCCAGAATATAGGCATCACTATTGTGCCCTTTGAAATATCTTTCCTTGCTGGGCATTGTTTGGTTCCTTGGCATTCCAGTTAGAGAGGATTATTGATTGCTTTTCTCCACTGGTAGCTTTCATAGCCCTTTTTATATCTCTCTGATTTTACCAACTTTGCTTCTCTCTATATTTCAACCCTTTAGAATCATTACCCTGGCACTGTGATGATTTTTATTTGTTTTTCTACTTATACTTCAGTATTTTAAGTTATATCATGTATCTTTTATTTGACTCCAATTTGTAATTCATTTTCTGTGTAGTGATCTCTCTCAATATTTTATCCTGATGGCCTTTAAATTAAGGGGAATAATACCTTGATCCTGTCTTAAGGTTCCTATACAGACTATTATAGTGATCATTAATAATAGAGGTGGAGATAAAAGGGTAATTATTAATTAGATTAATTATAGTCAGCTAATGATTTAATCTTTTTAGAAACAGAAGTATAATTTGTGAATCTGTTGTGGACCATGAAAAATAGGAATAATAGAGCAATGGTAAGAAGCAGTGAGTTGTTTCTTTCTCTCTCCTTGAAAAGCAACTATATCCTTCAGTTTCTCATGTTTGAAGCTAACTGTTCCCAAAGGAGGTTTCCTGCCAACAAATTAGCCCCCATGAGATGTGTACCATCAAGAAAGACATCTCACCTTATGGAGACAGATATTTGCTAGTGTCAGTGAAAAGAAGGAGGAGAGTGTATGTAAACTGGTTTGATTTAAGATGACTTTTAACTTAAGAAAGCACTACAGAGCAGAGGTGTGTTTAGCTTAATAATTCAAAGTGAAAATGAGAAGTTTGGTTAGCACTCCATCTCTGTTACCTGCTTTAATAGAGGGACTGCTGAATTTTGAATCCATTAAAGTCTGAAGGCAGACCTGCTTACATGACTCCAACCACTAGCTAGCTATGCAACTTACCCCAATGTTGCCAACCCCCGAGAATTCTATCTCACTTTGATTTACTACCAAAAGCTCCAGACAAAAAAATTCTGACTATATCCCAGAATATTTTTTATTTTCTGATCTTTTGGAAACACTAGTCCAATAACAAACTCCTGTCCAAAGTACATGAAAGACAACTTCAGTAGCACATGGGGGATTTTGATACCAGGCTACTGGACTGAAAGGAGGTCTTATTTAAAAGCAAGACTTTAGGTTATACTTGCTATTACAGAATTTCTTAAGCAATATTATCAAAGGCATATTTATCATTCATCAAATATTTATGGGCATCTACTTTGTGCAAGATGCTAGGCTCCAGATGATCAAATCCGAATGAAATGCCTGAGTTTCTTCAAAATCTTACAGTTCAGCAGTAGAGATATGCATGTGTCAATTAGAGAAAAAAATAGTAAGAGTAATGATAGCACATGTGATGAAATGTGCATTTTAAGTTTGTGCAAGCTGTTAAGGGAGATTTATGAAAGAAATTGAAATAGGATCCTAGATTCCATGGGGAAATTCATGGCCAAAAATTTGTGCCCATTGATGGAAATCTATTCAGAGTTTAATAAGACTAAGAACTGAACTCCATGAAGAGCTAAGAAAGAATGCAGTACCAGAAAAATATGAAAGAAATGAAGAAAGAGACAAAGAAAATGTAAAAAAAAAAAAAAGGAACAGTGGCTATATCTAATGTAAATGAGAAGAGCTAATGAGGATAATTAAAATGACATCACTGGATTCAGCAGGACAGAAGTCATTGCCCTTATCATACACTTCCAACATAGGAAGGAAAATGGCAGCTGATGATGGGTGATTAAAAAGTCCTCTGAGACCACTGGACTTCCTCTTTGGCTATTCATATGTGCCTGTGGCCAGTTAAGAAATTCTTGAGCTATGATGGTTTAGAATAAACAGTAATTTTTCATATAATTAGTGTTACCATGGAGAATATGGTTATAAAGTATTCAAGGGTGGATTATTAGGTGTTAGTTCTGTGTATCTATTTAAATAAATGCATATTAAAACTTTCTCAGCTTCAAATGTTAAAAAGTGTAATGAAAAATATATTTACTCCCTTTTATTTTTATGAGTGATTATTTTTGCAGATAACTATTTATATATACACATTTTTCTTCAGATGATGAACAAATTAAAAATTCTCCAAATTAAAGTTATTTCAAAGTTATAGCTGTAAGTTAGTGATATGAGTTCTGAAAACGTAAAATGTTTGGATTGAATTTGAATAATGCTTCAAAGCTGATCTCACCAGTAAATTTTTCATCACTTCTAGTTTAGACTAAATTATTTAACCATCCTTACCTTGGTTCATGACTAATGTTAATATTAAGTAACAATTTTGAAGTACAAGCCAGAGGCTTTACTCAAGCTGCTCAAAATTTCTCCCCCAAAGGAAAATATGAATCTTCTTAAGAAAACCACTACTATTTCAATGTCATTATGGAGAGACGTATATCTTCCATTATAATTCTAAAATGGGCAGGATTATTAATATATAAAATTAGGTAAAGAAAAGCAGTAAACAAGATTGTGGTATAATGTCAATGCTTTAGGATTTAAGAAGTTCCTAGAATTGCTGGATGCTTGAGATTTTATATATAAAGTAGTGAAGTAAAGAAATAATGAAGATGATCCTCCTTCTTCTCTTCCTCTTTGTCTCCCTCTTCTGTCCCCTTCTCCTATTCCTCTCTGTCTCCTCCTGCTCCTACTTCTGTTTACTGGTGACTGAAACTAGGACTCCAAGAATCATAGGCAATCAACTTAACAATAACGTCCTCAGTTTTTACATTTCTTTTTGTTGAGAAAGGGAATCACTGTTTGTCTAAGTGCTCCATACCTCAGGCTGGGTTGAGATCTCCTTGCCTCAGCACCCTGAGTAAATAGGATTATAAAGATGTACACTAGATCCTGATGAAATAATTGTCTTTTGTAGTCTGCTTTGAGCTTCTAGTTGTGAGAGGTCTATCTATCTCAGCCTTGTCCTCTCCACTATGTCTTACTCTCAGGTCACCTGGCCAACTCTATAAACCTCCTGATGGCCTTCTGGTGCCATTGAAATTCCACCCTTGTTTGATCTAGCTAGATATTATTTATATATTTCCATCTTATACCTATTTCTGTCACATAGAGTCTATATTTTAACTGTGTAAAACATAAGCCTCATGCAAATGGGAGTTTATCATTTACTGGATCCTTAACATGTTGGAACATTGCTTTATAATTTGTTGGAACTCGAACAATATTTGTTAAATGGATAAGATATCATATATTTCTAATAGAATGCTTACTGCTCAGTACATCTGAGCTGCTAATAAAAGTATATCAGATGAAAGAAATGAATAGCCAGGTGGTGGTATTGCATGCCTTTAATCCCAGGACTTGGGAGGCAGAGGCAGGCGGATCTCCATGAGTTTGAGGCCAGCTTGGTCTCCAAAGCGAGTTCCAGGAAAGGTGCAAAGCTACACAGAGAGACCCTGTCTCAAAACAAAACAAAACAAAACAAAACAAAACAAAACAAAACACAAAAGAAATGAATAACTTAGCTGTGTGCATAGTTAAATCTTGCTAAAGCAGGAGCTTTACAGAGTGTATTTGAAGTCAACAACAACAATAACAACAAACCACACTGGCTTTCTCAGTGAAAAACTAGACCTAGAAGAGGCAAATATCTCTTTTTATGTTAGAAGATTACTTGATCACACCAGTGTTACTGAGAAGAGGACAAACATGTGGTTACAAAGACAGCTCATAATCCTTAACACCTTTTTCCCACTCAAGAGTGTTCTGACTTGGTTACTGACAAATATGTTCTGGCCATGTACTTTATCCCATTCCTTTTTTTTTTTTTTTAATAGCGTAAAAATGTGATCTGCCATGTAGGAAATGTAATGGAAATGGAGAATGCATACTTTAATTAAAATCAATTACATGAAATAATAGTACAGATATTTGCTTATTGAAAAATTACATTTACACATGACAATGCAATTCTGTCTTTAAATTTGTTTTCCTGTTGTAGTTTGATTACATATTGATAAGTCTTAAAACAAGAGGTAGTACTTAGCTGACTCTCATGAATAAAATAAAAACATTTTACACTGGCATAAATAATGGGGGAATTACGTTAAATATGAAAATATCAAATTATAAAATACTTAAGGCCACCTTGTTTTACTGCTTTCAAGATCATAAAGCATGAACTCTTACAGGACAGGACTCATGAGATATCCCTGAGTGGATTGTTCCAATAATAGATTAGAATGAGTTGTCTGCAGCCAAACAAACCATCACTGGAGGAGGGTCCTCAACTTTGGTTTTCATGGTATACCACTCTAGTAAGGCTGTAATGCTGTGAGATGGTCTGTATGTCAAATTGCTCTGATTGGTCAATAAATAAAACACTGATTGGCCAGTGGCTAGGCAGGAAGTATAGGCGGGACTAACAGAGAGGAGAAAAAAAAGAACAGGAAGGTGGAAGGAGTCACTGCCAGCCACCGCCATGACAAGCAGCATGTGAAGATTCCGGTAAGCCACGAGCCACATGGCAAGGTATAGATTTATGGAAATGGATTAATTTAAGCTGTAAGAACAGTTAGCAAGAAGCCTGCCACAGCCATACAGTTTGTAAACAATATAAGTTTCTGTGTTTACTTAGTTGGGTCTGAGTGGCTGTGGGATTGGCGGGTGAGAGAGATTTGTCCTGACTGTGGGCCAGGCAGGAAAACTCTAGCTACACTGTAAGCTTATTAATATCAGTGGTTATTATAAAAACCTTTCTATTGAAACTTCTAAGAGAAACAGTAGTGAGTTCTGATGTCAGAGATACATGGTTCACACTGTAGCTCCTTTACTCAGAATCAATCATTCTCAAGTGGGCAGTGCACAGTTGTTCCATAGGAATTGTGAGAAGATAAAGTGCTCAGGATAGAGCCAAATACCCCAATCCATTGAAAAGTCATTGTTATTGTTACTATTAAAAAACAATGCACTATACTAAGTGGAATCTTGCTTTTGTTTCTGTTAAAATTAGCTCATCTCTCTAGATTTTCTTTTAATATTACCCCAACCAGGGGGTGTTGTCTGATGGTATTTTGTTGGTGTCTTGGAATGTTAAGAGTGATGCAATTAACTGCACAGCTATACTGGGTGCTTTCTTTGTGTAAGGCAGTGTGACTTGTACATCCCCAGTCATTTCATTTTTTAAAAGTGTGTGTGTGTGTGTGTGTGTGTGTGTGCACATGCACATAAGTGGAAAGTGGAGACAAATATTGTGTGAATATGAAAGTGTGTAAACAACCATAGTTGTTGTTCCTCAAGCACTGTACACTTTTTCTTGTGTGTGCACATATGACTGTGCTCATGATGTATGGAGGCATTTAAGTTTATGTGTGTGATTGTGCCTGTGGAGGCCATTGACTGATGTTGGTTGTTCTTATTCATTCTGTGTTTATTTATTTATTTTTTAAGATAGGAGCTCTCACTTTCTTAGTTAGGGTTTCTATTGCTGCAACAAATTACCATGACTGAAAAGCAAGTTGGGAAGGAAAGGGTTTATTTGGCTTATACTTCCACATTGTAGTTCATCACTGAAGGAAGTCAGGACAGGAACTCAAACAGGATAGGATCCTAAAGACAGAAACTGATGCAGAGGCCATGGAAGGGTGCTGCTTACTGCCTTGCTTCCCCTGGCTTGCTTTCTTATAAAATCCAGGACCACCAACCCAGGGATCGCACCACCCAACATGGGCTGGGCCTCCCCACTTTGATCACTAATTGAGAAAATACCTACGGCTGGATCTTTTGGATGCATTTCCACAACTGAGGTCCTTCCTCTCTGATGACTCCAGCTTGTGTCAAGTTGACACAAAACCAGTTGATACAGTCACTGAACCTGAAGTTTACTGATTCAGCTAGACTAGCTGGCTGGTGAGTTCCAAGGATCTGCCTATCTCCATTCACATATAGCTGGTGTTATACACGTGTGCCACCATGTTTAGCTTTTACTCAAATACTAAGAATCCAAACTCTGATTCTCATGTTTATGCAGGAAGCATCTATCATGTAGGTGCTAGAGAATTTAGTGACTGGGCTATTTCCTCAGTCTTCCACCTTTTTTCTCAGAAAGGGTCTCTCACTAGCCTGAATTTGTCAAGTATACTAGGCTAGATGACCACTGAGCTTCAGGGCTCAATCTCAGCAGTTCTAGGGATTATACTCAAGTGCTACTCTGCCTGTTTTGTTTTTTGTTTGTTTGTCATGTGTTCTAGAGATTAAGCCAGTCTTTATTCTTGGAAGGCAAATACTTGACTAACTACACCACCTCTTCAGCCTTGTCAACTCTTCTAATCTTAAAATTCTTTCATGCCAGTACTAGCTTATCTGTTTATACATGAGAAAACTGAGGCACAGACTGGTTATGCCATGAAAATAGGTTTTGCTAAGTACTGGGAAATTAAGCTATGGATTTAACCAGGGAGACTGGGGTTCAAAGCACATGAGGTGAGCCACTACACAGCCTTGATTACTTAAATAAGTTTTTTTTTCATGCATAAATGGTCAAGTTTTAGAAGCTTGTTTTTTGACAGTGTATGCAAATGTAGGAGAGGGTGATCACACCAGAAACTGTTCTGTATTCCATAATATCTATGGTTTATATTTTCTTATTTTTTTTTTACCACCCATCCCGCTATATTTTCTTATTTTACATATGGAACTTTCAATACTTTTTCTTTTCTAGTAATTCTGAGTAGGTTTTTTAAAAATAGCTACAAATTAAGAAGAATGACAAAAATTGTCAATTAAATCCACATATTTGGTTTCCCTGAATGGAATGATGCACGAAATGTCTAGGAGTGATTATGTCTATATATTGTGACCAATAGTTAATTTTATTTCTTCTTGTAAAAAAATTGTTTATTATTGTTTGCATTTCCCCATTTAGATTTTTCTATTTACACTATGAATGTTTGCATTTCCTGTTTGTAGGATGAGAAAAGAAAATAACATTTATTATGAAGATACTATTTAGAATCTACAAATGCATCCAAAAAGGAGCATATAAGGGAAGAGGCAGGAGCAGCAGCAAGAGGGAGCACTACATAGGAAATCTCAGGACAAGGGGTGAGTGGGAACGCCTGGCTGGAACACTGGGAAGCTTGGTTCAGTTCTGCTTACCTGGGATTAGGAAGCCACAGGGCCCTGGCAGCCCTGAAAGTAGGGCAGGGGGCACATTCAGATGAAGCAAAAGCAAAACATTTTATTGGTTAGAGACAATGAAAGTCATTTCTAATTTGTGCATTTCTACCTACATTTTCAAGAAAATCTATCCATTACAGTGGCTCTAAGTGGATTTTAGAGCCCAGTTCTTTAATTGGGAATCACAGGAAATGGCCTCCCTTGTTCAAGTGGATAGACAGAGAACATAAACTCTTTCCAAATAGACCTTTGAAGTCCCCTCACAAGACTCTGCCATTTCTGTGGTGATTAATGTAGAGAATTTTTCAAAAGAATTACAAATAATTAAAAGCCATACCTTGACATGTGAATTTTTTGGAGGGAGTTGTGAGTAACAATTTATCTGCCATTTCTCCAGGCCCAGCACAGCGAGCAATTCCAGGCTCCTTATATTCCGACTTCACCCAGTCGGATAACCACTGCATGTTACAATCACAGTAAAGAGGGTTGGCTCCAATCGCTCTGGAAAAAGAACACCACAAAAGCACACATACACACACACACAAGTATGGAAGTATTGTTATTTCCTAACGGAACAGGTTCACAGTGATGCTCAGTAGAAAATCCCTATGGTTTTGTTGATGCCAACAATTTAGGAGAAAATGGAGAAACTGCGGATTACCACTTTCCTTACTTTTGTGAAGCTGGGATAAATAAAGATAACAGTTTCTTGGGTTTTCCAAAGTATCTTCATACTTGGAGAGACACATATTATCTAGGATGTTAGTACATTCTAAGTGCAAGTTAGCACTTCTTGCATTCTCCAATTATTTATTGAGAACGCAGTTACCATGCAAGATTCTGGGGACTCCAGTATGAACAGGGAATCATTCTTGACCCCCAAAGAACTTCTATTTCTAAGAAGACTGAAGTATGGACAAACACAAGTAATCCTCAGTAGTAGTTACATAGCAAAAGAATTTACAAGATGTCTGTAATGAGCAGGCTGACTTCTCTGGGAGGTGATGGTAGGTATGAGAAGTCTACCCTATTTGAGGTAATTAATTAGATAGAAAAGTTTAAGGATGTTGCTTCAGGTAAAGGACCATCATAAAGACAAATGAGGCCCATTTTCCAGAGCTAATTTACACCCTCACTGCTCTGTCATTTTCTGTTTTTTCATCTTAGCATCCTGGATTTAGTTACTCAAGCAATAACAGTAATGGAGGAGTCATGAGGATAGCAGCTAGCATTTCTGACATCATTACAGTCTGCAAGAGCAGGGATAACCCATCTATATAAATTACCTGATTTTATTTAAAAGAATAATATGTGAGGCCAATATTAATAACAAGTTATTATCATTAATTAGTGGGTTCAGAAACTCACCATGCTTGGACACAGGAGTTATGGTATGTAGGTCAGTTTTTTCAAAACACAATTACCTTCTAATTAGTAACAGAAGTTTGCAGTTTAATCATAATCTATTTCTCTAACATATACTTGCAAAATCATAACATCTTATATTGCAAAAATAAATGTCCAAATTGAATCAAGCATCACAATGCAGTAAATGTTTCTTTTGTATATATGTCAGCCTGAAACAGTTCAAATCAAAACATGAACATAATGGTGTTTTTGATTAATTTGTTCTCACGTCTATTGACATTTCAAAATGCCCTCCTGAATCAGAGGATAGATGAGAAGAAGTGAATGAGAAGAAACATTAATGGCCTTCAGAGTGAAAGAAGAATGCATAACTGAGAAGCAAGGCTGATCAGGGACAGGGCAAAGAAACTTTGAACTGGTTCACTGTTGTGGGGAGAGTCACAACGAACATTTTGGGTCAAGTAGTATAGCTTTCTCTCATGCTGTGTGTGGCCTTTTCTGTTCCATGACCCTAAATCTACTTTCTCCTTTATGTAGCATTCTCTAAGACAACAGCAGCAGCAACCCTAAAATTAACTGTTTATTCATACTGTATCTCATGAACAAGACATCTGAGGAGATTGCAAAAAGAAACCTTGGTGTGGACATTTAATGAGGTAGATCCTGAGGCTCAAAGATGAAATGGTAAAGATCTTGCCTCCTGTAGCCTCTGGTCTAATGGAATGTATATGAATGGAAGGCATCCATCTAATAAATGGATATATACAAACCCTATTGATAACAGAGCTTCCATAAAGCAAGTTCAGGTGAAATATGATTAACTACAGGGTATTATTCTTTCACTGTCTCTCTGAATTTTCTAAATGTCTAATCATTTTGGAATTTGTGAATTTTACTGAGGTCATAGTGGCTTTGACATTGAGGAAGAACCAGATACTTGCTAATGGATGGCCAAAACTTAGCATTACATTAGAAGGCTTTGCAGCGTTGCACAGACCTCTTCACTTCCTTCTAGGTTTGAGATATCTTAACACATGATAGTAACAAGGTAAGGACAGAATTCAACAGTGCTAACTTTCTGAGCCTGAATTTTACATATATGTTTTTCTTTACACATATGATATCTGTAAAAGATATATGTGATATATATGATTATATATATATATATATAATCCATTTCTACCTCTATATTTATTTCAAATATAATATTTATTGCAAGTATTAATATGGAGATATAAATGGATTACAGAAAGAGCATATACAAAGAAACATGTTAATGACGCACTATCAGACAATAAAATATTTAGTGGTGTCAATGTCAGTACTGCACAGCACCATGGTCAATGCTAAAATTTGTGGTGTAAATGAATCTAGTTTGCACACATCAGTGTATGTTTCATGGAGGAAGTGGTATGTGGGACACAGCCTTGGGAAATACAGTTGGATAAGAATCAGAGAGCAATGAGAAAAAAAAAAAAGGACTGTGAGGCTGGGGAATCTATGTTCATAGAAAAGACTTTTAGCTCGGCAGAGACCACTCAACTGATGGAGACAGCCAGCTCAAAGAATAAATGGAAATTTTCTTGTATGTTGCAATGTATCCAATTTGTAACTCTATACATTTTTCTTTAAAGATGAAATTAAGCATGGCTTATAGTTACAACAAAGGGGAGGTAGAAGACCATCCCGAACTTGCTCAGCAGAAAACACCTGACCCCAGCACTGCATCCATGAGCCAGGTACTCACAAGTGAGATAAGGCTGAAAGGTCATTGAAGGCACCTTCTGGCACAACAGAAATGTCATTTCCATGTAGAGACCTAAAAATGAGAAAGAAAGTTCAGAGGAATATTCCTATATGTACAAGTACTTCATTTTTATGAAACACTTAAATCAGTGGAAGAAGATGACCTATTCCATAAGGTATGTTTGAATAACAGATACCTATTAAGAAAAACAGAAGTCAGCCCATACCTCACATCCTCTGCACAGAACAAATTCCAGATTAAAGAGTTAAATGTAAACTTAAAATTAGCAATTCCTTAAAAGAAAATATACTGTTTGTATAATCATAGGATGGGGAAAACTTTCAAAGGTACAATGTAAATCTTGGGAGCCATAAAGAAGAGTACTATTTTATAAAATAAAATCTGGTAAGGGGCTTTGTACAAGAAACTGGACGGTAAATATCATAACCTTGAAAGAGAAAACATCTAATTCCTTAATTACGAGATGTAAAACCAATAGCAACAGTACAGACGTCTGTGTTCATAGTGAAGAGTATCTAATAGGTCATGGTTAATGAAGCTATCATGCTTCCTTAGAGCATGCACCACAATAAACATACAAGTCAGTAAACATACAATTCAATAGACATACAAATACTCAGATGCTACCGTCATTATAAATGCTAACGGAAACAGCAAAGAAAAATCATTTTCAGTCTGCCATAAAAAGATTCATAGTACTCCAATGTTAGAAGTTTACAAATGTGCTTTGAAAAGAGTACTCTATTAAACTGTTGATGGGAAATAGAATTTGTTAATTAATTGACAAAATATTGTTTGGGAGACAAGTTTACAGTTAGTTCTGGAACTATCCTAATATATGGACAAAACTGCCCTTCTAAACCATTGCTTTCATGTTGAAGCATTAGTACCAAAATAAAAATATAGATGGTTCATTTGAGTGTTATAAGAAATAAGGATAATTTGCCATGAATCTAAAGGATAATGAGGATACAGATGGTTAATAAAGTTATTTTCTCCAATCTAAGGAATACTCTGTACCTGGAAAACAGTTGAGAGACAGCCACACAAGGGAGAAGAGAAGCATACTAAAGTGTTAACTAAAAGTAGCTAATGGGAGAACAAAAAGGATCCTACTCATGGCTGTTAAGAATTACACAGCTGTGGGGATACTTATATGGTGATACAAGAATATATACAAAGTCTGGAAGAATACATCAAACAAATACATTTCATGGAAAAAGTAATCAAGTGTAAAGTGGTTTCTAAAGAAATTAAGTTTTCTTATTTTTATCATAGTTAATTGGAGCTATGCGAAATGTATGCCTTAGTATTATAGATCATCAATAAATGACTATCATAGCAGCAGGTACTACACAAGCAGAGATTATGCTGTCTTAATCAAAGTGATTGTACAATGACACCATATGAGACAACTGTCCTGATTCCAAATTTACAGTAAACTGTAATACATACATGATGACATAACAAAGAATAACAAAGTGATGACATCACTCAAGAGATAGCTCATAGCTCAGATTCCCCAGAAAGGTAATTGTTGAACACAGGATGCTTACAGTAACCGAAGAGACTTCAATCCATCAAAGGTCCGTGGCGGGATACATCTCAGACGGTTGTAACTGAGAATTCTGAAATCGAATACATGCCACTTTATTTCATTTGGAAATCTAATAACATACAAATGCTATTTTAAAGCAAAGCGGATCAGAAACTGGCTATCTGAACAATTTATAAATTGAATATATTTATACATCATTTATATTGCTCATCTAGGTGTTCTAATCCTAAAAAGATACATTTCCTAAATACAACTTAAAAACTTTGCCCACTGTGTACACATGCCCCACTTATTCTCTGGCTGAGATATCAGGCCATAGGTAGTGATTTGAATGATAATGGCCTCCACAGGCCTACTGAACTGAGTACTTTGTCATCTGGGAGTGGCACTATTCGAAAAGTTTGGGAGGTGGCTTTGTTGGAAGAAATGTGTCACTGGCTTTGAGGTTTCAAAAAGCCCATTCCAAGCCTACATCCTCTCTCTTCCTGCTGCCTGCAGATCTAGATGTGGAACTCTCTGCTGCTTCCCCAGCACCACGGCTGCCTGCTCGCCATCATGCTCCCTGTCTTGATGGCAATGGACTAAACTTCTGAAACTCTAAGCAAGCCCAATTAAATGCTTATCTTTATAAGAGTTGCCATGGTCATAGTGTCCCTTCACAGCAATAGGACAATGACCAAGATGCCCTGAAAGCTTAATTTAAGGATTTCTAATCACTATGTCATGAACTTAAAAAATATATGTTGCTGTGTTTTATACTAAACCAACAGTTTGAGCAACTTTTTTCTTTGTTGTTTATAGAAGCTCTATCTGTTTCTCTAGATGGTTTTTACACTCCATAAGATCAGACTTTCTTTTGTTCATCAGGAACCATGTAGGAAACCCTCCATGCCCCATGAGTAAGTGAATATTCAGTACCGCACTTTTACACTCACAAGGTGAGAAGCTGGGTCATGTTGCTGAAGCTTTGATTGGAAAGGGTGCTTATTCGGTTGTTACTTAAGTCTCTAAAAGAGAAAAGGGAAGATATGGTGCTTGCCATTAACTAGAATAACAAAGCATTCATTTTTAAGGTTAGTAATAAACTACCAGTCTTTACAGTCCCGTTAGCTCCTCATTCTGTACCTTCATTGACATATATACATAATGTAATTTGCTAACTGCAACAGTCTCCGAGTTAATTACATTCAAACTGTCATCATAAAAACACCAGTGCTTTGGCCCTTGGCTGAGTCACTGACATGCAGAAAGTCCTCAATAAATATTTATTTGGAGAATATGTAAAGATATTGAATGTTGCTAATTGGATTTTTCAGAACACATTGTGTATTTTGAACTATAAGATATATGACATAGATACTATCATGTTCTCATTATATGTTTGATCATATACATATTTGTTAACATATATTTCATATATATATATGAAAAATATATATTTATATATATAAAATCATTACAAGTAGCCATTATTTCTCCTGGAGCAAAATCTAACACATGCATAAATGGAAGATCAGTAAGAGATAAAGGTAATCTATTCTTGTATTAAAACTCCAAAATACAAGTTAAAAAGACACACATAATTATGAAAATGATAAGTACATTACAGGAGCTTTATAATCCATATGTTGGATGTTGAATTTCTATACCAAATTAAAAAATAGCTACATGTATTTATAAAAAGTTATTTATATAATGAGTCAGTAGTAATAAACATTTCTGGAGTCACAGATCTCATTTTTAATTTGTTCTAAGTAATCATGTATTCTTTCATAAATGACTCAAAGCTGTTAAAATTGCGTTCTGAAATTCACAACTAGTTTACAGTTCATTTACATAGATCAGTTCTTGCTATTAATAGGATAACTCAAAGTAGAGCAAGGTATGGTCAAAGTATATATATATATATATATATATATATATATATATATATATATGTGTGTGTGTGTGTGTGTGTGTGTGTGTGTGTGTGTGTATATATATTTCTTATTTAAGACATTTGTCATTTACATGGCCCTATAATATTTCTCTTTGAATTTCTCATATATTATGGAAAATGGAGACCAACGACATCTCCATGTGTCTCAATGCACTGGGGTAAGTTTATATTGGATCATGTAATGAATTCTTTTCTTGAGCTTTCTGGAACTCACTAGTTAGGAATGAAACTTGTCCTAGGAAACTAACAATCTACTCCCCAAACTAGAAAATAAACAAAATAAAACTAATGATAATGTATATCCATCCAAATCTCCTAGATTTTGCTAATTTCCCTGTGGGCTATGAAGCTGGACTAGGCACCAGCAAAGCTACTGGAAAGTGTGAAGTTATATGTAACAGGATTATGTCTGTTTTGAAACATGATGTGTTTAAGTAGATCAATTTGTTTATGGATTTAAATGCCTCCTTGCTTTTATATTTTACATTCAATTGTCACCATAAAATCGTTTCATTCACAGAAGTTATTTTACAAAGATAGAAATCTATTCTGAGTATAGAATTAGTATTTTGAAATTCATACTCAGAATGTCAGGATCATTGGTAATGTCACTTCATTAGATAAAGTATAAATCCACATGCTTGTATAAAATGAACTTTAATATTTATAGCCCCTAAATTACTTTAACATGTCTCATATAAGGAAGTTAAGGAAAACGTATATTTTCAGCAAAGTTTTGATCATATTTTGATTACCATATAAAATAAAATATTCCCCACTCTCTTTATAACTTCTAACAAGTAGCCTCTATTCTTATCAATCAAGCATCCAGTTTTACTGTTTGAAGACATTTTTTTTTTTACTGTTTAGACATTATTGTATCTTTGCTGCTTTGAATAAAGATGCTTTTCGTAAGATACTGCACCATCTGATTGATATTCCACAGAGATGTAGCTAGTGATCCTGAACCACAGTGATCTAGTAGAGGGGGTGGTCACTGCCAGTGATTTATATTATGTGAAAGGCTCTTTAAATTTTCTACCACTTGCCATTCCCTTTCTGATGAAATAAAATAAGTTAACGGTAGAAAAATGTTCTACTCACATAAGTGTTAAATGTTTGTAGTTGGAGAGTTCCTTGGGGACCAGTGTAAACTGGTTCCCATCCAGATACCTAAAAACAAGGACATAACAGAGTCATCTTACAAAGTAACAGTGGCAAATCACAAAGCAAATGAATAATATTTACTTTGAACAGCAATGAGACACAACTTGGCAGTTTTCTTCTTGAGAGATCATATTCTAAGACAAGTAAAGGGCAAATCACACAGTGGTTCAATCTAGTAGAACTCTTTGTGGCTCACTTAGGCTAATGCATAAAACTGAGGGAGGAATGGTGAGTCCAGTTCTTTGTGGTTTAGCCAGGAAAGCAAGCCAAGCATCTAGCCATTTTTCTCTCAATACAAAGGTCCATCCAGTGACTTATAATTTATGTGGTCTCAGGTTTAATTGTATTTATGTAGAGATAGCACCATGAAACTGAAGAATTATTATCTAATCCTAGCTACTGAGTCTGACTACTTTTCGTCATTGCCTGTATATATATATATATATATATATATATATATATATATATATATATATTTACTAAATAACAATGGACAGTTTTAAGGAGATAGTTGAGAATCACAAGACATAATTTTAAAGGAAATTTGGTGGCACATATCTGCTTGGTGATGATGGTCTCAAGAGATTTCATGAAATACTATAAAACTTTTCAAGTACAAAAAAGTAGCACGTTAATGAAAAAGGATTTTTCAAATAAAAGTACACTTTTGTCTTTCTCATTATGGTCAGAACACAGGCAAGTCACAAAGAAATCAGCTAACTGATAGGACACAAAATAAATGGATGCTGGGAGTTATATCCATGACGTCAGAAAAAGAAAACAAAAATCTCTTCTCAAAGCTTTTTTTTTTCCCTAGACAATAGACACGGCTACAAAAGTCTCCAACACCTTGGGTCATCTGGCCAGAGGTGGAGCTGATAACTCTGGAACCTTGGAGATGTGACTTTTCCTGTTCCGGTGCAGTGGCCAATCTTGAAATCTCAGGTTGAAGTTAGAATTGTAATGTTTATAGGAAAAGTCAAGAAGTTGCCTGAGCTAATAATCTATAATGTTTTAGAATGTACCCAGATCTATAAAATGCACAGGTTATAAATATATGTGATCAATATGAGATTACAAGTCACATTCTGATTGAGTATTCAAAATTCTGGTATGTATTTATACATTTCTTGGCTGCCTTTCCTTATTTTTTCTAGCTAGGTTTGTTTGTTTTTGTTTTTCTACCACTAGAGGGAAGCAGTGTTCCAGGAACTTCAACACTCTCCTTTTATCCCAGAAATGTCGCAGCGGGACAGAAAAACCCAGGAGAACATTCTGCGTGTCTACATGTACAACAGTACAAGGGGGAGGTACATGGCAATGATTAAAACTAATGGATACCATTTGTTCAAACTTGTCCACCAATACATCGTAATTTTGCCACATTCTTAATAATTCAGTATAACACACACATGCACATTTTCTAATATATGGATATATATATATATATATATATATATATATATATATATATATATATATATATCTGGTGAAAAGGGTCTTGCCTACTTGGTAAGATTCTAAGAATAATCTCTCTAGGAGGTAAAACTTGAATTTCAAGAGATGAATTAGTATTCTCCTGCTCTATACAAACTTTTATTAATAGAAAAGAAATTTAAATTATTTTAAAATGTTGTGAACTGAGGACTAAACTTAAGCAAAAAATGCATATGTGGCAGATAGGGTGAATAAAGGAATGGAGCTTAATACACCCATTAAAGAATACTTAATTTTTTAAATGAGATGAAGACAAATTGAAGTTAAATGTTAAAATAAAAAAAAAGTATTTAGAATCAAAGAGGATGTGAATGCCATGTTCCTCACTGGGCTATTTATAAAATTTCACTTTGTGTATGGAATACAGGCTTATAGCAATAGGGAGTGGAGAAGGGTTATATATATGATAAATATATATATATCATCTTCTGAAAAATATTAAAACAACAGTTTTTTAATTAAACACACAAAAACACAGAGCTTACAGTCAATTAACTAGTGTTTGTTAGCAAGAGAAAGAAATTCAACATCTAACAGCATTTCAAATCCAAGAAACACATTTTCCCCTATGCTAAGATTGTGTCTTCTTCTCTGAGTGTTCTATTTAGTAGAAAAATAGAATCCATGAACTGAACATGACTTGAAAAATGAGATCCTTGAAAACTGAAGAGACATGTTTTTCACTTGATCTTAGCCCATAGCCTAAAAGGGAATAAGTCACATGTTCTTGAACTTCACTACCTATGTGGCACACTGCCCAAATGTTGATGAGAGCTGATCATGTGGAGTCCTTGCATGCATTTCCATGAATTACAGGCACATATCTGCAGAAGCCACGTGTGGATTTAAAATATTACTGATCTATAATTCTATATAAGCAAAATTAAATAAATACTAAACTACTCACTTTGATTAAGACAAAACATTTTGCCATCAAATTGCAGTTTAGATGTAAATAAATGGAATGAAGTGGATTAAACTGAATCTTTATTCTTGCATCTGATTTTCTGTTGTATTCCATTCTGAATACATGGCATGGATGCAGCCATAGAACTCTGAGCTGAGGGACTGACTTGTGAAGGTCTTTTTATATGGATATTGGCCATGCAATTTATATTTAAATATCAGTTATGCAAGCATCAAAAATAATTGGCCATATGTCCTTTTGAGTCTAAAGGACACCAATGAGTCCAAAGAGACAATGTTCCCTTTAAAAGACAAAGGTTATGCCAGTTTATTCTAATTCCCAGATAATTAATATCTTATATAGTTAAGTATTGTCCTAGGAGTCAAGTATAGAGTATAGTTGACATTGCAAATAAATTAACTATACAACACTTCCCAAACAGTATTTGATGGAACACCAATCTTGTAAAATGATCCATGAAAAAATAAGGGGCTAGAGAAGCTGTAAGTGTAGGATTTATGTATGTTTAACTATCCTTATTGGAGCATAACTGGTACGAAAAAGCACAACAAAGGCACTGAGCAATCTCATTGTGGTAAAAGGACAGTGCATCCAGCTAGTTAATTCCCAAGTTCTCTGAAGTAGCCTTTGAATTATTGCTTTGTAATTTTACTTTATATTCATTAACCAGGCATAGAATGTGACCTGTAAACAGGATCCTAAATTTTTTTGTTGTATCTTTATCCCCTTGACGTATAAAATATTAGTTGTGTCGAAAGGGAAAAATTAGTGAGACAGTTAGTTTTAAAGGCTGCTTGACACAATTTAGAATCAAATTTTAACATGAGATTTTCTAGACCAGGTTTGTCTTAATTATATTAATTGTTGTGGAAAAGTCAAGCCCACTATGGGTAGTATCATCCCCTAGATTTTGTTCCCAGACATAATGAATTACAGAGAGGGGCCTGGGCACAAATGAACATGCATACATTCATTCTCTCTATTCTTTTTTTTTTTTTCTTACAAACTGTATGGCCACGGCAGGCTTCTTGTTATCTACTTCTTCTATCTTAAATTAACCCATTTCTATTAATCTGTACTTTGCCATGTGGCTTGTGGCTTACCAGTACCTTACATCTTCTTTGTCCTGGCGGTGGCTCACAGTGTCCCCTCTGCCTTCCTGTTCTCTCAATTCTCCTCTCTGTTAGTCCCGCCTATACTTCCTGCCTAGCTACTGGTCAATCAGTGTTTTATTTTTCAATCAATCATCCACAGCACTTCCCCTTTTCCTTTTTTATTTTCAAAAAAGGAAGGTTTTAACTTTAACATAGTAAAATTACATATAACAAAACAATTACCAAGCAAGAATTACAGTTACAATATTAAAGAAAATATCCTATCTATCTTATATTGGTGAGTCTAAGGTTTTATATCTAACTTATCTTTTAGCTATCATTCTCTCTATTCTTAACTGTTGACATGACTAGCTGCTTCTAGTTCCTGTCTTAATTTTACGGTAGTGATGGACCTGGAACTGTAAGGAAAACAAATCTTTTCTCTTGTGACATCAGTTTTGTCATAGCATTTGATCCTGGGAACAGAGAGAGAAGGACAACAAACTGAACTTACAGCTCTGTGACATCTCTTGGAATACCTTTCGGCAAGAACTTCAAGCCCTTGTTGCTACATCGGACGACTGTATCTAGGCAAGTACATTCCGAAGGACAACGAGAGAGTGGAGAGCAACTGTTGTCATCATTCCCTGCATGAGCATATGAAGTGCAGAAAAACACAAATGGACAGTTGTGAAGGGGCTAGAGTGGAGTTCACGCAGTTAGATAAATCTAACCAAACACAAGGGTCTTGAGCTATATAACCACTTAGGAATAAGTCACTAAGTGCTTACAGATTGACACTATATATGCACTACTTTCTGGCTCCCTAAGGTAAAATTTCAGAAAATAGTTCACAATTTTGTACAACTACCATAATTTTAACAGTTACTTACTCGTTCGGTTATTTATGCAGTTTTAAATAAGGATGTCCCAATACAAACTGGATTAAGGAGAAATTGTAAAGAGATGGACATAAGGGGGCAGATTTCCTTAAAATGTTTAGGAAAATTGCATGGACACCTCCTGTTAAAAGCGTAGAATTCTAATGAGCTCCTTGCTCACTGGCAATAATAATAAAATTTGCTCTACCCATACCATAGGAATATAATGAGAATGGAAAGCAATGGCTGAGAGGATTAGAAAAGGGAGACTGTGACTTTTGTTGATTTTAGAAGGACTTCTGTTACAATGTTTTTGTTTTGTTTTATTTTTTTCTCATTTGGACATGGTAGCTTCTAAAAGACATGCTGAGGAAAAATAATGTTAAAATTAAGCTCTACTAGTATCATTCACAAGTTGGGAGCTTGGAAGTCTTCTAGAACATCTCTAAACAGGCAGGAGGTAGCCTTGAATGTGAAAGGGCAACCTGAGAAGAAGTGCTTTGCTGCTAAGAACAAAGAAGCAAGCAAAGCAGAACACAGCACAGTCCTTAAGTGGGAACTGGACTGAAACATAAGAGCGGTTTTTGAAAATATTCTTTCCAGACTGTAAGTCCTGCTTACTTGCTCCCTTGTCCTACTGTACTAAAGGAAGCACACTCCCCCAGACAACAGAGCATCCCATTGGTCTTCTAAACAAAGGTCTAATGACCCATGATTTGTCATGCATTTCTTACCATCATCACAGGTGAAGTCCTGAATGGCTACATCCTGGATGGGGATTTCCTTGAGGAAGTAGGGCTTTTGGCATCGAGGATTTCCTGTTACAATTCTTTTCTTTCTGAGCCATTCTCCCAGCCATGCCAGGTGACAGTTACAGTTGAAAGGATTGGCCAAGAGGTTTCTAAGCATCGTATGCAAACAATGCACAGTTCAGTTTAGAGTTCATTTTCTTACAGTTGAAAGGATTAGCGAAGAGGTTTCTAAGCATCATAAGCAAACAATGCACAGTTCAGTTTAGAGTTCATTTTCTTACAGTTGAAAGGATTGGCCAAGAGGTTTCTAAGCACCATGTGCAAACAATGCACAGTCCAGATTAGAGTTCATTTTCTTATTTTTCTAAATCTTAGGTGACCATTTCTCCACACTATTTTGGTTACAGTGATATATTCACTTTGCCTTTGTATGCCCATTCCCCTATATG
This sequence comes from Peromyscus eremicus, assembly GCF_949786415.1. NCBI lineage: Eukaryota > Metazoa > Chordata > Mammalia > Rodentia > Cricetidae > Peromyscus > Peromyscus eremicus. The sequence goes on along the minus strand of NC_081426.1, from coordinate 42,117,895 downwards.
CACACAATCATATACAAAATATGTTATGCATATTTTTCCTAAATGTATATTCAGGAACCAAAAGATGATGCATTTTTGTAAGAGAATTTTTGGAATAATTTCATGCAAAAAATAGTGAAGGCAGAAATTTAGGGTTTATGCAATGAATCCCGATAGATACCTTACTTAGAAATAATTTAAAATGTCAGAGATCTAACTTACTGTCAAACTCTCCTGTGCTGATAAAGCAGTAATTTAATATAAAGATGAAGGCTGATTACCTTATATTATTGAGTTTAACCTGACAACAGCTATTCCCTTAATTTGTCATCTCAAGATTTCCATCTCTTGTTTGCTCTAGAGAATAGCTTTCCTATCTAAACTGACAGCTGAGTTGATTAAATGCCAGTTATAAAAATGAATTTACTTCTACAAATCTCAATACTTTTGGCATCTCATACTTAAGCACAAACCTATCAACAATCGTATTATTTATAAACATGCCATCTTTAATATGCACAAATTAGTCACTCCATGTAAAATGTCACACTTCATGTGGAAAAGGAATTAAGTACTTTACTGGATGGATGGATGCTTCCTTCACATTTTTCCCCAGTGTCTCGAGCAGAGGCAAATATGCTTTTGGAACTGTTCTAACTGTTTTCATTTCCAATTCTGTTGAGTTGGTTTAGGATATTTAGAAACTCTGACCAGGATATCATCAATTATTAGAGCTGGGACAGCAAACATCATGTTTGGAAATAGACGTACAAAAGAGTCCTTTGAAATACATTGTTCAAAGTTTATTTTTAAATGTTTTGAGAATTCTGTTTGTAGACCTAGAAATATTCTCAAGTTTCAAGTTGTTTACATAAAATATTGTCTCAGACAGGCTCAACTCATTCCTTCCATATTTTTGCAAAGTCATATCAAATGACCTCTGTTGAACAGCTTTTACTGTTGGCCTGTTCATCTTTATATATCTCTTGTCACCATGAATGATCCTTGTAGAGTGTAGTTGGTTGGTAATCACTTTGTCAATTCTGTTTTTATGATGCTTATGATAAAAAATACTCATAGTTTAGAATATGAGAGGAAATCAGTGACATTTATTTACAGTGTTATCAAGTTAGGATAATTTATAATCCTAAATTTAAGCCTATAATTCTAAATTACTGATCCCATTGTTATAAAAATAAATAGCTGCAGAATAATACATATATCGAATATTATCTAATAAAGGTGGTAATAATTTTAGAAAAACTAAAGTAAGTTTAATATAAGTTTTCCCTTTTTAAAATGCCCAAATACTTGGTCATGTTTTCATAGAATATTCAGTAATTAATTAAAAGAACAGTATAAAAGATAAGAATTGTAATATACCACCACAAGTCATAAATAAAGGTAGGGGTTATCATCCTGTGAGTTACAATCCCTTTGGTGGTTGAATGACCCTTTCACAGGAGTTGCCTAACCCCTTAAGAAAACATAGATATTTATATTATGATTCATAACAGCAGCAAAATTATAGTTATGAAGTAGCAACGGAAATAATTTTATGGTTGGGGGTCACCACAACATGAGGAACTATATTAAAGAGTCATAGCATTAGGAAAGTTAAGAACCACTGGAAAAAAGGTAATGCTTTTCTACTTACAGTGTAGATAAGGAATGGAGAGTATCAAATGCCCCTGGTGCAATTGTAGTAATTTGATTGTCATATAAGGAAAGCAGACGCACAGAGCCGAGTCCTATGAAACTGTCGTTCCCAACACAGCTTATTCGATTACTTCTCAGCATCCTGGGGGAAGGGAAAGAACATTGTTATGGAGATAAAATATCAGCCATTCAATTTTGCCTCTTTGAGAATCAAAATCATTCCCTTTAGCAAATATGTAGTATTCATCACTATTTCAAATGTCTATTTCTCTAGGAATGGGTATATATTCTGGATATCGTCCTGCAAGAATAGGATGCATAGAATAATCAGTGCCTAAATTAAGCCACAGAAGCACAGAAGGCATGATGAGCCTGTGTGGATTTACACTCCCATGATGAGGGTAACATGTTTTCTTTTGATGATATAATTATGTTTGCCTGATCACATAATGTCCTAAGTCACCTACTTGAGTCCTTGGAGCCCAGTGATTTATGTATTCAGAGTAGTGTGACATTTGAGAGAGAAGAAAAGGAGGGAGGAGAGAATCAATAGACACTGCAGATGGAGAGCTGAGGGCATCTTGGGGACTTAGTGACTCACTGTCTGACAGGAGCGGAGGGAGTCAAGCGTGACTGAGCATTCACAAAGCCTGCATCGGATTGTTTTATTTATGAAAAAATCTGTTCGTAGTTCCAAGTTCAGAACTCCCAGAAGGAATAAGTGTAATATACAACAAAGGTTAAATAGGTTTGCCTTGAATAAACTCAATTTTTTGACATTGTCATTAACAGGATTAACACTGTTGTTATTTCCTCACCACTACTAATGCACTGGCTTAGCTCCCAATTCCTTCCTTCCTGAGCTGTTTATTGGGAGGTTTTTCAAAAGGGAAGAAAATCTCATCTACAAATTTGTAGTTGCATTACGTATTATTCAGAACTCATGAAAAATTGATTTAGTGATCTTTCTACACCCAGAATAATCACTCTCCCAATAGAATGGCAAATACAAAACGAGAAAGATAATGTGCTGGCTATGTCAACTTGACACAAGATAGAGTCATCTTTCAAGGCAGAGAACCTCAACTGAGAAAATGTCCCTATAATATTGGTGTATGGAAAAGCCTGTGGTGCATTTTCTTGATTGTGATTGATGTGGGACAGCCCACTGATGTGGGCAGTGCTCCCCCATGGCTTAGACATCCTAGGTGCTAGAAGAAAGGAAACTGAACAAGTCATGAAGAGCAAGGCAAGCAATGAAAACTCATCCATGGCTTCTGCATCAGTTCCTGCCTCCAGACACCTGCCCTGAGTTTCTGCCCACAATTCCCTTTGATGATGTGGAAGTATAAGATGAAATAAAACTTTTCTTCCCTGAGTTGCTTTGGTCATAGCTTTTTATCAGAGCACTACAAACCCTAACTAAGACAGATATTGAAAAAATTGTTGCTTTAAAATTCTATGCTTGCTAATAAAAAATAAATAAAAATATTTTCTTTCCACTAAAATGTAGATAAGAAGAAAGATGGTGTCTTCTTATCCAGGCATCACTGAATAGTCAGAAACAAATGCACCACAGCACAGTATTCTTATCAGCACTTTCCTTTGTCATGAATAATGGAGATCTGTGGTCTTAATCTTACCGGAGTTCAGGGACCCTGGAAGGAGCTGAAGAAATTCCTCTCTTGATAAAAGTAAAAAACAAAAACAAAGGACAACAAACAAACAAACATCAACACATGCGTACAGTAAGCTCTGTCTGATGTCTCAGGGCATTTTATAAATTTCAGAAATATGGACATGTATTCCTAACCAGCTGACTAGTGCTGAGGAGTTAAGAGGTTTAGGGTGGGACAAGTTTCAAATACTTAGAACACCAAACCTCAGAGACTGTGTGGAAGGATAGATAGACAGATCCCGACTCATCTACTCTAGTGGTTGACCACTCCAGTTTTGACTCTCAACTGCTCCATTCTCCCTGGAACAAGTGTATGGAGACAGTTTGCAGCTGCTTTATTCAGGTGGTACAGAATAAACAGTAGGAACTCATCAGTAGAAATAAAATGGAGAAAGCTGATTTCAGAGAACTCACAGGCAATGTCATTTGATTGTATCAAGTCGAAACAAATACTTTGATATGTTCTCCAGGGTAATACTATTGACTGAACTGTGACTCCCCTAGTTCACACCTTGAAGCTTTTATCAGCTAGGTGACTACCTTTGGAGAGGGTCTTTAGAGTTTCATAACCTTATATGTGAAGATAAGACACCGGAGATGTCACACATCTCACCCACTCTTCTTTTCTCTACATGAGAATATAGATCGAAGGTCATGTGTGTTTACAGCAAGAAAGTGGCCAAGAAGGAAGTCTGGGGCCTAGAAGGAGGGCTGAAACACAAATTTAATTTTATGGTGAACATCTACATCCAGAAGCATGAGAAATATGCATATGTGTAGTATTCAGTCTCTGGTATCCCACTGTGGCAGCATAGATGGGCTGATATGGGTGAAGTTCTAATCTATGCCTCCTACCTTTTCCATAGTAGTGCTGTGTGAAAGAGGGTTAACACTAACAATAAATAGGTCCTCAAGTACTGTGTAAGAAGGGAGGCATTGCCATTTGTTTAGTAACCTGAGACAGCCTAGGGAAGTGTACATGTAGGTCCTATGTCGTATTTCTTGGCTAGCCTTGAACACACTCTCAGTATATCTCCCATAAACAGGATCAGGAACTGTTTGCATACCATTTAAGAGCATTTCAAAACTAGTCCCTGAGGGAGGTCTGTGACTGACATGCTGGCCATGCTTGATTGCTGGATTGCAGGCTAGCTGTGCAAAGTTATAGCTTGTATCTATTCTCATATGAAAAGTATAATAGCATATATCTATTCTCATGTGCTGGTTATATACAGCATATATCTATCACGTGCCAGGGATATATAGCATATATCTATTATCATGTGCAGGGAATATATAGCATGTTTCAATTTTCATGTGGAGGGGACACACACACACACACACACACACACACACACACACACACGTATTTGGTCAGACCTAAATTTGGGGTTATAGTAACACATCCCAGTAACTAGAGAAATAACTTTCTCCCTCATTCTCTCATAAAGAACAGGGGACTTTCCATTTGCCCATTATACATTATACATAGATTTCAGGGTCAGGTGAGATGCCATTGCTTGAGCCTCTGTAACTGTACTGCCAAGGGCTGATCCTTGGTTGCAAAGAGATTCTTTTATGTGCTCCCACAATGGCTGTAGAATTTGTTTTTTTTTTCTTTGTTGTTGTTGTTGTTGTTTTTTTTTTTCTCCTCTGGTTTATGAGCCACTACTTTTGTCAAGCATTATTGCAAAGATGCACTGAGATAATTCAAATAAGACAAAATATTGCATTTACCACTTGGTCTAAGTCTCATCATCTCTACCTAAGCAACCTTTGAGAGACACAAAGAATTTATTCCTCCCAAACTCCCTATCATTAACCAAGTAGACAAACCCTTTAGCATGTTTCCTTAGCAATAGATTGTGAAGGATTTATCACAAGCATTGTTTCTTTTCTACTGAAGCATCTCAGAGAAAATGTAGCCTCTGGATGAACACAGTTATTCCATTTAAATGCATGTGTCTGGAAATCTGAGTCACAGTGAGGAGGAAAGCGGAACTCACCTGTTTCTGCAGGTGATAATGAGCAGTGAAGTCTAACCCACTTACATGTGAATCAGGAATACTTACAATGTTTTGAGGCTTTCCAATCCTTTGAACATCTTATGCTGAACATTTTCCAAACGATTACTGGTGAGAAGAAGTTCATTCACACCAGATGCACCTTCAAATGCTCCCTCCTCGATATCGGTGATCTTATTGTTGCTAAAGTTGCTAGATAAACAGTGTTGAGATGCAGATTTAAATGACTGCTCACTACTACAAGATACTCCAAAAATATATCTGGTCATTTTTAATCTACTAAATAAACATACAAGTCTTCCACAATTTCCAAGATTTCCACTGCAAGGATTGCAGAAACTTGTAGAAAGTGTTTCTCTAATCCATGGAGTCAAGAGGACAGTAATACTAAGAGAGAATAGCCATTAAAGATATATACTAGCCCACTTCTGCTCAAAATGAACTGCGATGATGATCCTGAGGAGTCTAAAGTCATTAAGGCCCAATATTTGGTTACATAAAGCTCCTATGTAGTCCAGTGGTTGTCACTATCTTCCCAGCACTGGGATAACAGGCCACTATATTTGGATTTCCTTACCTGAGGACCAAATCCATTATTTGTGCTTATAAGACAGACACTATACCAAGGAAGCAATTTGATTATTTTGTTTCCTGATTTACTTTTCATTCTCATAAAGCACTGCTCGTAGTAAACTGCTCAGTAAATGTCTGTGGCATTGAACCTCTTATTACCAAAAAGACAGTATAGTTGGAGGCATAAAGGACAATAATTAAGGAATTAGGAGATTCTCAAGGTATAACCTAACGCAGAGGAGAAGGACACACGCATAGTTTTGGTCTCCTCTGCCAAAAACAATGTCAGTGGCTGGAGCAACTACATATGTGAGACTGAGGGTGACAAGTGGCGTGGGCTAACGTCCCTACTTCCTCCTCATGTGGACAGGGTGTTCCTGCAACCTTGCACCCTTGACTTTTGTCCTGCTTCCCCTTTTACTCAAGGACATGGGATACTGGTGGAATGTTGATGAAAATGCTGAGCTTACAAATTTCCTCTGAAATACGAGCTGTGGACGTGAAGTAACACAGATGAGCGGTCTAGCCAGTTTACTAATCATTAATTTTGACTATCTCATAATGAAAGCTTAATGAAGCAAAAGTCAAACAGTTGACATGAATGTGCTGAAAGAGAAATAGCACCACGGTTTGGGGAATAGTAAAGGAAGTTGCAAAACATCACGGAATCCATTTTAATGTGCTTAGATTGCTAGATTCCTGCTGCGGACGCATTATAGACCAGCTGTCTGCTTTAGAGGAAGATGCTAAGGGTTGGCTTGGCATTGTGTGAACACATGGAAAAGTACCTCTTAAATAGTACCCTAAATTCATACCCCATGTAGTCATCACATGGACATTTCCCTGGAATATATATATATATATATATATATATATATATATATATATATATATATTCCCATTTTAAGAGAAACTTAGATAAAATGGAAAGATATATAAAATTCACAAGAAAAACACACTGCATACAGTCAATATATAGGTAACAAATGACTTACATTTTACGTAACTGAGGAAGTTTCTTAAATATTCCTGTGGCTTCTAACACTGTGAATTCATTATTATTGAGACGCCTGGGAAAAGAAAAAAAGAAAGGAGATCAAAGTTTTCTCATAGGAACCAAGTGTTTTGCTTGTGTTTGTTACACTGAGGTATAACATTATTTAATGTTAACTTTGAAATACAGCACATATATAACAGAGAATTCAAAAAATTTACTTATGTTTTATCATTTCATCAAAATCTTAAAAAATCAAAAATTCTTAAATATACTGAAATATTAAAAAAGTCAAAGAATAATCAAAACCATCTCCTATACAGTAATCTCTAAACGGAAGTTTGCAAGCCTTTCTTTTTCACTATTGTCTACCTCGCATGCATTTCCCCCCAAGTACCGGCTCAGACCTTTATCATTCACAGATCAATTTATACACAATTCAAATACTATACAGTACTCAAAGTATAGAATTTCAGTATATTCGTAAAATTGTAAGCCAGGTGAAATGATTCATACATGTAGTCTCAGTACTGAGGAGGCAAAAGTGGAGGCCCGGAGCAAGTCCAAGGCCAGTGTGGTCTACCTGGTGAACTCCAGGTAATCAGGGCAATATAAGAAACTCCATCTCAAACAAAAACAGAAACAATTGTCTCAACTAAAACCAAACAAGACCCGGTACAACAATCTGTATTAATTCAATATACTTTCATCACCCAAAAAGCACTCCAAAATCAATACCAATCATCAGCACTAGACTCTAACTATTATCACAGCCAACTTCCTATCACCATCCCTCATTGGTGCCACACTACACTTATTCTCTTATTCCAGACATTTCATTTAATTGGAATCCTACAGAATATGAATTTTGCTTCATCTCATAGGACGTTCTGAAGATTTATTTTATTTTTAATTATGTAATTATGTGTAGGCATGTGTATCTACTTACGGGTAGATACAGAAGTCTAGGTACCCACAGAGGCCGGCACAGGGCACTGGATCCTCTGAAGTTGAGTGACAGATTATGAGCCAGCTTGCACAGGTGCTTTAAATTAAAATTGGGTACTCTTGTAGAAGCCATATAATATGTGCTCTTAAAAGCTGAGCCACCTCTCCAACCTCTTTAAGATCTTTAATTGGGATTCATTTTATTATGTTATCAGTATTTCATTGTTTTTGATAACTGAACAATAGGATGGGCATCCCACACTTATCTGGCCATTTATCAGTTAGTGGCAACTGTTCTGCTCTCTATTTTGTCTGCTATTAAAATGCTATGCTGACCATGGTATGCAGGTTTTTGTGTGAATGTACCTTTTAATTTTTTTGAATATATACAAAGAAGTAGATTTTGTTGGACCACATGATAGACCTATGCATACTACATTGAAGAACGAACCATATTCCCAAGGATATACTTTTACTATTTTACACTTAAATTACCTATGTATATTTTTCTTCCACATTTCATCGTCTCCACCTATCCTCGATTTTCTAAGTGGTGGTAATGAGAAATTTCTCCCATAGATTATGTACTCAAACACTTGTCTCAAGTGCTGTTTGAGTAGGCCCAGTCATGCTGGAGGAAGTGTATGTATTGCTAGGGACAGGTTTTAAATGTTTATAGCCTCACCTTATTTTCTGAGTGTCTATGATATGTGACCCATCAACCACTTTCCTGTTTCTGTTACCTGGTGCCATGATTTCCATTTCATGATGAAATTTCATTCAGGAGCCCTTAGTCAAAATAAACTCTTTTATAAGTTGCTTTTGATCATGGTTTTTACACATTGTGCAAGTACTGCACAAAGAAATACACAATGTGAAGCATGGAGATGAAAACATCACAGCTACAGAAAAGTAACTAATACAGAAGTTTGTTCTGAGACGTTAGATTGTTGCTATGAAGAACATGGTAGTGTTGATGTTTTGGAGAGATTTGGATGAATTTGGAGAAGTCTGAACTAGAAAAGTTGTTAATTGTTATAGGCAGAACTTTATTAACCACTTTAGGAAGAATCTGGAAGAGTATAATCCTGGAGAGTAATGCAGATATTGTAGGTCCAGATCATTAGTTAAGATGGAAACAAAAAGTCTATCAGTAACTGGGCTAGAGAACATTCATTTGTATGATATTTTGGCAAAGCCTGTGGCTTCATTCTGTACATCTCCTAAGAACTTAGGTACATTAAAAAGCGATGGATTAAGTTCTTTGATAGCATGATTTCAAGGCAAACTAACATTGAGTCTCTGGAATGGCTATTACTGATTACTTTTATGCATATCTACCATCACAAAGAACAAAGGGTGCACAAAGGAATATAAAATGTGCAGCGTGGAGAGAAAAACAACACCAGAAGTTTTAAGGTTGTCCCCAAACCATGGGCTGCAAAGAAATCTGTAATTGTTAAGGAGCTTAATGGCATAAAAGAAAAACCCCTTCCTCTCCACTGGAGTAGGAGAGTTGTTCTCAGGGAAAGACCACACTCAGCTAAAGCTTCATTTTGTGAAATGAAAGAGCTTAAGGAATTCCTTGCTCCTAGAAAGCAACAACATATAAAAGCAGCTAATACCAAGGGCGTGGACATCTATGCCAAACTGTCAACTGAATTTGGCATTATCATCAACCTGGTAGCAATTTGGAAGACACAAATGATATAAGACTGAGGAAATTGTGAGCTCTTCCTGTGTAGAATCAAAGAAGTAAGACTGAGGAAATTGTGAGCTCTTCCTGTGTATAATCAAAGAAGTGATTAGGTCTGGGGTGTCAAACAGGTGACGAGGTCTGGCACTCATGACAGAGTCCGAGACCCTGTAAGGAGGCCTCAAGTAGACACTGAAGAAAGCCGATGCTGCACTTAAGTTTTCCAATAACACATTTGCCAAGAAGAGCTGCACACAGGAAGTGGATCCAGCCCAAGAGAGTAGTGTATGACATAGGCAGCAAAGCTGCAAGGAGAGGTGCCATCTAAATCCTTTGAAACTGAAGCCCCCAGATACTAGACATGGAACTTCAGCCTTGGATGTTTGCCTTGTTGGGTTTTAGTTTTGCTTTGGCCCAATCTTTCTCCAGTACACCCTGATTCCTCCTTTTTGAATGGTAATGTATATAATATGTGCCATTGTATGTAGAATGCATTTTTTTTAAAAGATTTAATGGAGACTACAATTACTTTAAGTCTCCAAAGAGACTTAATACTCTTGAACAGTGTTGAGACTGTTAAAGACCAGGGGTATTTTTGAAGTTGGATTGAATGTATTTTGAATCACGAGATGGCAATGAGTTTGACTTATGAGATAGCAATGAGGCTATGGGGACCAGAGTGAGTAATTTGGCAGTTTGAATGAAAATATTCTCTATAGGTTCATTCATGCATTAGAACACTTGGTCCTCAGTTGATGGCACTGCTTGGGAAGGTTATAGATTTTTTAGGAGTCGTGGCTAGAGGAAGTATGTCATGAGTTTTGAGAGTTTAAAGCTTTTCGCTGTGTCCTCAGTCTCTGCTTCCTGGGTGCTTATGAAAAATGCTCAGACAGTTCCACTCCTTTCTTGCTCTGTGGACTCTCCTGTATCCACACAAATAACTTTTTACACTAAACGTTGCTTTTGTTCTTGCTATGTTATCACAGCAGCAGAAAAATAATAGTTTTGCATTTTCTAAGGACCAACTTTTGCATATGGTTAATGGTCAGTCATATATCTTCATTGGAAAAATGTTATCATGGATAACTTGACCATCTCCTTAGGCAACATAACCTTTATATTGTTGAACTTTAAGAGATTTTAATATATTCTGGATATAAATTCACTGTCAGTATATGACTAGTAAAAATTCTGAATCTAAATCCTTTACTGAGAGCATACTTTGCAAACACTTTTTTCTTAAGTATTCATTTTATATGCATTATTTTAAAAATATCAGACTTTTAAAACATATAGAATTTTTTTCAGAATCTTACATTAGAAACTAGGTTGTAGTAGAATTATTGATTGGAGAATAAACTCACTTAACTAATTATCATGCTCAATATAATATCACGTGTATGCAGCATTATCAGAAACAAACTAAAGTCCACACATAGCCACACAGAGTGGAATTCAGGGATCTTGCTACATGTTCTCTGAATTTCTGAAAATTGAGTTAGTGAATATACCATGAAACAGTGGGTGTATAAAAGAAATCACCAGCACCACAAAGAAACTAGTTTCTATCAACCCTGTGAAAGACAGTATTTCTAATTATCCAAACTGCTTTGAATTCATTACATAACAGGCATGGGTATAGATACAGTGGGACAGAAATGTTAACGTACAATCCCTGAAGTCAAGAGACTGCAATCTAGTTGAAGACAGAAGGATTATGCATACACACAGAGACAACCAACTTTGGAAAGCAATAAATGACAAATACCAGATGGTGCAATAAATAAACACAGCTAAGATGTTCAGAAAATGATTAGATTTCACTAGTGTCTTCATGGGTCTTGGAAAACTAACACTGTACACTTTCCTTTTATAACCAGGAAAGGTGAACTACACATGAGCGTAGTATCTGCCAATAGTTCTGAAATTACATTTTTTCATACTCTGGATCCTATGGTAAATTAGTAAATATAAATTTGATCATGTTTTAGTTTTCAGCTTTCCCTAATCTGCTATTCACTGTTTATAAACAAATAAACAGCAAACAACTATTATGTACCCTTCAACTGGCAATCACTGAGTCCTTTCACTTATAACAGAGAAGTAGTCAATGAATCCCACAATAGATTTTTGTGAGTAAGTATTAAATTATTTTGTTTGGCTGTTTTAAGAATTAAATGCCTTGCAAATTTATGAAGTGCTTATAAATGTTTTGCCATAGTGAATATCTAATAATAACCAGATATTCCTGTTATTGTAAACATTAGTAAATGATGACTGAATTTTGAGTGATAATTTGATTGTTCAGTTATAGCTCTGCCTGACAATTGAACTAAGATAGTTTTAAACACATTCTTGAACAGAGGGCCTCTCAATTCAGCATGTATTAATTAAGTGAATTCAATTATTCAGAATTAAAATGTCATGACAAAAATCCCAATGTTTTCATACAGTCTCATTTTGTCCCTTGCTCCCTCCCAGCCAGGATTTTGTAGTCAGATGAACTTACAGCTCTGCTGTGTACTGGGGAATATGGTCTGGGATTTTGTTGAGTTTTTGATTGGAGCAATCTACAGTGGTCCCTTCACAGCGACACTTTTCAGGACAAGCCAAGTCTGCAAAGCAGTCTCCACTTAATTTTGATCGATAATCTTCTGTGCCTATTGAGGATTCAAGCCAAAAATAAGATTCTGAGTCTGAATGCTAGAATAGCCATCAATATATAGGAAGAAAATAGTAGGATAACTATAGATTATGCAGCAGGGAGATAACTGAGGGCATTTTGGTCAACGGGTGTCAGGAGAGGATTAAAAGAAAGGCTTGGAATTTTCTGGAAAAAAGAGTGACCAGATTCACACGACAGGAAAACATTAATAAAGTTGAGCTTTTCACAGCTGTACTTTCTGCTGATCCGGTTCTGAGCCATGCTAGTCTATTTCACAGCTAATCACACAATGTCTATGAATTGTTAAATTTTTATTTATTTTTTTCTGAGTCAAAAATTGAAAACATCTCCTGTAATAAACATACTCCTGTATATTATTGTAAAGTAGGGCTTTTAAGGAAAATCATATACTTAGGTTTTAAATTTTTCTATGGACTTTATTATTCTCTCCCTCTCACATAATCTTCAGAAACACCCCCAAAAGCCCTCTTTTTTTTCATTTTGACTCTATAAAAAAGACAAGTAAGAACTGCCTTGAGCCTCAGCAGCTTGCCATGCTGTAGAAAGCTGCGTGACGTTCCATGGTGCTTGACGGAACCATGTTTTACTCATACCTCGCAACCACATGGTTAGATCAAGCACAACAGAAAATCTCGCTACATTATCACTACACCAACCACTAGGCCAGAGGGAAGACCGAGAGGAAAGACGAAGGGAGGAGAAAAGCTACAGACGGTCTGGAAGCATCATACTGTTCACATGACATGCATTCTTCCCGTAGAATGTATATGATCATTGTGAGCACATAACTACCGAAGGGTGCCTGGAAACACAAAGAAGGGGCTATATGGAAAGGTGTCTCCCGAGTTCCTCAGAACTGCAGAGCAGAAACCACAGCTTTCGGGAAGGACATCCAGGAAGAAGTTGAAGGTAAGCTACAAGGACAACAGAGATGCTCAAGAGATCTGTGGTTTCTTCATGGAAAACAGGCGCAAAACATCAAGACTAGAAGAAGGTACATCAGGGACTGAAAAGAGGGTATGTTACATTTCAGATGAGACACTTTTACTTACAGGCCAAATGGTGAATTCCTGCAAAAGAAAAGATCACCAACAAGGAAAGAAAGACAGAATCATCCTAGTTAAGGTTATAGACACATGTATATCAATCTATGTTCTCTTCCTTGTTTCTTTACTATGACAGTCATGGGATGGCACTGTGTCATGTGTTTGCCATGCTTTGCAAAATTCATAGCACCTTTGAAGTATCACGGTTTACAGAAAATGCAATGGCTTAAAAGATGTGCAGTAAAAATTAAATGCTTGTGGGTTCCTTTAACAGCTGAATTGTCTGCAAGACTGATTTTCTATTGTATTATTACCAGAATGTCTAGAATGACATACCGAAGAGCAATCGAGGAATGCACATATAAAATGAATGAAAAGCCAATGATGGAAAGTTACAAGGACTATAGATAGAATCTATGCATTAATAGTTAAGGGGTAGGTCACATGCTTCTGAATGACCTCCAAGTTTTTAAGGCTTATTACTTGGTGGGAACATAATCAGAATCCCAACAAAAAATTTGAAATGCCAAATATAACAATGTATGTGTCCCATTCCATTATAGAAATAAGTGCCATTCTATTTATTGAAGAATCTGTTTTTTTCCTGTCTTCAGAGATTACTCCACATGAAAGCTAACAGTATTCTGATAACAGTATCGATAATAGGTTCACTGAATGCATTTCTAAAATTTAGAGTCAATACCATGGTAATCAACAATTCGTTTTTTAAAACCATTTATTAGGTAGACACAAATCTTAAATAGTATTTGAGATGGAAAAAGAGCATAATGAGAAACAAGTAATCTATGTGCCACAGCTTCTATAAGTTATTTTAAAATATAAACTGAATTATCAAACCTTGAGGATTAAGACATAATCTTTCATATAGAAGTTATATTCTAAAACAGATCTGGGCTCCTTATCTTCTAGCAAAAGCAGAAAACGTAACTATCACAGCAACATGATTTTTTTGTATTGCATTGAGTTATACTGGTATTTTTGTATCTAAATTATTAAGAAGCTGAACAGAATAATTTGGTAATTACTAGGTGAATTGCCACAGTATTGGGATTCAAATCATACTGGTATGCTATGCACAGTTTGGTTTTCAGAGTATTCCTTTTTTCTTTCCAGTTAAGTCTCAATTGTTAGGTAACTTTGCACTTAGTTGGCTAAAAATAACAAAATTCATACATTGATGATGAAGACTAATCAATTGATCTTTTCAGCACATTACTGGTTATACATGAAGACACAATATGTAGACTATTGAGCATTGAAATTCAAATTAATCAATATAATTAAACCTATTAAATATATACAATTGATTAAATGATAGGAATCAGTAATAAATGCATCCTTAAAATCAAGACCAATCAGTACTTTATCTATATTTTAATATATAGTGTTTTGAAGCAAACAATCAAGAGGCATTTGCATAGTTGGCAGGCAAGACCAAAGTAAGTAAAGGGCACCCTTTAAAGAGCTAGCTCTACACTCATCAGTGTGAGGGGTTCCCTGGAAGCAAAGGGATGAAACATTACAACTGCATCTTTAAAAACACGGTCTCCTTCTGCTTAGATTATTTGAGGCATTTAGTGCCCATTAGCTGTTCATGACTTCAAGATGGATGTGAATATCCCTTTGGTAGGGAAATAATCCGACTCCAGACAGGCAAGAACTTACAATTACAAATAAATTAATAATTAAAAAAACAAGTGCAGCTAAGTCAGCATAAAACAGCTGTTTTATATTTAAAAAGAACAAACGTAAGCAGAAATAGTCTTTTCAAACACAGAAGCTTTTAAAAAGTAAGTTTTTTTTTCCAAAAATGCAGTTCTGCATATTTATACCTGATTTTATATAGAACTAGCTCTTTGACAATAGAGAGGCTGCTGTCTTTAAAACTAGCCTAGTAAGCTACATTTTAAAAACAGGCTGAAAGATTAGAGAGAGAGAAAAAAAAACATGATTTAAGTAGTAAGCCATAGGTTCAAACATTTTGGCTACTGTGAAAAACTGCAGATAATGTGCAAAGGAGAAAAGGAAGAAGGTGGGTTGTTTTTTTTAAATAAGAGTTCAAAATCAGAAGCTGCATGCAGAGGTGGGGCTTTCAGGGTAAAGCTACAAGTGATCTATGCATAAGTCCCTCTATCTATGGAGTGTTCACTGTACTTCCCAAAGCATGCACATCAATGTTTAGAAGCTATATAAGTCAAGGAAAGGGTGTCTGCAGTTAGTCCTACCACCGAGCAAAACCTACCTGGAATGAAATACTGTTCTTTAGCTAAATAAAAAAAAAAGAGAAAAAAATAGAAGATGTACCTGAATGTCAGCAAGCAGAGATATGAGTTATATTAGATTAAGAATGGGCTAAAGTTACTACAGATAACTAAGTGACAAAGCATATTCACAGAACTAAAATAATACACAGTGAGTGATAAACTTATAAAGATGGACAGTAACAAATCTAGTTTTTACATTAGATGTTTAGCATGAATTAACTACACAATGGTTAATGTGCCCAGAAGAGTTAGGTAGCACACTCCCCAAATGATAATGAATGTTTCCTACCATCAGAACACATATAACAGTAGACCAACGTGAACAATGATTCCCACTTAACAGTTATTCAATGATTTGTGTTGGGTAAATGCAGTATTTCCCAACTGTGAAAAGATAGTCTCAAAAAATAAAATGTGGCTTCCCAGTGTATCCCAGAAAGAAAGGAGGCATCAGGAAACTCCTACCCTCTACTTATGAAACAAAACAAAACAAAACACGTAATCAAGTCTTATTTTGGATTCTGAATAAATGAAAGCATGTCTGACATTTGATGCTGGTCACTAGAGACTGGTACAACAACCAGGAGGAGTAACACCACTTTTAAACAGCATTTCCAGTTATCTGAAAGGTCCTGTTTACATCTGAACCCTAAGGGCATACACACTATGAGGGATGCAGGCATCATTTCATTGATTGGTATTCATTTTTCTGGTTATATTATTTGAGCTGTGTCTATATTTCTCCCAGTTTCCTCCTCCCCAGACAGAAGGGGAAAAAAATGAGATTGTACAATGCTTGGTAATAAGCTGAAGGCAGTTGTTGTCGCTAATTCTCAAGTAGCCATAGCTTTTGGTCCTAAGGGAAATGTCTCATGAACTGAGAAATTACCTGAACAACGGAATTTCTTGCTTTTGATCTGTCCAATTCTTTTGTTAGCCAGGCGGCGGGGGCTGGTGCAACGGGCACCGCTGGTCTCAATTGGGTTGGTGTGGAGATAATCCGCTAGCCACTTGAGATGGCAGTCACAAATGAAAGGGTTCTGGGCCAAATGCCTTTCAGAAACACAGCAGAGGAGTTTTATACATGATTTGCTTATGACTTGCCTCTCACACTCACATTGAAAGTAATCATCATTATACTTGGTAAAAGTTGTGCATACATACATAGTTTGGATGGCTCTGAGAGCTGAGAAGGTGCCCTTGGCAACAGTCTGAAGCTTGTTGTCATATAAGGAGAGTAGGTTCAAGTTGTGCAGGTCCTGAAAAGCATCTACCCGAAGGCAATTTATCTTGTTGGCATTCAATAATCTGTTTGATCAAACAGTCATAAAATTAAAGTGTAGCATATCAGTAACTCACCTGTAATATAGCCCTTCTGTAGGAAACCCAATCAAGAGAAATGCATTTAATTTTAAAACTAATGTTGTAAATTTAATAATAATGTAGGAACTATGAACGGGAGATTGGAAGATTACATTAAAAAACAAGAGTCAAATGGTGAAATGAACTGAAATCGAGTGGTTCAATAAAAATGATCAAAAGACTGTAAAGGATAACTTAGAGGTAAGACCATAGACAAAGGTAGGTGAGGCCCAGCTGCTGTTGTCAAGAGCAAACTAAAAATAATTTAAATAATTATTAGTGTCTCCAGTCACTTTAGAAGGTCAGTCTCCTTCTAAAGCAGAAACCAGAGTGGTCCTTCACAACATACCCCCAGGACCATGCAATAGCTCTGGTCTGAGTAAAAGTCTAGACAGAGAACATCCTTCAGAATTAATGTCCTAAAGGGTCTTTAGCTCACTCTTGGGATGTCACGGCCTCACTCAGTACCCCCTGCCCCCCTGTGGCTACTCGAGTTGACACTTTGCTCTTTTCCATTAAGATCAGATTCGTTGTCCTCTATTCAGAAATGTCTCCCAGATGTGTGGCTTGCTGGTCACATTGCTTTTCTGGATTCTGCTAAACACCAACATGATCCTCTTCAACCCTACACTGCCCCACATATTTTCTGGGTTTCTGCCCCTTTCCAACCCCTAATTCTTTCCATTCATTATATTCAGTCTATTTTTTTCTATTTTTCTAACTTATATATATATCTTATATATATGTACATATACATATATATGTATCTTTGTACCATATGTGTCATATATATCACACATTTACATTTATGATATATATATATTATAAAGTAATGTCTTTTTGTTGTTAATGATGTTACCAATGACTGTCATTTGTACCCAGAATGTTGTGGGTATTTTTTAGTTTGTTCCCTCATGTTTTTCACACCTCTAGCACATACTACATGCTCAAATATATCTGCTGTCACATTACTACTTGATAACTCTCCTGGATAGGAAAGTCACACTATTACATTCAAGGCTCTAACACAATATACTACATTCTTACTCTTCCCTAGGTTACATTAACATACTGTGAAAGTGTGCTTTAGAGATCATCCACTGGTGGGCATCATTCATGTAGGTTAAATACAATGGTTATATGCGACTGTGTCTTACCATTTTTGCTATAAATTTTTTTTCAGGAATATAATTTCTACTTTGGCATAGGCTGCCCTCTCTATGACTTCCTAAGCACAGTAGGTTATGCTACATGGTCTCATTACCTGGTTTGAGCTGAGTGGCACATTCCTCTAAATACAGCTTAGCAATCTTTGCGGTACTTGTTTAATGTTCTCTGTCTCTACCTTTTTTATTTTATTTTGAGACTTAAACCATTATCATAGCTCAAAATTACCTGCTATGTGGTCTGAGTAATTCTCATTATGTAACATAATGAATATGTTTTCTTATTGACAGTGAATGTTTACAACTAATGAATGTTTGGCTTTCACTTTTTTACATTCTTTATAAATATGTGAGACTGTGCTCTTCTCCTGATATTCCTGTTTTCTGTACTTTGGGTTCACCCATCAGGAGCTGAAGTTTTAGGTTTCTTTATGGTGCATCTAAAATTTTCCTGAAAGCCCTGGACTTTTTTTTTTTTTTAATTCGGGGTTGATGGGTTCAAGAAATACATACTGTCTCAATCTTGACAGCAATACAAGCAATGCTGGTAATGTTACTTAATTATATGCTGACTGAATAAAGGAGTTGGAGAATAAATATTTAAAGATGAGGATGTTGAAAGCAGTTGTTTCTGTGAGAGGTCGGTGCTCATTCTAAAACAGCCCAGTGTGAAGACTAAAGACAAACCAGCTGTTATTTCCTTAACTTGCTTCTTCTTCCTACCACCCACCTGTTGGTAGGAAGCAAAGATAAGAACCTTCCACTTCATAATCCTCTTGGCTATTTGCAAAAGGAGTGGGATAACTTATTTTTTAAATCCTGGAAGGCTGAAGAATGGGCCATCCTTGGGAGCTGGGAGATGGGATATTAAAAACAGTCACTTTATAAATAAGGTTTTCTTACATGCTTTCTGTGCCTTACTCACACACGTGTTACAGCAACCATAAATACCTGAGTTTTGAGGGTTAATGGTAAATAGTGCAATGAGGATAAAAACAAATGAGGTATGGAGTGTGTTCTTGGAAAATGAGGACGTTATCAATGTGGTAGCAATATTTGGCTATAGTATTATATTATATCTATAATATGCAAAAAACATTTGCATGTATGTAATATGTATAATCATTTTATTAAATAAAATATTAAAAAATTAATTTCAAAGAGTTAGAAATTTAAATGATCATTTAGCTCACAGGAGCAGTATGTACCATTACTTACTAATGTATGTATCATAAATTGAGCAGATTATATAGTGCCAAGAAGAAGTGAATGATACACACAGTAATTTTTCTTTTAACATTTTGCTTTTTGCATATTTGTATTTAGATGTGATTCAAACTACAGTCATAAAGAATGGTGAAAAGAGTTTAACACAAGTATACTTGTGTATAATAGTGACAATAAGTTTCTCAAGTAAGGAATAACAGCTGCATTAAGGAAGGTTCTGGGGTTACTAGTAAGTTTTGAATCAATAACCCAGGTGCCAATGAATGAATACTATTGAAAGAGAGAACAGTATTCCAAAATTAAGAATTCTAAGAGAGAGACTGGTTGTGAGCAAGGTGAGGAAAAGCATCAAATCATGATTATCTTCATATTGAAAGATGCCAGAGTAGGGTCTGCCATTAATGAGGTTGCTAAGTAGTGGATGTCACAGACTAGATTTAACCCTTACACTGCCTTCCTACGCTTTCTGTTTTTTAACAAACTTAATTTATAAATGATCAGGCACCAAGGTTTTTAACAAACTTACTTTACAAATGATCAGGCACTAAGACACATGGCACCAAAATCTGGTACCTATACAAAGAGTGAATTTTTCTTTAAATGTAAACGAGGGGCAGCTCTAGTCTATGCAGTGTATGTAGTCTTCAATGCAATGGAGGGAGGCAGAGTCACCTCAGTAAAGAACAATTGGAGACTGTCACCTTGGCCATGTGTCTCACTGTACTTATGCCTGTGGTGGCAGAAGTTAGTCTGGATTTTACTGTCAGATCTTCTGTGCTGAGTGGATTGTAACTACATCCCATCTTTATGGTTCCATCCTAGCTGCTGGTAACATCAGAAATGGGAGGTTTTATGGGATGCACACCTCTCCACAAAGGGGCAGCCAGAACACAATCATTCATTCTATTGTGGGCAGCCAGAACACAACCATTCATTTTATTGTGGAAAGGAACATTCTTGGACAGTTCTAAAGAGTTTTGTGTTCACATAAATAGCTATTATCAATTTTATCACTGCTTCATTAATCATATTTATCTCATTAAGTTGGGCCATTTTGGGTTGAAGCCTCCAGATAATAAAGAGATGATGTATTAAAAAACATTTATATTAAGTCCCACAGATCCATAGCCATGGAATACTTACAGTAGTTGTAAGGAAAATAGTCCTTCAAATAAACTTTTTGGGAGTTCTGTGATTTTGTTTCCATACAAGACACTGAAAAAATTATAGAAAAAATTAGAACCAAACAAGTCTATCTAGTTTACACACACACACACACACACACACACACACAAACACACACACATACACACAAACACAAACACAAGCATGCACTTAGGGAGATTAGTAGGCATTTAATATAGCATCCGAGTGAAAATTGAGTGAAATAAAAATTGTCTGATTATGGATAATATACAAGCTTACAGTACATAATTTGGACTGCATCAAAAACAAAACAATTCACAGTTTATTTGATCTTTTGTGAAAACAGTCCTGGTCAAACTGTAGTGTTTTCTGCGTAGAACATCCTCACACATGTGCATGCACATACTTTGTAGGCAATCAAAGCACAGTATATGTAGAAAATAATATCAGTATAGAATCTACTGCCCATTAAGAGTGATTTCATGCTTAAAGTACTGGTATATAAGCAGCAACCCATATAAGGGCAGGAGCTTAAAATATAAAAGGTATAATTTGTATGTTGAGGAACATAACATCTGAGAAAATGATTATGAATATGAATTAAAAGCATTTCAAGTGTGTATTTCCCATCCATCAAGTGTGAAGATGAATGAACCATCAGGATACTGACTTCAGACTGCACATCAAGTGTAGGTATTAAAGGAAAGGGCTTTGACTTAATCAAATCAGTATCTGCCACCTATCAGAGGTGTTAGTACAGAGTGGGGTTCTGGTACTGGATTGACAAGTGAAATGATGATAAATTAGCTGAGAATAATGAAGGAATATATTTCCAAGCAGGGTCAAACAGCAGTGTAAAAAGCAAATGAGTTGAATGGAAATGATTGAAAGATCATGTAAGTATTAAAAACGAGTTCCCAATAATTTCTATTATAGCAACTAGAGTGAAAGAAAAATGTGTAGAAGTTAAAAATTATATTCTTAGGAGGCATTTGACTGCATATACAAAAATCATAGACATATTTATGAAAGTTTTAAAGAAATTGCATAAGACAATCTTAGGATGTCTAGTTAAGAAAATAAGCCCAGATAACATATTTATATATAAAACTTTAACCATGCATAATTTGAAAGCACAAGAAAATTAAACTCTTATATTTTTGGTTGTGAGCCTAGCCTTTAATGGCTGAGCTATCACAACTCTAGGGAGGCTACCTAGAAAACAGGACCCTAAGAAAGACACAGGGATCGCCCAATGACAGAGAAATTGATGAGATCTACATGAACAACCTGGACATGAGTGGGGGTAATGAAGGGCAAGGTTCGAGGGAAAGAGAGCTTAGGGGAGTGGGAGATCCCAGCTGGATCAAGAACAAAGAGGGAGAACAAGGAATAAGAGACCATGTTAAATGAAGACCACATGGGAATAGGAAGAAGCAAAGTGCTAGAGAGGTCCCCAGAAATCCACAAAGATATCTCCACAATAGACTATTGGCAATGACTGAGAGAGAGCCCGAACTGACCTACTCTGGTGATAGGATGGCCAAACACCCTAACTGTCGTGCTAGAAATCTCATCCAATGACTGAGGGAAGCGGATGCAAAGATCTACGGCCAGGCCCCAAGCAGAGCTCCAGGAGTCCAATTGGCAAGAAAGAGGAGGGATTGTATGAGCGAGAATTGTTGAGACCAAGATTGGAAAAAGCACAGGGACAAATAGCCAAATTAATGGAAACACATGATCTATGAACCAATAGCTGAGGAGCCCCTAACTGGATCAGGCCCCCTGGATCAGGCCTGCCCTAGAAGAGATGGGAATGGGGGATTTGTTAGGGGGAAGCTGGGGGGGCAGGGGGGAGGACAAGGGAATCCGTAGATGATACATAAAATTAAATTAAATTATAAAATAATAAAAAAATTTTAAAAAATGAAAATTAAACTCAAATAACTGCCCGAAATATCATAATAATAATAATTTGTGAATATATGCTTTATATGACTAAAAGTTAAAGTTTAAAAGATATTTAGTAACATGGAAGTATTTATAATACAATGTTAGATATTTTAAATGCAGGATATTTTATTAATAATATCATATAAATTTTCTTTAGAAATATAGGCATACAAATTCACAATCAAAGTAGAGAGTGGTTTTTTTGTTTGTTTTTTTGTTTATTTGTTTTTTGAGACAAGGTTTCTCTGTGTAGCTTTGCGTCTTTCCTGGAACTCACTCTGTAGCCCAGGTTGGCCTCAAACTCACAGAGATCTGCCTGCCTCTGCCTCCGGAGTGCTGGGATTAAAGGCGTGCACCACAATGCCTGGCAGTAGAGAGTGCTTTGTCTCCCAGAGGTTTTTTGAATCCAGGTACTTTTGTCATATTTGCGCATTGCCTACAATAAACATAACTTTAAGTTTGGAAATATATTTGTTGGGAAAATGATAGATGAGTATCATGGCATACAAAGGAAAAACTGAAAAATGATTTGTAAGAAGCAATTTGCTTCACACGAGTGAATGATTCTGGTATATGAAGGATGATCATACAGTGGGAAAGAAATTACTAGAGTGAGGGAAATACTGTTTACCTTTTAAGATGTCAGAGAGAGTTGGGAATGTATCACAAAGTAGGAAGAAAACACTCCAAGGAAAAAATAAAACAGGGTACTACATAGTATAGGGAGACAGTCCATTTGTTCAGATGCCAGTGTTACAGCTTTAAAGCGCACACAAAAATCACTTCTATAGAAAACAGATACAGCTTTTCTTTAGAGAATCAAACCAATCAATTAGAGAAGAAGTGATTTAATTTTTTAAAAAAGCAAAGAACAGAAGGAAAAATGCTGTGTTGTCAGAGAGAGAGGGCAAAGTGAGGATCAAGGAATGATGAAAGGCACATGTATGCTTTGAGGTCAAGAATAAAAGAAAGCAGGAGGAGATACAACTGGGCAGATTACTATGACATCAGCTCACAACATTTAACTAAATTGGATCATCAAACAATAGCCACTGTACCCTTGCATGTGTCAGCAAGTTTTTAGGCTGTAAGCATGGTACCCACTTCAACTAAATTCAACTAGTAAGTTGTAAATGTCCGTCACTTGCCAACATACAACGGATGTGGCCTAGACGGATGGCTCTTATGTCCAAGGAACATTCCAAAGTATCATTTTGAAAGCAAAATTTCATACCTTTTAATCCACTGATATTTAAACATCAACAAAGACATTCATAAATCATGAGAGTTCCACTTTAAAAAAAATCAAAGGGTGAACCATTGAACAAGCTGCTCACTTGGGAGAAGCGTCTACAGTGGTTTAAGTAGGAGAAATGTCATAAATTTACCATGGAACCATTTTCTTTTCAAAATATCATTTGGGTTGTCAAAGGATCATGTTACAAAATTACTAAATCAATATTGTTAATATCAGACAGAATGGGAAAATAGCAGTGCAAGGAAGAAATCATGCAGGGACACAGGAAATACACTGGAGAGATGTTCTTTGTATGTGGTCTATCAACTGCAAACAATACCAATCAACAAATACTAAATACCCTATGAATGAGATCTCTTTACCAATGTGCAGCCATGTGAGGGCAGGGTGGAGTGTGGTGTGTGTGTGTGTGTGTGTGTGTGTGTGTGTGTGTGTGTGTGTACACATGTGGGTATGTGAGTTTTGGCCCAGAGCCCAAGATCAAGTGTCCTCAATCATTTCCACCCCTTAGATTTTGAGTCCTAGTGGCTCACTAGAGTAGAACCATACCCTCACCCATAGAGTAGAAGGGCTGTTAGGTCAGCACCAGGGATCCTGCTGTGTCTACCTATACAGAGCTTGAATTACAGAGAAAATGACCTTTCTCACATGACAATGGTATGGAAATGATAGGGGCAGAGAAATGAGTCAACCTTATCCAAAGCCAAATCAGTGTCAAGAAAATAAGATAAAATATATAAAAATGAGGAAAGACAAGTCATAAAGAATATAAAGTGTGAGGAGGTCAATTTGAGCTTTTTTTTTCAATGTTTCATTAGTTACTTGAAAATTTTGTGCAGTGCAGTTTGGTCAAATTTGCTGCCACACCCCCTGAAAGATTTACAACACGCCCCCACGGTCAGGCGTGTTCGCATATGCCTGGCAGACACTTCTGCCTAGCCAGGCCCAGGTCAGGATAGCCATTTCCGGGTCAGGGCATCTCGCGTGACCGAGATGCGTGATGTTTCACTAGCCACGTAAGCTCGCAACGTGGCCATGTAATCTACGCGTTTGCGTGTAGTAGTGACGCTGATCTGTCCACGCCCAGCCTTTAAAATCAGGCGCCATGTTCCCGGTTCCCTCCTCTCCACACACATGCTTCCCGCAGGCCTGTTCACTCTCTGTCCCTTTACCTTTAATAAAACTCCTTGTTAGCGGATTCTGTCGTGTTTCGTGGCATTTCCTTGCAGGATAAGAACACAACGCAGCCGAAAAACTAACACCCCCCACCCTGACAACTCTTCCCAGACCCACTCTCCCTTTTCTCCCGTGTATCCTCTTTTTTGTTTTAAAAACTTTAAACTCATCAAGTTCAATTGATGTTGTCTCTGTAGTTTTGGGTACGTGACCTCCACTGGAGCCAGGTAAAACCACCAGGGGCTGCAAACTAAAAGCAAATGGACTCTTGTCCTCCTAGAAGCTATACTTTTTAAATAATTAAGTGAAGTAATTAAAAATAATTAAAATAAAAAACTGGAAGACATAAATGTCTCCTCTGAAAAGGAAATTGGATCAAATCCAAATATGACTAGTAATACTATGAGTAGTGTCTCTAGTTTTCTTCTTCTTATATACAGTGTGCTCCACAGAGGCACAATTATTTAAATGGGGGACTTTTTTTGGTCCTTTGTAACAATACAGGCACCATAAGGAGGTTCCTGTTTGTACCACTACCAGCAAAGCTAAGAATGCAAATCTACTTTAAACCTATGGGTTTGAACTGAGGGACAATGAACAACAGCAACAGCTGTTGGTCAGTGTGAATTCTGCCTTGCTGAAAGCTGGCAAAAAATAAAGTTCCTACAGTAGCAAAACATGTAGAATGCAGGAAAATATACAGTCTATTGCGAAAGATTTACTATGGACCAACTTCATCATTAAAGGACATGCTCAAAGAGCTAATCCTACAAATTAAAAGCAATGATGTACACTTTAAGAAATATAATAGTGGACAAATTTAAGAAATCAGAGTAATGAGAAAACAAGGGATAAATGGAGACGATAGGTTTTCATTGCATGGAAAGCCTGGTAGTGAAATATCTAATACCAGGCAGTAGAGTTAACTGTAGTCTGAGAAAAGACTACAGGAAACTCAAAATCAGTAATTGAGCATTGTACTGTAGCCTCTAAAGAACTTGGGAACGAGGTGATCAAGACACAAAACTACAGTTAGTGAAATAAAAAAAATATATTTTATTTTATTATATACATGAAAGTATAGGAGTATGTGCATGTGAGTGCTGGTGTCTACACTTGGCATGTGTACTGGGAGATAAAACTTGGGTCTTCTACAAGAACAGTACAAGCTGTTGAACACCTAGCCATCCTCCAGCCCTGTCAGTGAATTTTGATAGCTTTCAATGTATGAATTTAAATGATGAAATTAAGGTGCTCATATGCTAAGGATTTAGGGCATGGACATTCTCTGGAATACTTAAAATCCAGAAACATCCAAACTGATGTTCGATAGGTGAAGAATCTGCCATGGCACTTTGCTCTCGGCTTCTGTAAAGCCAGCAAGGGGAGACTCTGCTCCCTGTTTCAGAGACAGGATAACTGAGGCACATGTAAATCAGTAACTTGCTCAGCCATTTGCTAGGAAGGAGTGGAGCTAAGACTGAACACAAAACATCACATAATTAAAGATTTAATAACTAATATTAAAGCTTGGTCCTATGTTTCTCTGCTTAGCACTTACTTTATAAATATGAAGGGATGTTTCTGAGTCAGAACAAAACAATAAAGTGATAAAAAAAAAATAAAAGAAAGCAATGAAATTGCTGATAGGCGGAAAGATAACTATGGGTAAAAGCCCCTGCCATGCTCTATGCATAACCCAGTGCTTCTATGACATGAGAGCCAGGAGACGGGAACGTGCAGAAGCTCACAGGCCAGCTAGCCTGAAGTGTCCACTGGCAAAGAAAAGGAGATCTTGTCCTAAACAAAGTAGAAGTGGAAATACACCTAAAGCTGTTTCTCTTCTTCACCCACAAGCACTCAAACAGGAATGTATGTGTACTTACTCCTGCAAGATTAAAAGAAGAAACCAAGTGCAGAGGACAGTAGTGTTCTAGTATGCTAACTCCCAATGTAACTTTTACACTTTGTGGAAATTTTGTTGTTGTCACAGTGAGAAAAAGGAAACACCATGAAGTAGGCAGTGAAATGACTCAGCAAGGAAAGGCGCCTGCCCAAACTGTGGACATGAGTTCAATCCCTGGAGCCCCCATAAAAGAAAAGAATGAACTCTGTTCCCCACTCATGCACACAAGCACATAAACACACATACACACATTAAAATATGTATATGTATATATATATATAAACATAACTATAAAATTTTAGTATTTTTCCCCAAGGATAAAATATCATTCAATTAGTGTACGATTTTTAAAAGCTATAGTTCTAACAATACATTTTATATTGTATTAATATGCAAGAGTACAATACACAATGTTATACTAATACACAATAAGTGTTAATGTTAATAATATTTAAAGATTCTGTAAATACTAAGAATGGCCCTCAAATTTTTATACAAATCATGCCCAGTCTTCTCAAAGACATGATAATATTTTGGTAATTAAATACCAATTTTGAATTGTTTATGTTTTAGTTCTTTAATGCAAATTCTGTAGAGGTATTTGACATCCTATTGTTTAAAATATTTTCACACCTTCAGTAGATGTATTAATCAAATTAATAAAAACATATACTTGATGTTTCCAGAAAGATCTTAAAAGGTGAGTTATATAAAAGAAACTTGTGTAAACAGATTTTGTTCAACTTATTGAAAGATACTGTAGCATAGGAGGAGGGAGGGGTTGACTCCAGAAACTCAAGAAGCTGGCCATAATTTATACCCATGGAAACCATTAATAAATAAGTTAGCCAGACTCTACACTCAAATTATAAAATAATTAAAGGTGATTTTACTTGATATAATTTGAAATGTTTTCATAAGTAAAAAGAATGGTATCCTTTAGTAACTTATTTTAGACTGACTCAAACTTGCATAGCTATCTTCTCAAAAGTCCCCTTGACCTTCATAACTAATGCTTAGTATGTGGCTATTCCTGGGGAAAATTCTCCTGTGATGAAGGAAGGATGAAATGATGGCTCCATGACTATGCTCACTTATTCTCTACACTTGACTTTCATCATCCTAAAAGGATCAACACTGCGCTCAGACACATGATACTATAGACTAAGGGACCACAAATCTAGAGTTGTCAGAGCACTTCAAAATAACTTGTCCCCTTATTACATCTGGAAAAAAAAAAAAAAACAAAAAACAAAAAAAAAAAACAATCTCCCATGGGGCAGCTCTCTTTCTTTTGATAACAAAATTAAAACACACACACACACACACACACACACACACACACACACACACAAAATCTACCCTAAAAACTGGCTGGTGCTAGTGATAGACATCAGGCCTCTGGAATATGATGAGATTTACTAATAACAACTGTAGTTAATGATTCATACCCCATCATAGAAAGACAGGAGGTTTTTTCCCCCTTAATCTGAAAATTTAAAAACTCTTGTTTGTGGAGAAAATGTTGGTTTCCCTAAGAAAGAAAAAAAATGTGTCTACTCACAGTGAATTCAGAGAGCGCAGTCCTTGAAAGGCATCTGGGGCAAGCTCAGAGATCTGATTATTGCTTAGGTCACTACAATCAGAAACAAGGTTAGGTTAAACAAAATAGGATGCCAGGGATGTTGGGTACAGGAGACAAGGAAGACATGTACAACTTTCAACACAAAACATCAGATAATCCTAATATTTAAGGATGAATCACACCCTGTAAAAACAACTACCATCCATTTGCTTAACTTATTAGTAAGGACAGCATGTCTTAACTAGACAATAGCATACCAAAGATGTCATGACCATTTTTGTGGGAATCAATACACTGAATTACAGAGAGCATGAAAAATGATAAGGTTTCACTAACTCAGATTAAAGTGCTATTATACAACGGGCAATCAGACTGTCATTAAACTGTCAATCTCTTCAATATTCATGCTCGGTTTTTCCTGCATAGTCTTGACCTACATAATTTAAAAAATGACATATCTTGCACAATACTATTAACTCACATTCTTCTGAGCTTTTTATATGGTGAGAAAGCTCCAGGAGGGATGACCCTGATGGAGTTCTGTTCCAATCGTCTGCAATGAAAATAATAAAAATTAATGTTTAGAAGGAAAAGTAAAAATCTAGACACATTTAATTCAGACATAAGTTTCACATCAAGTAGGGAAGTTAGTTTTTTTCATGAGGGATCTTTTCTTCTTTTCCTCTAAAAATCAGTACTAAAATTAAATGTGCTGCCCTTTAAATGTGAAGCAAGATTGGAATAAAGTAGCACAGTTATGAAACAAAAGTACTAACCCGTCACTGCATGGCCATGGATTCTGCTGGAACCATACACAGAGTAGGAAGCATTTGCAGAAACAAATTCGGTGTATATTTTAATAAACTATAAGCAAATTAAATATACAGAAGACCTGGATTTAGATGTACAATATATTTTAATGATAATTGTAGGTTCAAAAATGAAATTATCATTCTATATTGAATTTTATAGATCCTTTAACTTCTAAAGAAACACACTATCAGTTGAAGAAACTGGTACATTCACAAAATTTTGAAGCCATTTATGAGGCATAGTCTTAAATTCTAAATCTATAAGTTATGGAGAAATCTTCAGTAAACAGTGTCTATCTGCTAACTTGATATGTGACTACTATAGTAAAAATCATATCAGAAAAGTGCAGTCAACCACAGGAATATTTTTATGATATAATAAAAATCAGGGTAAAGTCAACTCTCAGACACGATCTACTCTAAGATGCTGCTATTGGAGAAAACTAAGAAATATACAGCCAGCCACTAAACACACAGAGGGAGGTTTCAACAAGTCACTTAGTAAATATTTTTGTTCACCACAATAACATTCTCTCAACCTTGTTCTTTCCCATCTCAGGACCCAGGAGTCATTTCACAGCCTTTATTTTCAGTTCTGCTCTGAATCCTTGAGATCTCACTTCCGTGAACCACTAGGGTAGAGTTTAGATATTGAGAGTTGCTGGTGAAAGATTGAGGCTTCCAGAAGGGAAAATCCAGAGTGTAGTTGTCCTCTATTTGGGGAATAGCCCTAGAAGCCACCCACTGACATCATAATTTCAACTTCTAAATGTACCGCCTTTTTATCATTTTAACTTCTTTGGCTTTTATAGACTTGGAGATAAGTAGAAAATTTCCTCTCTGTATTACCTGCCTACAAGTCTCAGGAAATTCTTCTATATTAAATTCTTATATTAAACTACTTGGAACAAATAATATTTTGTTGTCTATATTTAAAAATATATACACATGTGTACTCATAAAACATATATTTGTACACATATTCATATGCATATATACATGTGCATGCATGTTTTCATATATACACATATGTATATAGGTATATATATGGACAATACATATAAATGCATATACATTTTTATGCTTGCATATTTTCTCTTTATTAGGCTGTTGGCTTCATGGCAGATTTATCTCAGAAGACAGGAAACCATCTATATTAATAAATATGAATGTGAGAGCAGGGGAGAAAGTTCTCCACTATGCAAACATGAGAACCTGAGTTTTATCTCTTAACAGCTATGTAAAGAGTGGTGGCATATGTATTCCACCCCAAGGCTGGAGCAGGAGAGATAGCTGGGACACCCCAAGTTCTTATTGACCAGGTATTTTAGTTGAACCTTGAATTCCAGATTCATTAATTATGTCTCAAAAAATAAGGAGTGGGTCAGGGGCTGGGAAGATTCCTCAGTGATACAGTTTGTATACTGCTTTTGAAGAGGACCTGTGTTGGCTTCCCAGTACCCATGTCGGAGGGCTCACAAATGTTTATCACTCAATTTCCAGGGGTCTGATGCCTCCTTGTGGATTCTGTGGGCACATGCATTAACACCTGCACATACCTGCTACGTATACACATAAATAAAAATAGAGTAAATATTAAATAAGTGGTGAGTGACTGACAATGGCATATGATGTGAAGTGCCTGCTAGCTTACAGCTTACACACACACACACACACACACACACACACACACACACACACACACACACAAACACACACACACACACACACACACACACACACACACACACACACACACACTGTTTAGCATTTGAATTATTTGTCTGGGTCTTAAGAAAACGTATTTTTTCACCGGCTCTAAATACAGCCAAAACTAAGTTATTTTTACTGCAGTAGTGTTCAGTGCCTTTGGCAATGATGCTTTAAAGATCGCATTCATTTCAACTTTGATCCATTCTTACAGTTAAATTATAAGAAATTTCAAATTATCAGTCTATGCCAAGGAAACTTTACATATCAGTTAATCACTGGATCATAATAATATAATGATGAAAAGTAAGAATGTTTTTGAGTTTTTAGAATGAAAAATTTGTTCATGTAACTTCTCATAATACCACGTGAGACTATTGAAAATAATATAAAGTAATATAAAGGAATCAATAAACATCATTCAGTGACTCATTCTTTATATACAAATTGTGCTGTTTGGGGTTGTATAGTGATGAAAAGTATTCTGAACCAATAAATTTATCCAAACTAATTCTATTTTTTAATAGAACTTAAGGTATGTCATGGAAAGCTTAATATTCATCTGTGGCTTTAAAGTTTTAGTACCTATAATACCTAAACAATTGCTAATTATTTCAGTGACAATTAAGTGTGTTTTAACACTTGTTTTCAAAGTTATTATTTCCCTTAAAAGTCTGCACAAATATATGCACATGGGTCTATGTAGATGTTCATGCTTGTGCACATGGGGCCATAAGAGAGTGCTGGATCCCTCGGAGATGGAGTTATGGGCATTTGCAGGACACCTCGCTTGCTACATGTGTTCTCCGATTTGATCTCAGGTATTCGTGATTGTCCAGCAAGTACTCTTTTTTTTTTTTTTTTTTTTTTTTTTTTTGGTTTTTCGAGACAGGGTTTCTCTGTGTAGCTTTGCGCCTTGGTAGCCCAGGCCGGCCTCGAACTCACAGAGATCCGCCTGGCTCTGCCTCCCGAGTGCTGGGATTAAAGGCGTGCGCCACCACCGCCCGGCCCAGCAAGTACTCTTAACTGCTGGGTCATCGCTCTTGCCCAGAAATACCTGTTGTTAAGGTAAGTTATATATTATCTATATCTCATTTCACTGAAAATACTCCTGTTTAAATCAATCACAACACAATTACAAATGATAATATAATTTTTTTATAAATGGATTATTCAATGTTATGAAAGTTATAAAACAAAGTGAATACAGGACAAAACTATATTAGGTTTTACATGGAAATACAATGCCTCAAATGTAAATAGTGATATTATCTGTGTTGTTTGTTATTGTGATGTACCACGATGCAAATTCCACATTGAAAACTGATTCACTTCAAACTTACATCACAGAACACTGAACAATGGCATGCTCGAGGGACCTGATGGCTTTTCATATTTGCTTACTTTCAACATAGCTAGCTAAAAGGGGTATTTTAAAAAGCTTGTACTACTGTTTACACTTAGCATCTATTTGATTTGTTGTTGTTGTTGTTGCTTTTTATCACACTGTCTCAAAAGTCCATTAAGGATCAACATGATTTCATTCCTCCATCTAAAAGAATGAATCTCACATGAGAAGACATGCTACCAGTGACAGACACAAGGTAAACTTCAAAACACTTCATTTTCATTTCAGTCATACTTAATGGACAAACAATGTACTTCCCTTAAACTATTAGCTTTGTTGAACAAAAGGCTCCTTTTTACTTTATAAGAACTTTAGAATAAATTTGATAAACTAAACAACATTCACCTCCAATGGTGTCCCCATAAGAAGAAAGAGAAAAAAGCCTTTGACCAGATGATATAAATGACAAAGAAAAATGTCAGCATTTTCAGGTTAAGAAAAAGGCAGACTATATTTACATTTCTTAACTCTGTTGGTTTCTGATCTCTGCTTATTAGCATAGAATCTGCTGAATTTCAAAGAGTGCACATTTGAGTCCATTGGTCCATGAAGAATCTAATTAAAAACATTTCAAGATTATGGAAACAGATAGTGTAAAGACATAGTTGCAAGATTAGGTTAAAACATACCATAATTAAGAGCTTTCCAAATGTCAATCCTTCAGAGAATATGCTATGTCATTTTTAGAAAACAGATTTAACAAAGTGAATCAGGTAGAAATTCTACACACTGCATACTGCAAGGACAATTCATTTCATGTAAACTTGCCAGAACCAATTTAACCCCCAGGGTCTATGTGACTGAATCCACACCATTTTATAATTATATTATATACAGATAGACTTATAGCCACGTGTAACTTTTTATTTTATATATTTAGACACTACACTGCATCATTCTACATAATATGTGTAATGAAAGAGATGGCTATTATCATTTCCTTAAAATTAAAGGGATATTTTAGTTATCTGATCAGTGAGATGAAATATTTAATTGTATTTCGTGGAGACTAGTCCCAAATCCTCACAAGGAGATTTAACCAATAACAACTTTTCTTCCCTCATCTGACCTAGCCCTGTGTTTTTGTTTCTATTTACGCCATGAATCTCAGCACTTTCATGATTCCTAACAGGAACTGATCACAGGAACTTCAGGCTTTATTTCAACGATTAAAAACCAGGAAGACCGGGAAACTGGAGAGCATAGAGCATGGGAACTGTGTACAGGTTTAGCTGTGAATACAGAGAAGTACCACTGTGTCACTTGCTGAGTTGCTGCTCTGTGACATTAAATACTCTGTGGTGATTATGATGGGATGAATGTTAGATACATACATTTTACAAAAAACAAAAAACAAAAAACAAAAAACCACCATGATAGAAGGTTTAAGAAACTGCCAAACTATTCATGAGATATTAGACAAATTAGTCTAACATTCACTTCTTATCCATCTCTCTCAATTCTTATCCAAGTCGAATTATTCTTTAAAACAATGCAAATGTCATCCACAGGCTTAATATTAAAAAGGCCTTTATAATTGGCCCTTATATGGTTTGATATGCATAGATTCAAGACTTTTAAAATATGCATCCTTTGTTGACAAAAGCATGAACTTTGCACTGACACAGAGTTGGATTATATCTGAATCTACCATCATTAGCTTTATGAGCTTTACAGAAGCCATCATTGTTCTGTGTGATTTAGCCTCAGTTTTGCAAATTGATGAAAAACAGTTACTTGGTAAGAAGTGCAGTATAAATAAAATATATAGTATTTCCTTTTACAAAGGTAAATGAATAAAGATATGATATATATACATATATATGATACAATAAAATGTCTACAAATCCTGGTCATCAACACACATTATTTAAAACAATAAATCTGTCACCTGATAGGATCTCTAGTGTGAAATTAATATATAGCAGTAAATAATGTTTAAAAATCAATTAGTAATACAGTGTTTTTTCTGATAATTTCATAACTATAATGAACACATGTATACAATTCACATCAAAACCAAAAAAAGCTGGTGATAAGATCCATAATCAGATTTCGTAATGTTTAGCTTTTTCTTTACTCTCTTAGAAACTACAAAAGATTTTTATGATACTAAGTAAGATATTTATTTCAATTGACAGTGCCTGTAACATATAGCCCAGATGCTGATTATACATGGCCATAAAACTGACATGGTTTTGCATTTTCTCCATCTGCTTTTAACATAAATGACAAAAACAGCTGCCAGAGAATGGAACATGGGTTTAATGGGCGAGGGGAGGGAATGCACAATGACTCTATCTTTGGAAAGTTAAATCAAGTAGTGCAGCCAAGGTAGTGTGGGCACAGTAAACACAAGTATCTGAGGGCAGAAACAAGGTTTCTTTAGACTGGGGAGTCTGTCACCCATTACATGGTAATTTTAAATTCAGTACTTTATACTTACAGAAAGTAACTTTCAACTTTTAACAATGGGTTCATGCTATTGGTTTCCTTCATATGTACCTACTAAAATCAATGAAGCATGCTTTAAACTAAAATATTATTTCTTTCTCATAAGCACTGTCATTGGAACTTCCTCTGTTTAATAAATGTCTCCGTAGCTGAGTTAATATTGGCCTCTAGATGCTTGAATTTTGCAAATAGCTAACACATTTGTCTTAGTGCTGCATCCATACTCTTTCATTATCAGCCATTTCTGTCTTGAGATGAGTTGTTCTTGAGAATTATCCATTTCTTTAACCTCATTTGATGTCATTTTAGTAAACGTCCCCAAGACACACACTCAACTCCTGTTTCCATATTAGGGAAACAAGCTCTCCATTTGGTTTCTTACTCTAAAGTAATACAAAAATATGTGTGAACATGAACATGTGTATATGTGTCTATATGGACACATCTCCTGAATGAATGTTGAACTGTTTGCATTTAAGAAGAAATAAGGATATGATATAGATATATAGGACATAGATATGATAAGATAAAGAGTAACAACTTGTTCAAAATGTTTTACATTGCTATGGATTTTAGTTTATTGATACAAATTTAAAGTTAATTTTGTTATACGGTATGTATATTTCTACTCTTGTTTAAAGTATTTTGTTTGTATAACTCATTTGAAATTGTAATGGATAATTAAGAAATACAGATTAATAATTAGTCTTCTATGATAGTCAAACTTATAGTTATGTTAGTTAAGTTTTCTAGGAATACATAGATATAATTCAGTTAGGTAGGTAGTCTTAAAACACCTCAAAGACCTACAGAATATGGCACTTAAAATGTTTTAAAAACTTAGACTTTTCTGGACAGTGAGACATGTCTGTTCCTGGCAGCACTGATTTGCTTCAAAGAGAAAGATGGGCATCAAAGACACTCTTTATGGAGTTTATCTTCTTTTTGACTAAAACAGCCATTTGGGCAAGAAACTGCTCTTGCCTGGACTGCTGATAATGTGTTGTATAAACTGGACATACGGGACCATAGAAAAATGATCACTGAATTTGACAAAACAAGGCGAGATGGTCCTTCAGGTTCCTGCTTCACAGAAGAAACTGTCAGACATTCTAAAGGACACAGAGAGAAGCAACTGAGAGACTCTAGGCCTATAGGCTGAAGAAGGATGCCCCAATGTTGCAGAGGAACTTTGGATGACTGTTCAGGTAGCCAGCTGTCTCTGTCATTCTAGATTTTTTGAAGTTGCTTACAATGAACTTCCTGTTTCCTTAGGTAATATTATATCCTTCTGGGGTCTTTGATGTAGTTGAAGACTAGATAGTTATAATTTTCTTGGCTATGATAAAAGACAAGTTAGATATGAAACCTTAGACTCACAAATATAGGATAGATAGAATATTTTCTTTAATTTTGCCAAATACAAATAGACTAGATATTGTAACTGCAACTATTGCTTGATAACTGTACTATTACATGTAATTTTCCTATGTCAAAGTTAAAACCTTCCTTTTTGATTAGACAGAAAAGGGGAAATGCTGTGGGATACTTTTGTACATTGGTTTAATAAAACACAGGTTGGCCAGTAGCCAGGGAGGAAGTATAGGTGGGATAAGCAGACTAAAGGAATGCTGGGAAGAGGAAGAACAGAGTCAGGAGTTTCCAGCCAGACACAAAGGAAGCAAGATGTAAAGGCAGAACTGAGAAAAGGTACCAAGCCAAAGGATAAATATAGATAAAAATTATGGGTTAAATTAAATGTAAGAGTTAGTCAGTGAAAGCCTGAGCTAAAAGCTAAGCAGTTTTAATTAATATAAGCCTCTGTTTGTTTCCTTGGATCTGAGCAGCTGTGAACCATGTGGGACACAGGAAATCTTCTGACTACATTCAAATGCAAAAATTCACTTAGTGTATAGTCAAATGAATTAAGAGGAAAATAGACTCAGTCACACTTAGCAAAATAATGTATTTATGTATTTATGGAGAAAGAGTGAGATTCAAAAAGTCAATAAAATTCAGTTTCATCTATATGTATATCTCTATCTATCATCTGTTTGTCTGTCTGTATCTATCATCTATCTATCTATCTATCTATCTATCTATCCATCCATCTATCTACATATCTATCTGTCTACCTATGGATCATCTATCTATCATCTATATCTTTATCAATAAAAGGAAATAAAGAAAGAGTCTGTTGTTTTATTTTAAAATAATAACAAGCCATTTGGATACTTAACCTGAATAAAGCCTTGTGTTTTGTCTCAAATTGGCTAATTTTCATTTGTAAATAACTATCTAACTTCTTAACATGCATCTCTGAAATGGATTAACCACAAATCCATGAGGTAATTGATTTTTAACGTAGCAGCTTTGATCCTTCTGAGAATGAATAAATACTTTGGGCCCCATGTATTCTCATTTTTATGTCAGATTTTACAATTATGAGTCCTGTATTTTGTTTTTACGATGATAACTGGTTAAGGGAATCAATCATATTAGTGCTAGAGTGACACATTGGAATAACTTCTCATCAGTACCTACTTCCAGGCTCGTCTTTATCCTCTTTTGTAGGGTCTGTTGCAAAGACATGTTTTAGCTCCTTTCTTTCTTCCCGAACATTAGGGTGATTTTTACAACAAGCCACTCTATTCCTGCCACTCCCTTGCCTAAACCATTCTGTAGAGAAAACTTACGTTTCTCTACAGAAAAGCACATCTGTGTACCTGAAAAGGACGTGATTCTCCCAGGCAGATCAGGTGCTCTGCTCCCCTTGTTCAGAGAAGGGAATTTAGGATTCTCATGAGGCTTTCAATGACTCTGCATAAAGGTTCAACGTTCTGCCTGGTAAGCTGCCTGAAGGCAGTCAGTGTGTTCTTTCAGACTTAACATCTGACGCAGAGTGGTGAGCATTCATACTGACCAAGTATAAGAAAAAACACTTGTTCATACACATCTTTTTTATAGGTCTACTCACAGACTTTTGGGTATTTTTAAGGGAATCTCCTGGAGTTCCTGTTTTTTGTTTGTTTGTTTTTGTTATTACATCCATCTCTGTTCTCATTTCTCTAATGTTTCCTCTGTTTTTCTTATGATTTTAGTATATCATCTTTCATTCATAAAGAAATGTGACCAAAACCCTTTATGTTTAAAGTGTCATGACCCAGAATCTTTTGTAATTATCTTTATCCTTGGTTTAACTATTTTTACAAGATGATTTTTAAGAGTGTTATGTTATATATACATGTAATAGGTATAAATACTGCCTTTATATTAGCTTGCTCAATGAATACAAAATTATAGTAATATAGAATGCAGAATCAACTTATGCTATAGGTTATTTGATCTTGTGTATAGATATAAAATAATAAAACATCTTTAAAATCCTACCTAGTTGTTAGTTACTAAGAAATAGTTTCTTAACATTGTGAACTAAAGTAAAATTACCTCAGTCTTCAATTCCATAATATTTTCTTCAAGCACAAGAAACTAGCTTTCCATAGTAAAAATAATTTCTCTGTGAAATTTTTAACTTACTTAAAATTAAGGGAAAGTGTATCTGGAGAGATGGCTTGGCAGTTAAGTGCAGCTGATGATCTTGCTGAGGACAAGAATTTGGTTTCTGACAACCACTTCAAGCAGTTCACAACCATGTATATCTCCATATGACATCTTTTGGTTTCCATGGTTGTCTATGCACATGTGGTATACAATCACACTGACATACACACACACACACACACACACACACACACATGCACATACATAATCAAAAGTATATCTTTTTAAAATTAATAAAAAGTGGAATTATATGTAATTTATTTACCTTCATGACAAATGACCCAGAAGAAGGGAAAGAAATTGAAGTAGTGCTCAAGTTAGTGTGTCCCTCTCCATTACTTATACATCTATTCCCGAGAGCCTTATGTTTTGCTGGACCAGGAAAAGCAGCATACTTACTACAAAGTGCAATTCTGGTATATTTCACCTGTCTCATGAGCATGTGTGAAAAAAGTATTTTAATCTTAGAGAAGTGCAGTCCATCACCAGAAACCTTGAAGCCATATTCTGAAGCCCTGCCCCAGCCTGAAAATTCTAATTCATTACAGCATACCTTCTCACTATATATCTTCTAAAATGGATGGAGTATCTGTATCATGGCTTGGAAACACTAGATGTGATACCAGAATTTGTAAAAGAACAGAGAAGAATGAACTTTTATTCTACAGTAACATTTCATAACGCATTGAAAAGTATAATACTTCAATATGTTGTCTAAGAAATTACTTAAGATGTGATACACAAAGTATCAATTTGGTATTAATGATTCTTTTCCCAGGGACAGGATCCTGTAGCAACTTGCTGGACACAGTGACATTCTTTGCAAACAAGGTCTGTAACAGCCCAATTCAAAACAGTCAAGTGCTGGGAAGACTACACACTGGCAACAGGCTTTCTTCTACTTCAGATTCCTTCTCACTTCTCATAT
The DNA here is from genome assembly GCF_949786415.1 of Peromyscus eremicus. Taxonomy (NCBI): domain Eukaryota; kingdom Metazoa; phylum Chordata; class Mammalia; order Rodentia; family Cricetidae; genus Peromyscus; species Peromyscus eremicus. The sequence continues at coordinate 42,078,675 of NC_081426.1, read as the reverse complement.
TCAGTTTTTTTCCCCACTATCAGCCTCTCTTCACTGATATATACTATCATTACTTTTGCTATAAAAAATGATGTCTAGAATACTTTCCACATTATGGGCTCCACACCTTCTCCAACACAGTCCCTGTTCTTACCCTCACTGGCTAAATATTGAGACAGAAATAGTAGGACAAAAGAGACATGGTTTGGCCATCATCAGGTTTTCAGTCTAACAAGACAGTATGATATCAGTCAATATAAACTAAACTGTTTAGTGCTAGTCCGCATGAAGTTTGGGAGGGAGACAATGGTGTATGACTATAATCCTAGCTACTCAGAATGCTGATGCAAGCAGATTAAAAGTTTGAGGGCATCTTGAACAAGAGAGTGAGCTGTGTCTAAAATAAAATATAGTATAAAACCAAATTGAACAGAATAGATGACATTAGCAGAGGTTACGGATACAAGTTAACATGAAAGAGGACTCATTTCTATGCATTCCCACGTGTAAGAACCCCTCTCCACTCTGCTCTCTTTAACCTCTTCATAAGGAAGTATCTAGCAACTCTGCTGTTCCTCTTTCTCAACATCTGTCAGGTTCTCTTTCCAAGTGTCCAGTTTTCTTTTCTACAATATCCTCATAAGCTGTATCTCTGTCTACCTCTCTCTCAGAGCTTTATAAAGTGTAACAGTGAGGTTTACATTTAAGTAAGAATAAAATTAAAGCTATGTGAGCTGTTTCATGGTTGAATTTTTCTAGTAAGGTTCTTTAACATTTCTCAGTTTTTTCTTTCCTGTCTTATGGCACAAAATGAAATTGTCAGTCTTTGAAGGATTAAATATCTATGCCCTGGCATTAGAAGAGAAATATGACTTCAAAGAAAGGTGTCCATGCATTACTTTAAGGTGATGTATTCATCCATCTCTAAAGAAGGAGAGTAATTACAACATGTTGGGATGGTCATCAAACGATGTAACACAGTGGAATTCAATGCAGTATACGGAAAAAGAAAATTTCACATGAATTCTTTGAGCTGTCTAGTCCACTTTAGCCTATGTTACTAACCATTTTGCTAAGTTAAATTTATTCAACTATTTTGGATTTCATGGTTATAAGCAATCATTATGTCAATAAGGAAAGGCTGACTTTACCTTGTAGTTATATTTATTAATCTTGGTAAAATAGCTCTCTCATAGATAAGTCAGCACGAGCTACTTGACTGATTCTGAATTGTGTATACACTCACTTCCTGTAACTATTAACTGCTTATCAAGTGCTTTAGTGTGCCATCGTATTAGATTTGTTACAGGCTACTCTTGGATGGTTTGAACAGGACTTGTTCCTGCCTTCTTAGAACTCAAACTTTAGTAGAGAAAGATGTTTAAAAACACAAATACACATATCACCTAAAGAATTTTCCCATCCTGTCTTCTCTTTACTCAAGGGATGGTGTACCATTTTAGTGCAGTCCCAATAGATAAGCGTTAGTTATAACACCAGAATGGATGGAAACAGTTAGCTGCTGAAAGAAGGAAAGTGTTTTCTCTAAGAGTGCAGCTCCTGAGAAGTTGACCATGGTTCAGGAAAAGATTGTATATCCAAGAATATTTGTCTACTATGTATTGGGTCTTGAAGGGTTTAAAAATAAAAGTCACAAAGTTGGCTGTGTGAAAAATGGGGAGCAGATCTGGGAAGAGTTGGAGGAGGAGGGTGGGTATGATCAAAACACGTTATAGGAAATTCCAAACTCCCAAAGAATTAATAAAAATAAAATAAAATAAACGTATAAATTAAAATATGATCAGTAGATATACTCACAACTTATTCCCAGCCCACAAATGAAAATGCAAACCATTGGCTATGATAAAATTGTGTAGTCAGGCTTCCTTAGGAGAGCTTCCCCAGGATTTTTTGAACATGCCTCTGAAATATTTTTTACTTTTTTTTTTAAATGAAATTAATCACAGGAGTCAATGAAAATTCAAATTATATGTCGTGTGTACAAGCATTCAGTACTGAAGAGTTTAAATAGATGCTAACCTATTTCTACTTTTTACTTCCTTAAGTGATTTGTTACTTAGATTTTAAAAGATTATCTTTCTTATATCCTCACAAATAAATGTTTTATACAACACCAACGTATGACTTTGTTTTTGCAATAAACAAAGCAAAACAAAGAGAATATTTGCATATTCTTTAGTAACCTAGATTACAGGCTTTCTCTCTATTACAATTATGAATCTGTCACAGTAAAGACGTACCACAGCCAAGAAAACATGTCAATATTATTAAAATATCTCCATCTGAAATAAAGATATTGCACAGATAACTCATAACAAATCTAAGTTTTGAAATATTTGAACAATATGAATGAGTATTTGAATAATAAAATGATAATATTTTGAATAACAATATTTGAAAAAGTTATCTCTAAAAATTAAAAACAATGTTTTATTGAGTGCTATATCCACATTTTATCAATACTACTAATATTCTTTATTTTCAGTAGATAAAAATGTGAATCACTAAGCTAGTATGTTACACTTCTGCAGTTGTTTTATTCCCACTAAATAATAATGCAATAATCACAGAAATAAAATTCACTTATGGCCTGACATATGTTTTTATATCTACTTATAAATTTCAGTTATTGTACCACAATATGACATATCACCTCTTTAATATAGGTAAACCAATGGGATGCATTATTACGGGATGTATAACTTCCATGCTACTAAACTCCAGCATTATGTGAACACTATAGCACATTCAAGGTAGAAGCAAAGTGCTAAAATGGGAAATAACAATGATTAGTAGAACAAGCCATTTAAAATATCCCACATCACTGTATTGTTTTGATATATTTTGCCTCTCGCTTCCTCTTCTAGAACATCTGTTAGTCTCTCTATGCTCTGAACAGATCTGACGGCTTTCTTCCTGTGTGCACATATACCTTCTTTAACTCTTGGTTTTCCACACACGTTTTACTTAACTGTAGCTTTTTTTTCTCAAAGATATTCTTTCATTCTAATTTATTAATGATTGCAGGTTTCTGGATTTTAAAATCAATTGTTTTTGAATAACAGATCATATATACACAAACACTCCGACAAACCCTTTGAACTGCTCCTTTTTAGTCCTCAGTGTTCTCACTCTTAACACTGAAAAGTGGCTTTTGTAATCAACATGGACAAAATTGGATCCTTTCATATGAATGGTTAAAAGTCTGAACTGCTTTTGGACTGCAGCTGGCTTACAGGCAGCATCATTTGCCTGAGCAGACCTCTTTTCCTAGAGGGTCCTTCTTTCACTATCCTAGCCTTCTGCTTCGGGCTTTCTTTCCTCTCCTCTCCTTCCCTTTGTTGCTTGATGAATTTACCTTTCAAAGTAGATTTTGTCGGGTCAGTTACTTCAAAATCTTTGACTCAGGTAAGTTATTTCCTTGCTCAAAATTATTAGTTATTATAACCTGCATTATGTTATTGCCTGCCTTGTTTTGCTATTGTTACTTCTTATTTGCAATGATAGAATCAGTTTCTCCACTGCTTATGCTTGAAGTTGGCATCATTTTTGCTGCATTTTCCTATAAATCCTCACCAGTATTAATCCCTACTAACCAAGCCTCTGTATTAACTGTCATCTATTTCCATGTTCCCTTCTCATTATTGCCCAAGAATTTCCTCCTCTTCAAACATCCCCAAAGGCCAATGTAATAGATTCCTAGGTATCTTCTGCTTTGTAACCCCATTGAGAAGCAGCCCTAAGACTAATTCTTTTGGAATATTCAATTAAAAAAACCTGTTTCCAGATGCACTCCAAATAAAGTCCAACATTTTTATAGTATTGAGACCCTCTATGTAGTTGCACTGACTCATTTTTTCAATGTTCTTTTCCTTTGTTCTCTACGTTATGACATGTCATCCAAGCAGCATTCCTATATGATCTGTCCATCTTTGTTGTGAAGACTCATAATGCTTTTTATTAATGTTCCTATACATTTACCACCTCCCTATGGGGTCCAGTGCAGATGCTACTTTTGTACTTTTGGTTTCATGTTTGAGGTATCATTTATGGAATGATTAGATTATGCTAAGTATACACAGTTCTACACATATTTATTTCCCACCGTTAACACTTCTCAGTTTCTAAAAATGATGAAACCATAGAAAAGAAGTAACTTGATAAAGAACTCAAAGTCAGTAAATGACAGATAAACTTGAGACTCTAAAAAAATATACCAGCTCTTCTTACCCACTATATCTTGGCCTCCCTTTCTACCCTCTGTAATTCCTCCAGCCTTCAGCCTCTGTATGTGTTCAACTTTATTACAATGGATACTTGATTCCTCATTCCATAGATATTAAGCACTATTACTAAATCATTAGTCATTAATTAAAAGAAAAATCTCTGGGAAAATTGATGATGTCATTGTATACTTAATATATATCTGTATCTGGATAGTTCACTATGCTGTTTTCCTGTTTAAAAAATACCATGAACTGAAGTAAATACATCACTGAGATACTTGTACATGCAGATCTATTATGGCAACACAATTTTCAATAGCTAAGTTATGGAATCAGCCTAGGTAACTCTCAGTAGATAAATGGATAAGGAAAATGTGGCCTGCATGTAAACACAATCTAATTTTATTTGTCTGTAAAGGAGAAAGACGTATGTAGTTTTCTGGAAAGTGAATGCCACTGGAAATCAACATATCGAATCAATAAGGCAGAAATAGAAAAAGAAAAAAAATATTGCCAATTTTATGTTTTCTCCCATTTTTGGGTCCTAAAAATTCCTTATAGAAACACAAAACCATATATGTATATATACACCCATACACACACGTGTGTGTGTGTGTTGTGTGTGTGTGTGTGTGTGTGTGTGTGTGTGTGTCTGTGTCTGTGTCTGTCTGTCTGTGTGTCTGTGTCTACATATGAAGCATGAAATCAAATGACAGACTTGGGTAAGGAAGGAGATGCTAGCATAGGGGAAATACAAGTTGGGGAGAGGAAGAAACTGAACTGAGGTGAATATGACTGTAGTACTTTATATATTTGAAAGGTATTGCTTTTATGAAATCCAGGGCTATATATGAGTATATTATCAATAAAATTATAGTACACTGATGCAATCTTTTAAAGAATAAGGATTATTGACTGCATGCTACTTCCTCTGCATTATGTCTATCGTATATTCTTCATGTTTCAGTAATAACAAATCCAGTGGAGATTAAATGATTACTGTGGTTTTCTTTTTCTAATCTACTTCAGACTGTCTTCTATGTTCTAACTAAGCTCAAAGAACTTCAATAATACATGGCTCCAATGATAGATAGTTTCATTAGAACACTTGTTTTTTTTTTTTTTTTTTTTTTTTTTTTTTTTTTTTTTTTTTTTTTTTTTTTTTTTATAATGCCTCAAAATGAAATGTTATCTTCACGTCCAACTCTAAAATCTCTGTAGCCTACCATCACTTCCACCTCTGTCATTTGATCCTAGTGTGTCTTTCTCACAGACTCTGACCTGGTACTTTCCAAACCATAGCTTATTCTTCTTGCAATACCCAGCTAAAAAACGAAAACATGGAAATGGTAAGATATTATTCCAGCAACTAAACCTTGGATGAAGATACTATTATGTGCATGCATTGTTTTGGTGCTGTATAAAATCTCAATGGATTTGGGGGGAGGGCTCTGTAGAAGATCATGTCTCTTACTCTAATCATCTAAACACATTATTAAGTACATATTATACCTGAAAATAATGAAGACAGACTTTTGGAACTAAGATTATTCTCATATATAGGAAATTGAAGTAGTTAACATAGCAGAAATTAAACAAATAGGTTGAAAAAAAGACAGTTTTTAAACATAACAGTTTTTTTGTTATTTTTATGAGAAATTGTTCCTCTTCTATTAATTTAAACAAACAATCAAAAGATGATTATGGTGTTACAGTTTAGAGTTAGCCTTTTAAAACAGTAACATGCTGGATGATGTAGGCAATTAGAAATACCTTCCTCATTAATGGAAACTGGGGCAAGGATTTTCCTCGATACTTCCTATGATGCTGACATTCTGAATTGCATCTTATATGAATTTCCTTTATACCCATGGCTTAGATTTCAAAAGGACACTCAATCCTCAGTGCCATGAAAAGAAGGTCTATAACAGTTGAGAGAATTGAGATTTTGATGGAGGTAGTGAGTATACCACATAGCTTAAAATGCCTTCTAGCTAAATAACGGACTCGACACTGGCTGCATTCTAGCACATTCTATACTTTATATGCTCTACTCATTTAAACAGGATCGTGAGACTTCAATCTAAACCTGAGTTTTTGAAAAGCTAGCAACCTTCTAGCTCTGGTTTATTTACTACTGTTGGCTACCCCTTTGTTTTCCATTGATTTAACCAGCATCGAACATCACAAAACCCCCAGACCCTAAAGTTAGGAAGAGATGCACGCATTCTCTCTAAAAGAGCCCAAATGCTTATTTGAAGACAATTTTCCCGTAACGTATTCCTTTTATTTGTACTTGTAATAAAATCAAAATCATAACCATTTCAACAACGTACTTAATTGAAGAGAGGAAGGGTCAATACACTTCTAAAAAGGTAATTTGCCTAAGGTGACTAATCAGAGGTGCCGGATAAACCCAAATTTCATGAAAGCAAATCATGGGTTGGATTAATAGGGAGGTAGAAGGAGAATGAGAAAACTCAGCACACATACATTTCCGTGATGGTCTCAGGAAGATTTGTGGGGATCTCGGTGAGACCTTTCCCTCGGCAGTCTACAATATTGTTGCTACAGGTACAGGCAGCAGGGCAGTGCAGAACACTGCAAGAGGGAGCCATGAATGACTGGTGACCTAAAAGAAAAACAAATCAACAGCAGTTAGATTTTTCTCTTGAATCTCACAATGGAGAGACTTGTAGACTGTGCTCATCTAAGTAAGTAGGAGACAAAGATCAAATCCTCTCACACTCATTCATTAATAAGCATCCTCAATATTTCTAGAATATATTTTGGAAAGCATGCAGTTATATGTTGAGATTAAAATAGGAAGTCATAAAAGTAATGTTTTTAAAATTTGGAAAAGATTAGTAAAACTAAATTCAGATTCAAGACCAGAATTCTTTACAAAAGTAATAGCATATTTCAGATATTTCAGAATGATCTATACCATTTCTAATAAGCTTAAGAGGAGCTTGGCTTTAATCAAACTGATGTAGTATAATTTATTTTGTTTCTGGAGGAAAAAAAGAAAAAAATAACAGAGGACTTCCATCTTGTTTGACATAACTGTTGGTCAAATTAAGTTATCCTGAGCCAACAAATGGAGAAGAAAACTGGATAATAGCAGTTTGATGTCTGGGTAGAATAAAAATTGCTGCTTTCTTTGAAGATATTAGAGTAATTTGTGGGAGATCATTCTGTAATTGTTCATCCAAATGATTCTTTTCAGGGCTTCATCTGATAGAAATTGTTGCTATGAGCAGTCACCTGCAGATGCGTAATTTCGATACTCAGTGTTTGAAAACAAATGTACTCTGAAATCAGATTTCCCAGTCTGGATAATGAAAACCAGAACATCATCAGCCAGGCTGCATCAAACAGGCACCTGCCTAGCCAAGGGTTCCGGCGAAAATCAGGACAACCCTCTGGGATCTTCTGGAAAGGGATCCTCCCACTGGGGGAGAAGTGCCAGGGAAGAGACTGCTGGCTAGCTGCTAAACCCATCCCTTCACACAAGCTCTCAAACTACAACCATGTTCTAAGTCTAAAAAGTGCGGGGAGGGAGAAAACAAACACACAAAATTGTAAACTTGCCTTCTTCCTCATCTAGGAGGCAGCAAGGAAAAAGCAAAAAAGAGAAAAACGATGGTTAGTAGAGAATGGTTAGTCATTTGCTTGGATTTTTTAAAAAGCAATCAAATATACTGAGACTATTCCATGGCATTATAGGAGAACTGGGGTTAGATCACAAAGTGTGGAAAAAAAAAACATTTAAATGCCCGAAAGACATCTTTAAATGTCCATGGAGGAGCTAGTAATTTCCATCCAATCATTTAAAAATGTGAACTGTTTTCAATGCATGGTTGTCCTCTCTTGGTAAGCATGGGTGAAGAGACTAGGACTTCCACAGAAACCAGAACAAGTGGCTTTACAAATCTGTTATATAAAATGGGATTGTATTTTAATATAGCCTAGGCAAATCAACCCTAAAATATTGATCGTTTTTGGATGACTTACAACAATGAACAGAATACAAATGATATGCCAATATTTGTTATAATATTGCATTGCTTACAGACTAAAGACAAGACAATGATGGTAAAGTTTCATTTGTTTTAGAAACGGTTTGATCCTTGGCTCATTGAATCCATATCTGTGTAATTCATAAATATGAAAAGTCAATTAGATAGTGATTTCAAACTTTGTTATGCCTGGAGATATAGCACAGTGGAAGAGTTCTTGCTGAGACATATGAGGGCCTGGGTTCCAATAACCAGGACAATCAAAAATTTATGTGTTTCATTATTTTTTAATAAATTGTCCTGAAGCACACCTAGCCATATACTTATAAAATATTAGTCATATACATGTATATAATATATATATATACACATACACATATATGCATGTACATACAGACTATATATGTTGAGATCTTTGAATTTGAACAGATAAAATTGGAAAAGCTTATTATTTTACACTATATTTTAGTCTCTATTATTGAGATTAATTTATATTGTTCATATAATTGTCAAGAGGGGTAAAATGAGGCAGCTATGTGTGAAATATTTATATTACTATTTAGACATACAGAACACAGCAAATTGTAGCTGCTGATAAATTTGTTTTGCAGATGTTTCGAGACTTAAGGCAGTTACATATTTATTTTAAGTAAAAGTGAATCATTAGATGTATATATTTATAAAGAGATACCCCATCATTTTATAATTACATTTTAGTAATACTGAATTTTGGAGTAAGTATTCAGGATTTCTGGTCATTTTTCACTACTTAATATAAAAGTAGATAATAATCATTACTAAAAGAGAAAATACCATCTTGCAAGTATTGTTACAGTCTAGGAATTTCCTATATTCCCGTGGGACGCAAATGGAAAGATTTTATCAATAATTGCCCTAGATACAAATATCCTAGAATTTATAATTCTTCTCATGGCAAAATAGAGTCTCCATGGTGATGAGTGCATGATGGCCCCCTGGAAAGCAAATCTGAAACTTTGAAATTTGAGTTCCTCACACCTGTTAACCTATAGCAGAAAAGTAAAAACAAATATAAATACTGTAACCTCACTGATCTTACCACTGCAGACAAACTCTCGTTTTTGAACCTCTGCCACATTATGTCCCCTCAGGTGGGATGGGCCCATACACTGAGTGTACAAGCCCACCCGAGGCCTTTGGCGAAGCCAGTCCGAAAGCCAGGCCAGGTGGCAGTCGCAGTACAAGTTGTTTGAATGGAGTCGACTAAACAAGAGGGAGAAGTTCAAAGCAAGAAAATAGGACACAGTTAATTCAAATATTGTTAGTAAAAAATACATACTTTTTTTTAAAAACAATCAACACAAGCAGACACGTCTTAGTGAGTTACTATACAATTATTTCTCAGATAATTAAGCCAGTTGACAAAAATGAGTCAATTCTCTTGCTTTACTGAGCTAGGCAAAAAGACAGAAGTAGGACCATGAAATTATTTTGACTATATTCATTCAAAAGAGTAATGAGAAAAAAAGTATCAGCTCAGGGCAAATTATTCTGCATCCCCAACATAACAAAAGCCAATGGAGGTGGTCCAAGGCTATGGGCATGAAGAGGGATGGAGGGCGAGTGTTTAGAACTAAAGGTGTGGCTTACAGACCAAGTATCAGTAAGGTCCTACTGTTACTAGTTTCTATAGCAATGGTTTACAAACGCATTGTAGGATAGCTGTATTTTGCTGAGTAAGATTAACAATTCAAAATAAGACCTTCTGTTTTTAACATACCTCTTCTAATTTCTCCCCTCCCTCCTTCCCTCCCTTCTTCCCTGCACTCCACCCCATCCAGTCTCTCAGAAAAGGGATTAGCTGAATTTGGCTCTCAGGATCTAGCTTCAAAGAGCAAATAGTAAAATTAAAAGGCAAAAGTGGCTGGAAGAGAAGAAATTAAATAAGACCCCTTTATGTTGCCAGGATGTGCACAAGATCATGGATTCGTTCCAAATTGCAAATAGTACTTCTCCATTAATAAAATATCAGGCAAATGTATCCACTAAATTAGGTAAATGACTTCAAACTGGCTTTTATGTTTGCTCAAGCTAAAGAAAGGGGCACATAATGCTATAAATCAAAATATCATTCCTAGAATTGTCTATGACACAGTGAAACAATTTTAGCCCCTTTTAGCTGATGTGTTCAATTCTAACTCAATAATGATAATGGATAGTAAAAGATAGAACTCAGCCCAGGAAGATAATCAGAATATAAAAATGGAATTTTTAAGTACCAGTGATGCTATAGAAAAATGAGCCAACCAAAAGGGAGGGAATTTAAAGTTAAATGATGGCTTTATTCTCCTTGAGTGTGTTTATAAGAACTAGGGTTCTTATACATCAAAACCAGAAGGCATATCCAGAGGTCAAATATTAGATTCTGGGGAAGGTGAGTGACCAGTTCTTTAGTTTGCTGAGAATTTGAAACACTGCCTTTGGTAGCCACTGGTGCCTTTTCCATCACTCTGTACCAAATATGTCCATTTAAACACAGCCTGCAACCATGTCCACATTAAATAAGGAATGGGCAACAGATACAAAAAATGTTAAAGCTTCTTTGGAAGACAAGCTAGTAAAGGCACTAAAATGTAATGGTATATTGTTTTACAGTTTCTGTAGATTTCCCTTTACAGGGATGAAAATCATGGTCCTTTCTTTTCACATACATTACATAAAGTTAACATTAAACTGGTTTTATCAAATATAGTTTGAGTAAGTGAGACTATTAATTAATCTAATTATCATAAGTAAATTTTAGTTATTAAATTTGTATTGTCAAGGTATCAAAAGACTTATGATTTAATGTACTTTTTTATTTTATTTTTTTAGATAAGGTCTCAGCATACATCCCTAGCTAGGATGGAACTTTCTATGTAGATAAGACTGGCCTTGTACACATTACCTCCACCTGCCTCTGCTGCCTGAATATTGGGTTAAAGGCCCTGTTACCACACACAACTCAATGTGTATTTATTTAAGAAATAAAATGAATGCTTTAAAGAACCAGATATTTGATTTCTTATTTATTCATTTATTTTATTTATTTTTTTGAGGAAGATTTTCATGTAGCCCACCCTGCTTTGACCTACCCATGTAGCAAAGGCCAGTCTGGACTGCTTGAACTTCCTGTTTTCTCTCAAATGATTGGATGCCAACTGTGCATTCCCATGCCTGGCTTAGTTATATGCTATTTTAAAATGAGAAATATTTTTGAAAACTTAATCAAAATAGACTTAACTGATTAAAAAACACATTTTGTTTCCATTTTTCCAGTAATTCACTTTTTAGGTCTAGGTGATTTTGAAAGCCAGTTCACAAGAGATTCATGTCTTAAAATACCGAAACTAAGTATCTACACATTGGGGTTTAATGATTAATTTTTTCTTGGAGAGAGAAAAATAAGCTGTTGCTCATACTTTACTTCACAAAAAAAAAAATACCTTAATGACTGTGTGTAACCCTGGAAAGATATTTTTAAATATGAGTGCTGACACAGCTTTAATTATGCAAGGACCAGTGGGTGATGCCCTGACTTTACATTACAGAGAACGCAGGAGCACAGTTTATCTGTATTAGGTCTGCTTCTAATAGAGTAATAAAATCATAAAGATTTCCCATTTATCATTTCTGACAGCCAATCAAGGAGTCTTCCACTTCTTAATGAAATGTGACCTCTACAATAGCTCAAAGTAAATGTTTTATTTTACTTCAAATTTTCTGCAATGCATATCATTTTAAGGAACCTTCACATTTTCAGAGTAATACTTCATTTTCTAAAATAATATTTCTAGAATTCTTCCCAAGTTGCACTTTGTTTGCCTGTGCTATAATGAACTGATGGTCCTATACCCTGCTTATTAAAACTTGCAGTGAAGAAACAGCCTTAATTAATTAAATCCATCTTTCTTTAGATTTCAGCTACTTACAATGTCCTAAGTTTAGGCATATGGTTGAAACTTGCCACTGAAAGTCTAGTAATATTGTTATTGTTGAGTGTGCTGTAGAATAAAAAAAGTTAAAAATTTTAGTTAGATATGGAAAACCATTGATCATTTTATATTAACATCAAATATTTCTCATGACTATGTAATTAACCAACATCCTCATAGAGAAGACAGAGAATTCACTATTTTAGAGAAAAGATGATGACTAATTTTCATATTTCAATATATTACTATGCATTCCATTTTATTTAACAATTGTTATACATGTATGGCTTAGGTCAGAAAATTTTACTATATGATACTATTCCATGCAAGCCTGCTTACCATAGGAGAGTGAGTTAGGAAATTACATTTTACATTTCTTTATTTAATTAGTGTCTAATTAGTGTTCATGGATATGTTCACATTCTTGGACTCTTCAGGTGAAATTTCATACCACCAACACATAATCATTACTCTGGAGGACTACTTAATTACTCTTTGCCGTAGATGTTACTGCTAACATTTGGGTGTAAAATAATTCACCTATACTTAGCATTTTCATCTTTTGGAGATGAAGTGTCTTGCTCTGGCAGCATATTAAAGCTTTGATGTAGCCTGTTTTAGTTATAGCATGGCATACTGTCCTTTGTGTAATTCTGTTGGGTCACAATCTCAGTCATCATATCGTGAGGTAGCGCCAGAAAGAGAGGTGGTTAAAGGAGTTTTGGTGAAAGGTATAATCTTTGCTTGATTCAAATTGCTTCTTCTCTCCTTTAATATACATAATTGTCAATTTAATTAGTTATTATTACTTTGAAGATGGGGAAAAGAGTCAATTGAAAGAGAATTCTTTGGAGAAGTAAACTTTTTACTTCAAATAGATATTTTGTAATAGCATTTGACAAGTAGTTCATGTTGCCTGAGCATAAGTAAATGCTAGATTTGAGACAACATGAGGAGATGGATTCAATGTTTTATAGATGCTCGTAAATTATGTATTCTCTCTATGTGACTTTAAGTCACTAGGTTAGTTATTCTATCTGTGAATACTTTTTTTTTTTTTTTTTTTGGTTTTTCGAGACAGGGTTTCTCTGTGTAGCTTTGCGCCTTTCCTGGGACTCACTTGGTAGTCCAGGCTGGCCTCGAACTCACAGAGATCCACCTGGCTCTGCCTCCCAAGTGCTGGGATTAAAGGCGTGCACCACCACTGCCCGGCCTGTGAATACATTTTAAAACTAGATAGCAGAGTCATTCAGTGTTTTGAGTCCACAGCTGATGTAACCAACTTTCCTGATAAGTCAGTTCCTCATCCCCAGAAAATACTCTGTGCAGCCATCAAACCCAACAATTGATAGTTTGCCTAAGGAGGGTTTGCAAATGTCCACTTTCTGGTTCTAACACAGTTGACTGACAAAATGAAATAAATGAATTAACTACTAGTATTTTCAAGAACAGGTAGGAGATTAACCTAGCAATTTCCATTTCAAGGTTCCTGGAAGAGTCATATTGTTTGGCCATCTTCCATAGTACCAGAGGAACAACTGAACATTAGGTATGACAACAGCGAATATCATGTCTGGTTTACTGAAGAGCACACTGTCCTCCACTGTCAGTCATTTTTGCTTTTTGTTTGCTTGCTTGTTTGTATTTTTTGTCTTTTTCTGTCAAGAGTTGGAGGTTTTATTGAAGATATTTTAATACCTGATTTTACCATGGTGATTAGAGGAAAGAATGGGTGCTCTGAAAAAAAGAAAGACATCCTCAAGTGTGCCTACAGACTCCACAAGGGCGAGTCTTGTCTCTTTTTCTCTGTTTTGCTTGCCCATTCCATTTCTTTGCCTCCTCATTTCATTTATGTTAAAGAGTGACCTCCACAGACTGCTGAATTTAAAAATCCCAGTGCAAACTCTTCATGAGGCTCAAAAGTCACCCACCTGGATCATCAGTGTATCAATTTTGCCTGGGCAGAACCCTCGGGGCTTTGTCAATTTCCCACTAAAAGAATCATTTTCTGTTTTCACAGATCACTCATACTCCCCTTTGATAAATTAGTCACCTCACTTTCACATCACCCCCAGGCTATTTCATAAAATGAACAAACAACCCAAATTCATTCTTACTCTTTCCAATTCTAAGTATCTTTTGTTTCTCTAATTCATCTCTGCAGGTGGGTCTGTTTTCAAAGAGACTTGACTACTGCTGACAACTTTTCCCACTCTCCAAATTTAGGCTTTTTTAACATAACTACAATCTTTGAAAGCACAAGGCATACTGAGATCTGATTTTGAGACATCTTTTATAAACACTTTCTCCTACATATAAACTAATTCAAATTTTAAGTTGACTCTCTTTTACCAGATTATGTTTTATAGAAAAGGTATCTTGGTGCAAAAACACAAAACATTACCCTTGAAATAATGAAGTACACGTTAGAAATTGATGATGATTTAGTTGCTCTTGTTTCTTAGTGCCAAGCAAGAGAAAGAGTTGGCAGAAAGTCTGCTATTTAATGGACATGACTCACTACTTTCCATTTAATTAACTTATGCCTATTCTGTAGGCAGAAAATATGTAAAACCAGCATTTCCATTTCATTTCTGGGTTCAATGTTCTAATAAGAAGAAAATCTCATAGATAAATTCAGTTTTCCATGTTGAGACTGTTTCTTCATAGTAAAAATACGTAGTTAATTTTATATTATATCAACCAAGAATTCCACAGGAACCCAGCTTATCATGAGCAATAAACTGACTCTTCTCTTACCTACCCTGATTTTTCTCTTGGAATCTCAGATTTTATTAACTGTCTGTGTAAAAAAATTCTTATAAAGACATTTTATCAATGATCAGCACAATTACACTGTCTTCTCTTGTTGACCTCAATACTGTCAGACAGTCAAATATGCTCATGGAATGAAAATAAAATTCAAATTAAAGCCCTGGGAATCTTAAATCACATATGAAACTTAAGTTGCTGTTCTTCCATTTTTTTACATGAGGTCAGAAGATAAGATCCCACAGAGTCAGAATTCTGTCAACCTTCTTTCCGGAACACTGCTTAGTATAAGTCTACTTAGTAATTCCATCTTCTTAAAGTTTTATCCCATTTTCTTTTATCAATCAAATTATGGAAAGATTGTTTGAAATGCATTAAATGTATTACCTTAAAAATGTATATACATTATGTTCATGACATCACAAAATTTTACCATAAAATGTTTAAATATTTTAAAAACACACAAACATTTTCTTGTAATGTATGATTTTAATTATTTTCATCCATAATCAGGCTCTAATCATCATGTATCTTATGATATAAAATTAGGAGCGTCATTCAAATGTTTTAAATTTTTATTAATTTCATGAATTATTATTCTTTAGCATGTTGCATAATAGTGGTTCCCTCAGAGGTCAAACTTTAGATGTTTTATTAAGACAAAAATAACAATAGTCTACCTTTAAATTTTTATTTTATTTGCATATTAATGTTTCCCACAAAGGTCAATCGTTAGAACTTTTACTAAGATGAAAATAACCATATGCACGGTGACTGTATTTCCAAAACTTTTCTGATTTAAGTAAATACAGAATTATTCTATATATATGTAAAATGCTTCAGTTTGTGGCGCTGACACTTTCTCTCTCTTCGATGCACTCTCTCAGGTCTTCTGCCCCCACCCCCACTGTAAAATGCTTCAGTTTGTGGCACTGACATGTCCTCCCCCTCTGATGCACTCTCTCAGGTCTCCTGCCCCCGCCCCCACAGGCAGAGCACACAGGTTAAAAGTGGCTTCAAGCTAAAGCGGGCCAAAGCACTTTTCACCGACTTTCTAACAGAAAAAAGATTTTTTTCAGCAACCATAAAAGTGCCTCCTTATACAGAACAATTTACAAGAGTATCATTTGTGATTTTTATCAACTCTTTAAGATATTAACTCAGATCGGAGGGCAGCTAGAAAATCTTCTCTAATATGTAATAAAAATAAAAAGCACAAAGCAATCTTACTAAAATAAGTTATCTTGGTTGAAAGATTATTCATCTTCAGAATTTATTTTATTTCAGTGGCCCCAAAAATCCTCAATTAACCCTGTCCCCCCATTTTGTGGAGGGTGAACTCGATAATTCCTATATAACTTTTAACAAATTGATGAGAAATTCAAAACCATTTCAGCACATTAGATTTCTGACTGTGTCTCTGAAATGGATCTCATCCATGGCTCATTCAAATTAGGAATTCAATTTCAAAATAAACATATAAAACATACAAAAATGAAGTTGACTTATGACATGAAAAACTGCATGATTAAATAAAAACACCTTTCCATTCCCCATAACCACAAAATTTATCAGTAAATAGAGGTTTAGTTTGGCTTTTTATCTTCATATTTAGGAATTTGGGAACTTCTGAAAGATCTATTCATGTCATGAGAATATTTTATTTAAAAAAAAAAACAGATCTTTCAAGTACTCTTCTTAAATATAGCGTGTCTACGTAGAAACATTTGCATGCTTCTGCCCACACACATCTTGACTCTTTCTGTGTACTCACAAGTTTTTTTAAGGAGTGTTGTTGTTGTCGTTAGGAGAACATTTTGACACAGCGCTATCAGACAGTAGCTAAGTCATCACATTATCACTCTCTAGAAACAATGCTCCTATGAAAAGCATCAGAGAAATAAGTAATACTCACAGTACTTCTAGATCTCTTAGAGCTCTAAATGCTCCGTCTTCAATGCAGCTGATCTGGTTGTAATCCAGTTGCCTGTTAAATGAATTAAAAGACTCTATGTAAGGGAAAGGAGCAGAAGCAGGGAATAGGAGACCTGAAGACTTCTGAAGGGGCACTGAAGCTCTGATGACACTCCCCGAAGTGCTTCCTCACACACACTCATCTGCTCAAGAATGTCACAAGCCATGCTGCCCTCTCTGTGCAGCTACTGAAATCTCTTTTTGTTCCGAACTGTCTGTGCAAATAGCAGCCCTTGGAAAGCTCCGGTAAATAATAACTGCACCTTATATTAAATGCCATAGGAATGCAATTTCATTACATCAAGAAAAGCTATCCATTAAAAGCTTTCAGCGTCATCTCGCTGAAACAATTTCATTAAGGTAAAGGGCTGTAAATCACTTAATGTCACATGCACCCCCTCAGTGACCTAACAGAATCCATTTATCAGAGAAGCCCAGCTGCATGTTAATTTCACTATCCTTGGCAAGAAGGAGTAAGACTACTTTTGGGTTTCCATCTTTTAATGGCAGTTTCCTTTCCAGACTCCAAACTGAAAACAAGAAATGATGCTGTGCATCTCCTCTCCCCAACCAAGAACACACATTAGAAAGCTTGCAGTCATCATAAACCAGGCTTCACTACTCTCCAAATCTGCATTTCTTATCACATACAAATTCTCTTCAATGTCAGTCTAGAGTTTTTTGAGTTAAGAAACTTTCAGAATATGATTCATGAAGAAAACTATTTGTTCACTATTAGGAAATGAATTCATTAAAACTTAAATGAAACTTTGGGTATTTTTCTTTAAGATGCTAATTTTAATCCCAAACAATAAATAAACATCAACTGTAAGTATTTCATTACAATAGCGTATAGAGTATGAAAATAGTTTTACCTGTTATTTCTGTCCACTCAATAATATATAATTTAAACAAATGACTCTTCATCAGTGCTTTAAGTACGGAACGTAAATATTCAGTTTTAGAAGGAATAAAATCCATGCCTCAAAGTTGCTTAAGCTCTTTTTATTTTTCTGGTGTTTGAAATGAAAAATCTTACTGCTCATGTTAATGAATTTACTTTCAATCTGGGGGAGAAGGGAGGTAGGGGAAGGAGAGGGAGGGGAAACTGTGGTAGGATGACTTGTACGAGAGAAGAAACTATTTTCAATAATACACAGGAAATTGTCTTCCTTGAAAGACAGAACCAAGTACTATGTACACTCCACTCTGTTTCCAGCAAGCAGTGCTAACCCTGATGTCTTGATGCTTGGAGACATTACTGTTCCAGTAGAGAAAAGATATGTTAATGCTTCACTTGATAGAGAAATGAAATGTTAGCCCTCCATGATTGCTCTGGGAATGTGGATATACAAGAGTGAGATTACAACCATTGTATAAATGTATTTCATCCTTGCTTCAAGTCTAGAATTCACCAAGAGGCCTGATTTACATTTGAGGATCACTATGAAAGAATTGTTTGAACGTTGCATAAAACAACTAGTCCTCTCACGAGGCTACAGAATAGAGGAGCAGTGACTTCCTCTGGTGACTTCCAGAGAGGACTCTTTAGATCACTTAGAAAGTATGTACACAGGGAATATCTTATGAATGATACATCTCATTTTTAAACCAGTCTCCGGGGACACAAGCATAAACAATAGTACCCGATGTCATATAAATAGTACAATATAGGCCAATATAAAAGCAGGTCCATCCTGGGAAAGATAGAATTCCATTCCATTTATAAACCTAAGCTTTCCCCAAATACTACCCAAGACTCCTGATACTGTAATAGTTGAAAGCTTTTCCCACTTATTAGGAAGTAATGCAGAAGTATAATTTCATTTTCCAGGAAGACATTTAAAGCCTCATGATATAATATGGCTGCTGTGGTTCCAAGAAAACACTTAGATTCTTGAGCACTTTTGATTTTTAAAGATTAAATTCATTTAACAATTAAGCTAATAGCCTTTTTATTTCAAAGTGCTAAATATATATCTACACTACCATTCTATAACCTCTTGAACAATTTATCAAAGCCATTTAAATTAGTACAGTGGCATGAAGTGTTACCCTTGACATGCTACAAAAGAGAAATTGTTTCCAGACAAATTGGCAAAATCTTTTAATGCTATCAAATTTGCCTAATGCAGTCTCCAGGTTAATCTGTAAAAGGGTGAGCTGTATGTTTGCCCATATCTTATTATCCTTAGCTGTCAATGTATAAATCAGTGCTGACACAGCTTCTTCTAAATCATGCATACAATGCACAAAGGGGAATCTGGAGCATGCCAGAAAGCACTCAGGCGAATCTTGTTCTACAAGACTAAAAGACCCATCACTTTCCTTATGCCAGAATTTGTACTGTTGCTGGAAACTTAAACAATCGAACTCCTCTTTGGTATTGTGAATGGTTGCATGTTGTTCTTGACAGTTTAATATATATATATAAACCCTATGGTAAAGATATTAGGAATGTTTGAGTTTCATAGGAAATGAGTTTTCTTAAAAGTTTTATGAATGTTGCCAAATCTCAGATCACATATTTCCTAAGAGTGAAAATAATTCATGGAGTTGTGAATAAGAAAAGAAAGCAAAAACCCACTAGTGAACAATTTCTTCATCAATTGTGAGTTTTGTGATATTTAAGTTAGTGGCTACAGAAAATATTGTGCTTCCATGATTGCCCATTAGGCAATCTCTCTGTGCAGAACTCCATTTGTCTACAGGGTTCAAAACAAGCAGTGTCAAAATAGTGCCAAGCATAATTGATTTTGGGGTTTCTGGACTCTTTTCTTGCACCTTAGTTCTCTTGCTCTGCATATATCCCTCTCAAGGGCCCTTCAAGACCTGGGTGCTTGTGCCTACCGTAAAAAGAAAAGGGTCTGATCTTGCATTTAGAAAAGGCTAACTTTCCTTAGATGTGACTTCCAATTACAACATGGAATTGTTATGAATTAATGAATCCAGATACTTTTTTTAATTCTCTAAAATCCCAATTAATTATTCAGCCAAAATTTTATTCTTTAAAGGGTTCAAAATGAGAAGAACATTAGAGGGAGTATGTAAGTTTATCTGATGCTTTCGATGTACATGAGCTACATTTCGCCCATGAGGAGATTTTTCTTATTATTTATTGGAAGAAAGAATCCTACTGTAGTTACATTTTCTTAGCTCTTCATTCAGTCTGGATTACCATGGGTGTCTGTATCTTCTCTTTATAATTTCCACTTTGTAACCTTCAGTTTGCTCCTGTTCCAGTGGGAAAATCCCACTAGCCTCTACACCACTGCTCTTACCAGTGGATTTGTTTTTTCAAGCCCTGCATGGTTTCAAGAAAATAAAGAGGCTGAACGGAATCATCACCTTCATCCTCATCCTCATCTTCATCCTCATCCCATTAAGTATTAAGTCCTCTGAGTCTCTTTTCAGCGGTGGCCAATGATGCACTGATACCCAGAAAGCCACAGGCTTCCCATATTGGTGGTTTCTAGCTTGGGTGACAATAGTCTCAGGCTGCACCATTTGCCAACAGACTTGTACACTGAAAAGAATACTCTGTGATTCACATACAGAATATATAAAGCTTGTCTGGTTTTATTTCACAGTAAACAGTCTCTGAGGGTGATTAATGGAAACAATATATAATGTTTCTAACTTTAAGCCTAAAATAGGAATAATAAGGACGAAAGTGTAACATAATACAGCTGGAGATACTGTGTTTTGTTCTGTTTAGGTTTTCTTAAAATATTTCCTATTTCTTTCCTCTAAAATTTAGCTACATTGCACTATTTTAATCTCACATAGAAAACTCACTGCCTAGTGTTAAATTTAGATGATTGCATCTCTATCCACAGCAAACATGTGTTTTTCTTTAGCATCTAAGAAATAATATTCAATTATTAATTGGATCTCTTTCATAGGAATTAGAATATTTAAAATACAGTTAACTGTGAAATATCACAGAACATTAAAATCCATAATTATGTGTGATCCAGGCAAGATGTACCAATTTCTCAAAGAAGTTTATATGACAATGCCTCATTTTTGTTATATTTTTAATTTCAGGTGTTAGAAATGGTGTATTATTTATATTGCTGCTATAAAATAAAAGACTCTAAACTCTTATACAATTTAAAATGAATCAAAATGGTCAGAATCAATAAAAGAGTATTTTACAATGTAAAGAAACTGAATTTTTTAAAAAGCGAATTATAGGAAAAAAAGAGGGGAAAGTCTTTTAATATGGGTATAGTATCTTTTGTAAGGGTAAAAGTCAAGTCATATAAAATTGTACATATGCAAATCCCATGCCAACTGTTATTTAAACAACATTTTGAAATTGAAATAATAACACATAAAAATATAAAAATAGTACAATTTGGACTATATCAATAAACATCCAAAATATTAACTTAAACTACCATACATCTCTGAGAATGAGCTCACCAGCAGAAGCCTGCTTTTGGGGCACTTCATGCTTATGTGAGAATCTCTTCTAAGAATTTCAAGAATATGCACTATCTTAGATTTCATTCTTTCATAGTCTTTCAGGCAATGCTTTCTGTATCTCAATAACAAGTAACTTCAGATTTCACTAGAGTTATCTGTATTACATACATACATGCATTTGCTAGAATACTCTTTACTACAAACGTATATGCATTTGCTATTTGAGTGGAGGAAAAGAAAGGGATAGCCTGCAGATTCAAAAAAATATTTCATAACAGAAAATAGAGGAAACACAACTATAAGGATATTTGGTTCCCGTCATTTCTAGGAAAACTAACCAAAGTTGTATGAAACTAAGACCGATTATAATAAATACTTACATTTACTGACTACACTGCATGTTATATATTGGTTTTATGCAATCTCATTATCCTTCATAGTCAATTGAGAAGGTAAATGTTGCCAGCATCTCAATTGCACAGATCAAATAATAAGACTCAAAAGTCTGAGAAATTATATACAGTAAGTAGAAAATACTGTGTTTATCTTTGATTGCAGTTGAGACCGATATATTCCCAAAGTCGCTGCACAGTATCCAAGAGCTGAGGAAGCAAATTCACAATGCTACTCCGCTTCAGGTAAATTTTTAGATAAATGGATGGGCGTGATTCAAAGTAGTGTAAAACTCAGAAAACGTTGTGACAACTGTAGGTGGAGGGAATTAAATTAGCGTAGAAAAAATATATATCTCTTTAAATATCTAGGATGTGGCTTAGCAGTAGAATGCTTGCCTAGTGAGCATTAAACCCTGAATTCAATTTCTAGCCCTATATCATACCAAAATGGTCACACCTTACACACACACACACAGAGATAGAGCTAGCTAGGTAGATAGATAAGATAGAAAGAGAAGAGTAGACTCTAGTTAGAAATGAAAATTTTACCTAGAGATGAAAGAACAGCTCCATGAAAACAAAAGTGTGTGTAGAGTCACTACAATGTTAAGAGATTGTTTTTAGGACTAGGAATATTTGGGTTTGAGCATAGAGCTTCTGTGCTGAAGCACAGTTCAAGGAAGGAAGCCTTTGTCACAGGCAGAGTATCATAACTAGTCATAATGTCTACAATGACCAGATATTATAACACTCTGAAAACTCCATATTCTTGGAGACTACATATATAGTAAGTTAAGCTATCATTTGCTTTAACAGAATTAGAGCTATGTTCTGCATTGTTCATATAGTTTTGCTTTAGTATCTTTAACAAATACAACATGAGATTAAATAAGAGGATATTGAACCTGGTCATCAGGAGGTGAAGTCAGTAAATCATGGAAAAATATCTAGTAATCTAGTATCTTTGTTAAAATTATCTAATAAGACTATAGCCTGGAGGTCAAAATCAATTAGGAAGCTGTTGTATAGTTCATAGGTAACAAAGTATGCTCACCCACAGTGGAGACATAAGAAATCTGAAGGAATGTCTATTTCATTTTGAACAGCAAAACAACCATGCAATCCATATTAGCTTTTGTTTTATGGGTTGGTAAATTGGTGTTCAAAATCAATCATCTTTTCTTGTATTTTGTTTGCTTTATTTTGTTCTGTTTTGGAGGCATTTTTGAAGATACACTGCATGTATTATACAGTCATGAGAGAAAAATCCATTATTGAATAAAGTTGCTTCATGCACAATGGGGACCAAAATATGCAAAAATGGAAAGAGTTTTGATGGTTGGTTACCTAACCACAGTTGTTGGGACAATCAGTATTCTGATGCTTTGGGAGTGAGAGGGAAAAAAAGACTAAGTTCTAAGAGTGGCACCTGCCCATCCTGTCCCCTGGCTCCACCTCTCTCTTTTTCACCAACAAATTTCATATTCTGTGTGTGTCATTCCGGACTATAGGCATCGTGCATCTGAGGTACGACTCTCATGAAACTCATTGCTTGCTATTATTTGCTTTAACAGCTATAACTTCAGGTAGCTTTGAAGGTTCTATGATCTATTGAATTCCCTTGAATTTTTATATAAGAATAAGAAAGACTATTCCCATGAATGAAAAAATGGTTTCAAAGTATTTCTAGCTTCAGGCCTACAAAAAGCCGCTAGGAGATAGCTGCATCTGAGCACTAGGTTTAATTTGATAGTGAAAGGATTTTATTTTAAGAAAAATTATAAACAATGTCAACTTGCTAACTGACTAAAGAGGACATTTTGTAATTAGGACTTATGACAGAGGAAATAGAATCTCTTGCACTTAAGGAGAACTCACACATTCTTCCCTTTTAGGGTTATGTATTTGTTCTATACTATACTGCAAACTCTTGATCATGTATCAGCACGGATTATGTTAATAATGATGAAGAGACATCAGGAAAGAAATTCAAACCAGATAAAGGTACAATCCATGAAATGTGTTAGGCTCTCTATGTACCTCACATAGAGTTGAATACAGTTCCATTTCATGGGTTGAAGTGGATTGATTGGAAAGAATAAAATTAAATAACACAAAATGGGACATAAAAAGAAATGTGACAGCAATCCAGTAAATAATACAATTTCTAAATATTGTATGCGGATTTGCAACAACAGATTAATTCTCTTTCTTGTTTGTCAAATTTCCTTATTGTTAATAAACAATGCATCACAGATTGGATTTTTTCCCCCAAAATGTCATGGTCATGCATATTTATTTTCTAAATGATACCATGAATTCCTTTTAGAAAACCATGCTGAATCATTCTGTAAATTATACATTTGTCTATAGATTAATGCACATGAAATTTTATTAATGTTTTCTTCAGTGCCTATAAAAATAGCTCATTTTCTCCCAAGGAAAGCTGTTATTTGCCAACAATGATTATTTTTTCTTAGAAAAAGAGAATAAAATTCATAAAATTCATAGCTGTGGGGTAATTGGGATTGGAAAGGCACACACAAACAGGAAGAGGATATAGACGGGAGAATGTAGGATGACAATCACAGAGTACATCATAAAGATAAATAACAGAAGAGAGGAAGAAAGAAGCAGATGTGCAGTCTCCTTTACACAGTACCTAAACTAATTCTTACAGGCATTCAATTATTTTCAATATTTATCCCCATACCCATAAAGAGAGTAAAGCAACTAATATGAATTTTGTGATAAGAATGATTACAACCTGTTTCATTCCTAAGTTTTTGTTTTGATACTTCTTTCTACTTAAGTTCCAGGGCAAAGAGAATCAGGGATTTTTTTTTCCTTATAAAATAGAGGATGCTCAAGACACATCTGTACTCATAAAGCACATGCTGCAAAAGAAAACTGACAAGTCTCAAAATTAAGACCAGACTAAATACGAATATTCTCTTAGAGGATGAGCTTAAATGGAAATACCTAATCAGGTGCTTGAAAAAATACATGCTGCAAGGTTTTCTTTTAAGATTTGATTAAGAGGCAGCAAAGCTTCACCACTTCAGCATTAATCTGTTAATTATATATATGAAGACTCTAAGAAAAACTTCTGTAAGCATTTGTTCCCTTTATGAAGAATCATCCTTTGGTAATAACAGGGTATCAATAGTTCATAGTTTGTGACTTTAATACCACATATGAAAATCTCACAAATACTGCTGCTGGAGGCTGTTAGAAATGCAATTATTTTGTTGATATTGTAACACAATCTTGTTTTCCTAGTATCTGGCTGTTGAAAATGTTAAGAAATTGATTCAAGTTGTGGCGGGCAGAAGTGGGGGGTCCTGGGCAGAAAGAAGTTGTAGAACAAAATACAAACAGTATTTTAATCCAGCTATGAAATAAAGATAGCAAAAAGTTACTGTTAGTTCTCCCCTGAGATGCTTAAGACCAAGATGAACGTTCATCTGTCTCAGATAGTTTAAGTAGGGCTTGCCTGGAGGGAGGGAAATAAAATGCAGTAATTTGCAACATTTCCACAGCAGGAATTTTATATTGTCAGGATGCTGCCTAGAGCATGTTTAGCCAGACCTCAAGAGTAAACCAAGTGCTGTCACCAGAAATCTTGTAGCAATGGGGACTGCTTTTCATCAGGCTTGGAAGTGGCAGACCTGAAAATTTTGCTAGACTAGGGCAGGTTGCTACTGCAGAGAGTTCTCCCCGATACGGGGTCTTGGCTCTGCTCTGTACTTATGCCTGCTGCTCTAGCTCCTTTTTCTCTTGTAATCTGTGAATAATTGTGCAGCTGTGATTGGGACACCATGAAAGACAACCAACTTAGGAGTGAACATACAGGCACAGTAAAGATGACAAAATACGGTTCTCTTCTGTCCCAGTGAGTATTAATATCGCCATCAATGGTATGTTGCTGATTCATTGATGTCTGTGAATAGTAGTTTAATAATAATGTAAATTTAATTTTATGCTTAAAAAAATAGAAGATATATTGCTTACCTGACCCATGAAATGAGAATGATTTTTGAAAATACGGTTTGAAATATCTTTTAACTCTGAAGTCTCTTTTAGCTATTTAAGCCGATTAAACAGTCTTACACATTACAAAGTTCAATCTTGCCCTCTTTCCTTTTCTATTAGTTCATGGAAGATGACGAGAATGGGAGGTTTTGTGGGGGTTTTGTTTGTTTGTTTTCTTTTATTATTATTTTAGTGTTACTATTGAGGTATATACTGTCTCTTACACTTCCTTTCTTCCATGGAAACATGTTTTCAAAGTTTACTCTATGTGGATGCTGTCAGTCAGCCCCTCCCACATGTGGATCCCTTGTGTCTCATCATTGCTTTACTTCATTAAAAAAAGAAAATCACATTACATTTCTTGCACACACCAAATAAACAAACCAAAAGTGCATTACATTTTGGTTTTGATACCAAGTTCTTTCTCAATTTACTTCTATCTACTATTCACAAACACATAAGACAATAACTTAAATTTCTCCCTACATTCTTTCATGAATTTTCTTCCAGAGCTCTCTGACAACTTATTCTTTAAGTTGTTCCTCCCTCAATTCCTATAACATGCAATCACTTATTTATAAATCATTGTTTTGTTGTATGTTCATTTAATGTTTCATGTGTATTTTCTTCTTTTCAATTTGAAATTCCATGTCTAATTGACTCATAATAGAATAATCATATACATATTAAAATAATCTATTAACTAAATTCTAATATTGAAAATTTTCTCATATTCTACTAGCCTGTCTCCTTTGTAAGCCATTTGTTCATGGAAAACTTTTATAAGTTATTCACTGAATAATTTATAATGAAACATAATGCTATAGTTTCAGAGCAATTTACTGGTTTAAACGATCTCTCATATCTCATTTGCCTAATAACCACAACAAACCCAAAAAGCTATTATTCATTTTATGAAATTAAGTACGAAGGGTCAAGAGGAGTTGGATGATTGCTTATGTGTACAAATCTAAAATATAGGAAAACTGTCTCAGGCTGTAATCCTAACCTCACTGTACAGCAAACGTAATAGTCTTTGAATTTGAGGAAACTCATGAGTGTATGTGGGCGAGGTTTAAAATGCCCATTTCACATGGCAGCTGCCCTGCTCTCTCACTTTCCACTTAATCTCTGAATTTGTCTTCTAGTTAAATGAAGAAAACATGTTTTAAAAAATCCCTTGTGATGGATCAGTATTCCTAAATATAGACTTACACATAGGAAAAGACAGTCAGTTGACTTAAATTCTTTGACTATCTGAAGAATAGTTAAATGGACTTGCATTAAGTGCTTAATGATAGTACCATTGTGAGGTTACAAGTGATATTCTGCAGGGTGGCCAGTTGTAGCCACTGCAACTTGAGTGGGTACAACCCAGGAATTCTTAAGTAATAGCATATTCACAAATAATACACTGAAACAGATTGGATCCCCTATGTTAGCATGCCGACTTAAGTGTTCTTAAAGTCCCAGCTAGTAAAGATAGAAAGAAAGCAGAAGAAATCCTTTTTGTCTAAGTGCACGTAAAAAATCACCACAGTCACAATGTTAATGGCTTTGTATATTTATAACCACAAAGCTGTACTTTTCTGCCATTACTCGTGCACTCAGAAAGCACAGATTCAAGATAAAGAAAAACACATTTCTACTGCGGAGAGGTAAAGGCCAAATCCGTGGCTTTATCAACACTTGTCTTCTTTGACAAGGGACAACATCTGTCTCACTTTCACTACTAGAGAAAAACAGTACTGAATTCTCCCATGAAGAATTCTGAATATAAGTTAATTCTTGAAAAATGGCCTGCCCTGTTTATGACTAGCTAAGAAATATTGGATTGTAAGAGTTAATCTTGGCACACAGGGGCTCTTCACGCCTACATTCCAAGGGATTGCAATAGCTAAGGAAAACATTTTTAACCCCAACACGTGAAGTAAATTGAAAAGTCATTTTAAAGGACTAACGTGGTATTTTGAAATTGATAAAGATATGTATTGACAATAATAGGTTTACCATTGAGAAGTTATATCTGAGAGCTATGGGCACTTAAACACTGTGTAAGAAACTAGATTAAATATTTATCAAGGAAAATAAAGAAATATGTTTTTCCTTTTCTTTTTTCTTCTTATTTAGGGTGGTTATTCATATAGTCCTCCAAAGATATGAGGGAAAAGATGTGAGAAAAATACACATAAAGGAAAAGGTGAATTTATCATTTTTATACTTCTAACATCTAAAAACTCCAGAAAAAGCTGCAGCTCTGAGCCATCTTATCTTTAGCTGGAAAATATTATATATTTCCAAAGGCAAATAAAATTGTTTATATGCTGCACTTTCTGTATACCCTGACAGAAACTGCAAAGAGAGCAAGAGCGAACTCGGGAAAAAGTGAGAAAAACACATGATCATACCATTTCATTTTCCTGAAGATTGTAAAGCACTAATCAAAGTATTTTTGAATTAATTTTATAATGACTTGAGTTGCCAAACATCTTTACAAACAGCAAAATTTTATGTTGCTATTGGAAAATCTTAAAAATAAGAAGAAAGTTATATCAGTATTTACTTTTTCTGTTAATTTAAGAAATGTAAACCTGACCAAAAAAACAAACAGATGATTATAAAAAACTATAAATTAAGGTGTACTATATACTCACAGATTTTTAATGTCAACTGCCCCACGGAAAGCTTTCCTTGGAATTGCTTGAATTTGATTTTCACTGAGATCACTAAAAACAATAAAAGAAAGGAAGATAATGCTATAAAAACATTTTCGCTTTGTTTAATCGAAGTGATAAATAATAGAAAAAATTACTCCACAAAAACACCCTCCCCCACTAAAAAGGACAAAACAGTTTAATACAAAGCAAGTAACTATACAACTAATTTGTAATTCTCATGTACGTTAAAGTTTGGAATATGTATCTTTAATCTATATTCTATCATAAAATATGGCATTTTTATTTAAAGTTGACATAATTTTGCAAAATAAAGTATAAAATATTTCATTGAGACAAGTAGTAGATTTTTCATAAATGAATTTCAGGAGATTTTGAAGCTTTAGAACTTAACATTGGCTCAAAAATCACTGTTGTAACTCAGCTTCCTAGAGAAGGATGACGATACTCAGACCACATAGTTAAGCTTCCACAGCAACTTCAGTATTATTAAAAAAGGAACATGAAAGCACTCATCCAACAATAAAATAAAGTTTCTTCATGGAATATTAATAGTAGGCTGATTTGAAGGCTCCCCTGAATCTATTGTAATCACAAACCTAGAGAGTCTATATTTACATCTTAATTTAATTAAGAAATACATTTTAATCAAGGGGAAAAAAGCACTCTCAGTTGAGATGAAGAGTTTGGGAGAAAAAAACACTCATTGTAAAATAGATCATTATTTTCCCTTCCAAGAGTTCAGAGTCAATTCTAAGACAATTCTCAGAGCTTAGATGGTATTACTAGCCTTATCACACAAAGTACAAATACATACATAAAATGATATGCCCCTGGAAACAGAAAATTGTCTTCTAGGTTTTATTCACATGAAAATACAGTAAGAAGTTGAAATATCAGGCAAACTATTAAAATACCAATGACGCTCCTCAAATTCTAAGGTAACCCATTCTCTCGAAGAAAGGTGAAGCTACTGACCACTGATACACAGCAGATGACGACTTCAGCCGTTTTCAACCGGGTGGATACACAGTGAGCAAGTTGGTCCAGACTCCCTCTCTCAAAGCTGCTTGTGAGCAGAGCTCATAAATTACATGCTTATAGCCACACCAGATAGAAGAGGACACAACCGGCTGATACAGAGATTTAGTATGTGGTCCTGACCTCATTAATGCCGAGTTTTAGACAAATGAGATTTGAGTTTATATCTCAATATGCTTAATGTTCAAATGAAAAATGTTTGCTAAGCAATATGTAAAGAGAGAAATGTTAGTTACTTCATGACAGAAAGTCTTCAGCAAAAAATACAAAGATGGAGAAGAAAAGGAAAACAAGAAAAATCTCATATTTGACTTCAAAGAGTAAATTTACTCATCTGTGCTTATGCAGGAAGCACATCCTGAAGCAATGCAGTTTATCGTTGCTTTCAATCATTTCAGTACATCCTTAAGAGCAATAAAATTCTGTTTCCTTAAAAAGCTGATTTCTCCCTCTTGCCATTGATTAGGACTGGCTTCTTTCCGTCCTTTCAAAATGACATCAAGTTTAGATTATTTAGCAATATATATTCTTAAAGGCTTGATGGCAGAAGACTTGTTCAGAGGAGGGCACAGAACAGAGATATTTCTGAGGAAGAAAAACCACAAAGTAGCAAGCGATGAGGAGGAAAAACAGATGGAATTCAAGCAAATACGAAACCTATCATGCTTGCTGAAAATGATTGTTTTCATCCTGCTGTCCCTGCCTGATTCACTCTTTCTAATCATTCCCCTTTCCACTTCTCAACCAAGGAATACTTTTGAGAGCATTTAAGCAATGATGGTAAAAATATTTACTCCAGTTCTTGAGTTTTCTCTAGTCTCTGTAGCCTTCTAATCCCTGTAAAAGGGCCCATTCCTTCTCTGTTAATCTTGGTTCCGCTGCGGTTCCAGGCCCTGCAGTAAGACTTGACTACCTTCAGAGGGATGGGAATGGTAAAGCCTTAGGTGGCTCAAATAAACATAGCTGTGGCACGCTGCAGTTTAGGAGGGATATCATTCCTCACTTTTATTGATTACCCATGACAGATTCCTAGATCACAGAATAGCTTCCTTTAGCTAATAGTCACCAATCTTTCCTTTCCCTAAGCCTATGAATGACTAAGTGGCTCAAAGCTCGATATTTCCCTAAGGTTGATGGCTGAGTGTAGCTGTTTCCCTGGATAGATAGTTCCTGAGCACGGAATGGAATCTAAGCATGAGTGCCCTGTCCACTCTGTCAGGCAGCTTTAATTATAGATCCCAGGTTCCTGGTGAAGAATGGGCCTTGTTCACCTGGAAAGAAAGAACCTGACATAAGCAATAGTTGATGCTTCAAAACGAATGCATCATCCCATGCTCTAATCACCATAACCATCTTATAAAGCAGGTATTATTTCAATTTTGTAGGAGAGGAGAATTTTGTAGGAGGGATGCTTTGAAAATATTATCAGTGCTACACGATAAGACGAATTGTTAAACACATAAGAAATGCAGATAAACACTAAGCCCAGACTTGTGAACTTCTAACAGTGATTACTAAATCTGCTTTGATATGCTCTTCCTGCATTTATGAACTTAGGGTAGGCTTCCTTAACTCATCCAAGGCTTTGCCTTATGTCATTTGTACAGTGGTGAATTAGACTATATATTAGTGATAGTTCATATTTCTTACATATAACTAAGTATGGTTTTTCAGTCAAGTTTATTCACTTGCTATCCACTAAATGTGGAGTTTCAGGTAGTGTGTTAGAGGTTAACGAATTGAGTGAAGTTACTGTCCTGTTTCCAGAAAACTTAAAAATCAAGTAAAGAACAGGAGGTAAATAACTAAATATGAAAGTGCCATAGAAGTGTTGGTTGCACACATAGTGCCATTATTCTCCTTAGAAACCACCTATTTGACCTTATTGCATTTGTTCTATTCCTTGAAGATCAATGAAGGCACAAGGAGGCATCCCTAATTGCAGTCTATTGCTCTATGAGGTGTGTAGAACACGCACGGTGAGTCAGAACTACTGAGTGAGTAGGATGGAGCTACCATGGGAGGAAATCTGTAATTATATCACCAGGCAATAGAGTGTAAAAATCTGTTTGAGTGCAGATAAATGACTTGATTGGACTTGATTTTTAGGAAGATTAATCTGGAAATTGAATTTCAAAGCAGGCAGGGATAATGGGAAGAGACGTGCCAGGCAGTGTCTCCAAGAGTCAGCTAGTGTCCAGTGCATGAGGTATTATTTAGAGGAGAACATTAGGCTATAGAATCTGAAGGTGGTTCCAACTGGAAATTATTTGATGTCAACTAAGGTGACTATCATCTCAGCAGAATTTCGAATCTCGTGAATTTTCTGGGCAGCACGGTGACAAAACTGTAAACCAAGAAAGACAAGTGTGCTACTGCTATGCCAGGCCCTGGGGAGTTGAGACAAGGTGATCAATCAGTTTGGAGATTACTGAAGTCCTCAGTCCTGATGTGAAATTTCTTGGAAAATTTTAAAAATACTGAAATTGACTTCTTTTCAATTGTTTGTGTATTAACGACTTGCCTTCACCTATGCATGTGCACCATAGGCATCCCTGCTGCCCAGAGAGGCCAGAAGAGGAGGATGGGTCCATAAAATGGGTCACAGGTGGTTGTGAGCTGCTGTGTGGGTGCTGCGAACCAAACCTGGGTCCTCTGTAAGAGCAGCCCAGTATTCCTAATTTCAGAATCATCTCTTTAGCTCTGAAAATACTGACATTTCTGAAAGACAGGTTGATTCATTTTCCTGAAAGTGACAGGGAGGTGTAAAGAGCTGCCAAGACTATTCCCTGCAGAATCCAGTCTCCATGAGGCGAGGGTAATGTGATTCCAGCAGGAAGAACCTCACATGCTTTGCATGTGCATTATTGAAAAGACCTCCAAGAAGTACACCTGAGAAGGGAGTCACATGGCCAGTCACAAAGCCCTGGATTTCTCATTTCAACCCTATCCTTCCACAATGTTCAGTCCTTCCCCAAACACACCTGTAGTGCCTGCATTCAAGTCCTCCCCTCCTCCTCCCCTACTCTCCTGACCACCGTTAGGACATCAGTGGATGGCCAGCTATCCCCATTTCTTAAATGAGTCAAACTCCTCTCCTTGTTTTGATTCATGACCAATTTTAAAACACTCCTAACCCTAAATAATTGTTATATCAAAAAATGAAATTATATTAAACTACATCCTCCTGAAGTCCTTCTGATCTCAATTGAGGGGGGGGGCACTATCCTCACAGAGGCTCAGACCTTTGGGTATGTTATATATGCCATACCAAACTATTACCAAACCTTCACTGAGCTCAAAGTTTTTCCAGAATCTATTATCTTGACCTCCTCTGGTACAGACTGTCCTAATAGCCTGTAGCTAAATAAATCATGGCTGCTACTTCTGCCTTCCTAGGATTTCTCCTTCTTAGATACAAACTCCAGAGTATCTCGATCCAGTACAAAGAAAAGCTCAAAGCATCACAAAGATATATAAGTCTCACTAAAGAGATTATTTGCCACGTACTTTTGACGTCTATTTTCGCTCTCCCCTACTCATTTCCAGATAGACTGGCCTCTTCGGGGTTTCTTGGCAACTTCAGGTGATGATTTAGTTCAGAGGATCCCTGCTGTGCCTCTATGTGTGTCTCAATCCTTGACACACAAAGCTTGTGCCTTTAACTCACCCTTTAGCCTTTACTTGGGCTTTGACTCTCCAGCAACTTGGAATATGCAGCAAAGAAGACTCCAGTGAGCACATGAGTCATAGAGGTCTTTTTTCTTCTAATTTCTGACACGTATTGGTGCTAGTGATTCTTACTATTAATCAAGTATCATAGGATTTTATACTCTCCCGGTGACATTTGTGAGAGTCTCCTGATATCTAAGTTTGAAAAAGTATATTCCTCAGGATGTATTAAAGGAGTAAATGTAAATACTAACATCAACACTGTTCACAGCTAGTCAACACTTTTGGGGTTTACTTAAATCTGTCTATAAACTCTTCAGGATGTAATCTCGGGTAAACTGAGGTTTACAAAGTCTACACAACTAATCTGTAGTCATTTTGCTAGAATTCAGTAGAGACCCGATTTGTACTTGACTCAGTTGCTCCCCACCCCCAAAGAGGTGTCCCCAGTAGTCAGATAGTTATCTGGCATTATTCTTCAGTGCCTTGAACAGTGGTTTCAAGGTGTGGACCAAGGATCACTCAGAAGAATTCACTATGGTGCTTCTCTTAAAAACAAAACAAACAAGCAGCAATAACAATAAAAACCCAGACCCTGCTGGGCAGTAGTGGCACGTGCCTTTAATCCCAGCACTTGGGAGGCAGAGGCAGGCGGATCTCTGTGAGTTCGAGGCCAGCCTGGACTACAGAGTGAGTTGCAGGAAAGGCACAAAGCTACATAGAGAAATCTTGTCTTGAACCCCGCCCCACGCCAAAAAAAAACAAAAACAAAAACAAAAAAACCAAAAAAACACTCTGAGCTTCAAGCTAATTATATTAGGTAGAATCTGTAGCACAGAGATCCAAACATCTGTCTTCATAAATGTGCCAGCTAACTATTATGACCAAGGCCATTGGAACCCATGTTAGCATCCTATTGAAATATCTCTAGCAAATAGTGTCTCTAAGGGTCTTGTTAATTTGGGATTACATGTATGGTATCTGTGTATAGGCATATAGTCAGAGGCATAAATATCAACAGGAAAACAAAAGTGAGTAAAACCATTAAGTCAAGCCAAATATGCATACAATATTCTGGACAAAGAAACATGAGCTATGAAAGGCCACTTAGTGGTTATTAATATATACCTAAAATTTATATACATTGAAATTTATAATATTTAGGAGTATAGTTAACTGGGATTTAATACACTATCATGGCTGTGCAAAATTACTACCATCCACATGCAAAGAGGCCTCTCTTTTGTTTGTTTTAATTATATATATGTGTGTGTGTGTGTGTGTGTGTGTGTGTGTGTGTGTGTGTGTGTGTGTTTGGGTATGTACATTTGAGTACCAGTTCCTTGGAGGCTAGAAGTGAATTGAAGTTACAAGCAGACGTGAGCTGTTTGTCGTGAGTCCTGAGAACTGATCTTCAGTTTTCTAGAAGGGCTCCATCCACCCTTAAACACAGAGTCATCTCTTCAGCTCCAACAGACCACTTTAAAAATATTTTTACTACCATGAAATTCTTAAAGCCATGATATCAACTTTAAATAATGAAACATTCAAAGTATAAAAACTTTCTACCCTTTCTCTACAAAATTATCTCCAAAACAATGTTTCCCATGGACACGAATTTCTCTAAGACTATCTCAAAAGGCAACACTCAATTGGACAGAGTCGTGAAGTATGGGAGACTAAAATTAGTGTCTAAGACAAAGACAAAATGCACCTTTTGTGTGCTTTTTAGAGAAGAGTAACTGATATGGTGACCCATGCTTATAGAATACCCCTGTTTTCTTGCCACATCTGAGCACTTGGAGATCCCCAGTGGTCTGAAAATATCTGAGTTTTAGGGAAGTTTTAAAATGTGGTGTCCTCGGGCAGGTTTCTCACAGAAATCAAGGCTCTACTGTTTAGAAACTACATGACTACATGATCTTGGTCAAGATATTAAAGTGCTTCGATTCCTGATTTACATCCACAAAGAAATCCACTGAACCCTGCTGTATCATGATTCCCATGAAAAAGGATTAATTCTAAATATTACATGTAAACATGTGAAGTTCCCCACTCAGTCTCCACATGTGAAGACACTGCAAATCTTAAGATTGGCCTCTCTGCTGGTCACCTAAAATGTTAGTCCTCTAGCATGTAGGCTCTTAGATTCCAACCATGACTGCTCTCAGAAAGCTCAGATTATCGTTGATCATAGAGAGGGAGTGATCTGTAGAATGAATCTTAAAAAGTTTTTTATTAATAAAACAAACCCAGGCCAGGTATTGGGGTGAACACTGGAAGATCAGAGAGACAGAACAAGCCACAGCTAACCTCACCTGGCCAACTTCTCAGCTGGTCTTGTTTCCTCAGACTAGATGCTTCTGTGTCCTCATCCCAGTGGCTCTCAGCTGAACTGCTGCTCAAAAGCCTGAAGCTTAACCAGCTAAAAGCTTAACCAGCCAAATGCTTCTTGTTTCTGGTCTTCACACCTTATATATCTTTCCTTTCTACCATCACTCCCTGGGATTAAAGGCATGTGTCACCTTGCCTGGCTGTTTCCAATGTGGCCTTGAACTCACAGAGATCCAAAGGGATTTCTACCTCTGAAATGCTAGGATTAAAGGTGTGAGTGCCGGGGGGGAAAGAAAAAAAAAAAAAGGCGTGAGTGCCACCATTTTCTAGCCTTTCTAGTGGCTGTTCTGTCTCTGACCCCAGATAAGTTTATTAGGGTGCACAATATTTTGGGGAACACAATACCACCACAGTGATCCTTTATCAATCAGAGTACTGATGAATAAAAATGCCTAAAATGTCTCAAAATAATAATGAAAACACACTTTCATGCTTTTTTGGCAGATTTATGATGGTATATTTTAGTCAAAAAAATTGCTATGGATTTTAAGTTTATATCTATATCCCTGGGATATACAAGAAACCAGTTTTCATTCATTTTCTCTTCTAGTGCTCTGTGAGGATTTCCCTCTGCTAGAAGGCTTACATGCTGTGCTTCATTGGTTATTCTTATTCTCTTACAAACTTTTTCTTTGAACTGGCCTAATGTTGGCATAGGCCTCTTTATTTGCAATCTGGTTCCTTATATTAATATATAACTAAAATTTGTCATGTTACAGTTACAGGCTCACTTGACACTTTCTATAAAAAGTGAGCAAAAACTAGTATCACACTCACTGGCATTTACATTCTCAAGTAGATTACTTATTTAAAAGCTACTTGATATCTTCTGTAGAGGAAACAGAATAAATATGTTATTTTCTACTCTTCCAAAAGAAAATTAAAATGTACTTACTCTTTTGTTCCTTAACATATGGGGAAGATACTCTTATCATGATTCAAACATCTTTAATGAGATCAGCAACAAGGTAATATTGAATTAAAATGATTGCATCAGTACAAGTACTTTGGATTATAAATGAAAAATGGCCTTCACTGCTTTTACTCAGCCTAAGCTATAGAAGTTTCACCCACAGACAACGAACATTAAAATGCTTTAATTCTTTCAGAAATAGGGTCAGGGAGCGCACTTTACACACACACACACACACACACACACACACACACACACATGAAGAATGAAGGGATTTTCATGATGACATACATATATAAAGAAATGTGTGTGTGTGTGTGTGTGTGTGTGTGCGTGCACTTGTGCGCACATGCTTATTCCTCAATGCAACTTGATCACTCTATATAATGTTACTTGTATGTATGTTTTCAGGGCTGACCATTTGGTATTGGATAACCAATTGATATTGATATGCCCTTTCCTCCAGAAGACTATTTCTCCCTCTCTTAGATAGCTTTAAAAGTTCTTCAACAGAGGATTTGTGTTCACTCAAATACACATTGAATTAAGGCTTCATAAATAAAACAGGAAAACATGGCATAAAAAGTGGTCCTCAACCAAAAAAAACCTTAAGTATAATTCAGCAATGTTATTTAGATATTATTTATACATCAAAAATTACACACAAAAATATATATAGTATATTTTTACTATATATATATAGTATAAATGAATGGAAACCATGTGTGTGTGTGTGTGTGTGTGTGTGTGTGTGTGTGTGTGTGTGTGTATGTGTGTATGTGTGTGCTTGTAGAGTGTGAAATCATAAGAAAATTCCATTCATTTATTGTAGATTATTTTCATTATTTGTGTTTGTGTGTGCACATGTGTGTGCATGTCTCTGGTCCTATGACAAGAGGAGTATCAAATGCTTTTAACAACTGAGTCTTTACTCTAACCCCTACATTTTCATTCTTTATTCTGAAAAGAAAAAAAAATGTAGAATTTGGCTGACCATTTATATCCTTAATTACATTCCTTTTTATTTGTTTTTAAATTGATTTACTGTTGAGTACATGTATATGTGCAGTTGACATGTGCCACTGCATGCAAGTGTAAGGCAGAGGACAATTTATGGGAGTAGGTTCATGATTTCCACCATCTGGGTCTCAAGAGTCTCCCCCAGATCAACCGGCTTGCACAGCAATCACCCTTCTCCATTGAGTCATCTTGTTAGCCTCCATTTTGTTTTGTGGGGACAGAATAGCACTCCAAAGTCCAAAGGCTAGCTTTAATTCATGAAAACAAATTTCCCCAACCACCCATGGGCTAGGATTGCAGCCATGATACTTTTAGAAGCCTCACTTGAATGTAGCATACTCTGGAGGGGAGGAGCAGTGGGGTAAGATGAAAAGAATTTTCCAATGCATTTATTCTAAGCATTCTTTAGAGATCATTTCAGTTTTTTTTAATTTTTTTAAAAATAGAGGTAGCTTTTGGCACTATTTCCTCCTTGCACTCAGTTTGTCTGAGGATTTTCAAAGGGACAGCGTGGTCCAGAGGTGCTGACTTCCTGCATCAGCTCTTCAGGAAACAGCCAACACTGCAGTGCTACATTTTATTGCCCACAACGTATGGTTCTCAGTAGAGTATCCCATTAACCTCGGAGTCCAATGATATCATTTTAATTATATAAATTGAAAAGGCAATGTATAATATCTATATCATGTAAAAATGGATTCACTTTATGTGAAAGTGTTCTAACTATATTTCACTATGAAGTAATAAATTTGTTTTAGATGGCAAAGCTGCCTGTAAATTTAATTACTGGTAATTTTATTTTCCTCCACAGTTTAACCTCTCTCAGAGACTGACTAGGACTATCATAAATCTGTAATTGCTCGAACTACTCTGGAAACAACTGAGTAATGATAGATGAATATTTACCCAGATTTTAGCTTTGGGAAGGCAAAAAATATAACTCTTGGTGGGAAATAAATATGCCAATCTGTAAATAACATCATGGTGCAAATTCCTAATTTCTAAATGTATTGTTTACTCAAGGAAGATTCTTTTTTTAACATATCTAGTAAAATCATATCTGTCATGTAAAGGAACTGTTTTCATTTATATGGAGTTCAAGTCACTCAGTAGATGCAATATTTGCATTAATCCAACAGATATCAGTCTCATGCACAGAATAAATGGATATACATAGATTATCCCAAAGGTCACAGGGAAACAGATTCTTCCAAGTGTAGTTTGGAATTTCAAAATGAGTAGCCTCAATCAACGTTTTCTTTTTTGGTTTAGAATTTTTTACAGAGGAAGTTTGTAAAGGAAGTAGAAGGAAATCTCATGTATGAAAGGTAAAATATATTGCATTTTATGTTGTCTAGTTGCATACAGCAGGTATGTAGGACTCATTTCTTCCCTAAAATACAGGAGAGAATGCATCATGTACCATGAGTCATACCAACCAAACTATAGATTGAAATTCACATATAGACTCTTCTCATATAAATTCTTCTTTCTCTCCTTTTCACTTTGGCAAACAATACAGCCTCTGTATTGTTTCCATCCAAGTTTGGACGAAAATGGGAGGGCAGGGGCAGGAAATGGGAGGGTATGATGTAGATGGGAATATAGAGATGGACAACTAACACTAAAGACCTTTTTAAAAGCCACGTGGAAATGTTCTACTGTAGAAGTTTCCAAATATACATACATATATGAAAGGAATCTAAATGGAGCAAACTTATAATGGTGGAGACAATGATTTATCAGACATTTTATACCAAAAAGTAAAACCTCAGTTGTATCAGTTAAATCATGTTGAGTTGTTGGCCAAGGGGCTCATATAGACACCTCCAAACATCATAGAGGCTATTGGCAAGGCTGTTGGTTATTCTCCATAAGCTGATGGCAAGGCCCTGTTGTAAAAGACACCACTTATGTAGCATTAAACATGTTGAAAGTGAACTGGTGTGCAACTAGAGACTTCACTCCTAGTGACTACTGCTCATGCTGCTGTAAGGTACTTTGAAAGCTACCAGAGAAGAAACTTTTATCATCCATTTACCCAGCTACAACAGAGACTTGCTTGAAAGATATACTGGTGTAATAATGGCACACATGACATGAGAGTCACCCAGCTACAACAGAGACTTGCTTGAAAGATATACTGGTGTAATAATGGAGATCTGATCTTGCTTTACTCAGCAGGGCTGCACTAGGGTGTGGCTTGACCACGTGCATGGTTACTAAGTGTTCTGCACTTGCATGTGCTTGGGGGAGGTCTTTTGCCCCACCTCTTGGCATTCCTATAAAAAGCCCTTTTGAAAAGACTGAAGGGGCTGGTAGATATTGATCCAGGTCCTTCTGAAGCTGTCCTGTGGTTCTGTCTGTCTTCTCCACATTATATTTCTATCTAAATATTTCTTATACTTCTCTCCTCAAGAGTACCCTGTGAAAAAGTGGAAACTGGCCTCCCACAAGTAACCAACCACTTTTGAATAGAAGGCCCACTCCATGAGATGGAACCCATATATGAAACAGCTAAAGTTATTGACATTGTATATGTCTCTGGCCTAGTGGGAAAGAATACTATTATTATCTACAAAAGGATAAAATACAGAAATAAAATGACTCCTAATAACATATTGCTATATACATAGATCAGTGCATCATTTCATCTGCCTTTCAGACAGAACAGGACTGTTGACATCATGCACACGTCTCCACAGGTTCAAAAAATTTAATATCCTAGCACTGAGGAGGAGAAGTGGACACAAATCCTTACCTTGGAACAAAAAGCTATTTGTAAGTGACATCTCCTGGGAAAGGAAAAGTCAGTTTTCTCCAATGGGATATCACCCAAGGCAGAAGCGATGCATAGGATTAGTTTGCCAAAACAAAATAGACTCCATGTTTCATTTATCTTTCTTCTTTCCCTCCTTTCTTTCCTTTTTTCCCCCTGTGTGTGTGTGTGTGTGTGTGTGTGTGTGTGTGTGTGTGTGTGTGTATGTATGCACTTTATTTTGTTTTGGTATTATTTTTGTCTTATTTTAGTATTTTTGTTTGTTTAGAGATTTGTTTTCTTTTTTTATAGTTGTTATTGTTTTCCTTTTTAATATTTGCGAAAAATGGATGTGAGTAAGACTGATGGTGAGGAAGGTGAGGGAGGATTCGGAAGGGGAAAGAATATTAATAAAATATATTTTATGAAAAAACCTTTAGATAAAAATGAAACAAACAAATAAGCAAAAACAACAACAATAACATAAAACTTCTACTCTCTCATCTATGAAGTGGTCATGACCAAAGAACAAAGCATCGAGTTTCTAAAGTCAGGATCTAAATAGATTGTGTGCAATAGGGGCAGGGTGCTCAGTACCCAGCCAACTGTCAGGTTCAGGCTAGGCTTGTTTTTGGAGCTGTGGGTAACTTTGCATGTTTCTGTTTGTTCACAATGGGATAAAACGATGGTCTGGATTTTGTCTTCATATCTGCTGAAGAGTTTTATCAGATGGGCTGATACCTCTATGACCTTCAGCCAATTATTTTTACTTTTTAAACTTACTAAGTCTTCACTTCTTCAAATTACAAATTGAAACTAATATTTATAACATAGTTCATATAGCTATTGTGATATCACTGCCATTATCAATAAATACTTAAAAACAATTTCAGAATGCTCTGAGATATATTGGTACATTTTACATTCAGGAAATTTAAATTCATCGTGTACAGTTTCTGAACTACAAAGAAGCATTAAGAGTTCAGAAACCCCATGATGTCTCCCTCTATCATGGTATCTCTTTCCTTGCTCACCCACTCTGTCCCTGTTCCACTTCAACCATCCCATTCCCTTATGTTCTCACCCCCTATCTCCTACCCTCCATTGCCACCCCTCACTCCCAGTTTACTCATGGAGATCTCATCTATTTCCCCTTTCCATAAGGAGAAACCAGGTGCTAGGGAAGTTTCCAGGAATCCACAAGGATTTAGACCAACAGCTGTGGAGCCTTCATGGGACTGGACTAGACCCTCTGCATAATCAATACAGTTTTGTAGCTTGGTCTGCTTAAGGGGCCCCCTGGCAGTAGGATCAGGATCCATCCCTGGTGCATGAACTTTTTGGAGCACATTACCTGTGGGGGGACATTTGCATAGCCTTGATGCAGGGTGAAGGGCTTGGACCTGCCTCAACAGAATGTAGCAGGCTCTGCTGACATCCCATGGGAGGCCTTACCTTTTCAGAGGAGAGAACAGTGGGTAGACTGGGAGGCAGGCGGGGGCTGGGTGGAGAGACTAGAGAGGGATCTGTGGTTGGTATGTAAAATGAATGAAAAATTTCTTAATTAAAAAAATAAAAACGTTTCAGAAGTTATATTTTCATGATACTGTTGTTTCAGAATTACATAGAAGAGATAATTGTCCACATTTATCTTAGTTAAATCTGAATGATAACTTCTAAGCTCTAAATTTGGTTAACTGCCATGGTGGCTTCTTACGTGGAGGTGGTCGGATGGCAACTACACTACCTGTTCTGTCCTGATAAAGGTTTGGATGTAGGAGGTGGAGGGAGTTTCATAGTACAGAATCACCACACTTCTGAGGAAGGACGAAAACCACATTAAATTCCACATGGGAAAACAAAGATGTGGCAGCGTTTGTACAGGAGTTCAGAGAGAAAGAGAAAAGATGGCAAAGAGAGAGATACAATGAAAGGGAAAAAAAGCTCAAAATAAAGAATGATAGATGTAAAATATATAATGTGTACTTGAGAAAGAAGGATCAGAGCTGATGTTATAAAACTACACCCTTTATTGCTTTTGTGTAATCAGTAGGGGCTGTTTCACCTCTGAGGCATTGCTCTAGCTTTAGAAAACATTAAATATATAATAGGTACAACCTTCAGAAGCAGGGAAGGTATTTCTAACACAGAGATGCCTAAATGGGGTTCTGTAAGGAATGCTTGTAGAGGAAACAGGAAAAGCACCAAGTCCCCAAAGCCTTTCCACATTCATTGAAACCTCAAGAGATACAAGGTACATCTGGTAATGATGTGTAAAGATGGAAGAGACTTTCAGAAGAAAGACCAAATGTCTCAAACATGCACATTTAAAACCCAGCTCACACCTTTTCCCTGTTTGTGGTGTCTTTAATTGTAACAGAAAGTTAGAAAGCCTCCCCAGTTCTACTAAGACCATGTGACGCCATTTCAGTGAGACCAAGTTTCTTTGCATTTAGAATGCCACTGAGATGGCTTGTTCTGGTGCCAGTTGTCAATAAGCATTCTAACCCATCATATTTTACTGAAGCTCTTTTAATAATGGACGTCATAGCATTTCCCAGCTT
The DNA here is from genome assembly GCF_949786415.1 of Peromyscus eremicus. Lineage (NCBI taxonomy): Eukaryota > Metazoa > Chordata > Mammalia > Rodentia > Cricetidae > Peromyscus > Peromyscus eremicus. The sequence continues at coordinate 42,035,827 of NC_081426.1, read as the reverse complement.
AAGTTGATGGAAAACTGCACTGCTATAGCACCAACCCTTCCATTTGGTTAAAACTCTCTCTGGATGCCAGAAGAAACTCAGGCACAATTCTGCAGTGTAAGCCACTCTCCTGCCCACTGAATCAATTCAGCCCAACAACTACTCCAAAAAGGCACTTAAATCAATTTGCTACAAAGGTAGCATGTGCAAAATGATCTATGCACAGCTATACTTAGCCATTCTGTATAGATAATTAACCCCAGCAGATTGAAGACTCACATTTGAATGCAGCTCCTGTGTCAGTACACCTTTGTGAGATGTATCTATCGATAAAGCACTTCTAAGGCACATATGCCATTTATGTTCATAATACTAGGGCATTTAATTCCAAGGGTTGAGAGTTTTCATTTCCTATGACTTCTGAAAACTATATAAAGCTTAGCACAATTACATATGTCCTTTTCAGACCCGTATGGTTTCTTTCAGTAGCATGAAAAACACGAGGAAGCCATCTGTAAAAGAAAGAGGGTTGGGATTGCCTGGACTGTTTTGTAAATATCAGTGGGTTAATTCAAAGAAATGGCCACTTTAAGTTTGGGAGAAATGCGTTTTATTTCTAGCCAGCAGAAACAAGCCATACTCATCCCATCAGTAAGTGGGACTGAATGACAGCAGTTGACAATAGAACAAATTCCAGGAGATTTGCAGAGATGCTAGAATGCACCAGAGCAGAACTAGGAGATCGGAAGTAGCTTATGCCCCAGGCTTCTGGGTGGCTTAAATATGGGAGAAATATGAAACACTTTAGGACAGTTTTGAGCACTGTTTATACATATACACACCCACAAACTCATGTTTTAAGGTCCCTATTCTTAATTTGTGGATGAACTTGGATATTGTTACCTTTCTATAAAGACATTGTTTTGGTATAAATATGAGGTTTCCTCATTTAGTTTCATAACTCAGGATAACCCCCATTCCCTAAAACATGAATTCAAAAATGAGAACTGACTAGCTCATAAGTGAAAAGTACTACAACATTGCTTTAATTATATACGGGGAAACAGAGTAATTCCAAAGCAAATGTTAGGTTTACCCCCTGCCCCTTTTCTTTAACCAAATACTGCTAATGAACAAGTATCTTTAAGATTCTAATTTGGAGATGTCAGCTAAAGTCAGAATAAAAATAAACCCTACTGGTATATGTTATCTATTTCAAATTAGATACGTCACTGGATCAGAGCTTTCCTTCATTGGAAATACACTGATGTGATGGTACAGACAAGTGGTTTTTATAAAAAGCACACAGCCTTCTGCACGTGGAGTGGTCCATGTGTGTTCTCTAGGGTAGGTAAGGGAAAAGAAGGAGGAACATTTTCACATCCTTTTGTGTTAATGCTTACTACAGGCTTTTTCTGACTTTAACATAATGTACTATGTAACAAATACCAAACTCATACATATGAAACATTTAATATATTCTGTGTTTTTCTATTCACAACACTTCAGGATAAACATCTTGTGCGTTCCCTGTTTCAGGTTCTAAAATCAGCTACCTTTAATTTTCCAGTATTTTTTTTTATTTTCCTTAGTACTTTGAACCATTGATATTTTCTCCTATTAAAGAAAGTAAAAATTTTAAAATAACATTTTCTCTATATAGTAGAATATATATTTTCCCTAATTTTTAAATAATCTGATTAAAGAAAATATTCAATAATTTCCTATTGATAACTTTCTCATTAATAGAAATAGTAACCATAAATCTAAAGTAAATTGCAAAGTAGGTCCACCTAGTTCTCTGCTGGACCCTGGGCATATATATTATTAATATCTTGAAATATAAGTTACTATATTTAAAAAGGTAGCCACTTTAACTGCTTTTAATTGTTTTTAGGAGTGAAAAGGGATTACTCTAATTTTCTTCAGAGCAACAAATCTTTATAATTCAATACACAACTCAATATACAAATAAATACTGAAGGTACTTATAGAAACAGTTGAATTAATCTTATTTTACTGGTCTTAATATGAAACTTATTCCTAAAATTCATATTTGGTGGGGCTTAAACAGTTATCAATTCTATAGAATTGATGATTTAAATAAAATATAGTATGTTTAATGCTAATAAACTTGACTTAAGTCATTTGAAATGACAATTAATAACAAGCTAAGGAAAAAAAGAGACGAACCACATACTTCCTACAATCTAAATATGGTTGGGTAGATAGATATGGTAATACCCTAGCCTAGGAAACAGTCATTACCTTTGAACATTTCTTCTTTCTGCTTCAGATTCAGTAATATTGTGCCATTAAGGAAAACCTATGGATTCCTCAGACATTAGCTCCCATTCTTTCTTTCTCATCACCCCCTCAATGAATGAAAGGTCCTAAAGATTCATAATTTCTTCTTTTGCAAATTATTTCTACATTTATCTTTATACTTGCATTAGTCTCTCCCCTGCCCACCATGTGGTCATCAGATGTTTAAATGCCTCTTGCCTGCCTTGGGTCCTCATAGACTGGGTATCCACCTCCATGTGACGAGGAAAATTATTGGATGTCAAAGTTTCTCCCGATGACTTATTGGTGTTAATAGACCCATGGAAGTCAGAATTGTCAGGGTGATATGTGACTCACAGGGAAACTTAACTGATATTATCCAAAAATGTGTCCTTCCAAATAATATTAGACTCCTATGCAAGGCACCCATTAGGCAAGCATTCATGAAGCCTGCCACTCTGTGAAGTTCCTAATATTTCCACCTTCTCCGTGTATCTAGGTTCTATAGCATACTTTCTGTGCTTTCTTTGTTTGGATAAAACATTAACAATAATCTTTCTCTAAAACTACAATTTATAATTTCCACATTATTTCATTTGCTACAACAAAAAGAATTTAGGCATAGATTGGACTTTTTGAACATCATCTATTTCAGTAGTGATGCCAATTTGTTCTCTGTGCATATGGTGTATAATATGAAGTGTTTATCTTGAGTTTCATTTTGTAATATTCTGTACCAGAAATTTAATTACTTATTTGAACAAATAAACAAGCAGAGAGACAATTTTGATGCAGTTATTTATTTCAATTGATGCTTATGTCCTTTCATTTACTCTTAGATTTCAATTTTGATATTCAAAAATTTTGTGGTTTTAAAAACTTCCAGGCTTCTTTTTTAAGGTAGGGAAAGAGATAACTTGATGCTTGGTTCTAAGTAATACTGGGCAGTGGTGGCACACGCCTTTAATCCCAGCACTCGGGAGGCAGAGGCAGCAGATCTTTGTGAGTTCAAGGCCAGCCTGGTCTACAGAGCGAGCTCCAGGAAAGGAGCAAAGCTACACAGAGAAATCCTGACTCCCCTCCCTCCCCCCCCAAAAAATAGTTGTTTGGCTTCCAGTCATGTTGAAAAATCCAGAGACAATTTCTTTTTCTTTTGGTTTTTTGAGACAGGGTTTCTCTGTGTAGCTTTGCGCCCTGGAACTCGCTTTGTAGACCAGGCCGGCCTCGAACTCACAGAGACCCACCTGCCCCAGTCTCCCGAGTGCTGGGATTAAAGGCATGTGCCACCACCACCTGGTTCTAGAGACAATTTCAAACACGTTTTTCAAACTCCTCTTATCTTTGCTGCTTCATTCTGTACATGTTATTATTTGCCACTTAACAGACAAATAAAATGGAATTCCTTAGAAGTCATTGCCGTTTCTGTGTGGAAATGAATTCAGGGCCGGTGAGCGTCATTGAAGAAGTGCTGTCTAATCTCACACACATTTGATTCTTTCCTAAATTCGGGGTAGAGCCAGTCAGGGCTACCATAGAAAAATGAAGACACAGGCTCATCACTGCATCCTGTATTTAGCAGAGCTTCGCTTCTGCTTCCACTGCTCTCCTGGGGAGAAAGGCTGCCTTAAGTGAGCAAACCACTGTGAAAATTCCCATCTGACATGTCTTGGAAGAAGGGTCAAAGGAATTAACCCGTGGCTAAGCAGGCAAGGGTGTGCTTAAGTACTTTAAGTACAGGGACAGATTTGCACAGAGATCTGAGCAGCTGGTTCCCATCTCTGATGGAAGATGAATGAGGGAATGGGGTGATGCTGCTGTAGGAATGAGGACTTATGGACAAGAGGAGAGAAGGCTCAGTGACATTTCTGAAGGGCCCTCTAGACCCAGGTTTAGCAATTATTGTGTCATGTAGCCTATTCAGCATTCTGTGAGATCTTTTGAGAAACTGAGAATAGAAAGTGTCTTCACTTGTCTGAAGTTGAAAACTAATAAATGGCATGCCTTGTCTTTGACTTAAATTTTATAGAACTAGAAAGCCCTTTATACTACAGTAGCGACTTTACAAGACAACTGACTACCTAGAACCTCTGGAACTCTTTGGAAATCTGTAGCCTTGCTTTTGTTTTTTGTTTTTGTTTCCAGAAAAAATATGCATTAAACACACCAAGATCAGACAACCAGTGCATGAAGTACAAGACCCTAACAAATTCTCTAAATGTAAGCCTTCTGTGGCTAAAAGAATAATAGCATGGATAGAACTTGACTGCAGTGTGAGAGCAAGACCTTGGAGAAGAGACCATATTGTCTAAAAGAGTGATGGTGTAAATCCTTTCCTAGTTTTTCATTTCCCATATATTCTTTCAGCATTAATTTCTAATGCACATCTTTATAGTTCTTCCTTATAGAAAGAACATTTAATTTTAAAATTGTAATTATATCTTTTTAAATGAGTCCAAATTTTTAATAACAATTAGAAGATTTCTTGAAAATATGCTATTCAGATAATAAATATTTCCACTTAAAGTAACACATTAATAGAAAAGCAACGTTCTAGAAAGGGTAGACTTCAAGCACACTGAATTACTGAGGCAGAAACCAATTTATCATTTTAATAGCCAGTAGTTTTAATAACAGAGCTGGGTACAGGGCACTTTGCATTAATAACCAGAAGGGGAGTAAGGGGAATGGCATAGACTGACATGATCATTAATAGGACTAGAGTGACTTGTGTAGCCAGAGCTCTCCAGAATCCCCTCCCCCGCCCACATACACAGTGCAGTTCCAGTCTACGAAGAACATGCATAGAAGACACTTCTGTTTCCAAAGAGTCTGATGAAGTGGATCTTTGAAGAAAGCATGGGTTAGTGTGCCAAGATATGTAACTTAGGCATACATGCTGGGAAACATGATGTTGTGGTGACATTTTATTTGTGCTCTAACAAATAAAACTTATCTGGGGATCAGAGGACAGAGGCAGCCACTAGATTAGACATAGAGACCAGACAGTGGTGGCACACATACCCTTAATCCTATCACTCAGGAAGCAGAGATCCGTTTGGATCTCTGTGAGTTCAAGGCCACACTGGGAACAGAGCCAGGCATGGTGACACACACCTTTAATCCCAGCACTTGAGACCTCATGTCTTTTCTTAGGAAAGACACACACCTTTAATCCCAGGAAATGATGGCAGGAAGCAGAAAGGTGTATAATGCATGAGGACCAGGATCGAGAGGTTTTTAAGCAGTTCAACTGAGACCTTCAGGGGTGAGGGTTCAGAGGCTTTCATTCTGAGGAAGCAGGAACTTACTCTCTGGCTGAGGATTTCCTAGTGGTAAGAATGTGTCTGGCTTCTTTCTGCATCTCTGATTTCTCAGCTTTCACTCCAATACCTAGTTCCAGGTTTCTTATTAATAATAGGACCATTTAGCAATTCGTCTTACACGATGTAGCTCATGACTGTGCAATATTCCAGAATGCTAAGTGCAGTAGGTACACCTGGAAAGCAGTGGAAGGCTCAGGCAATGTGAGAGGTTTAATGCAGCTTGTTTTTGTTTTTGTTTTTCTCTTTTTTTAGTGAATGCTATAGTAGTGTCAAAATGACCCTTCTCTACTGGCCTTAATTTCTGCCAGGGCCCTGCAGTGGATGTGTTCATTCCAGAGCCAGGGGTGAGGAATCTGCACACTTCAAGAGGAACCATCAAACCACAAATATTCCACAGGAATGTTCAACCTGAATAGCAATTCGGTGGATTTATCATTTTCTGAAACAAAAATTAAAGAAACAAGATAATAAAATAAATCTGCATTGCATTCTCACACGCCGTTTTCCATTTAGCTGTGTCTCCCACAAGCCCTTTCGGTAGAGCCTGTTTTGAACCCCATGTGCCATGATGGCTTCCAAAATTCTCCTCTTCAAGCCTCTCTCTCAACACTTCATCTGCTGAATGTAGGAAAAAAAATTCTCTTTACAATGACAGTCCTCTCGAAGAGCCTTCCTTTCCATCCCCAGGTGTATCAACAGTTTCATATCAATCATTGTTCCTACACATCTCTTCTAGCCTGATAGCTCATTTCACCTTGATAGTGAAAAAGTAACAGACAACACAACCAGCTCTTATTCAAGCATCTTACATTTTGATTCCTTTGTTTCTTGGAAGCTCCACTTCTGTCTCCTCTTACCACACTGAGAGATCATTCTTTGTCCCATACTTCCAGTTTAGGGTATCTACTTTCAGTATTTCAAAAACTTTTAAATATTCCAATATATTGCTTACAGTGAATACATCCAGCAGCTATGACCACCTGGTGCAAAGTGTTCGACACATACTAAACACAACTATTAAACCATACACAATCTAGCTGCAAACCACATTTTCACACCTTTAAATGATTTCTGCCTCCTTTTTTCTTTTTGATTTTATGATTGTTACATTGTCACTTTGGCCAATAGTTAATGTGACTGGACACTTCTAGTTCAATGAGCCCATGATGAATGAGTGAATGACTGGTATATCTCAGTGCCTTGGGCTAAAAGTTATCTGCTTGGGCCCAAATACACTTAAAGTTTATGAGAAGGTGTATCATTTCCACACCTTGTCCCCTAAAGCACCGATCTTTTGAACCTTCCATCCTTAGTTTTCTGTCCTGAAAAATACTTCAAGCCAGCTTTGGAGGGGGAGCAAACTCTTATGTGGAAAGAAATCACACACAACCTGTTTATGTCTGTACACAATGTAAATTGAAATCACAATATTCTTTTTTCAGGAGGCTATAGTGGATCTTTTGTATGCTGCTGCCCTACCCTTTGAAGAAAAGACTGTCTAATCAGCAAAGCTGTGTGTACACACCAAATCAATGTGGACAGTAACAGTTGACAATATCACTGCACCCTTTAATATATAACTGTAAAGAATCTGAAACTTTCCTGGGCATGGTTTGACTTGTAAGCAACAGACTCTTACTCAATTCATATGACTTGCTCTAGTTACTTTCAAGCTATCAGAGTGAAGGTAAGCAGCTGTGTGCCATCTCGATATGCTATTAGCACATTTTTACTTCTATTTCTTGCCTTCTGTCCTCTCTGTCATGTGAAAATCTTTTAATCTGTAATATATCAAAATATTCCCTATACAAATACTCCATAGATATGGAACATCAGCTATCACTGGATTGAAAGGAAAATCCCTTGAGGCTCTCTAGTAACACAGAAGCTTTCTAATCTTTGATATGCTTAGGAGAGAACATTCTGAAAGGAACAATGCTGCTTCTATTCACACCTTCTCTAGCTCCTGCGAGCACAAACATGGTCACATTATTCATAACAGTGCAGATCTTCCAAAGTCTGCAGAAGGGTGTCTTTTTCCTTCCTAACTCCATTTTCTCAGCACACCGCTTCAGCAGCAACTTTGGTCCTCACTGCCCTGTCTGAGTTCTCCTCTTTCTCACATATCCTGAAATGAAGGAAACTCACCAGTCCATAGAAACTCCATTTAACCCAGGTTGTCTTTCATCCATTTTCCAATTTCAGCTTCAGTGATAAGATTGTATTTTCCCTTTCCGTAGGGATATTCCAAAATGAGTTATTTTTATAGAGTGAAATTATACCCTTATTTTAGTAAAATATTTTTCAAATTGTATTTAGCTCTGTAAAGAAAACATTAAGCCAGTAATATGCCATTCAGAGTTTATTTTCTGTTTAAAATACCTCTTAATTTCTATTTAATGGGAATAAAATGGTTAAAATGTAGAGTTTTAAGATATTGCCTAGTTGATAAAAACCTTGATAACCTACAAAGAAATTACACCAGGTAAATTAAAGACATCTGTTACCATACATAGGATCTGCCTTTGTATTTATTTCTGAGTACTATAAGGGCAGATAATTGGAGGTGGGGGCATAGGAGAGTGAGATCGTGAGAAGGGACAGGGAAAGGGTCTGGAGAAAACAGAGCGAGTGTTTGGTGAGGAAATAGTTAGAAGTGCAACTGTTTTTTTCCAGCACTGGAAGCATTCAAGCCAAGATAGCAAAAGCTGACTGAATTAAGACAGTGTGTGCCCTTTGCTGACCTGGGGATAGCTGGTTCTGCCCCTTGCTGGACAGTGTAACCAGAGAGCTGGCTTGACCCTTATGGGAAAGCTGTTCCCCAAGCACTCAGGAGACATGGTCCTCCTTACCATGAACTGAGGAGAGCTGACTCTGATGCCATGGGTGTAGGAGAGCTGGCCCCGACTCTCACCTGAGGGGGGAAGCCCCCAAAGCCTGGATTAATCAGCTCAACTACCACCAGGCCCACAGCCAGGCCTGGGGCTGGCCCATCCTAACATCTACCCCATCTAGGACCTGCTAAAGCTGGTGAGGTGAAGGGACTAGTCCTCTGGAATGATAACCATAGGACCTCTGTGACTTGGCTGCCCACGGGATATTGGAGAGGAGTTTCAGTGAGGATCCAGTGATGATAGTGTACCAGAAACTAGAGACCTTGAACCAGACCAATGACTCATTGCGATGAATCTTTGTTGGACAACGAAGCTGATTGGACAAAAGGGTGTACTATGTGACACACCTAGACTTTCAATTCCACCAGGATGGATGAAGAGGTGGGAAAGAGTTTTAAAATGATTGTGTATTTTAACCAGATTTCCCCAGAAGACAGAAACTTATTTGACCATGGAATAAAGAAAATTATCTTTGGTGCACAACATGTAAAATGATGAATGAGAAACAAAAATTAGCAACCACACAGCCCTGCCAAAAGCAATAACACAAAAGCAAAGCCCATCAGCAAATCACACAAAGTCTAAGCCCTGGAACAGCTACCCTGGACCATGACATGACAGTAACCCTTGGCTTCACCAACTGGTTTTTCACACGCTTCTGGTTGAAGGGGGCTCTGAGGTCAAAGTTAAATTCACATGGCCTATTACTTAGCAGTTTGCTGGCATTGAGTACTTCCTCCCATACCCCCCAATATGATGCTTACTTCATAGAAAATCTTTGGGTCTTTTAACTTCACTGTGGTCTGAATAATATGTCTAGGTAACACAAATACATTTTATTAGGGAAGGGTAAAACTATAATTTTAAATTCACTGAAAATCTTCTGCTCAGGATGTAGAGAAGCTAAATACTTAGTAAAGGTCCTGTTTTGTTGTGTCACATAAATGTTATTACTAAGGAATCCACTAAGAAGTGTGCACTCACACTCCCATAAACATAGTAGAATTTAGCATGTTATAGTAAGATATTTAAGAAGAAATGAAAGCAATCACAATATTGAGACATCATATTTTATACTCAAATTTAATCCATGTCAAATAATAATAGCTATGGAAGACATTTTTAGAATTGTACAGTTACCTAGGTGTCTGCAGTGGTCTGGGGAAATGGCAAATTCAAATTTCTAGGTAATTTTATTCTAAGCATGCCATTAAACAAAGGAAAACACTTCAGTTTTGGCGTTGTCATCTTTTGTCTTCATGTTGTTTTTCCACTACCCCATCAGTGCTCTGTAGGCTGTATGTATCAGCTGAAGCTCACAGTATACTATGCTATTTACAGACCTGCAGCAGTCAACATCTGTGGAAAGGTTTCAGAAATTGATTTAAAGTCTGCAACATAAGCATATCCAATCCTAAGAGTACACAAGGCCATATATCTTCCTGAGGAGACTGACACATGGTCCCTTCTCTGACTGGTGATAATGCATCCCTGCCAAACCCAGATGTAGCTTCAAATCCAGGGAGATGCAGCCGAGTGATGGATAGGTCTAACCCAGTTGTGCACACGTTTGTGTTTGGAAAAGCTACAGTGTAGTACTGACAATACCTTCTTTTTTACTTTCTCTACCGTGTTTCGTCAGGTGTTATCAAGATGTCATGATGTCCTCCCAAGTTGACAGGCATATGATCAGATTTAATGGCATATAAAGATGTCAGACTGCTTTCTGAAGCAAAATTTCAGCACTAGAAATGTTAACAATTAATTGTACTTCCCTGGCAACCCCACTACAAATGAAATTAAATGGTGGAACTCTTTCATTATAAGGATCTGGCAAAATATCCACAATAGAGAGAAAGCTTTTCTAAATTAAAAATGGCAAATGATTTGCTTTCTGTGTGCTTTTACCTCATGGGTCTTTGCTTTTATGATATTTTTCTCTCCTGAGAGGTCGTGAGCTCAGGGACAGGTCTATATCCTCTTTTTCTACAGGTCCTAATAACTCCACAGCATAAAATAAGGCATTTGATATGCTAAATCTAACTGTATGTTCAGATATGAGTATACTGTGAGCTTTGGAATATGAATCAAAGCCATGCCATCTATTAAAAGAAATACTCTTATGAATCAAATTGCCTCCTTACAGATCCCAATTCATTTATTGAAATGCTGACTTCCAGTAACACTGAATGTGATCTTTCTTGTAGATAATATCTTCACAATTTGCAGCCGTCAAGTAAAATGGTAAGTTAAAATGCAGCCAATAAAGTACTCCTTAATTCGTAATGAATGGTTTCCTTATAAAAATGGGAACTTGAACACAGAGAACACTGTCACAAAGACAGAAGCAAATATCATAAGGATTCATGCAAGAAAAGGAATGTTGAAGACCATCAAGAAACTATACACAGCTAGAAGGAGGTCGGAAGAGACTTGTTCCAGGCTTTCAGAGGGAAGCAAGAGCCCAGCACCTTAGCCTCAGACTTTCACCTTCAAGAACCATGAGCAAATCAATTTCTGTAGCTCAAGCCATCCCATTTGTCATACTTTGGTTATAACAGTCACGGAAAAATAATATAGTAACTTATACCAAGTCATTTCGCTGTCCTGAGGCTGGCTTTAAGATAGAAATAATATGTCAACCTTGTATCTGCAACACATAAATGCTCAACAAATGGTGGAGTTGAAATGGCAAGAGAAAAAGTGATGTGTGCAGCACGTATTTATTTAGCCCCTTACATGCCCAGCGTCCTGCTCTAGATTCTAGAGAGATAGGTGTTCACAGTGGAGCCTATGAAGCTGATTCTAAAGGGTGCAACAGAGCAGAGGAATAAATAAACACTATAGCATGCTAGATGATGGGAAAGAAAGGACAACAATAGACAGAGAAGCAGAATATGGAGGAGTTGAAAGGATGTATTTTATATATGACTTCTAGCATAAATAGCGTCCAGGAAAAAAAAATACTTAAAGAGAAGTGTCAAGTTTGAGGTTCTAATGTGACACTGAGATTGATTGTCCTTTGCAGTAAGACTTATTAGAAGAGTTATGAGGCCCATAGATTAATAACAGATAGATTGCTGTGTGGTGGAGCTCTGAGGGCTGTTCAGGCAGAGTAGGGAGCACTGTTTATAGGTTTCAGAGGTAGGGGGTTCCGTGTTTCATGATTGGGATGAGTAGCCCATAATACATGTTTGTAGTCTGGCTGTCTCTGAGTCAGCTTGGAGGGTGGGAGTGAAGAATCTAGAAAAACAAGTCACTTTAGTTCTAGAAGTGAAACTACTGCAGTTTCTGGAATAGTTGCATTCAAATCAAAATGGAGGAGCTTCCCAAATCAGCATGGCACTGGATGATAAAAATTACAACAAAAAGGGACCAGCCACAGAGGTATTTGAGGAAAAATTTTTGTAATAAGAGAACAGCAAATTCAAAGACCCATAAGGTGGACTATTCCTTGCTTATTATATTGACAGGAAGGAGGGAAGCATTGATGGGCAAAATTATGAAGAGGAGCAATAAAATGACATCAGAGATGGAGGCAGAGAGACTTCAGGAACCAATGTAGGTGGAAGTGGTCTTAGAGCCATGGGGGAGAGGGGCTGCCTGTAGACAACAGAGAGCTGAGGGGTAGAGGGCTGTCATGGTCTCACCAAGTCTTTGAATGGGACCATACAAAATGACATTCAGTCAGTCACAGGAAGGAAAAGGCAGAAGCATGAAGACCATGTACTAGTTCATCCCAGCAGCCAATTTGTGTGATAGGGGCTTAGACCAGGCTGTGCAGATGATGAGAAATGGTCAGATTCTGGATGTATTTTGAAGGTAAATCTAACAGTGTTTACTTCAGAGATGTATGTGGAATGTGAAATAAAGAGGAGTCAGAAAGACTTCTACTGGGGCAAGTGGATTCAATGAAGAAGAAGAATTCAGGGATGAAGGTGTTTTGGGAGGTAGGATAGGACACGCTGAGTTTTGCATGTTCATAAGCAGATTCTGATAGCACAGGAACCAAGGGATATGCAGGGTGGGCAGGGGGATGGGACTGAGAGTTTAGAAACTGTGTCCTGGGAAGGACTAGTACATTTGGGGATTGTGTTATATCTTAAAGTTGAGAAAACGTGTGAGATCACTATGGGAATGAGGCAAAATGCTGACATTTTCAGTATGTGCTTGTGACATTCCCAGCCACTGTTCAAATGCTTTATATACATGACCGCATTAATCCTCTTAACTAACTCCATGGGGAATCAATTGTTCACATTTTTCATTCCCCCCTGAAGTTTAGACTTTGCCCGTTGCACAAAGGAGGCTGTTTCCCATCAGTATAAGTGTTAGTGGCCACGACTAACAGTCGCTGTTTTCAGAATTCACTTTGCAGCTCCCTTGAGACTCCGAGTTTCACAATGCAGAAAATTCTGGTAAAAAATGTGGACCATGGTAAGTCTTACCTGGGAAGACGCTAGGTTTTCTACAACAACAACAACAAGAACAACAACAAAAGTAGCTTGGAATGGATGGACATGTGACTTGGAAATCGGGCATACTACACGACTGCAGCAGGATTTGTCACACTTTTTTAAAAAGAGCATGTTTAAACAGGGCCTGCAACTCAGAGAAGCCAATGCATCTCCTGAGGAAGAGGAGAATGATTTTATGTATTGAACTCTTTACCCACTAATTGGAAATGGTTATTCCTAATACTGTGCTTATTCTTACTGGGTTCAACAAGATTTCAAAGTAACATAGAAGAACAAAACCAACTCTGTGATCTAAATTCTGTGAGAAACATCTAATGACTGGTAAGAAGCAGGCACTCAGTAAATGCCAGGTCTTTCATCCAAGTCCTTGATACAAACTTTCTTACAGTCAGTTCTCCAACTCATCCTGCAGAACAGGTCCTCTTGGCACCCATGTGTAACTTTGTTATTCTGTGGTGTACTACATTAACTCTAGTCTTAGCCACCAGGCAGATGTCCATTAAGGTGAGTTACTCTGTACAAAAGTCTTCATTCTGTAACCTTCAATGACTACAAAATAGTAATATATAACTGACCAAATAAAATAAAATGAACATGTACTCTGAGCTTCTAGGCATGACAAAAACAAACTTCACCTGTGTTCCAGCTTCATTTAGAATAACTTTACCTGGTTATTAAATACCTTATGTCTTTAATTGAAAATTCCTAGGCTAATGAATACAGTCTTATTCATGGAATATTCTTCCCAGTGTTGTGTACTAAATGAAAGTGTCATCTTTTTCAAAATAAATTCTCTTTTGCCCCTTCTATACTACTCTAATTAATGATGGGTTGTTTCTTCCCTAAAATCTTATGATAGGAATTGCTCAACCATTGCAATACTCAGCTGTAGATCCTCCTGTCAGTGAAGCATAGCATCTAACTAAAATGCAGATTCCTTTAAGTACAGGGCCAGGTGATGATCATACTTTCTCACTGGGGTACCTAGGATATAGCCTTCAGAAAGGGGGTCAATGGCAACCTATTTCATGCATGTATTACTGATTGCCATACCGTCCTCCAGGAAGCATACATAATCTACATTTTAGCAACAAGTTACATGCAGAGCATTTTCTCATAACCTCTGAGTGAAGCAATATGTACATGATCTAAGTTATGTAGCACAAGGCACTTAAGAGCAATGCTGCCAGTATTTCTGGAGCAGATATTCACTTTGAAGAATTTCTGATTTAAAAAAAAATTATAAAACCAGCTAAATATCTGCTAACAAAGGATAGGGTGTATTGGATATCATTAAATACCCTGTAACAGGTAACTCCAAAGCAATGAATACTATGAAAATGTACTCATTACACAGCAATGAGTGATGAGGTGTGGACCAACCTTGCAGATGTCAAAAGTTAACAAGTTTTCACTATGCCATCCTTAGCATGTATGGCATCTCTAGCCGCTTCCAGGAGCCTACATGCTGCGCATGCGCTGTTTGTATTTGGGCAAAATGCTTAGACAGCCCAGGTCTTAGGTCCCTATGTAACCTATGCATGTGAGCTGCAAGGCTGTATGCATCCGCTGAGCTCCCTTCAAAAGCAGACACCACCCAGCACTTTCTCATTCTCTGCTACCTCCCTTTCAGAGGCTGCCTGTAAGAACGCTCCCTCTCTTCACACCCTCTTAATAAACTCTTTATGTGGCCTTTCTTGTATCTTCCCGCTGTTAAACAACACCCATGTCTACCATCTTGCTCTGATTTATTCCTTCAGAACTTTGCTGTTCAGTCCTTCCTTCTAGTCAAAGCAATTATTTCCTTTTTTTCCCCCTTAGACTCTTCTGGTTTCCATACATCTGTGGTCCACTTCAACCTTTCCCTGAATACACCTCCCTTTTTATCACCAGCTGTCAAACATTTTCTAGGACCCTGCCCACTGACTTCTACCTGCAGGTCTCTTGCTAGTTCTATGACAAACCTACTTATCCTGAAAAGGCACTTCCCAAAACAGTCCCTTCTTTCCCCATGTTCCTGTTCTACTTCCTCCCATTCCCTGGGTGCATACCACCCACGTTTTTATTACTCTTTTTTAAAGTCAATATGTACATTATTTAAATGAAGTTGAAACTGGACTTCAAAACTGTGTGAGTCACACTGAGATTTCTCAAGTGAAAAAAGATGAGGACCTGTTAACACTCCAGGAGCCTTTTAATTCCATTAAATTTTAGATAAACATTGTGGCTTTGGTCTTTCGGTAAGTGAATTTTAAGAAAACATTCATTGGAAACCATCTCTGAATATATTGATTTGGGCCTGAATCTATTCGAGGAATACTTTTCTTTATGTATATGTATCACTTATAGTAATTAAGCATAAATATCCATCATTAACAATCCACCAACGAATGCAGAACATTTTTTAATTAATTAAGAAGGTGAGGCTACCCCTACTAGCCAAGTGAACTGATGTCAAAGGCACACTGGCTGCTCAGTGCCCTTTTTTGCAGAACCCTTGTGCACTAATAGGAAACGTGCTGTGCTCCACACCCTTGCCCAGCCACAGCAATGCACTGCATTCGGACTCTTATCTGCATCCTCACACTCCTCCTTTTCAGAAGTTCGCTTTACACTATGCTCTAAAGCATGATATATTAATATGACATGAAACATATGCCCAATGCAACACTACATATCTGTGTGGCCCAGTAATCAAAGTGGGGGAAGGGACCATAGACAAAGAAAATTCTGGGGCTATAACAACACATACATTAACTTCTTAATATATTATTATGTTGTGTTTAACAGAATGTTATTATGCACTTTAATAACATTCTGCATCTGGTAAGTTGTCTTACCTTTCGGTTATAGGTAGATATCAAAAGAACCTCTTCTCTGGTGTTAGAGATAATTTATTAGTCAATATACTGTGTCCTCCAGGGGTTGCCATCCAGACACACAGCACAGAAGGCTTTCACAAGCCTCTACTGCTCTTGATCTGGCTAGTGGTAACACTGGGATCCATATGATGTTCATATGCACAGAAACACTGAGAATGTTTCTCACCCAGTATTCTTTTGGAATCAAATTTATGTTAAATTTCAGATATTAATATTACAGTTGATAAGTATAATATTACCCCCCCATCACAAAAGTAGGAAGAAGGTAGAAGAACAAAATGTCACTATGGAGGGAGAAGATTGTTATTGGAGACGTATTAAAATTCAGTGACTCTTAAGCATAGGGCACCCAGGAAAACTGTTCAAGTCAGAGTGTAAAGTCATCACTGCTTCAATTAAGCAGAAGATGAACCTCACAATTTGATTCGTGAGATCCCTCCCCCACAATTAAAGTAATGAATGTATTCAACAAAATTAGACTTAAGAAAGTTCTCCTAATTGCATATTTTTTCCAGCTTGTAAAATGCCAAATAAAGAGCTTTACAGATTTCCCAAAACTCCCCCTTTATACCACATTGTGAGAGACAATTTTGAAGGCAGCATTTATATACTTAGAGTTGAATATTCCAGTCTAGGACCAACACCCATTAACTCTAGAATTAAGTAAGTCATTTTCTTCACACCTCTGGTGGCCAAGTTAAAAGACAAAAAGGCAAACAGCAATGAATGAAGACTCTGGAGTCCTTTCATTAAATTCAAGTTGACCTGGGTCCTCATGGAGAGGCCTTACTTCATTCCCACACATTTTCTGACCTATTTTGTCTGTCTTTTCTCAGAAGGATTTTACTTGCTCTACTGTGGACCAGGCAGTAAACTAATTATCTTGTTCAAATCCCTTTGTAACGCCCCTAATCCTATTAGTTAAGAGAATGGCTGAATGCTGATTGCAAACTTCTTTTTTTTTTTTTTTCATTTTGAAGAAAAAGAAAGTCCAGTGGTTTGGTCCTGGGGAGACTGAAGCCAGTTCACTAAAATTGAAAGCTAAGAAAGGTAATCTAGCTGTCCAGACTTCTAGGCCACCTAACAGAAGACAGCCTTGTATTCCTTTTTCCATTCACTTGTTTCATTCCATTCTCTATAGTGGAATCACAAACATCACGCGTGCACGCGCACACGTGCACGTGCCCTCCCCTCTTTCTCACTGCATTATTTTTACCTCCCATTCCTATCTGTCAGAACATCATGTAAAAGCAAAAGCCAGGTTCTGAAGACTCCCACGCACAGTAGAGGCTGGTGAACCCTGGCCTCTACTAGGAGCCCCACTTCACTTTCCACTTTTTATCAGGAGCATTTTAATAGGGAGGGTGACGACATCCCAAGAAGTCAAAGAAACCCTGTGAAGACTAGGAAATGAACAAATGTTATGACAGACCTCTTCCAGCCCTTCCAGTCTTCACTTCTTTTCTTCAAAGAACTCTCACAAGTCTTGTGAAAGAATGCCCTCTCTCTGTCCCTCTCCCTCTGTGGAAGAAGCCAAGACCATTGCCCCCTGCAGTCTACTACTGAGAGAACTTTAATCACTTTTTCTTTTTTTGTTCCCACCTGGGAAGGAGCCAGAGTATGGCTACAGGTCTGCAGTCAGAGCTGAAGCTAAAGAGCATGGAATTTATCTGACTTCCATAAACTATGTGCTCTGATTTCCAGTCCTGCTCCTACACAAGCTGTTGCTCCAGGGACAGCTGCTTTGCATAGAAGAAACACTTTTTTTGTTTTAAACAAAGACTCAAGATGCTACCTTCCAGTATCTGCCTACCCCCTCTTCCCACCTACAAAGACTGTCTCTGTTCTTGTCATATGAAGTCAAATTCTTTACACTAAAACAAGTGTCTCCTTTTGCACTGTTTATTTCTTGAAAAGAATATGATATGTTTTGGAGGAAAAATATTTTCTTTATTTCTAAGACCTGAAGAAAATGGCACAGATAACAATTAAGTACATTTATTTTATGAAGAATATAAAATTTCTAGTGTAACTACATTCAAGGGCTGGGTGTTTATTCTCTGGCCAACACTTTGCTTTAGTAACCAATAATCTACTGAAAGCATAGACTTCTCCCTCTCTCTTGGACAGCTGATACACAAGGAAGTCAGTAGACATAAGTGTGTGTATGTCTATGGTTTGAGTATACATGTAAAAGGCTTTGGGGAATGAAAAGAATGACTTACTTCCCAGATACAGGGATTCATGGGCTCAAGCAATGTGTGGCATATATTTTAGTAAAAATAAAGATATAATGAGTACGTACACACTTGGCAGTGGTGGTCATGAATAAGCACTGAGAAAGATTATGGTATTTGCATAGTATACCATTTGATGGGGGAAAGGATCCTAGGTACTTAAATAAGTGAGTAGTCAGAACAAAATACACAAATCAAATTGTAAATTGCTTTCGTTGAAGGTTGATAGAAATCCAGAGAGACCCAGGCTGAAAGAAGAGCTATGGACAGTTCTGTTTTACTGTCCCCAAAGAAAAATACTCTATGTTTGTTACTTAAAATATACAACCTATGCAGGGGGCAGACATTTTATGCCTGACTCTGCAACAGAAAGAAAGGCTGCCTGGGAGGCCACAACATGAGAAGGGTAGGGGGCAAGAGCCTCATATATATGACAGTCACAGCAGTGCCTTGGATCATCTCTCTGGAAAACCAAAGGCATAGAGCAAGAGATTCCCCTGAAATAGAAATTTCACAATTGAGCATGTGATTCTCCAAAGAGCTAGGCTTGCATATACAAATCTCCACAACCAAGTCAATGCAAACAGGAAATATACACACAAAACAGAAAGCGCTATGAAAAAATGTAATGATATTAATGTAATAGTAACAGTAATTCCTGCTTTGTCCTTCTCTTCATAGTCTTTGTATGATACTGACCATCACAGGTATAGGGCAAAACTAAGGTCATACTTGAGAATCCATGGTGACATGCTAAGAAAGAATTGTTGAAATGAGGGAACTACTCCCACTGAGAGAATGACTTAAAAATGATATTTAATTACTTTCTTTCCAGTCCTAAAAACAAACATCCCCATATGCCATGAACCTTCCTATAAACAGTATGTGCTAGAAACTAACCCGAGTTCACAAAGGAGTTCAGGAGAGAGTAAAAGTCAAGTTAAACACCCATTCATGTCAGTCAGGACCTGACAGCTCATAACAAAATCACAGAACTGACCGTGTTTCCTTAAGACACAAAGCCCACAAAACATGGATGAAAAGTGACTCTCATTCACGCACCAGCACCTCCTGGGTCCTAGCCCTGTCAATTCAACAGCTGATGCCAAGTGCAACCACAGGGCTAAAGTGGAATCTGAGTGGGGTACAGGATGGATACCACTTTAGCATGTCAGCAATTTCCCACTTGAGGTTAATGCTTCACAAAAGCATTTCTGTAAGTAGAGCTGAATCTAAGTAGTAAGGCCCCTATTTGGTGGTGGGATGTAGGGAGGCCAGACACCATATATGTGACCTGGAAGCAGAAAAAGCCCGAGCTGCATAATACTGTAGTTTCTCTTTGCGCCGCTTAGGGGCGCTCAAAGGCCAGAAATGGTCATCTGAGTCTAAAATTCAAGAGATTTTCAGTGTGAGAACTACACACGTATAGTAAACAAACTTCAACATAATTACCTAATGAGTATCGTCTTTCCGATGTGAGCACAGTTAACACTTCTGAGGTAACAATAACAACAACAAAATCCAAGACACAGTTTAAGGAGAAGAAAAGCAATAAATGATGACCACAAAACCTGGATAATATATTCCTTTAGACAGGCTAGAAACAGGTGTCAATCACAGAGGAAGTCAAGGAAAAGATTATGTTGGTGTAATGATTAAAAATGAGTTCAGGCCAAGTGTTTCTCATTACAGCGATTAAAGGAACAACCTTATGGGCCAAATGGGTTTAATTGATTTTTGGTTGGCAGTTTTTGTTCTGTTTTGTTTTCCACGCCTGTATGTGTTGTTATCATTACCCCAGCTTCAGTTTGATGATACAGAAAACGCCGGCTTTGCAGGGCTCTTGTGTGGAGGAGAAGAGGGTGAGGCTGTTGTTACAGCACCGATTATAGAGTAGAAGACAGAGGTGACTTTTCTTTATCTCGCTACTTCCACCATTAGTTCCTTCAAGTGATCAATGTCAGTTAGAACCATTAGAAATGAATGGAAATACGGTTAAAAGTGTTAAAGGACATATGATGAGAAATGGGGTTATAACTATATTTGTATATGGTCTAAAATGTAAATCTTGAGGGATTATTGTGACAGAATAGAATTCTGTCACTCATAGAATGCTTCACTTAAAAATGAGGACAGGAAGATGGATCATGGGGTAAAGATACTCATCATCAAGCCTGAGGAACTTGGTTCAATCCCTGGGACACACATAGTAGAAGAAAGGAACTGATTCCCATAAAATGTCTTCAGAACTCCCCATACATTTGTTACACACACACACACACACACACACACACACACACACACACACACACACGCGCACACACACAGAGTCAGCCAATACATGAGTTTTAAATTTTTTTAAAAGAGTGCAAACCCATACCTGTCCCCATGTGGCTTCATTTTACCTGTTCAAAGATACTGGAAAGATTTATAAAATCAAGACTTCTACAAGAAGACTGGTCTGCAATGTTACAATGATTTTTAGACACAAAATGACATAATCCTAGGTGCCTCATGGAGAGAGTATTTTAAATCCCAGTTATATGCTTCATCTGTGGAATCTATAGTGATGTATTTCCAATATAACAAATAAACAACACACACACACACACACACACACACACACACACACACACACAAATCACACACACAAACACCAGACAAAATGTTTTAGATCTCTGGAGGTGCAGATGTGTTGCATAAGAATGCACAGTCTCCTGGGGATTTTAAGCATGGTAGGATAAACATATTTTATGCTGCAATGGACTCATTGAGATATTAGTGGGATAGTGAAAAAAAAAACCACAAAGGTGAGAGCTAAGCTAAGACTAAATGAAGGAGGTGGGGCTGGAAGAGCAGGGCTCTGAGAAACACACGCCCAGGCAAACAAATAGAAAGGGACTCATGTTTTCGAGTGGAAATTCTGTCCTGAGTACTCTTTTTCTTGTGGACACCCTCTGTGAAGATGGCATGGTTCAGTGGACTCTGGTAGTTCATCAGGAACTGAGACTTACAATGCATGCTGTGTCATTTTATTTATAACCTGGAGGTTCTCAGTGAATCTTTTTCCTGTGAGCATGTTTTTATTTATTTATTTATTTATTTATTTGCTTATTTATTTCAGCTAAGGATAATTCCACCGTCCCTGCTGATCTCACATATTTTCTGAAGATCCAATGAGATCAAAGAAATGGACTTCTATGCCTAGGATGCTTCTAACACAATGTTGCCGAGTGTCTGCCTAAATCACAGACTGGAAGCCAGTCATGAAGGTTCTTGACACAACTACAAAATGTCAAGATTAAGGGGGTACTTAATAAGTTACCTACATATTGACTTTCTTAAGAAAAACTGGAATCTCCCCAGGTAACTGTTCTGAACTTTATTTTTATTTATTTATTTATTTATTTATTTGGTTTTTCGAGACAGGGTTTCTCTGTGTAGCTTTGCGCCTTTCCTGGAACTCACTTGGTAGCTCAGGCTGGCCTCGAACTCACAGAGATCTGCCTGGCTCTGCCTCCCGAGTGCTGGGATTAAAGGCGTGCGCCACCACCGCCTGGCTGTTCTGAACTTTAAATGATAATACAAACAAGGACTTATTAAATTAATAACATTTATAATATAAATATGTATAAAACATATATTATAAATAATAATATACACCAGGACAGTATTATCCACTCTTTATCATCCTATTTTCCTCATTATTAGTAAACATGTCATCTTGCAAATCTGCTTCCGTGGATTTTCAGTTTCATTTCCTGTCCTTTGGACTCCACTCCCATTTCTTAGGTTATGATGCAAAGTCTTCCCTCTTGCCTTTACATCTTCAATAAATGTCTAAACATAAAGCAGCTGCATTTATCTGTCCCTTGCAATTTTAGTTTATTGCCCGCATAGAAACGATGCCTCTTGTCAAATCCCAGACTCTTCCTATTAACACTATATTACACAGTAAAATTTTCCAGATTATTGCTCATCAGATAATGATCTGCCAAATCAAGTGAAATATGATTATTTTCAAAACTAGTTTTCTCCCACTTGCTTCCTTACATTATCCTCTCTGTTTCCTAAAGAATTTGATTTCCTAGATTCAACATCCTTTTCTCTACTACCTCTGTTCTGCAGATTCTTCCTGTCTCCTATTCTAGCTTGTCCTCTACACACTAAGGATTTATCAATGCTGTGTTCATCTGCTAACAGTCCAGTGGGATCTTCTCCTCCCTTTGTCCCTGAATTCCAGGCTGGGGCTCTAATACCTGGCAGGTCAGGCCACAGTGGGTTACCCAAATTGGGAACCACGTCTATCCCTGTGGACTCAATACAGAAGGCAGTGGCATTCTTCTCATAGTAAAGAATGCATTTAACAAAAATACTCATTGACACATTAGTGGGATAGAGGGAAGTATCAAAGATAATGGCAAAGATCAAATGGAGAGACATGGATGGAACAAGAAGTCCCTGAGAAATATATGGTCAGGCAAAGGAATGGGTAGGAAACAGAGGGACAAGTAAGTGTTGGGTACAAACACAGAATGCAAGCAGTTTCACAAAGCTAGTAATAAAGCCAACCTCTAGTTTTCTCCAATTGCTACATCAAGAATGTAGTTTAATATTGTTATTATCTTTGGCATAATTTGTGAAAAATGATTATTAAATATTAAGAAAAGCTCACAGTTGTAAAACTTTATTATATAGCATGCTGTAAACTGGTTAGTATATTTGAATCTATGAAAAGACCTACGATATTTTAAATCTTTTTGACATCTAATTTTTATTTTGTCAAATTTATTTATAACGTTTCTGGGATTGTATTCCAGAATTCCACAGGTAATGTGACTCGTGAGTATTTGAATCCAGCAGGAGTATCTGTCACAGAACAACGAGACGTTCATGTTCACAAAGCTAAGGAGGCATGAGATTGAGAAGCAGGTAAGAGTGTTTCAGGGTATTTTGGAACTCAGTTTATTCAATTTAACATCCCTGAAAAGTGACAGAAGACAGTGGAAAATGTTTCATAAAACACATTAGATTCATGCATCTTGCTTCTATGCCAGCTCAGACTAACTTGACAATCAACAAATGGCTTCACTTGTCCATTTAACTTAGTAAATCTAGGAAGAAATACAAAATGTTACCTCTACCTGAATAGCCATTTTTTAAAAGTAAACCGATACAGAAAGATTGATACTGCCGATAGACTTCTGACATTGCAAGCAGTATATTGTCAGCCACATGACTTGCCAATGCATTCTGTTAAGAAAGGACATGCAATGCAGGTACTGAAAACTCAAACGCTTGACGAATGAACCCACATCCATTACTCGTTAGTAATGTACACAAATACCGCACTTAAGACGTTCCTTAATTGATAATTTAACATGCAGCATTTATATTTATATTTTAAGTTATAACTTTACTATGTCATTAGTACATTAAAGAGAGTCACAATGTCAGTTTGTAAGTGGTGGGACTTTCCTGAAGGACAAATCTAGCAAGTGTTAATTCTGCCTCTTATCCCTCTGTAATCCTAAGAGCACTTTCATTTTTCACCTTGAAATATAATTTCACTTGTAAATGACCACTAAATATATACATGTTAAACATTTTATTTCTGAAATTCTCACTTCATCAGAATTAAATAATCAATAATAGCGGACTTTCTATATAGGTGAATTAACATTCTATTTTAGTTAAGAAAGTTGCTAAAGAATAGACAATGGGCAATTGTTGTGTGGTCACTAAGATGTTCATTATTGCCTTTGCTCGCAATCCGTTTATTCAGATCTTTAAATACCTTCATGACATTCCAATTAAGTATTTTGTTTTCAAAAACATTAAGAAAATAAGGACCTGTGTTAAGACAGTGTCAATATGTCCCCTTGTATCTGTGGGTTTGTTCAATGTGTACTCTAAAATCTAGCTATAGGATATTGTCAGTCGGGTATATGAGATGAAACACAAGAGGAACAAGTTGTAAACCAGATAGAGGAACGACCTGTTAGAAAGCTTAAAGTCAGGGAAAAGGAGTCAAAATAACGGAGAGCAGGTTAAATACAATAAGCCCTGCCAAGCCATACATTTCCAAGTAGTGGCTGGAATTAACAATTCTGAAATGAAAAGGAAATTCATGAACACACTAATATTCTGCATACCCACTCTCTCTCTACCATCCTAATACAAATCTGGCCTGCTGGACTGAGAGTCTACCGTGCTCCCTTTCCCCACTATATCTGCTTAACACTGAAAACATGTTATTTCTCTATTGTCACATTTCCATTAGAAGGCAAGCTTATTGCAGGCAGGAATCCAATCTGATCTGTCCACATCAATGATCCTGAGTATAGAACAGTGCAGTGCATGCAAGAAGAAAGAGATATGGAGAACTAAAAAGAAAAAAAAAATATTAACCCTTATACATATAATTTGCAATCTAACAAAATAAACACTTTCATATCTGCAGGGAACAGTGGAGATTCTTGGATTGTCATATGAACACAGACCACACACAGGAATGGATGGTTAGGACTCATTATTTCTAATTTGAGATGTAAAAATGTCATCAATGTTGGCATTGCTCAACATTTTTTTTTTTTTGCACTGCATACGGCTTTCATTGCTTGCTATAAACAGCCATCTTCCCTACCAAATTCTTCCCATATGGTCTCTGAATCTACAATTATGAAGTCTCCTATAATTGGACTTGCGAAAGACAAACCCCCAACACTGAGGAAAGTACTGTATATCAAAATCCAGATCACCCCATGAAAGCATAAACCACAGTGATATTTGAAATAGTATCATGAAATTAAAAAAAGGACATTTGAAGTTGCTATAATTTTTGGTTGCTTGAAATAGTCAAATATTGATAACTTTTATCTGGAAGCAAGTAAAGCTTCTTAAACTAATAACAGCATATTCCATTACCTTTTACTTCAACACTTAATCATACATGATATTTTTTGCACCGTTAAATATGCAAGCCGTCCCAATTCATAAATTTAACTCCTGATCTTATTTTTTTTTTTTTTGGTTTTTCGAGACAGGGTTTCTCTGTGTAGCTTTGCGCCCTGATCTTATTTTGATCACTCTGTTAAAATTCAAACAATGGAAATGTTGTGAAGATTTTTAATATAGTATATCATCTATAATTTATGCACAAATCTTCCAAATTATAATTTGTATAAGTTAGATATATGTTAATTTCATCCATCTCAATGAGATGGCAAATCAAAATGTAGCATGTGGCAAAAATAAGACCAAACAACGAAAAAAAAAAAAAAAAAAAGGGAAGGAGTATATAGGAGTATATGGAAAAAGTCTCTGAAATGTAACTAGATCCTTCTGACAAAGTGCCTGAGGAGTAAGAACCTTTTCTGATGGTGTCCTAGTCAGGTGTCAATGAGCACAACTCTGAACTGACTTCAGAAAATTACATTTTCTGGCAAAAAACAAACAAACAAACAAGTAACTAAAGTACAAGTGTGCTAAATGATATTTTATGAACTCAAAGAAATACTGTCAAGAGGAAAAGAAGGAAAGGCAAAACTTGGAAAACATTTCTCAGGAAGCTTAAAATGCTTGGTATTGTAACATTGGAATTGGTTGTGAATTCCAGGATTGAATCACAAGACTTATCACTGCCCACTGGAGACCCCTACCTCAACCTAGAGACGTTGTAATACCAAATTGATGTAAATTCTCTATTTGAGAGACTGGGAGAAGGCAATATGGGCGCTCCCCATAAAAATTGTACATACTTTGAAATAAATGATTGCAACTTATTTTAAATGACTTTATGAGAAAATCTACACACACTTTTAAGGAAGCACAGCACTGAATCTACAGCCTTCCTCACTACGCCTTCCTTCGTCTGTGTTGCTCCTTTTAATGCCAACAGGAAATCAACAGCAGAGGAGAGGCATATGGTGCAGGGAGGGCCAGCAAGCATATCGTGAATCAGCTCTCCTCACTGTAGGCAGAAAATAAAGTGTTTATATTTTTAAATGTTACTACAAAATGTTCCACTGGCGAAAGGAGTAATTCTGAGCATTGTGTAAGGATCTTATTATTGTCACTTCTTTTTTTTTTTTTTTTTTTTTTTTTTGGTTTTTTGAGACAGGGTTTCTCTGTGTAGCTTTGCGCCTTTCCTGGAACTCACTTGGTAGCCCAAGCTGGCCTCGAACTCACAGAGATCCGCCTGGCTCTGCCTCCCAAGTGCTGGGATTAAAGGCGTGCGCCACCACCGCCCGGCGTTTATTGTCACTTCTTAACATACTTTAGATTGGCGAGTGTAGGTGATTCCTTGGAAAAAGGGAAAACCTGATGAATATTTCCTAGTGATGTAATTCTCCTGATTCTTCATCCAGTTTAGAGAACTAACAGTTATTTCTGCTTTAATATCTGGGTTAAAATGTTGTTATTGTTGACAAACCTTTCTTTTTACTCCATCTGCTTTTGTTCTCTGTACAACTTGCAGGAAAGTAAGAATGGAATTTAAGAAGGCTCAGGATGCTACAGCAAAAGAACATAAAGTGGGAGGCTTAACCATAGGCATTTTGCTCTCAAGTTTCTAGAAGCCTGAAATCCAGGGTGTGGAAGCCATTGTAATCTGTTTTCATTGAGGGCTCTCAACCCTGTGTCCTCATGAAATGAAGAGAAAGTGGGCACAAGCAAACCCTCTGCTGTCTGTGCTTATGATGAAGAGATGATATAGCATCCACATTCCAGATCTCAGTATGGAACCCATAAGCTTGTATTAGAATTTGACTGTTGCTTGTGATAGTAAATGATAAATCTTTGAAATACTGACATAACACTATTCTCACCAGTTTAACTCCCTTAATTGACTTTATCTTCAACACTAAACAAAGCTGTTCTGTTCTGTTCCATTTGTCTCCATTCAGTGTAGTCATCTTCAATTATCCCTAGAACATTATATATGTATATATATATATACATACATACATACATACATATATTTATGATACATCAAATATATATGTGTATATACATATATATACATACGTATATATATATATATATATATATATGATACATTTGTGCTGAAATTTACTTAGGACTCTAACTTTATACACCTCCATGTCAAGTGTTTTTTTCAGTTTTCACTTTTGGTGCTGGAGAGATATGGAGAGATAGCTCAGTGGTTAAGAGCTCATACTGTTCTTATAGAGGACCCAAGTTTGGTTCCCAGCATCCACATAAGGCAGCCCATAGCCCCCTTTAACTCCAATGCCAAGGAGACTTGATATCTTCTTTTGGATTCCATAGGCACCTGTACTCACATGCAGATACAAACGTGTGCATATGGATAATATAAAAATTTAAAAATATAATAAAAAAGGAAAAAATTTTTTAAATATTTTGTGCATAAATTGGCTTCTGTAAGTGTTAATATATGATTATAATGTATGAAAAACATTTAAAATCTCTAAACAGGTTTACACATAACAATTAGCGATTGTCTGTTTCTTAGAGAAGAACTAAAAATAGAAATAATGAAGTGTGATAGTTATAAAACCCAAAATAATAATTACAATTTTAACATCCTTATAAGGATATTAAATAACAATACTGATCATATATGTTTAAAGCAATATAATTTAGCTTTTCTCACCTTTCATAGACATTTGGTAATATTTTCTTATCTTACATTCAAGATATTTAAAATACATATTCAATATATATGCCCTAAACTGCTGAGCTTATTTTTTGTGAAAAAAAAAAAGAAGAAAATAGAGTTTTGAAAATCAGTTCATAATGATGAGAAAGGGTTTTCTTAATTTGTGATTTTCTGTATTTCTGAGATATAATTATTACCTACAACATCCTGCTAATTTATTTAAGATGACCCAAGTAGAGAAAAGCTATTCATAATGGGAGACTCTGAGAACACAGAAATACAAAAGAGCCCAGAGCACAAAAGTAATATTGCTAGAGGCTTTCAGTACATGAGTTAACACCAGCAACTTTGTTGTGAAGAACAACAAGTAAGAAATGTTTCTGAGCATTTGCTATGGTCCAATGACTGTGCTAAACATTTATCAGAAGTATTTTATTAAAACTTCAGAAATACTTTGTGAAGGTAACCTCTTACTTCATCCAACAGATGGCAAACTTATGGTCCATCCGCAGGTTTCACATGTGCTCAAATAAAGTTAAATATGCAAACAGGCACATCAGCCGATAAGGGGTTGAACAGTAAACCTGCCGAAATCACCTCCATGTTTTTATGAAGTCATGGTTTGCTGGTGAAGAGTGTTAACTTCCTTTATCTTATGATTTCTCATCACCTGGTAAGTCTTATGGGGAAAGCATTCTATGGCAAGTTAGTTAGTAGAAGTAGTTGTCTGAGTTATGGAAGGCAAAAAGTCAAAGGCAGGTGAAAAATACATCTTTGGGAGGAAGCTCTGTGGTAGAGAATACAAGTTCAGTGGCCTTGATATCCTAGAGTAAATATCAGATGCTGTGAGGTTAGAAGTTGGAATGAGATTTGTAGATTAAGTCATGCTACAATATTCTACGTGTCAAATGTCATTAGCAAATTGTGTGTGTGTATGTGTGCATATATGTGTGTATGTGTGTGTGTTTCTTTTTAAAATTTTTATTATTTGTTAGCTCTCTTACCTAAACATTTATTTGATAGTAGTATTTATTACTGATGCATTCAATAAAATCGTTTCTCTTGTCATTTTATACCTATCATTGAATAAAATCAAATAACATTTTTCCAACTCCCCCCATCCTTGTCATGGCTTCCTAAAATCCTGGCCTTTAAAAATATTACTATTGTTAAATATATCAAGTATATTTAATCAATTTCGATCAATTTTTCATAGCAATTGCTTTGATAAACCAAGAAACTAGAAAACTATCTGAAGTTGGGTTTCTTTGCATTCTTAACCCAAATCACTTTCCTAATCACCTTTTTGGCAGGTATGATAGGGCACATATATCCCCTGATGCATATGGACACTGTCTATTTTGATGACTCACTTGTCACAATTGACTCAGTGAGAACAAACAAGTAAATAATATTAACAAATGGTTAAAAGTTAAAAGTAAATAATTGACTGGGCAGTCATGAAATCCACTCATCCTTAACATTATGCTCTAATGTCACAGAGTCACAGAGGAATTATTAGATCTCAGTTGAAAACATCCCTGTGAACTCCACAAGCCATAATAAATAACATATTATTCCTTCAAATAAATATGTGTCTGATTCTACAGCTGTACTTGCCAATAAATCTTTAAGATTAAAAAATGTTGAGTTCTTTGTATGTTGCTGTCATCGTTGACATGGATATTCTTATGGCTATCTAACGTTTAGAGAGCAAGCTACAAACTCTGGTAACTTTTACTAAGAAGTGTGGGCCTAAAATAAGGTTTACTCTATTTAATTTATGTGCATTAAGGTAGCATGACTCTATAGCAAACAGAGAAGAGAGAATGAATAGTTTCTGTACAAAAATGCTACATTTACTGATTTCCTTTAGTTAGTTACTTCATGGTTGTGATTTAAGTACTAAAACTTTTCAACATATCTTGAAAGATTTCTGAAATTTCAAGAGGAAAATGTCTATATATTCATGTAAGCATTTATATACTGTTTTTATTAAAATAATCCAAATGTGCGATTATAAAAATTATGAGTCATAAAGTCCATCACACACATTCTAACTGAAGGGTTTGTGTGATAATCTTTGACTTTCAGTGGTTTTCTAAGACAGGTTTACAAGTGTTACTATTTCTCAGTGTAGAAACTTTTGACATTTAAACTGTCCACGACTGTCCCTTATCTTAGGACAGCACCATTGTGAGTCACAATGGTGCCACCTACTGGGAAGCTGGTGAAGTATGACTTAGGCTCTGTAATTCTTTAAAATGTTCTGTTAATTGGATTGATGGTAAGTTGCTGAGCTGAAAGTGTTAATGAGTATCCTTAGTGTGTTGAAAAGCAAGCAGCTCCCCAATACAACTCTCACATGATTTTCTTCCTTTTAACTCAACACCTTTCCATATGTGTTTGTACCTATGTGCTACTTCTCCTCTATTTCTTGAACTATATATAAGACAAAAATGTATGTTCAGGAAGCAAAGAAAAATTTCGAGAGCCCATTACATAGCGGAGTTGTGATTGATACTAATGGAGTTTTTCTGCTGTGAATCCACCGACACTGTAAGAAGTGTGTGATACCTTTGTGTAACAGGTGCTTCCAGAGCTGACTTAGGGAGAAAAGAACACCTTCAAATAGCAGTGCTGCTAAATGATCATATGACAACTTCCTAACCAAAAAAATAAAATAAAATAAAATACAAAATCAAATATTCATGCTAGCATAGTGCCTTCAATGGATGCCCTCAATGTCTACTCGGCTTTTGGATGAGAAAAGAGGCGATGTTTCATAGAAAGAGCCAGTAAGTGCAAAGAGAACAGGAGGACCCAAACACTACAACTGAAATTAAGTGTAGCTTTCTTTAGCTCCCACAGTCACCATGTGCACCACATGTCACAGTCTCTATTTCACAGGCAAAGCAATGAAGTGCTAAGGTAAAGTGCTTCCATCAGTGTCTCCAGGAAGGCTCATGTTGAACTCAGTGCTGCACTTTCTATACGCTCATGAGGTTACATTTAAGTTTGTCACCACTGGGTGAAAAAATAAAATAAAAAAACTAGAGATGTTTAAAAGGCTGGTGTGAAGGCCATAGCTGCAAGAACCCAGGAAGTGTGATCGATTCAGTGAAAATTCAGGCATTGGCCATTTAACTAAGGAGAGACAAATTTCCAAAAAACTCACATATGAATGGAGGGGTGAATGAAATGAATGCGGTATGGAATTCTATCTTTTTAGTACAGTTTTCTCCACTTTTAAGCTTCTTAATTGTTCAAAGGCTGAAACTCCATTTAATAGTCTTTCCAGCCTCTATAAAAGTGGCTCAACCTGTGGGTCACGACTGCTACAGGAGTCACATATCAGATATCCTGCATATCATATATTTACATTACAATTCACAGCAGTAGCAAAACTACAGTTAGGAGGCAGCATCCAACGACTGAGGGATCTGGATGCAGAGATCCATGGCTAGGCCCCGGGTAGATCTCTGGGAGTCCAATTAGCGAGAATGAGGAGGGTTTATATGAGCGAGAATTGTTGAGACCAAGGTTGGATCAAGCACAGGGACAAATAGCCAAATGAATGGAAACACATGAACTATGAACCAA
The DNA here is from genome assembly GCF_949786415.1 of Peromyscus eremicus. NCBI lineage: Eukaryota > Metazoa > Chordata > Mammalia > Rodentia > Cricetidae > Peromyscus > Peromyscus eremicus. Next base: position 42,004,502 of record NC_081426.1, on the reverse strand, counting down.
TGGCTGAGGGGTCACCAACTGGATCAGGCCCTCTGAGTGGGTGAGACAGTTGATTAGCCTGATCTGTTTGGGAGGCATCCAGGCAGTGGGACTGGGTCCTGCGCTCATTGCATGAGTCGGCTGTTTGAAACCTGGGGCCTATGCAGGATTGCTGGGTTCGGCCTGTGAGGAGGGGACTGGACCCACCTGGACTGAGTCTACCAGGTTGATCTCAGTCCTCAGGGAAGGCTTTGCCCTGGAGGAGGTGGGAATGGGGGTGGGCTGGGGGGAAGGTGAGGGGGGCGGGAGGGGGGAGAACAAGGGAATCCGTGGCTGATATGTAGAGCTGAATTGTATTGCAAAATAAAAATAAAAAAATAAAAAAAATAAAAAAAATAATTTTATGGTTGGGGGGGTCACTACAACATGAGGAACTGTATTAAAGGTTCACAGCATTAGGAAGGTTGAGACCCACTGCTCTAGAAAGTGCGTCTTAATAAATACTGTTAAAATAAACAACACTTTGAAATCAAATGCAACTTCAAAAGATAAAGAGAGGCAGTTGATAGGATATTTTCATCTGTAAACATGTTTCTGGGACTTCAAAATCATTCTGTAACAGTCTTATGTCTTATGCTGTGTCTAATCAAGTACAGTTCTACCTTTCAATGTAATTGACTTGAAGATATCACCCTAAGGAAAGTCAATTCGGCTAACTGAGCTACCAAGTCTAGGCTCCATATTCCCACAGGAATAGTGTTCTTAATAGATGAAAGACAGCCACTAGAGTAGGGCTCCTACAGAGAAATGATCATCTTTGCACATGGTAGTAAGGTGGCCATCTCTAAGCCAAGAGTAGCCAGGCTTCATGTCACATGGACCGCTTGAACCTTGGTCTTGAATTCTTAGGCTCCAATGCTGAGGTCTAGCAACTTTAAGACACCCAGTCTCGGCATTCTGTTCCAATAGTGCTGACACATGAGTGCAAAGGAATGGCAACGTCATATCCAAGCATCACATTCTCAAACAAGGATCTCTGTTTCTTCTGTCCCCAAAGACTTAGATAAAATAACTAAATACAAATAAAAAAATAAAAACTGAGCTTTATTAAAAACATGCCTCCAGAATGAGGTCAGAACAGAATATACAAATGATTGATTTAATATTGTGTTTTCCCTGTTAGATATGTACCTGAAATTTAGAATAAATATTTAATAATTGAAACCCTTATCCACAAGGTAATTATAAATGTTTTTCTCAAATATAATTTCATCTAACTGCAATACCTATGAAATATAACAAAAACTATGTTGGCCTAATAGGTAATATCTCTGAGCCTTAGATTTTTTTCTCTAGTGTAAGATGAAATTGCAGAATCACTTTATATATGAACTGTGAAGTCTCAAGCTTTTTTACTCAATATGGACAAAACATTATTTTGTTGGTCACCAAAGACAATGACCATGTTAGCTAATAGTTAATGACCAGAATAAACTTCAATGCAGAACCTGAGCAGATTATTTTTAAGAACATATATCCAAGAGAGCTGGTACACCAGAGCGCACTCCTTTGGAAGTGCCTTTGCAGCTCCCTAGTCCTTGGGAAGTACATACAAGAAAATATGGGAAGAACTACATGTAGGAGGCTGAATAAGAACCCAAAGGAGAGCATACACATGTAAAACTGGACTGTTTCTCCTGTCTCCATTTACATATAGTTCAGCACAAAAGAGTGTACTTGAGAACATCACCACATAAATAATTATACAGCAATACCAAATGTCATTACTTAATGCATTTTCTTTCCTCTCTTGGCTCTTGACTCACTTTGGTCTTCAGGCTTTCTAGACTGAGGCTCATTCACTATTTACTTAACGGCTAGTGAAGAGCAGAAGATAGCATTCTACACTGAATTTGATAGGAATGATCTTATCCCAATAATAGTTTAGCAGGGCATGACCATGAAAATACCAGTGTAGAGACATAAAAAGAAGACAGGTTAGTTTCCTAGTGGCGAGCAAGCTAAAAAATAAATAAATAAATAAATAAATAAAAATAAAATAATAAAAAAAAGTACGCTTTAGGCGGGGGCAGTTAAAGATAAAGGACAAGGAAGAGATGCTTGGGTTACAGAGCCAAGACATCACAAGTTCTCATCAGAATCAAAACCAGAATGCACAAATTCTAAGTTTCAACTGGAGAATGGAAAGTTCAGTTTTAACTATAAAATTTATGGTAAATAATTTTGCACTATTCAATTAAGCTCTCTATTCTTAATTTGTTTAGCTGTTAACTAAAAGTTCATAGGTTTCATTTCAGTTCTGGAAGTTCAGTTCTGGGGAGGCGTTTGCCATAAGCTTATAGCTAAGATTCCATTTTACTGGCTGAAAAATCTTGGTTTTATATAACTCCTTAAAACACACACACACACACACACACACACACACACTTTATAGTAATATAACCTCCTTTGTCCTAGCATTTGGTTGCGAGTTTAGAACAAGATGCCATGTCCTATGGAGGGTGTATCTCCAGCTAATTACTAAATAGAAAAAATGTTTATTAGTCCTGTTTTTTAAATGATTCAAAGCAAAAATTCACATCACCAGTCATAAACCTAACTATGTGTCATGCAGAATTTCATAATTTACTTGCATTAATTACACACTATGATTGACACAGGTAGAGTTAATGAGTTGCTGATCACCACTGCTCTGTTTCCTCTGCTTTCCTTCATCTGAAGCCCCAGCTCAGAGTCTGGCTGAAAAGACTTAGCTATCATAAGCACTGTCAATCAGTGTGTTTTGTTGCGTTTCTTTTCTTTTGATCACAGAAAGGGCCTTTCAAAGTGCTGCAGATAAAATCTTCGGTCTTTGGCTCTCCTCCACTATGGATTCTTAGGGGCCTGAACTTTGCAAAGAAACTTCTTGTTTTCCCCAAATATTTCCAAGTCCAGAACTCAGTCAAAGGCCAGAGAGTACAGAACATTCATACTTTTCTCAAGTTGCCATTCCTTAGTTTTACTCAAACACAAAAGATGGGCAATCACAGATCTCACATCCTAGCACTTAGCCATCTAAAGATACTTTCATGTTTCTGCCAGTTGCATGTTCTGATGTTCCGCTGGATTGTTTTGAACTAAGCTGTTGTGATTACAAAGCCAAGTCCTCACCAATGCCTGCCAAGCAGTGATGCTGAATAGAGCTAGAAAAAGCAGTGGCAAAGCCATTGAGAGAGATGGCAAATGTGATTAAGCCAAAGGAAAAAAAAAGAAAGGAGAAAATTCTAGAATGTTTTCGCTATAGTTTCATTTTCCACAACCTGAAAAAAATAACCCTTTCCCCTATTAAAATTATTGTTGAAGCTATTTCTGGTATAGTTATCATTAGAGCCTTTGAAGCTGCTTAAAGATAATATTGAATTGTAATTGTTAAAACTTCTAAGTCTATCTCTTAGTGAAGATTAGCAAAATTAACCCACCTGAATCTCTACAAGAAAATAAAACATTACCACAACTACATCTTCTAAAACACTTTCAGTGATTTAGCTCTTTAAAGTAAAACACAATTTTGATTCTTATTAAAGACTCGTGGACTTAAAGGAACAAAATTTATATAAGAGAAGTCATGCATACTTTTGAGCTTGGCACGTTTTCAACATAAGACTTCACTTTGTGTTTTGAAATATTTTTTGTGCCTGATAGAGTGTTTTCATTTAGGATAATTTAACCATGGCCCTAAAAGCCTAAATGGATACTACCAAACTATTAATAATAATAGATGTTTAAACAGTTAATCTCCTAGAAATAGATAATAAAATAATGGTTGCTAGGGAGGACAAAGACTATGAGAAAAAGAATGGGATAAGGATTCTAGATTTTCTAGGCAACATTCTCTCTCTCTTTTACCCACTATTTTATGAACCATGTATTTAAACACACATCTTGTATCAAGCATTGTGCAAGATCATCAAAAAAGATTTTATAAGTATTAGTAGCCCCTGTTAAGTCCCAAATGTACAGCAGTCTCTTCTAGCAAGGCTTCATTTCTATCAACACTCATCATATTTAACCTCATGGTATTCAGGTATGTAAGCTATTGTCTGGAGCCACAATGTTTCTGACGGTTTGATTAGAGACTTGGACCCTGACTGTCCTATTCAAGGACAGAACTTTTAATCATATATTATTCCATTCTGCTGCCTATTATTCTCAAGACAAAACTGTACTCATGAAGACATGTGAGGTTTTAATTTAGATTGAATGTAAACCAGGCTGCTTCACATAGTTAAGAATTCATTAAGGCACAGGATGAACATACAGAATAAGTTACCAAACTGCACTCAATGTTATATTTATATATCTTGATCCCCATGGCTGTCTAAAAGTACACACACTAATGATAAAAAAGTAATGTGGTTAGAAATTTCTGAGGGTGTTAAAACTTGGGGATAAACTATTCATACCTATATTTGGACATCATTATAAATAAGAACTTCATCTTTACTGAGGCAAAATTAAAACTTCAAATTTGTATGTGACCCCAATATTAATTCTTCTAAACTTCTAATTTGTTTTTAACAGTTAGCAGCCACTGATTGTCTTCAGTATAAGCATGGAATGTCTAACACTTATGAAGACAAAAAGTTTCTCAACCACTGCAAATTAAAATGTCATGAAAGTTTTGTTCTTGGAAGGGGCCCTCACTTGGACAGGTCTTTATGATTTTACTAACTGATCCATGTGAAGCAAAATCACAGCACATTCCCAACTAATAAAGCTATCCTTTTTTGTGCTAATTAAAGCAGTACCAAATGAATGAATAAAGAAATGAATAAAAGTCACTTATTCCATCACATGTTCTGAATGCTCCCAGTAGTACTCTCTTCACAATTCAATTTCCTCAATGGGATCAGAAGAGGAAATGAAACAACAAATTGTCCTCCAGATGAACCAAGCAGAAACAGCTCTTCTCCTGGGAGTCCTGCTAGGTCAATTAGTTCATCATGCTAACAGAAGAGTAATCCACAAACCAGGACATTTTCAATAACCTCTTTTTACATAGTCTCAGCCAAAATTGCTGGACATTGGTGCATGGCTTGTTAATAAATGAAAACCACTCTTCTTGGAGACAGTGATCTTGTACTGCAGTTACATCCTTTCTTAGACCCCAAATTCAACTACCATTTGGGGGGCTTTTGTTGTATAGGTCCTGAAATCCCCAACAGTACGGCAATCTTTAGGCCCTACTTCTCTGTATATGCATGGTAGCCACTCAGTACTCAAGGTAAAATCTGGGAGTCAGTTGCTAACTATATGAAATTAAAGTGAGCACTTCCAAGAAGGCAACCCAAATGTTTATATGAAATTCTCAACACTTTATTTTTTCTGATCCCCATTTTTCCAGCCTTCTTTACACTGCTCAATTATTCACCATAGGAATACGGAGAAACTCAACAGGAATTCCTTTAATGAGCAACATTAGAATCTGTACTCCAACCTGGTCCTGTACATCTTTCTTTTTATCCCTAGTGTTCCTGAAGGTATCTGCCATGCTCTCTTTTCTCTATCATGTAACCTACTAGTTCATTTCAGGAAGTAAACCTAACTTCCTATCTCAAATAACTAAAACTACCTACAAAACAGGTAGCTGCTAATTTAATTTTTTTTTTAAATCATGGATTATGTTCTTTTAGGAACTGTTTTCAGATTTCCTTTCAGGAGCTGAAAAGGTGGCTCTGCAGTTAAGAGCACTGCCTGCTCTTGAAGAGAATAAGAGCTCAGTTCCCATTACCCATTTCAGGTAGCACACAGTCATTATATTCCCACTCTAGTGAAGGCTTTCTGACCTCCTCAGGAATCCCACAAATACGGCCCATATACACATAAACAAAAATCAATCTTTTTTTATTATTATTTTAGTATGTGATAGCTTTTCTTTCCTTGTCAGTAATGTTCCTGAATCCTCAGCAGCTGCATTCTGTTATAACACATCTCTATGTATTTCACTATTTTATTGTGCTTTTTAATAGCTTTTAATTTTCATTAGTTATCATTATGTAAATGAAAATCATCTAACTAAAATGATAAAATTGAAATTGAAATTAAAATATTTACTCATTAATTTCCTTTGCTCTTTGAGACAGCCACGGTTTTTTGTTGTTGTTGTTGTGTGTATGTGTGTGTGTGTGTGTGTGTGTGTGTGTTTCAAAGGTCGATATCATCTCAGGGTCATTTAGTCTTACTCTCTTTATTTCCTCACTCTCTGCCACCGTTTCTTCTAAGTCCATAATACCATGGTTTTGATAGCTAATATGGCACCCCTCTAACCATTTCAAAACATTGAACATCAAATCCTTACTTAGTCTTTGTGTTACTTGATTAAGTAACAGTATTCCTCCTAGTGGATCCATTGTCTGTTTCCTCACAGCTTTCTTGCCTAGAGGTCTAAGGCATGATATATTACTGTTTTCCTCTACAGATCCCAGATTTCCACCACTGTTATTCTATATTCCTTTCTCCTTTGTAAACCCATACAGTTCTATGACTTCATTTTTCATGTCGATGTTAATATCTCCACATTCTGACTGACAGCCCAGGGCTTTCTTCTGCCATCCAGAAATACATACTCATTTTGGTATTTTCTTGACTTTAGATCCATACTAGTCTAGAGTTAATTTAAAAGAAAATATTATAATATGTTAAACTTATAAACATTTTCATATCTGATGCCTCATTCTATATTTTATAACTAAATTTCCAAAGCCAGATAACTGGGAACCATATGATCTCATTTTGTGCCTATCAATAATTTGATATCGCAAATTCTGTCTCCTGAAGATGCTAAAATGAACATACACTTTTCATCTTTAATTATGCTCTTAGATCATGATGCTAAAAGTTCTCTCTGACATGCCTTGATTGCCTCCTAACTGCTTTCTGCATATCCCCAACTCAGATATAATTAAATTTCTCATGGTAGCCAGAGTAAGTATAAAAATAAAATACATGATTTGTAGTTATCTTCACAAAATCAAATTCACACAGTTCAGAAATAAGAGCATACATCTGTAACTGACATTTTGTATTTTAATTATAAAGTAATTTCACTTTTGGTTGTAATAAAATACTTAGTCATCCAAAATATTTAGGACAGAACCAGTCATCTCTCTGAAGAGTTACTCAGTTTAGATTGGGTTTTGCATTTTGCTCAAGTCTCCCGTCAAACCTGCTTTCCTTAATAGTCATATATACCTGGCCTTTTAGGAATGAGATATGAAATGAACAATAAGACATAGGACATAGTCATAGAAACATCCTTCCATTACTCCGTCTTCTGGTCCTAGAGCATTCCCTCAAACTTTTCCTCATCTGGTAGCCAAAATCTTCAATTTTTGATTAGGTTTATGATAGAACTTACATAAATACACTCATGTAGCCCAGCATCTTAGTAACTCTTTCCCCCTGTAACGCTTACTTGATTTGTGGAACTCTCCCTCCATAGACTGCAACCTGCCTCCAGGCAATGACTGAAAGTGTTTTAAGCATTAAGGCCCTACTACGCTGCCTGATAATGTCGCAAGTCCTCATGCCACACTGGTGGTCAAGCCTCTGAAAGGAATAAAAGAGAGATCAGACCCGCAAAAGACATAACTCTCAGAATAATTGGTGGAAAGATCACATGGTCCATTTAATCCAGAATCTCCCAACTTCTGACCTGGTCTGGACCTGAAATGATCAGGTAGTCCACTCAACTTCAGCTTGCTGAGCAGCTGAAAATAAAGGCATATACCATTGTGCCTGGATCTAACCTGCTACTTAGCATTAGCTCTACTATGTTGATTAGTAAAACAGTCTGAGGTGACTGTCATGAGGATGGCTTTTTGGATAGACAATAGGCCATTCCCAATGACGTTCATATGAAATAAAAGAAAACAGGATCTGCATAAGAATATATAAACAATTAGATAGTAGTAATGCACGCACATGTTCATACATGTACAAAAGTATCGTGAAAGAGATTGGTAGTGGTGGTTTGGTAGAATAGTTGACAAAACTACTTACTAATAGGTGTGTAGAATTCATACAGGAACAGAAAGGAGGAAGATCAATTCTAGGGAAGTCTGCAAAGGACTTAGACAATTTTGAACTAATCTTTTGGTGACACTAGCTCTTCCATGGGGTATTAGAAAAAGAGACACATTTTCAGAAGATAAAGGTAACTCTCTAAATTTCATATCTACAAACTATTAATCTCTCTGGTGATAACACCCAGACACAGAATTGTTATGAGGCTTCTATGATAAGTGTGTGAAAAGGATAGAATATTAAAAATTTCCCAGAATGGGGACCATAGACAACATAATATGTTTAGACAACAAATGGCTCATCTTGATATTAAAAGTTTTGTTTAATGAGCATATTGCTTGCCTATTCATTAATTCATTAACTCAATCTACAAAGAAGTGCATAATATGCTGGTAACAATATACTGTATATAATAAACATGGCTTATTGTGCTCTAAATACCTATGCCCATTATATGTATAGGCAAGAGAAAAACAATAATTATTACTATGCTCAAAATAGAAATGGAAACAATGAATTTTAATGAACAGAAAATCATTGTCCATATTCTTTCAGTTTTTTTTCCTTTTCATTATGTGCCAATGTATTTCAAAGGGTGGCATATGGATCTGAGGATGGATAATAATATATAATTTGGAAATACTTTTAAATATTTGTTATACATAGAACATTGTTGTATTCTTTTAACAACATTAACTTTTATTATTTAATGGTTAAGCTTGGGAAAGGAAAACATAAATCCTTATCTAAGATGTTTTGAAAATTCTAATATCATATAATAGAATGCTTGAAAATGCTTATTTTATTTTCTTTCTTTGGAAATTTCCAATGATTAGTTCTTTACCAAATCATAAATTTTCAGGTTTGTCAGCAGAGGTCTTTAATGGCAGTACCTGGGAGGCAGAGACAAGGGTCCCTTTGAGTTCCAGGCCAGCCTGTTCTACATGCTAAGTTCAGTACAGTCAGGGCTACATTGTGGAAATTTTCCTCAAGAAACAAACAAGATAAACAAAAATCATAAATTCAGGGTAAGACTTTTTGTAAGAGTCATATTTTCAAGCATTAATACTTGTATGAAAACAGAACAATGGTTAAAATCTTGAAATTTGGATCATGTGTTCTAAGTTATGTTGCTAGAGTTTTCCTGGTCCTGCCTGGCCCATGGTCAGGACAAATCTCTCTCACCTGCCAGTCCTGCAGCTGCTCAGTCCCAATCAAGTAAACACACAGAGACTTATATTACTTATAACTGTGTGGCCGTGCAGGCTTCTTGCTAACTGTTCTTATATCTTAAATTAACCCATTTCTATTATCTATAAGTTGCCACGTGGCTTGTGGCTTACCGATATCTTAACATCTGCTTCTCATCCTGGCGGCTGGCAGTGTCTCTCTGCCTCAGCTTTCCACTTCCCAGAATTCTCCTCTCTCCTTGTCCTGCCTATACTTCCTGCCTGGCTACTGGCCAATCAGCACTTTATTTTTCAATCAATCATCTACAACAAGGTTATCATTTATACACATGCAAAGTAATGTCAATATTTTATTTGGAATCTGGTCCCAAATGCTGTGATTGTTTATATCCATCAAGAAAGAATAAAACAAGCCGGGCAGTGGTGGCGCACGCCTTTAATCCCAGCACTCGGGAGGCAGAGCCAGGCGGATCTCTGTGAGTTCAAGGCCAGCCTGGGCTACCAAGTGAGTTCCAGGAAAGGCGCAAAGCTACACAGAGAGACCCTATCTCGAAAAACCAAAAAAAAAACAAAAAAAAAACCAAAAAAAAAAAAAAAAAAAAAAAAAAAAAGAAAGAATAAAACATAATAAAACATACTCCAGTAGCTCACCCTTCTACCCTTTCTGTAATACTCCTACTAGGTAAATTGAATTACATCACACACCTCCTGAAAATAATCTTGCAATGGTCACTAATGCCTATAAGATAAGAGACAAATCACCTTTTTTTTTAAGACCCTGTGCCATGTTCCTATTCATTCTTCTATGTTCCTTCACCTTTGGAAAGTCTGTCCACCATAGGCAGTTGATAAGACAACCATAGAAGCACACTTTCCTATCTAAATCTCTGTGTATGTTTTTTTTTTTTTTGGGGGGGGGGATGATATTTCTTCTTATTTGGGCCATGCAGCTTTGTTCTTCCTCAAATGCTCAGATCAGGTAGTACCTCCAAATTATGTCACCTAGCAAAATACCCATTTGCAAAATAATCATACCTGTATAATTAAAATGGCAGCACATGGATGGCCATTATCTTGAGATAAATAGACTTCCCTGTTGCTCACCTTAGGAAATAAGTCATTTTGAGCCAGTAACAGGTCTATATGCAAACAGAAAGCAATATTTCCACCAGAGAGTCTTGGAGCCATTATAGTTTATTGGCCAAATCAGACAGCCGCAATCACCATGAACAAAGACGTGAGATTATCTTTTTCATGTCTGGCTGTGTACTATCAAGATATATACAGAAAGTAATTGCTCTGTCTGAAATGACTGCCATCAACTACTGGAACACATGACCGCAGTGTTTTATTTACAGAACTCTCCATAGATATAAAAAAGAATTGCATAATGAGTATACAAATGCCTTCCAAAGAATAGATCTTGAAAGCTGTTTTTTTTTTTTTTTTGTTTTTGTTTTTGTTTTTAAGTATCAAAATGCCTTCTGGCTGCATTATCTCTATGCACAGTGTGCTGACAGCCAGGAGGGACAGTGACAGTGACACAGAAGGGCTCTGTTGGCTTCTAATGGATTCAGACCTGGGAAACATAAGAAAGGTAAAAGCACAAACTACTTTAGGAAGCTTTGGGGCTCTCTCTGCATGTGCTCTTCCAGTTTGAAGGCTAGAGGGATGCATATGCAGAAGTCTATTTACAAGAGAACATAGTGCTTTAAAGAATTCCTTTTTAAAAAGATAAGATTAGTAGGTTACTTAGAGAAGTGCAGCATTACAGAGCACACCCGTGGGCATGAAAGAGCAATCCAGCAAGGCCTTTAAATAGGGGTTTTATTCAATTTGACACCTCTTAAGGGAAACTTTAAGTAAGTTGTATGTGCACATTGTTAGAAAAAGAGTGAGAGGCATAGCTTTTTGATAGTAAATGCTACCTTGAAACGGAGGTTATGCAGTAAATTTTCCAAACTATTTTCTTTAATGGTTATAAACCCATACACAGTTTTTTCCCCTCTGAAAACCCTTTAACCCTGCTTGCTATTAATCCACAGATTGAATTCACCACCTACTGTTTCCCAGTGATGACAGTTCTCATCCTTCCATACTTCATACTGCAGCCCCTAAGAATATGCTGTGTGGTTGAGCCCAATGCTACTTTGTTGGAGAAGTTATCATTGTTGCAATCAAATAATACCCACAAACACTGTTCATGAAGTCATGTGGTGAAAAGACCTTCTGCATACAGAGCCGAGGGGACAGGATAAGACTGAGTGGCACACAGTGAAGAGCAGTGCAGTGTCAACACACATACTGCATGAGGCAGCATGGTAAGGCCAGTTCAACATGACAAGGCATGAATTCTCAGCAATGTCTCTAAGTGAAAGAGTAATAATGGCTTAATGCTCCTAGGTAGGAAGGTCTTGCAGAAAGCAAGTATTAAAGGAAGGGCAGCTTGGTGAGAGCATACCAGCTTCCATGTCAGAGTCTGCAAGACTCTCATCTCACAGCTTACATTGATACTTCCAATTCCTAAGTACATAATGTCTGGCTAAATGCCGTTCAATCAAATCGCCTACAAGGCAAGTCTGTGTCTTTCCTAAATTAGTCAAGAGAACAGCATCCAAACGTTTTCAAGCTGTAAGAGCAAAAGTAACCTATGAAAACATGATCACGAATAACAAGCAAAGATGTCAATGCTTGTTATAAGAGCTCATAGCATACCCTTGGCCAGTGCCTCTCACTGGGTCCAGCATTTATTTTCAAAGACTAGGGTGCAGAGAAACATGGGAGGAAATCATAAGTAAAGAAATCTAATCAGCCTTTTGTTTTATCCTATGGAATCTTAAAACAGAAAAACAAACAAACAAACATCAGTGAGGTTGATGGATATCACTTCAGTATTCCATACAAAAGGACACTGTCCATTACACCTGAACACACAGTCAGCCTTCTCTGAATTGAATAAATACTATTGCTCGAATTCTGTGCAATCCCATGCCCATGTCTGTCTTAGTTCCTTGTTCTTCCTCCCAGGGCTCAGCCCATTAATGTAGTCAATGTTAGCCTTTAAACATGTTTCCCTAAGGCAGCAAAGATATCTTTACCACACATAAAGGCATACTTGTATGCCAAGAGATCTGTCTTGAATCAACTTTCTTAAATGATCCCATTCAAAGACCTCTCTTGACAATCTGAGTCAGTTTAGGGAGGAACAGAACCTATAATTTAGAAAGAAAAGCAAGTTACCAATTATTTACACTAATATTCTATCATCAGTACTGTGTGCTGGATGAATCACAAATCATGCTAAAACATGTCTTCAAATGTACCCTTAAACTACTTGGATTTTCAGCAATATGGTTTCAGCAAATGAATTGTGTCATAAAGCTCCAGCTTCAGTCTGATGCATTAGCCATAAAAGCAATTATCTGCTGAACAATGCAGTCAGCTTCTGCAAAGAATGTGATTCCTATGCCAAATGTGATCTTTGCAGTTAAATAAGCACTCAGTGCAATGAAATTTCTGTCAGTCCTCTAGTTGTCTCTGTTCTTGTGTCTTCCCTTTCCACTTTATATCTATTAAATACATTCTGCTTGTTGCTTAAAAGAATTATTTCATGCATCAGAAGTACCAGGATGCTTCTGAGGTGAGTTTATGCACATTGTGGCCGACGCAATTTAAAATATTCTTAGGGTTTCAACAACAAGAGAAATCTGCAGAACTTGATGCAGGATTTGGCAACAAGTTATACGTACACACACACACACACACACACACACACACACACACACACACACACACTATGTACAGGATATATCCATTTATATAATGGATAGTCCCCCAAAGCTATAATTAATGAGTATTTTACAGAATGGATTTTTGGTCTTGAGAGTCAACCAGCTATGTGTGACCAAACAAGGGGACAGATGAGAGGCTTGGTGGCATACCCCTTTAATCCCAGGACTCAGGAGGAAGAGGCAGGTACATATCTGTGCCTTTGAGTTCAATGTGTTATACATACTGAAACCCCATCTAAAACAAAAACAAACAAACAAACAAACAAACAAAACAAGAAGTTTGAGAATTCCAATATGCATGGTGTATTTTCTAACCTTTAACGAATTATTTATGTACACAGCAAAATTACAGTTACAGAAACAAAATAATGGAAGAGTATGATTTTAGGGACTTTGTGATTTGTTTTTAGTTCTTTTAGGAATTAACTTGAAATTAAGTCAACATGTGCTTTTGCAAAATGTTTTTGTAGGACCCATAAGACTAATGCACTTCAGTAATAGATAATAAAATAACTGAATACTATAAATATATTAGAATGTTAATTGAGGAGAGATGGGACAGGGATATAAGTCAATGATACAGTATATAATTACCATGCTGAAGGCATTGGACTAAAGACTAGAGTCCAGAGTAACAATATATATGCATATTCATATACATGTACATACAAAAGTATGAGTTTTTTAAACACAGTGAGTATGAACTTGAAAATAATATGATGATATTTCAGTTGTATATTTTAATCACCCTTTATCTTAATAAATACTAACTTAAAAGTAGCCAATAAAGCATGCTACTTCTAGATGGAAAAAAAGAACAGAACAAAATCTTAAACTAGTCATTGTTAAGTGCAGAAATGGACTTGGGGTGACACTGTAACTCTGTAATTATTTTTTCAAAATCTGCTTCCTAACACCTATTTGATCCTAGGAACTCAATCCATGAATTGGAACCCGTTGGTCAGATGATATTGGAGTATGCACAATGCACATCCATTCCTGTCTCCCTATAATTTTCCTCATTGTCACTGCAAAGCATCAACTTCAAAAAGTCTGAATGGAGCTAACCTCACCACTGTTAGTGGTTGATGTTTAAAGCTCTTTATGATGACAGCAAGATCAATAGTGTCAGTTCCTCAATGAACTCATATTTTTCACTTAGAATATTATGAATTTGCATCAGAAGGCTGCCTGCATTTAATTTGGTCAGTGAGGCTCCAATTTAGAATAATGCATTCTGATCAAGCAAGACTTGTCTAGTCTTCAAAAGTTAGTTTCTGACAGGGAAGGATATTGGAACTATGTGCTCACATTTTTTCCCAATAGATGATCAAAGAAATTTAGAAACTCCTGGAGAGTTTTTGAATTCTAATTTCTTACAGAACAAAGCCTCATTTGCTGATTCTACTGAAGTAACTGTTGTTCTTGGGTATGAAGAATAGGATTTTGAGTAATTTCTGTATGGAGAGGATTTATGGAAATATTGTACATGAAATTTACAAGAAAGTAAGAACCAAAGGAAGATTTTACAAGGTTTTTTATTATTTTATTTTTTTCAAATCTGGACATCAGTAGAATTCTGGCTTTGCTACCATTGAACTCTAGGTGTTCCTATAGGAACGTCCCTATTACAATGAACCTTTTTTTCTATGTTTTGCTTACCATTTTTTTTTCAGATGAAAAAGACCAGATAGGAATATTACCTGACTTTTAAATTGTGACTAGAAGAGAAGTGATAACCTGGGATTTTCCTAGACTGTGATAGGAAGTAAGGAAGTTGAAATGGATTTTATTCTACCATAGCAGTGAAACGTTCTCAAGTGTTAGGAAAGCAACCATGTTATTTCTTACTCTTTTTAAGCATTCCAGAGCATGTCAACGGAGGGCTGTTTTGGAATATTACTTTAACTATGTAAAGATGTGTTACATTTGTTTATGTTACAGAATACTACTTTAACTGTGCAAAGATGTGTTTCATTTGTTTATGTTGCAGAATATTACTTTACTTTGTAAAGATTTGTTACATTTGTTTATGCTGCATTTGTTTAACTATGTAAATGTGGGTTGCCATTTCACCTTGCATGCCTAAGGCATCTGATTGTTCTTAATAAAGAGCTGAATGACCAATAGCTGGGCAGCAGAGAGCTAGGCAGGGCTAGAGGGCAGAGAGAATAAGTAGGAGAAGGAATCTAGGCCCAAGAGAGAATGGAAGAATGGAGAACTAGGGAGAAAAAGAGGAAGTCACCCAGGGCCGGCCAACCTGGCAGCCTTCAGCTGGCCAGACAAGGAGGAAGCAGGAAAGCAGGACATACAGAAAGAAAGAGATGTAAAAAGACCCAAGGCAATATTTAGGTGAAGAGAAACAGGTTAAATTATGTTATAAGAGCTAGTGGCACAAGCATAAGATAAGGCTGCACATTCGTAACTAATAAGTCTCCACGTCACGATTTGGGCGTTGGCAGTCTGAGAAAGCCTGCTGCAGAGGACTCTGCTATACATCTATGAAATGCAATAAATAAAGCCCCTGTTTTCTGTTGTCTCATCAGAGGTACAGTTCTACATCAGGCACCCCCAAAGTAGGGTCTAGGAATGTCTCAACACAGCTAGCTCAAAATTATTTTCAAAACAATGTTTATATATTATTTATCTGTTTCAATTTATTTTGATGAAAACATACTAACTCATCCTCCACAATAATAATTACAATATTCTGTATTGATGATGGTGTTAGAAACTCATAATAATAATTACAATGACATTTTAAGGATAATGATACCTCTCATGATAACTTACAGTTAAAAATTACACCCACAGAAATGATCTCATTTGACAATAGTATTTTTGAAAGATAAGAATTAATAGCTATCTACTGCACAGGCAGCCACAACTTACAGGCAAAACTAAAAAGCACCGTAAGTACAAGATACAGTGAATTTAGCATCATATATTTAACCCTGATTTTTCTTACTTTTATAATATTTTTTAATGCCTGACTTCTTCCTGAGAATCATGGTTCCCTTTCAGTTTGCTTTTCTGTCTACATTTTTAAAATTTAGCTCAAAGGTCACTGCTTTTCTGTCTACATTTTTTTCTTTTTGGTTTTTCAAGACAGGGTTTCTCTGTGTAGCTTTGCGCCTTTCCTGGAACTCGCTTTGGAGACCAGGCTGTCCTTGAACTCACAAAGATCTGTCTGCCTCCGCCTCCCAAGTTCTGGGATTAAAGGCGTGCACCCCCCCCCCCCAACCCGGCATCTGTCTACATTTTTAAAATTTAACTCAAAGGTCACTGCTTTTCATTGGGTTGTTTGCTCTTATTTGAGTTTTGGAAATTATTTGTATATTCTAAGAACAAAGCTTGACCAGATTTAAGATTTGTAAATGTTCCCTACTAACCTGATATTTTGGCATTTCATTCTTTTAACACCCCCATTTAAAGAAAGAATATTTCAAATCATAACGTAAAAACAAATGGTTTCAATTGACAATTTTGAATTGTGTTTCTGATATCAACATTACATACATAAAATGCATTCAGTGCTAGCAAGATGTTCAGCAGTGAATAGCACTGGCTGCTCTTCCAAAGACCAGGTTTGATTCCCAACACTTACATGGTGTCTCATAACCATCTGTAACTCCAGTCCCAGGGGATGCAATTACTTCTTCTGGCCTCCTCAGGCAAAAGGCACACACATTGTGCACAGGCATATATGCAGGCCAACACCCATACACATAAAATAAAATGAAATAAAATAAGCAAAAGTTTTAGAGAGAAATCTTTGCACTCAGTCCTTTGGCAGTAAGGATGATCTCCATTTTTGCCTCCCATGGATGCTACCATGAATTCAAGCTTCATAAAGGTTTTCAGATAAGATGTTGCTGAATTTTGCCCAACATTTTTTTTGCCGTATGTATTGCTACAAATAAAAAGCTTTTCCACTTGACTTGTTAGTAGGTGTATGTATCACTTGTCTGCAGTGGGAGTGGTATAAAGCAGCATGTACTTCTTTCATTTCAGCAGTAGGTTGAATCTAGGTGTCAGCAGAGCTCCACTTCTCTTTGGAGGCACTAAGGGAGAATTCTCTTTCAGGTTCATTGGTCATGGGGAGGACTCAGTTACATATGGATAGAGGACTGAGGTCTGCCCTTTCTTACTGTTACCAGCAGCTCTCCTCCACCCACTGTTTCCCAGATCTCTCTGACAGATGCACACTGGCAGCTCCCTCTAAATCCAGTAATGGCTCATTGAGGCCTCCACGTTACACCTCTTCTGGTTCTTGTTCTTCTGTTATCTAGTACCATTCTCTGGGCTCACTTTCCTGTTCATCAAAGAGCTAAGGAGTTTCCCAGGCACCAGATGATGCTGATACTTCAAGAGGTTGGATATAGATGTTGACCTTAGAATCTGACTTCTTTTCAGCCAAAAGTTAAGATTTATAAAAATGGTAAAAAAAAATGTTACTGTTTCCTCTGTTTACTTGACAATGTAACTATTTTTAAAGAAACTCTATTCATAATATTTACTGAGTTTATTATGCAGTTTTACATTATCTAAGTATTTTTTAAAATCTCTTAATTTCTGCTATAATTTGGATCTGGAGTGTTCTCTACAAGTCCAGACAAGGATCCTTGAGGACTCAAATATTTCTGTGGGGTCTTTAGGTCACTCAATGGGTTATGTGGGACTTTGGGCTCTTCTCTCTTTTATCCCTTAGTGATATGAGAGGTCTTTTTTATTTTTATTTTTAATTGTCTGTCACATAGTCCCCTTCTAGGCTAGCCTGTGATAGGTCCAAAGCAATGGGGCAAACCAAGCACAGAATGAAATTGTGTGCCAAAATTAGCCTTTATTCTCTGCAAAATGCTTATCTTAATTGTTTGATATTATAGTGCATATGTGATTATAATGAGCAAATACTAATAAATCTAAAACTAACAGGACTTACCTTCAAAAAGAGTTTTCTGATATCTTCTTGGAATCCTCAAGATGTTTAGAAGTGCAATGGGATCGTAAATAATATACTAATGTCCTTTACACCTGAAACAGGATACACAAACTCCAAAGATCCTATCTTGGGACAGTTAGGAGTTGTTTCTCCTCCTCCTTCTGCTTCTGCTTCTTCTCCTTTCTTACTGTCTTCTTCTATTTCTATTATTTCGCTTTGGCATGTATATGTGGTGTCTGTGTGGTTGTTAGCATGCAGCTGGGCATACATGTGAATGCAGGTACACACTAATGCATATAGAGGACCAAGCTGTATTTGGGGATCTTCCTCCATCACTTTCCACTTTATGGTATAAGCCTGGAGCATATGGTCTTGGGATGTGTATCTATCCAGCTTGTCTTAGGATCACTTAATTCTGCTGGGATTACAAGCCTTCCCACTTTTAACTGGCCTTTAGGACTGCATAATAATTGCTTTATCCACTGAGTCATTTCTCCAGTCCCAGTTAGATAGTCCTTTCTTGTGTAGCCAAGTTGAGAGCTAAACAGACTAAGATAACACAGTGTTAATGACAACCACAAAAACACAGGCCTCCATCAAGCTTTACACTGAGATGATGGCTCCTAAGGAAAAGTGTACATGAGGCTAGGAAGTTGGATATATAAATCACGAACCTCACTATGGTGTCCCATATTTAACGGAATGAGCGTCGATATTCAGACAGCAATGTCTTTGTAACAGAACAATGCATTTAAAGCTGCCTGCACAGAAGAGAGTCTGGTTTATTACATCATTCACATAGCAATCTTAATATCCTCAAATTCCTGTTTTAAGTATTCATTATCCATCTTCAGATTATGCATAGAATGAGGCTATCCCAATTCCTTATGTTAAGAAAATACAGAATATATATATATATATATATATATATATATATATATATATATGGCTATTCAATAGAGTATAATAATATAATATAGCATAATTATTAAAATGTTATGTAAACACATGTGGATAAAGGTTCAAGTAAGGATTTTCGGATTAGTTTTAAAATCAGGAAGGTGAGAGGAGGATCAGGAGAGTTTGAGGCTAGCCTGAACTACGGAACAAACAAAGAAACAAGTCAAAGTCAAGTTTGAACACTGAAGTTCTACTTGGTGCCATTGCAGAACCATAGTTATCAATATTCCAATATGTCTAATTCAATGCCTAAGGCTACAGGTACTGCTTACAAGGGATGATATGAGGATATTTTTTTTTAATTTGTCATTTATGTTCATGTCTATGTAACTGTGTGTATGCCATATGTGTACAGGTGAACTTGGAGTTCAGAAGAGGGTCTCAAATCCTCTGGAGCAGTAGGTCCAGGCAATTGTGAGCCACTTAACATGGGTGCTGGGAACAAAAATTGGATCTTATGGAAGAGCAGCAAATATTCTTCTAGTGAGAAAGTTCTCTAGCCCTAATTTCTGATTTTTTTAATGCTTGAAATGGTTTATAAAGATACAGTGATTTACTTATCACAAAGGTAACTGTTTATCAATGAAGCATGTTTTAGCAAAATTAAAATTTCATTGCACTGATGAAGCTGTAAACAATGCATTGCTAAGCTATTGAAATGTACAATCTGTGAAAAACTGTTAATTATCACAGTTGTTAGTTTTCTACAGTCTTTTAATTTGCTTGCTTTAATCAGCTCTTTGTGGGAAAATCAGATAATTCAGCATAATAGAATTATGCTCAAAAACAGTCAACAAGCCTAAGTAAGTGAAAATTATTCTGCTACAAATCAAGTAGCCACACACAGAAACACACACAAACACACACACACACACACACACACACACACACACACACACACACACCATGTGCAATATAGAATTTATGCATGTAAAAGTGAAATTATTCGATTTTTGCTTACTTTTTCCTCATTAGTTCTGGTTTCTTTGTTGTTAGATTTTGAGACCTCACTCTATCCAAGTTGGTCCAAAGCTCACTATGCCACCCAGCCCGGCCTTAGGATCCTGGCTATCCTCTGGCTGCCCAGATGTTAGAATTAAAGGAATGAGTGTGAATTTACAGTCTAGATTTTGGTTCTATTATAGTAAACAATAGTCATTTTCTAGATAACTTAGATCTAGCTTTGTTGTGAAAAGGTATTACTCAATTATGAAGAGAAAAGCTGCAAGAACACCTACAAATAAACAGACATGTATAATTAAAGTTTCAAGGAACATGCGATTTTTAAAAAACGGCATAGTTTTACTTCTGCTAAGAACAGAAAGAACTGTGTTCATTTTCTTTGGTCAAACTGAACAGTCTTTATAGTGAGGTTTCCTTAATTTTAACTGAGTAGTTTATAATGGCCTGGTGTGTGCTCCTGCTTTGGTAAACAGTAACTCTCTTCTTAGTATCTTAAGACCATAAGGAGTAGATGTTAGGTAGATGAGGTGGAACAAATAATAACACTGTTGGATGAGACAGGAGATGAAGCAGCCTATTAACATTATGTAATCTTGAGGAGGAGAGAGGAGAGAGAGAGGAGGAGGAATAGGAGGCAAAGGAAAGGCGGCAAGAGGAAAAGGAGGAAGAGAAACAGGAAGATAAATAAGATGGATACAATGATGAGGTACTATTTCCACCTATTGCCTTTATTTCATAAATGGAAAAAATTTGAAGCTTAGTACATGAAGGTGCACTGTGAGTGCAAAGCCAAAGCTAGAATAGCTGACTGCACCCTGTGCTTTCTTGTCTTCCTTTAGTCATGTCAGGCTCCACTACCCTGATTGACTCACAGAACATCTGAGATATCTGTTATTCCTGATTCCATCTAACAATATCCATTTATTAACTTTACCATGATTTTATTCAACAAATATTTACTTAATGTCTACAATAAGTCACACACTGTACAAATAACCGAACACACTCGTCTGTTCAATAGGTAGTTTAAAAATCTCTCATAAGTATTTGATGAAAAAAAAAAAAGGTTCCAGAGAAGTTCTATACTCTAACACCATGGTGAGTGAGTTACAGAATGTACAACTCCCCCCAGGGAAATACCAGATAAAAGCAAGTAGGCTTGCAGAGTAATGCTAAGGACTTGATAGTTCTTTTTCATTCTGGACACCATTCCTGTTTCTGATGACTTCCATGTTATACATATAATATCTTGGAAGTCTTTTTCCCATGGCCTGATGATCTCTCAGGTACTTGGGTCCTTGAGGCTACAGTAAAACATTTAATTTTATGAGTCTCTAAAGGTGCATGTACAATGTGTCACCACCACTGTAGTAACCAGCAAGTGCTTCTGCTTGGCCCAATTTAATTAAATATCAGAAGCTTTAAGCTTCTGACTATGATGTTCTTATGTGCTTCTATTCCAGGATTACCCTTCAACAGTTTCTCTCTGAAACAATATTAAGTTCTTTTCTTAGTTTGCTTTAATCCACCTTAGCAGCAGACAATTTTGAACCAATTACTGGGAAATATCCTTAATGATACAACTGACAGTCTACTTGTTAAGATCTGTCTGAATATAGATTCCTATATCTTATTTTAAGTCTTAGATTGAAGTATAATTTAAGAACAATAATTTAGCTAAGTTTAAGTGTACAGTTCTAAGAGTTTTAACAAATTATGTCCAGTAATGTAATTACCCAAACTGTCATCATATTACATTACCACCCCCCCCCACACACATTCCCTCAAGACAATCTGGTGACCCATCCCACTGCCTCATTCAACTCCTGACAACCACTGATGTGTTTGTGATAGTATACCTATGTCCTTGGAACACCACAAATGAAATCATTGCATGCTTTTGTATTTGCTGGCTTCTCTCACATAATATGACATGAGAGTTTGTTGAGCAGTAATCATCTACTGGATATATGCACATGTTTTTTTTCTTTTTTGAGACGGATTTTCTCTCGGTAGCCTTGGCTTATCTGGAACTCATTTTGGAGATCGTCTGGTCTCAAACTCACAGAGATCTGCCTGCCTCTGTCTCCTCAAGTGCTGTGAATAAAGGTGCCGTCCATCACACCCTGTGTGTACATATGCTTTTAATCACAGGTAAAATACTTATTAATAATTGAATACTTACCTGAAAATTTGGCAATTGTAGAAGTTACTATGTATATTTGTGCATAAAGCCTTAGGTAGACAAACTTATTTTCTCTTTTGGAAATGCACATTAGTACAAGACTGAATCATGAAAAGGTAAAAATTAATCTTATAAGACAATGGCAAAATTTATTTTTTTTCAGTGTGAATGATCCAGAATGTGTGGTGGAAGACGGTCTGCTTCTGCCCATAATCACCAGCACTGAAGATGTGCAGTCTCTTGAACATGGGATCTCACAGCGTTGGAAATGTTCTTTTCCCCATAAGTAATTATGGTAAACATATTGTGAAGTGTTTGCTGGCAAAATTGTCAAATCTTCTGTAAAATATATCCAGGTATTTTGCCTGTGGTTTTATTAGGTTTTTACCATACCATCAACTTAACACATTTTTACATCTCAGGAACACAAATATTTAAAAGTGGTTTTTGAATACTTTCTCTTAGTCTGCAATTTCCCTTTTTGTTTTATAGCATCTTTTGCCAAAGGGAAAACTAATCATTCCCTTGTCTGTGTCTTACTTGAGAAATCTTTGGCCAATGTAAAAGTAAGCTTTTTTTTCTTCTAGCAGTTGTGTGATTTTTAGCTACTCCTTTTAGTTCTGTGATGATATATGAGTTATGATTTATATTTGCATGTATTGTGGAGTAGAGTCACAATTCGTTTTTATAAAAAAGAATTAATTGTTCAGTAATTACCTGTTCAAAAGATTACTTCCTCTTTTAGTTCCCCTAGTAATTTTCTTCATCTGTGATTAATCACATCTGTGTAGAGGGCTTCCTTGTTTAGTCCATCGATCAATATGTCTACACTTATTTCAAATTACACTGTGCAGAGTGCTGAAGCTTTACATTAAACTTTAAATTCACTTTATACATTCCCCATCTCTGATTGTTTTCAAACTAATTGGACTCTTTGTGTGTTTTTTTTTTCTTTTTCCACTTCAATAGCAGAAGTACCTTGGCAATGTGCACAGAAAAACTTTTTGAACTGTGCATAGAATTACATTCAGTTTTCAGATTAATTGGTAGACTATTATCATGGTAAAAGAAAACAGGTTTTCAAACTTATAGCATGTTACATTTGAATATTTACTTAGGCATTTTCTACATTTTTTGTCAATGTTCTGTGGTTTTCAGTGTTCAGATTTTACACATATTCTATACAAGCCTCTGAAATATTTCATGTTTTATGATTTCAGTGTAAACCATGGTTTAAACATTCAGTTAAAAAAAGTTCATTGTAGTCATAAGATCTATTTTTACTCATTATCACTTCATATCACAATCTCAATAAATCCACTTGCTAATAATAGAATTTTGAAAAATGCTCAAGATTTTCAACAAGGACAGATGGATTGGAGAATATTGCAGTTTTCTTTCTAAGCTGTATGCTTCCATTTCTCTAAGACCTCTGGGCTGAACAAGTTATGAATGAAGTTGAATCGGAATAGCAGGGTGTTTTGCCATATTCCCAAGTTCTAGGGAATTCTGCTTCCCTGTACCAGAGAATTTTGACTACCACTTTTACACTGATGCACTTTTCTTATTTATTTTTTAATAAATGAGTTTTTTTTTAAGATTTCTCTTTACAAGTATGTGCACACATGTGTGTGGAGGTGCCTACAGAATTAAGAAGAGGGTGTCAGATTCCCTGGAGTTGGAGTGATAGACAATTGTGAGCCATAAGACACTGGTGCATAGAACCAAGCTTTGATCTTCTGTAAGAAATGCACCTGCTTTGAATAAGTGAAACATCTCTACGGACACTGATGTTCTTTGTAACATTACTGTTGTTTCACTACTGTTTCTAGTATTTTTGGAGATCTTATTTAAATTCATAAAGATATTCTGAAATTTGTCTATTTTTTTATAACAAAACCCCCTGCTATTTTTATGAACTCTGATGGCCAAGTTCCTATGTAAATGCAGCATGCTATTCCTGAGATTATGTAGATTTTGTTTACCAGGTAGATTTTTTATAAAGACATCTTAACTTTCTGTTTAAGGCTGCAATGATTCGCTGCATTTCTGCAAATTATGTAATGTCTGTGTGTGAAAAAACTGACCTGCAATCATCTTTACTGCTTTTTTTTGGGGGGGGGTTGTTTGTTTGGTTTTGTTTTGTTTTGTTTTGTTTTGTTTTTGTTTTTGGAATGACATGTTATAAGGAGTGTTGGCAACTGTTTTCTTCTATTTTCTGGAAAACACATAGGGTCTTTTTCTTTTTTAAAGGTTGTAGAGTTTATCACTGAATACATTTGTTCTCAAGAGTATTTTTATGTTGTTGTTTTGTGAGTGTCTGTGTGTTTAAACTATTCAATATTTTTAAATTAATACAAATTATACATGTCATTTCCTACTTGAGGAATGGGATTTTCAGTAAGAGAAAGGCACTGTAAAGAGGAAGCAGCAAGTAGAAGATGTAAAAAGAAATCAGGCAAAACTCTACTAGCCTGGTTTGGTGACATGTGACAGTAATTCCAGCATGCTAGTGTCTGAGGGAGGAACACTACCTAGGTTTTCAGAACAGCCTAAGTGATCCAGGACAAATAGTGAATTCCAGTCCAGTCTGTGTTATAATGTAAGATCTCAAAAAGAGAGAGAGGGAGAGAGAAAGAGAGAGAGAAAGAGAGAGAGGGGGGGGAAGGGAGGGAGGGAGGGAGGAAGAAAGGAAGGAAGGAAGGAGAAAAAAAACAAATAAAATAAAATAAAATAAAAACACAGTGTTGCAAAATATGACAAACAGCCTTCATGAAGTCTATCTGAAAGGTTGCATGCTTTTGGCTTCTTCCTGCTAGTGTGTTTTCAGAGAAATTATGTGCTATTCCTTACACGTGTTATGTGCCTTTGTTTTCTCTGCTTAACTTACACAAATTTGTCTTCATGATGATTTATAACAGTCTTATTTGGAGATTATTTGATTTGTGCTTTTCCTCCTAGTGCGTCTAATTAATACTTACTGAGCACTTTGTACTTTTAAGTAAAATTTTGGGGAAATCTACCAGTTTTTTAACAGCATCTTTTTATCCACTGACCTCATATTTTGGAATTCCAACCACATTTATGTTATACAATTTGAGGTTGTCTCATAGTACAACGTTATTTGATTTACTTTCTTTTCAGTATTTTTCATTCCTTTGTTATTCAGTATTTTTATATTTTTGTCACTATTTTTCTTGTTCTGTTTTTTCAGTGTACTTTTGGATTCAGTGGTGTACATTTATCCCTAAGTTTCCTCATCAGGATCTTCAAGCTTTCTTCTGTGCTCTTAATTATGTGAGATTCATGTGTTTACTTATATATTCATGTATTATATGGGTGAAATGTATTTACTGTTATTTACCATTCTCATATCTATTCTGTATGTTCCTTTATACAGAATCATCTCTGTCTGTTTCTTTCCATTTCTATTTTTTTCTCCTTGTCTGTCATGTTTTTCTTGGTTCTTACATATTTGAACATTTTTTTATTGCATGTAAGATAATCTGTACAGTAGTGTTTCAGGATTTCTTTTGCTTTCCAATTAAGCATTCTAAGACATATATTATGAGACACAGACAAGTTATTTGCTCTTAATTTGAATATTTTAGCAAATACGTTTAGCAGTATCAGTCACTGAAGTCTGCAGAGATAGCCCTTCTCTGAGGGCTCACCCAGGTCCTGTGCAATTGGTTTCACTTTCTACCTTGTGTAAACTCTTGGGATGGCTGGGCCTTTCCAGTGATTCATTGCCTACTCTGGCATACTTTCTTCAGTTGGATACGGAGCACCATAGACTTGAATGAACTTTCTGCAGTTCCCCAGAGTGCCTCCTTTACACAGCAGTTTCTGTGCTCTTTTACTCTTCAAATCCCAGCACTCCTGCCCTCCCTTTAAGTCAACATTTTTCTCTTCTGCTTAGAAATCTGCAATTCTCTTTGGGCAGCCCTGTCCATGCAATGCAATCTTGAATTCCCTTTAGACTGTATGTCTGGGTAATAACATAACATCTTGGTTGTCTCTTTTACATAATCTAATGGCTAACCTCTGAAGTTATTGCTTGATTTCTTTTGGTCATTTTTCTAGTGTGAATGAAATTTCCTGGAAATAAACACTTTATTCCAAACTTTCTAAGGCTGATCAGCTGATTTGAAGTTTAATTGTTTTAGAGAGGTTGTTATGTTGCAGGTCCAGAGCTCGATTACAGTTTATCTCATGTGGAACCTTACATTCTTGTCACTAAACAAATGAACTGTTTGGAATGTATTAACAAACAAATAGCTTCCACAAACCAGATTTAAGAATGTCAACTCTTATCAAAGTCCATAGCAGATTCCTGGCTTTGCTGTAATTGACTATCTGTAACTTCCACCAATGTATGTGTAAAGTACCTCAATCTATGATTTTCCTTGTTCTGTTACCATAGAAACTTCATATAATTGATACTGTGTTGGAACATGGTATTTGGAGCAATCTGAATCTGTGTTTCTGGGCCATGGTCACTCATATTTGGATCCATAATAAATTATCTCTCATCCCCTTTAAATGGATAACTGCATTCACATTAGTACTTTACAATCCTAAAGTAATAGGTAAATCTCATCTCTTTTATTCTATCACAGCTGGAAGCCTATTAAATAAATATCAACCACTTAAACTAGTCAAAGTAGGTCTGACTCCATAAAGAACAGAGAGTTTAGTTTTCTACTGTTTACAGAAAATACAACTGTTATTATAGTCTACATTTCAATTTCTACTAAGAAGAATTAAGATCAGCATAAATATTTATATATTATGTCAAGATAATTCAGGAAGTGATCTAGTAGAGCTTTTTTGTTAGTTTTCAAACAAGCCATATGCCTTTAGAGAATATTAAGTTCAACAAAAAACTGAGTAGAAAGTAGATTTCTTATATACATCCACACAAAGTCTCCCCAACTGTCAGCATCTCCAAGCAGAACAGTATCTAAACTACAATGAAAGTATCTGTGTCGATACCTCATAATCATCCATATTGCAATCTTTATACTTATATATTAGCATCGACTCTTACTAATGTGCATCATGACAGTTTGGACAAAGGTATAATAGCATGTTTTCATCATTATAATTCACACAGGATAGACTTACTGTTTCATCACTCCTCTGTGTCTGATGATTTTATTCATCCCCCTTTCCAAACCACAAAAAATATTGACCCTCTTGTTTTCATGGTTGTTTTTCCAGAAGAACATATTAAAACCAGACATGACAACATTTCCTTAGATTGGTTTGTCTCACTTATCAGCACACCTTTATAGTTCTTCTATGTTGTGCCATGACACTCTTATTGAATTATTTCCACTGTCTGAACACACAAAATATATCTGTCCATTCTCTACTAAAGGATGCCTTAGTTTTCCTATCAGTTTTGGCAGCAATGAGTGAAGATGCTTAAAGAATCAGTGTTTGGAGATGTGAGTGTGCATGTGTGAGTGTGTGTGTGTGTGTGTGTGTGTGTGTGTGTGTGTGCATCTGTGTGCATGTGTGTATGTGCATTCTCAAAAGAATTTTCTCATTTTAATGGAATAGCAAAGGACATAATTGCTAGATATTATGAACAAGGATACCAAACTTGCTAAGACATTGCCAAACTGACTTCCAAAGTTGTTCTAATTCCATTTTAGATAAAACTTCTGGTTACTAATAATCCATGTCTTAAAAGAATATGCTTACTTTCAAATAGTTCACATAATGGAAGCATAAAGCAATATGAACAACGGAGGCATTAAGGAGACAGGCATAAAGTTCATTCATTCTTTCAGTATTTCCTTATGTCTACATGTCTAAAAGTTTTGGTAATACTTGCTTAAATGGCCAAAAGTTCTCTGAAACATACTAAACATTCTGTATGCCTTTTAGTACATAAATTAAGAACTTGTGAGTATATCAAAAGGCTGACTGGTCTGTTTTCCTTTTTTAATAAGAAAAACACCTTTATTAAAGGTAAACATGTAGATAGATATATAGATGATAGGTGATAGGTAGGTAGAAAGGTAGTTAGATAGATAGGTGGGTGGGTGGATGGATGGATGGATAGATGATAGATAGATGATGGATGATGGATAGATAGATAGATAGATAGATAGATAGATAGATAGATAGATAGATAGATAGATAGATGATAGATAGACAGATGGATGAACAGGCACTCAGAGAGAAATACTGTGTGCACAATAGAGTAAAGATAGGGAGTAGAAGCCAGATCTCTCCTCGGGCCTGTGTGTTTTAAGGGTCTTTGAGAGTTCTTCTTTCTCTAACATATGGTTGGTCAATTTGAACAAAGGCAGGTAGAGTGATAGGTTTTCAAGTTTGTATGAGCATGTTTAAGTCCAGACTTGAACTTCTTGAATTAGTCTACAGGCAGGGAGGCCTTACTGGATGGAGAATAAACCTGCCAGGCATATATGACTTTGTTTCTGGTCAAAGGAGTCAAGGAAATGCTGAAAGCTTGCTTTCTTTATGATCTAGCTGGCTCCCTACCTGTCTGCCTACCAGGAATCAAACTCCTACATCCTCGCTCTGAACCTTAACTATTGAGGGGTTTAAGAGTGTCGACTGCTCTAACTTTTCCCAGTCTGACAAAAAGGGCTATTTGAGGCATCACTACCCATAAACTGCAACCACAGAGTCTGCATCAAGAAAAGCTGTTCTGCAGTGTGCTGGGAATTCCTACCTCCTCTGATCAAGATTATATTGTCTTGTCTCTTACATGTAAGGCTTACGAATGATGCTACTTTGTTAAACTGATTTTTTCTAAGCTGCTTCAGTTCTTCAACGTAAGAGATTCCAAGCAAATTAGGTAGCTATGAAATAAATAAGATTCTAAAAATAAATGATTCTTTAAATTTTTCCAAACTCAGGTAATTTAATTGTTAAATAAAAATGGATCACCCTATCTCAATGCAATAATTGCCATTATAGGAAGGCCAAACCCACATGCTCTGGGCATTAGGGCTTAATAAAATCTCCTCATCACTTACTTGGGTCACGAGAATAATTTTATAAATGTACCACCAGAATAACTCTAATTTTCAATATATTTTTCATATTCTCAGTTTTCAAACTGAGATGCCTCAAGTGGCAAACAAATTCTAGATACAATTTTTGCTAATCTCTGTGCCCACTTGGGCTCAAGGATGCCACTCCAACAAGACATGTAGGACTGACCGCAACAAGCAACAATCTAGAGACCCAAATAACTCAGTTACGGTTCTTATTGATGCCCATTAAGCTACCCACTTAATGTGCCTGCATAGTCCATCCCAGTTTGTTTGCAAATCACATGCAGTGATTTTAATTGTATCTATTCTGGTTCACACCCCACATAGTCTTGCACTCATGCTGTTCTCTGGCAGGCACAGTTCCATCTAAGTTGAGTGAGCAAACAAACCAGGAACAAATACAAAATCTGAGATTTGGAGCTTTAACATGAGATTATATGGTAAAATCATAATTTGACTTAAGAGCTGTATGCACTGGTGTGTGTGTGTGTGTGTGTGTGTGTGTGTGTGTGTGTGTGTATGTGTGTGTGTACGTGTGTGTTGTATGTGTTTGACAATAATGTATGATAATATAAAATAGAGACAATGTTCAAAATTAAAAATAAATAGAAAATTGTATCTAATAAAATTATAATATTGTGCTTGAACAAAGGTAATGAAGTTCATTCTATAGGTAATAAATCTTTAGTGTATGGTGAAACATAGGTATCACAGAGGGATGCATAACAATGTTAGCAAATACCCTATGACAATAGAAGCATTCATGGTGACTACTTATAGCCTCTGAGAGGTCAGTTACCTCATTTATAAGACATGAAAAAGATTATTTAATGTACATATGATATCATTGATCCGTCATTATTTTTATTTGCCGTTGCTCTCAATACTTATACTGCCCACTAATCAGTCAGTCTTCTAAAAACACAGCCTACCTATTTGAACTTAAATCCTATTTTAAGTGAAGAACTTACTGGTAGACAATAAGTTAATACAGATTTTAGTGTGTTCCCACTACAGTGGGAGGATATATAAGCTCCAAAAGGCAATGGACCTCATAATGGGCCTGCTATACACTCAGATGTCTGACTCCAAGAAGAGTGTGAGTCTTCACAACTCTTACTGATAGAGGAAAATAGGATTCATTTTACATATTTATCACATTATTTCAAGTCTCATGTCCAAAAGAGCAAACATTTCTATGACTTCAGAGAAATAGATTTACTTGCATATTGTTATTATTTTAATTCTATTAATAAACATATTCACTTTTATTGAACTTCTTCAAATTATACCTGAGAGGCCATGAAGTATTTGTATACTGTGTGCAAAATTAAATTTTCATCACTTTTTTTACCTGAGAAAGATTTAGATATTAAAAAAACTAATTTCCCCAAGCACAGATTTGGCACTTTATTTAAGGTTTGGTTGTATGTTCTTTTGTTCCATGCCATCTTTTTTTTTAAATCAGCCATTTAGTCCATACATTAAGAAAGTAAATAGGTAGGATGTGGTGTTGAAAGTTCCTCTTCCAATAAAGATTATAGTCAAGTGAAGGACACAGATGAATAGATAAGGTCTCTCATGTTTGTCAGCTTAACATTGCCAGGAAACTATGTCAAAAACTATCATCCTATGAGCATGAAAGGTCTGTTTGGGCTCTTCATTCTAGACATTCAAATCCATGGTTGCCGGTCTTGTTTTGAGTGTGTGCCAACCCAGCACATCCTAACAGGAACACTTGGAAAAGGATATTCCTTTACCTCCTGGTAACTACAAGGCAAAGAGTGAGAAGACAGAAAGGTCTATATCCTAAGACATCATTCATGCCAATAGTCCCCAAAGTGCTCTTCTCAGTAAGCTCCAACTCCTGAAGTGTCTAGTGCCTCTCAGTAGCACCACGGGCTGGTGAAATGTCATCAACATATGAGTGATTAGGGCACAGTCAAAGTCTAAACTATAGCAAACTCAGAGGAGTTACAAGGGAAAATCATTCTTTTGGGGGAGCTTTTTTACTCACTGTTGCTTTCATAAAAATACAAGAAAAATGCTCAGGTAGAAGGTTTTAACATCATTGTGACACTACAACTCAAGTTTAATTTGCAAGTAAGTGTATGATACAACAGAATTCCAAATTTGGGGGCTGGGTAAATGGTTCAGATGGTGAAGTGTTCGCTACACGAGTGTGAGGAACTGAATTCAACCCTCAGTACTCCTGTAAAAACCTGGTAAGGGGTGCGTGCTTGTAATTCCTGTACTAGCTGAGGCAGAGAAAGACAGTTATATAGGATTTTCTAGCCAGACATTCCAGCCTAATGAGAAAGCCCAAGTAAGACTTTACCTCTTCCCGTAAAAATGAAATGGACAATACCTGGGAAATGATAGCCAAGGTTAACCTGTGGCTTTGTCTCTCTGTCTCTCTGTCTCTCTGTCTCTCTGTCTCTTTCTCTCTTTCTCTCTCTCATACACACACACACACACACACACACACACACACACACACACATACACACACACACTAGAAATCTAGCAGTAACAGTTTCTTATGACACCTTTCAGTGTAGAAAGGCCATTCTCACAGTGATTTATACAATCACCAGTGAGTCACAGAGATACTTTCCACTGGATCTATGTTGGACAAATTGAATTTCTTAACAAATCAAAGATATGATTTTCATGTTTTTCATTTTTAGTCTCTCATAAATGCATGCTGGAGTTTCCAGACTACACACTGTGTGGTATCATGACAACTTGAAGATTGAAGCGGAAAGATGCATCTGGTTGTTTACTAATAAGCCAGATACTGAAGAGATTTGCAAATGATAAAAGAGTGCTTTTTTTAACAATTTTATTTTTACAGTGAGAAATACATTTTATAAGCATGTTTTCAATGTTAGCATCCAAGATATTTATTGTTATTAAATTTGTTAAATGAATATTTTAATTTTTAGTCTATAAATAGCATATAACATATGCATGATCCACATAAGCACAAGCCTTATGTGGGCCTTTCTAGAAATGCAAAATAGAACTTCCTCCAAGAACCAATGGTTCTGCCCTTTCTCCAAATGCTGTACAATTGGTACATGTGTGTCCTTCATCAATCCACTTCAAATCAAATGTAAGTGTGATAATCAGTATAAAAAAGTAATAGTTCACCAAATTTAAATTTTTAGAAGTCATACTAATTTTGAATGAATATACACACATGCACCTATTGATGCTCCTATAATTAGTTTCAATGTTAAAATACCAAAAGCAAAACCAACAAAAAAATTCCACCAAATCTAGATTAAAATCCCAAACCTTACAACAGCCCAGTGAGTTCCCGGAAGCTCACAACTTTTATCACTGTAGCTTAATGACACCTGCGGATTTTCTAAGTGGAATAAAAGTGATTGGTTTATCGGGGAGCACAACTTCCGCAGTGTTTCAGCAGAGTGAAGAAATCATCCAATAATGTCTTCAAAGCAGTCATAGAACCGTGAAGTTGTATGTCTTCCTGTCTGTGGAAGGAGCAGAAAGCCAATACCTGATGAAGAGCCAATGTTGAGGAGACAACAAGAGAAAGGAGGAAGAAGGAGAGAGGAGAGACTGTCAGAGAGAACAAAGAGCACAGGGGTGATGGCTCAGTGCTTACATTACATTCCATGCAAGCATTCTGACCCCCCAGGAGCCACAGAAATGCCAGCTAGGCCTGGTGGCCCTCTTGTGATTACAGCCTCAGAAGGCAGAGAGGAGGGCTCCAGAGGAAGCTGTCTGGTGAGACTACACGTGTCACAGCAGTGACCTGGCTTTGAGAGCTCTTGCCTCAATGAATAAGGTGGAAAAGCAGGAAGAGGATTTCTGACGTCAACCTCAGGCTTCAACATGTCCATGAACGTAAGTTCACACGCATGCAAAACAAACACATTCAAACATCACACAAACATACGCTTACCGTACATACGCATGAAAACAGCTAAAGAAAGGGGAAAGTCGGGGGAAGGCAAGAATGGAACAACAGATATGGGATTTCAAATAGCAAGCCATTTCAACTGCACAGAACACAGAAATAACCATTCTACCCTCTAATCCAGCCAACCATCAAGGTCATAGAATTGTGACACAGGAATTATATTCTGCCATCATTAAGCCACTAAGAAATCTTTCTCTTAACAGATAATTAGCAGAAAAGGAAAGACTTGCAGAAGGCACCTCCATCAGGTGCCACTGAGAATCCTTCCACCCCAAGGAAGCCCCGAGTCCAGAAGAACATGCAGCTGCCGTCAACATGTCTTTATCCCCAGCCTTCAATCTCTGACTTAGTTTCTTTGAATGCAAAGTCATAATTAGTTATCTCTAACATTGGATAGAAATATATAACTATGATGTTTTTATGAAGAGGTACAAAAATAGCATTCATCTGTGACTTGTGAATTGACAGCATTTTCAAACGAGAGCTATGAAAAACATTTGCAAACACACTATTTACCATATTTCCACAAGCAGGGATGCTTCTACTCAGAATTTCTCTTTCTTCCCTTGTAAATTTTCCAAAAAAGTTACTTTGGGCACTACGATTCTCCAAAGCATGTACTTCTTTTTCCGTGTACTGAATGTATTGAATTGGGCCTTGGGACAATCAGAAATTTCATTCGTTTATGACCCATATCCATGTACATCAGAAAGTGTCCATGCTTAAAATCATGATTGTTACAGAAGTGATTAGTTAGGATGAGGGCTCCTACTCCAGAGCAACTCTAGGTGTTATGAAGTGGGACACATGGACACAGATTTACATAGAGGAGAGACTGTGTATGAGAAACAGACCTAAGCCATCTTAACTAGCTATGGAGACTGACAGTGATATATCCATCCTTCACAGGCCTTAGAGAGCAGCAACTACACCAACAGATGAATTGAGACTTCCAGCCCTCAGGACTCTGCAAGTGTCAACACCTGCTGTTAAAGCACCCAGTTTGTGGGACTGTGGCATGACAACCCTGAAAGATAAATATAAGTTTTCTTTGTACAGCTCTTCACTTTTCAAGTGCTATTCTCTCTCTCTCTCTCTCTCTCTCTCTCTCTCTCTCTCGCTCTCGCTCTCGCTCTCGCTCTCGCTCTCGCTCTCTCGCTCTCGCTCTCTCGCTCTCTCCCTCTCCCTCTCCCTCTCCCTCTCCCTCTCTCTCTCTCCAGCAGCTCTCCCCTCCCCACCTCCCCACACAGTTCAGTGTGCCTTCATAACACAGGTATTATTTCAACACATTTTTAAGGTGGGGTGAGATCCAGTGAATCTATGGTAATGACAAAAAAGGCAAACTCAAGATTCACCGTCAGGCAGTTTAAAGTATGG
This sequence comes from Peromyscus eremicus, assembly GCF_949786415.1. NCBI lineage: Eukaryota > Metazoa > Chordata > Mammalia > Rodentia > Cricetidae > Peromyscus > Peromyscus eremicus. The sequence continues at coordinate 41,970,032 of NC_081426.1, read as the reverse complement.
GAGTTTAAGTTGGACCACTACACCTCACCCAAATGAGAAAATTCCGAGGAGACAATCTTTCATCAATCTTTCTGAGGTATCATATTTTTTTTTCTAGAAACTGTCCACTGTTGCCTGCCCAAGCCCTCATTCCTCATATGGCCCTTTGCAATTCCCTTGTTGCCTTTCTTGGGGTTACACATATCCTACATGCTACCCTGGAGCACTTTTTAAATACTATCACGATAGATAATTAATTGTATCATTCTCCCAGAGGTTCTAAGTTTCTGGTAGAATGCTACTAGGTCCCACTTGGTCATCTTCATGCCTACAGTTTCTAGAAGGGAAAATAAAACATTACAGAAACTTAAAATATTCTGATTGAGTACATATCTATATATGTGTGCAAATTAAATTCTATACATTATGACTTCTTTGTGTGAATATTAGAAAAAAAAAGAAAAAAGTTCAGCAGGACTAACATGAAGACTTTAAGCAGGGGGCATCATTAATTTGCATATAAATTAAACATGTATGAAACTAAAGATATTTTTATTTCTTTAAACCTTTCCTCAAAGAAGAGAGACTATTATATGGCATCAACTTGCATATTAATAAATTAAGCATTTCAAAACTAAGATTCACGTTAGATATAATTGTAAGTTTAAGTGTGGTTAAACTGATCTACTAGAAGTCAACAATGCAGTTACAAACACAGTGAAAAAATTATTTTCCTGAGTAAGGCAATAGAGGCTGATGTTTTTCTTCCAACAAGGAACATTTGGTTCTATCGTTTAGAAAGCTGCTGAATTAATTTCAATAGTAAATCCTCTAACAACTCGTAAATGCCACGGGGAAAATGAGAGTCAAAGACAGATGAGGAAGTAAAAGAAATGATCTGAGATCAGAAATGCTACGTCACCTATAAATGTAATGACATTTAGCATTTAGTATCTATTATTCACAAGAAACTCAGCAGGCAATAGGAAAATCATGTTTATATATCTGAATAGACTCTCAGAGCTTCTAGACCCTTTCTAGTCAGCTTCTCATTCCGTTATGCCTATGGCATATGATTTTACCTGGTTGTAAATACAATGACAACAAAATTGTACTTAATAATGGCGAGTCAATATAAATGTGCATGCCTTCAGTTTGGGTGTCATAATACTTGAAGTGCATGCAGGTTTAAACATTCCTTTGTCTTTGGTATGTTTTATCTGATGTATGTAAAAGTCACTTACAAAATCAAGGCAAGAAACCACATACATCAAGACGAGTCATAAAAATAGAAAATAGTTGCCTTTCTTAGTATGAGTATGAATCCTGAATGTGTCAGGATACAGGCAAAGACTGAACTTAGGAAATATCATTGACAAACAGAAAAATATCAATATTGGAAGTTAAATAATTGTTAAAATATAACGTTGAATCAGGACATCTTTAACGACTCAGTGGACTGTTTCATTACACAGTGCTTTATACTTCTCTTTGGGTTATTTTTCCACTTAAAATTTTATAAAACATCCTGAGACAAAATGAATGTATAATAATCATGGCCCAAGAGATCTCAGCTCTGAAGGCAGGCAAGCTGAAGTTTGTAGCCATATCTACCATTAGGTACCATTTGACACGAGGCAGATGCTTCCCTAACTAGTATTTCTTCATCTGTGGAAGGGCAGTAAAGTAAATCCCTGACTCTAGAACTAGGTCATATCTAAATGCACTCTGGCTATGGCACACATAGAAAGTGCCAGGTAAATGTTACCTCTCTGAAAGTGGCCAGAGAACAAGATAGGGCTTCTCCTTGTCTCTAGAGGACAGAGTGATGCCAACAGTGATGAAACACAGAAACCCTCTCTGCTGAAACTGGAGTCTGCAGAATAGTCCTTGATTAATCCCCAAGAATAGTTCGGCATGTTTTATAAAGCTTTAAAAAAATATGCTTGACTAGTTCTTTTTGATTTATCACTACAACTAAAAATAAGTAAATGTAGAATCACCAAATTAAAAAATCCTGGTAAGAACAATATGTTTGCACACACACATACACACACAGATCCATCAAGATGAAAATCATATACAAAACAACATTTCCGCACCCATTCAGTAAATTAAAAAAAAAAAAAAAAACAATTTATCACACCTTCCTTGGATCCTATGCAATGATGGTTACCAGTGTGATCCCATGGAGCTTTCAGAGGCAAGTGACCAGCATGATAATAAGTAATTAAACATGATGTGGATGGTTCTGAAAGCATCTACAGAAGCCACTGTAGGGATGTGAGCACGGAAATTCCAAAGAAACAATGTGTCTGCTGGATTCTGTAGCAACTGATGAAAAAGACAGGGAGGGCAAGAAAGATCTGCCCTGTGTCACCTCTGTGTGATTTAAAGAGAGGTATTTTTCCTCCACATACTTTCACAAATGTGTCAGAGAAAAACTAATTTGCTTTTTGGGCACAAACTGTACAAGCATTCAAATTTAATTATGAATTCACGGGAATATGGGTGAAATACAAGTTTGTATAAAAATAAACATATATGCACTTGTGTGTGAATATGTATGTGAGAATGTGTGTCTTGAAGATACTGTATGTTAGGTATTATTATGAATATGCAGACATATCTTTAACTGGAAACAATGTGAACTGTTCTTCTTTGATATAGTGATGACTCATAATCATAAAAGGCAGTTCAAATGGGTGAGTAGATGAAAGATATGAAGCAAGGAGAAACTATGTCTATTGCCAAAGTAATCAAAGTTCAATAATAATAGAGTCAATTTGTTGGAACAATACTACAGACAATGTATGTTTCTGAAAGAGAGTGTGCAGCAGTGCCTAAAGGCCCACTGACTGGTCTTTAAGTGGATGTTGTCTAAGCATAGGATAATAAATACCATTTTATCAGGCATAAGCTTTCTCTACAATTCTCTAATATTACCCAAAGGATTGGAAACATCTTCTGTTATGCAGAAAAAAGTCTACCTTTAAGGGTCTGTTTCTGAAGATTATTAAGCTAACAAATGATACCATTGACATTTGAATTCAATGCAATTGAATTTCAACATCAGTGAACAACAGCACTGATACACAGCCATTTACTAACATCTAGAACTGAAAGCATAAGATGATCTGAATAGAAAGAGTGAATTAATCAGTCTTTCACAACTATCAAGTATGATATGCCCATAGCTGATGAATGGAGATTCTTGTCATGTTGGAGTCACTATTACATTTATAGGATAAAAAGACTCAGCAAAAGTGTTGCAGATTTTTCACCTGACCTCTATCATTCAGATTACATCTCAGATGCATTCAAGGGAGGCATTTATTTAGAAATATCTGTTTTTTTTTTTTTTTTTACTTTTTTTTTTTTTTTTTTTTTTGGTTTTTCGAGACAAGGTTTCTCTGTGTAGCTTTGCGCCTTTCCTGGGACTCACTTGGTAGCCCAGGCTGGCCTCGAACTCACAGAGATCCGCCTGGCTCTGCCTCCCGAGTGCTGGGATTAAAGGCGTGCGCCACCACCGCCCGGCTGTTTTTTACTTTTTACCTAAAATCATTTCTTTATGTTCCTATTCCAATTTAATTAATGTATCTGCAACCACTGATGCCAAAAAAGATTTGAATTAATTCATACATCAAAGATGTATGAAGATAAATGATTGATGCTAAAACAAGAGCTTTAGTCCACCCAATGGAACTTATAAGAAAAAATAGGAGGAGGGAATCCTACATCTTGAAATCTCCTGTTTGCACATCAAGAAAGCTAGTTGATACTGGGAATGCATATACTATTTAGTATACCTCATTTTAGTGCTGGATTTAAAGCAGAGGTCCTTGACCTATGGTGGATATCTTTATCATGGGGAATCCAGATGACAACAACCTTGCCTAGCCCCTTCCCCAGACGTTCTTGTGGTGCTAGCCCAAAATTTTAATTTCTAAGAAAATTTCAATTGATGTGGTGTTTCTGGCATGTAGGATAAACTTCAAGAAACATTTGTGTAAGATAACTTCTTTCTATGTAGGCATAAAATACTTCATGGAGGGAAGAAGTGAATTTGTATCTGGTATACATGAAACACAGCTTCTAGAAGACTTCACCTTTGTCAGGAACAGCTGGAAGCCTTGAGATACAAGGATTTCAGAAGTGATAAGTGACTGAAGTGGGCTTGAATAAAGCTATGCCACACCTTCTTTTCACATCAACTGTGATTACAAAGAAAAAGAGTGACGTGGGAGCAACACTATACCCAACAGTGACCCCTGACACCTCCCTGATCTCCTCTGGACTGATTTTTCCATACAGAAGACTCAATTGTTCCTGTGTACTTGGACCACATCAGAAGGAAAGGCAGGGGAAGAGTAGACAATCCAAATACTGTAGACATCAAGGTGGTCAGGAAAATGTCCACAATTGACCAAAGAACAAGTATTGTAAGTTTCAAAGCCTATATGGTCTTACTTGAAACCACAGTAGAAATAAAATAGCATTGGACCATTACTAAGTGAACAGAAATGGCTGGAACTGACTAACTACTACAGCTGTATTTTGCATGCATGACTTCATTTGGTTGATAGTATATAAACCATGAGGACTCAAACACCACAGGTAAAAGCACCTTCACCTTTTATAAATTGTAGGAGCATTACTATCAACATTGTCTCAACACTGATGAACTAGAACATTAGAAACAAAGAAACAAAGACAAAGTCAACAGAACCAAAACATCTCTCTCATCATGAGGAACTGAAAATATAAAGAAAGGATTATAGATCCTCATGCAGAGAAGAAACATTCCTGACATGAAATATGAGCTTCAAAATGATGGAGAAGTTCATGATCTGCAATTGGATTCCTCCAAAGAAGGCATATCCAAACCAGAGGTGGCTGAAATCCCTTTCTTGACAATTTTTTTTTCTAGTTATCATTGAGGATGCACTGGCTATCAATAAATAAAGACAACAGTTTCTATATGCCTGAGTGTGATGTGCAAATGTCAGCTTTGTTACAAGAGAGAATGTACATCATGTCAGTGATTCTGTAATTCCACAGGGCCCCACCTAAAATATGAGTCAGGATAGAAAACACTTCCATAGAGTACAGCATGCGGAAAGTACACCTTACCTCAATTCCTCATATTTATAGTTCTTCATCAAATTTTATTATGACCATGATTTGTTTAAAAAAAATCAGTTTCATCCATAGAATAAAATTATAATGATGATTTAGTTAAAAAAAAACTCTTTAGATATTTGTAAAGATTTAGGGCATAGATAGAGTAGATGCTGAAATTTTATGTTGACGTTAATTTTTGTTTGAGTGAAATTTAGTTTTTTTTTTCTGTAAAATTCCTTCATCAACGTTTTCTAGTGTCATCTACTTTAGGCACCACAATAAGAAAGGCTGTTTCGTTTACTGCATGAGCACATAATTAGTTTCAATTACCTTTTTTTTTTTAAGCCATCAAAGTTGTGTTCACTAATTTATCTTTCCAGGGGACTCTTCAGAAGTTTTATATGAGTCAGCTTTAGCAGGAATCTTAAAGAGTCTTATTAATAAAATCAAACCTGAGCCAGGTATTGGGGTGAACACTGGAAGATCAGAGAACCAGAAAAAGCCACAGATAACCTCATCTGGCCAACTTCTCAGCTGGTCTTGTTTCCTCAGACTGGAAGCTTCTATGTCTTCATCAAAATGGATCTCAGCTGAACTGTGCTGCTCGAAAGGCTGAAAGCTTAACCAGCCAAATGCTTCTAGTTTCTGGTCCTTATGCTTTATATACCTTTCTGCTTTCTACCACCACTCCCTGGGATTAAAGGCTTGCTTGCTGGGATTAAAGGCATGAGTCACCATGCTTGGCTGTATCCTTGAACAGATGGATTTCTGACTCTGGAATGCTAGGATTAAAGGCGTGTGTGCCACCATTTTCTAGCCTTTGTACCTAGTGGCTGTTCTGTCTCTGACCCCCGATAAGTTTATTAGGGTGCACAATATTTTGGGGAATACAATACCACCATAGTCAGCTTATGGGATTACTCCTCTTAGAAATTTCTTTGAGTCTCACCCTTCCATTCCTTCTGGGTATTTTTCCCTCTTCTTCTATCTTATCACACTATCTCAAAATCAATAACACAGAGCTGAATATAAGTGATTTCATTTTAGTTAAGACTTCCCATTAAAACTCCCTCAGTGTTAAGAATCATTAAAAAAAAAACATAATGTGTGTATACAAAATATGTCTGGTAAGAACTCCTACTGTACATGGCTATCGATTATTTCTGGATGGATTATTAAAAAAAAGGAAAGGACAGAAAGAGAGCAGTTTATCTGTCTTCCTTTTCAAACTTATCCTCAAATGAAAGGGAAAGGGACCTCTTTTCCAGAGAATCACACTGAAATTAGACACTGGTCCTATTACCTCTGTAAGAATGGATTCAATGCACTCAACCTATGGGGTTATCCTTGCCAGAGTACAGCTGCTTTGTGAAGAGATAACAAAGCTCTACAATGATAAAGAGCAAGGATGCTCAGAATCCATTTACATCTCACCTCAAACCACTGATGATTGAGATAGGGCTTTGGATGGCAGAACTCTCAGGATCACTTAACAAAGTGAATTATTGGAGACAAATGAAGACGATTAGGAGAAATAAATAAAATGTTTCACCTCAGAACTGTTTTGAGTCAGTCTGCAGGATATGAGACATATATTGTGTACCAGCTTTGATTAATTTCATATCATATTGTATTTTTATTTTCAGACTTAAACATTTATCAGGAGACCAAGAGAGCAATCAAACACAACTATGTTTGATTTAAACTGAGGGGTGCTAAACATACGAATTCATTTTCTTAAACTTCTTACTTCTAGATTGGAGTGGAACAGAGTACAGTATCATTTTACAAGAAACTTTAAAGAGACATTGTGTTCCCAAGCTATTTTTCCTTGTGAGCTCTGTATCACTCATTAAGTTTTCTAGTGTGTATTAAGTGTATAAATATCTCAATTACTTTCTTTTCTTTTAAAAAAAAGGAAGAAACATCATACAACTCATGGCTCAGCAAAGACTAGCCATGTAGCAGGAACTTGTTAAAGGAACAACTATGTATTCGGACATGTGATTTCAGGCCATGTTTTCTGATACTTTAAAATATATGTCTTATGTTTTCTTATATGTCCAACACACATACACACACACACACACACACACACACACACACACACACATATATATATATATATATATATATAATGTTACATGATATAAACAGCATCTCATGAAACATTAAAACACTTCCTAGGTTCTCCTTTTGCTGGCATGTTAGATCAGTTGCTCTCCTAACTAGATTTCCATTCATTTAATGATTTCACATAAAGATTAGTGACAGGAAGCTCTTCTCCAAGCACCTTCTCCATTTCCTTCATGATGTTTTCCTCCAACATTACATCTAGATTCAGTGAATCTATCAGGTACAAGTCTCATCTATCTCTAGGCAACCAGAATAATCAAATGATCTAGAAATGGGCTGTCATACTACTCTGTCATCCACAATGATTAATGAAACAACAAAATGTGCCCAACAAATGCTAATCATATTCATAGTAGAAACAGTTGATAGATTCATTTGGGAGAAAAAGTTGTGAATATCTATCATTTATACAATGTGTTGGAAACTGTTTCATAATAGATAAGAACAGAAGAAAGCAAAATAAAAAGAGAAAAAATGACAATAAGATGCATGGAGAGAATGAGGAGGAAGGGAAGAAATGAAACAGTATGTACCTTAGAGAGACAATAGGGACAAGAGATAACGCTAAGACTGTAATGTTAACATTTTAGTCTCTGGTTCCAGGCAGCCTTAAACCAGCTAACCCCAAGTAAAATGGACAAGTAGAATTATGGTAAAATTAAGTAACATTACTTTCTACCCTAGGCTCTTGTAGAGCTCTGAAAAGCATCTCTTGCCTCAAGATTAAGACACAACTACCTATAGCAAGTCACAGTTATCTCACCTTTTACTGTGAAGGATAAAGTGCCTTAGGGAACTATAGGTAGTTGCCTGAAGCTTGTTGGGATATAGAGAAAAATGGATGGCTTCCATATAAGATGTGAGCATAAGGGAAATAAAGGAAAATTTTTCAAGAAAGAGGGATGAAGCAGAGTAAAAGGTAGTGTGATGGGCACTGTTCATCATTGTCTTATGCTCACAAACACTCCTTTGATTAATATCTTCCAGGTCAGGGCAGTCATGACAGTGTTCATCAGTGAAATGTGAGCAAAGAAAGGAGCCAGCTTCTAAGAGGACTCTGTTTTCATGAAAGGAGAATGAAGAGGGACAAGGGACAGCGCTATCTGGCAGATTTTGCCTGTTCCATATTCCTAATTTTCCTGCCTAAAACATGAACAAGTACCTTCAAGTGAACTTATTCATGTGAACATGAGGTGACCATCCTGCAAACAAAACTCAACAGAATAAGAATGCTGCAAACAAGATAGGAAAGAGCTCGTACTCTTGAGGCATCCCAGAGAAGTTTCAGCACCTCGGAGCACACAAACTACCTGATAATTTCTTTCTTATACAAATACCAAGGGTATTTACATGTCAGTAAATTGTAGAATCTGTTACTTGAATCACTCTAAAATCATGAAAGGATATTAGAAATTTCAGGACATGCATGAAAAAATATTAGAACATACATAGAGCCGTTGAGTGGTTGTGAATCTATGAATGTCTGACTCAAAGAGTTAACTCCTGTACACAAGCTGTTGCTAGTACTTAAGAACAACCAGACAAACGGACCAATAGGCCAGTTAATGTAAGAGCAAGAAGCTGTCGGAGTTGAACATGAAGTGATGATAGGAGCCGACAGAATAATTTAAAATATCAATACTTTAAGGAGTATGGCATCTTTTAGGAGAGAACATATAAAATGTGTATACATTTGCAGATGAAACACAGCATAATGATCGGACTGTTAATGGTGATTACATTTTGTTAGCCTGTAAACCAAGAGGAACATAAAGTACAGCTAAGTCTTCTTGTGCCTCCAATTCACTCCGAAAGTACATTTCAAAAGTTATGGGCATGTGGGGTTATCAAGCATATGATTAGTTATTAGATCTCCAATGCTGCCTGGCTTTTTACATAAAGCAGGTGCTTGCACTGGCAAATTTACATACCCTTGTCAGAGAAAATCAAATTTACCTTGAAGCCATCTCCAGAGCAGAAAAGCATCTTGCACAAGACATTTAAATGTAATTATACAAAAATGATAGTGAAGATATTAATCAGAAACATCTGCATTAAAAGTGGGAACTAGAAAACAAACTTGCAATCTGACGATCGTCTGGTTTTAGGTTATAAAACCCACTTAGATTTCAGTAACTTTAGGAAATATTACTTTTGTCAGACAAAATGTTAAAATGGGCAATTTAGCTTGCTTTTCTCATTACAGTGAGAATTACTAGTGGGCAATTTCTCTGGCTACCATAAAGTGACTACTCTTTATATTTCCATTGTTTGAACTGCTATGGAATATTTACACCATTGCTTGCGTATGTACAGGCTTGCGGAATGCGGGATGCTGGTTCCCAGCTATAAAATTCTCCTTGCAGACACTCCAAGGGGCACTGGTGCCCCATTCCAGAATTTCTTTAGGTGTAAAGTCGGCTTTTCAAAATAAATCATTTGCACGCAAGCTGACAGCCATAATACCCTGATGGATGAGAGCAAAGACCAACTCTCCTTCCCTTGTTCCTTTCAAGTAGAAAAATCAATTGTAGATGGCCTTTGTGATCTGATTTTTTTTGACACATACACAAGAAAATAACTTTCCCCTTTGCTCACTTAAAATAGAAACTGGAAAACACAACTTCAAAATACTTTTCCAATTTCCCAAGCTCAAGCACATTTTTTTGTGCTTTCCACAACTCTCAGTCAGCTTTTTGAAGAGGGAGACACTTCCAGTTCACTAAGACACTATGCAGTAGGAACATGATCTTTTACAATTTGTCGTGGAAGAATACATGCTACTTAGATTGTATACTTTGACTTTTGCATGTAAATGTTTTCCTTCAGATTCTCACAGAAATAAACTGATTTCCTTCTTCGGGAACTAAATTCCCAAGCCGTAATTTATACACAGGGGGCTGAGTCTGTTACTAGATTGCTTCCTTTTGGAACACTGTGAGGAAATTCTTTCTGGGATTAATTCCATTGAATATGGGATTTGGGGGGGGGGGGTTGTTTTTGTGATTGTTGGGTTTGGTTTGATATTTTTAACATTATTGTTATCATTAACTTGCCTCAGTTTGGCTGAAAATTCTGATTAAGGGGCACATTGCTATGTCATAAAAATTAACTCAAACCTAAATTACGATAAAAACAGGTGGCCTGACTTCCACATATTGCTGTGAGTGAAAACGAAACCTAAGGCCAGAAAGAAAATTGAGCAAATGTGGATGTAAATTCTCTCAAACATATTCTTTGGGTCTGCAGAGACAATTACAGAGAGGCAGAAAAATCTCCTGTGGTCTGAATGATCTGTGCAGACCAATGGAATACAGCTCTACTCTACTTTGCCGACAAAATGGCACTCTGACATAAACACATATGTTTGAAAATTTTCTGTTGTGTACGATAAAGATCAAATACATTTCAAAGCAAGAAAGTGACATGAATTACAAATGTCTATCTTACATTTCCGTGATGATTGTTTCCTTCGTTTACATTTTTTATGCAGCTTGCTCTACATTAGGTATTTTAAAACCTGTATTTTAAATCACACACTAAGGAGAATGTGGTCCTAGAATGTGGTTTTGTGTGTTTGCCTGCATCCCCATGTTTGATGGGGTGATAAGTGCCGTTGGAATGTCAGGACTGGAAGTGTTGTTCAACTGACAGTCAGGATCCTAAAGAAGTTCACGAACATAAAAATTACTGAATGTGTAAAATTTAATGTGATGCTTCACAACTTCCATTCTAAATGATAACTTTGACTGAACAAAAGTTGATTGAGTCTTATAGATCTTGAATCTGGTTAATTTTCATGTGTGACATTTTTATTTATTTGAAAGGTTTTTAATAATAAATTCGATAGATTTTTAAATCACTCTTTCAAATATTTCTTCCCCTTAGAAAACAAGTTATATAAAGGAAATAGCTTAGAATTATGAAAAAAATAGTAAATTTTCAAGCTCCATAACAAGAAGATTCACTCAAAATACATTAATTCATAAAAATCAAGCAAGGACTCTTTGAGAAATTAATTTTAGGAGAAAATGATTTGTGAACTTATTTTAGATAGTCTTAATTATAAAATTTTTATTTTAAGAGAATAGATACATACTTTTAAAATATACACTTACAAAGTCAAAATTTTAAAAATCAAAATAATGCTTTAAGACAATTGCTTTAGAGGAGGTGAGAATGGGGGGGTGGATTGGGAGAAAAGCTGGGTAGGGGGTGAGAGGAAGGAGGACAGGGAAATCTGTGGTTGATATGTAAAATGAATAGAAAACCTCTTAAAAAAGAATCAGATTGAAAATTTTAAAGCATTAAAACAAGCTGTCCACATCAAAATTTCAGAATTCTGTAAGAGAACTCGGTCAGAGCCCCACCAACTCACAAGTGGCTAGCATCCTGATGGATTTCCTTAAGACTCAGCTCTATATTCTTACATTGTGCTCTGACCTATGTTCTCCCAACCCAGTATCTCAGAGTGACTTCACACCCCATCAGAAATCCTCTCAGGAAAACAGAAGCAATTCTGCTAAAATATCTTAAGTTCCCAGGCGAAATCACCCCATCTTTAGTCCTGGGAACCCTCATCTCTCTTGAGGGAAAGCCATCCAGTGAAGTAGAGGAAAGACGGAGGGGTGGACAAAGAGCACATACAGTAATTCACTTGTCACAAGAAAGCAATTTTCACCAGGAAAATCCAGTCTCTTTTGTTCATTAATTCCTTCTTGATATAGGGTAGGAGAATTAAAGAGGAAAACAAGTAAATGGGAAAAACATCACAGATACTGTAGTTTTTGTCAGGGTTGAAAGCACTTTAACTTTTTTCTAAAACTTTCTAGGTGAGCTTATCAAGAATATTGTTGCAAGAGCTAACATTTCTTGCTAAAATATTTTTTGAAGTACAGTCTTTAAAACTATTAATTATTTAAAAAATGATATTGCATTTAATCCTATGTACATCCAGTCATGAAAAAAAACAATATATTAGCACACTGATACATCACTATCATTTTTCTATATGTGTATGCTGCCATTGTTATGTTTCTTTGTACAGTTACAATACTGTTACACAGAATACTTCAAATATATTGTTCTCCAGTTTGGGCCTTAATTTAATTATCTATTTTTTTTAATACTAAAACCTGAGGTGAGGGTGGATTAGATCAATTAACTGAGTTCTCGGTCAGTGTTCACGAAGCACTGGGTTTGATAACCCACGCATAAAGCGAGCATGGTGATACGTGCGAGATGGAAGCTAAAGGATTATAAGTTCAAGGTCATCCTCAGCTACCTAGCAACACCGGGGAAAACAAGATAGTGATGATGTCTCAAAAAATGGAGGGTGGTCTTCAGATATATTCCAGGCTAAATATTAAATAAATTCATTCAATTAATTTGATGATTTTCTTCCCTCTTCAAGAAACATTTTATTTTTCCTTTAAACACATTTTAAACTCCCACACATCAGCTTTCATTAGCTGTGGATCTAATCAAGGCCTGATGTTTTCAAAAATCTCACATAAACTTGACTTTCAATTCACAAAAAAAATTAATATTTTTCAGGAGTGATCACATATGCCATATGAGAAAGCACCCCAATACTGTGGCTCCCATATCTGGATTCCCACAAAACGGAAAGATTTGTATCACAAAGAAATCTCTGATTCTTGATGCAAGATAAGTTTATACTTAATATTAATAAAATGTAATAAGATAAAACAAAACTAACAATTTGAAATTGGACAAAACACACTATCAGACTGAAAAGTTACCCAAAGAAGGCACAAAAATCAGAGACCCACTTGTTCACACACTCAGGAATTCCATAAAATCACTAAACTGAAAGCCATAAGATATACACAGAGGATCTGGTGCAGACCAACCCATGCAGGCCCCGTCCATGCTGCCTTAATCTCTGTGCATTCTATGTGATCTTTGGTTTAGATCAAGTTGATTTAGAGGGCCTTATTTCTTGGAGTCCTCCATCTGCTCTCCCTCTTACACTCTTCCTGCCTTCTCTTTCAAAGGTTTCCTTGAGCCCCGAGGGGGGAATATTTGATGGAGACATCTCCTTTAGAGCTGAGTGTTCCCAGGTCTCCACTCTCTTCATGTTGTCTGCTTGTCGGTCTCTATATTTTAATCTGCTGAAGGGAGAAAATTCTCTGATGACTGCTAAGCAAGTCATTGATCTATGTGTATAGCAGATTGTCATTAAGAGTCATTTTATTGCTACTTTTTGTTTGTTTGCTTGTTTTATCTAAGACAGGGTTTCTCTACAGAGCCCTGGCTTATCCTGGAATTCATTATGTAGATCAGGTTTGGCCTCAAACTCACAAAGGTCTACCTGCCTCTCCCTCCCAATGACTGGGATTAAAGGCTTTCACCACCATGTCTGGCTTTATCCTATGTCGCTGGGCTAAGTAGTCTCAGGTTCTTGGTCACTTAAGCAGTGTTATGGTTGGGTTCCATCTTTTGAGTAAGTCTTAAATCAAATTAGATATTGGTTAGTTACCCTGACAAGCTTTGTGCTACCATCGACCTAGTATAACTTGCAGGCAGGACTCCATCACAGATCAAACTATATGTGTCTGGTTTGGGGTTTGTGTTTCTCCTGTGGTATCATGCAGAGTATTTCCTGTACCAAAGACTGTAGATCATAGGGGTGACGGCTGTATTTAGTCACCAGCTGGACTTCTCCACATTCAATGAGTTGTGCAGGTGTTGTCTTTAACAATGGAGCCTTGCCATCAGTTTGTGATGAGCAATCTATATTCCTGGCAATATCCCACATTGCTCTGTGGTTCCCATGTGACCCCTTTGACCAACAACTCAATTAGATGTAACCAATTCCTGGTACCTAAAGTTCCATTTGGTGACAAGAGATCATCTTCATTGAGGTTCCATGTAAATGGTGTAATTAAAACTAAGTCATGAGGTGAGTGCCCTAGCTTGCCCCCGACCCCATCCCTGGGCACCAGCCACTCCGGGGAAGACCTGCCCAACTTGGGCCCAGGTTCTGCTCCCCGGGCAGGTGCCCTTCTAGCCCCACTGGGAAGGATCCCCCTCTCCAAGACCCCTGGCAGACCCTGCAGTCTCCACGCCCTGCCCCCACGCCCATCTGCCTGAGCCCCAAGCCTCTTCCTGAGACTTAGAGGCCAGGCCCCCCAGCTCCCATCTTGCCCAGGACTTCCCTTCTGAAGCACAGGTGAGTGCCCTAGCTTGCCCCCGACCCCATCCCTGGGCACCAGCCACTCCGGGGAAGACCTGCCCAACTTGGGCTCAGGTTCTGGACCCCGGGCAGGTGCCCTTCTACCCCAACCGGGAAGGATCCCCTTCTCCAAGACCCCTGGCAGACCCTGCAGTCTCCACGCCCTGCCCCCACGCCCATCTGCCTGAGCCCCAAGCCTCTTCCTGAGACTTAGAGGCCAGCCCCCAGCTCCCATCTTGCCCAGGACTTCCCTTCTGAAGCACAGGTGAGTGCCCTAGCTTGCCCCCGACCCCATCCCTGGGCACCAGCCACTCCGGGGAAGACCTGCCCAACTTGGGCCCAGGTTCTGGACCCCGGGCAGGTGCCCTTCTACCCCAACCGGGAAGGATCCCCTTCTCCAAGACCCCTGGCAGACCCTGCAGTCTCCACGCCCTGCCCCCACGCCCATCTGCCTGAGCCCCAAGCCTCTTCCTGAGACTTAGAGGCCAGCCCCCAGCTCCCATCTTCCCCCGGACTTCCCTTCTGAAGCACAGGTGAGTGCCCTAGCTTGCCCCCGACCCCATCCCTGGGCACCAGCCACTCCGGGGAAGACCTGCCCAACTTGGGCCCAGGTTCTGGACCCCGGGCAGGTGCCCTTCTACCCCAACCGGGAAGGATCCCCTTCTCCAAGACCCCTGGCAGACCCTGCAGTCTCCATGCCCTGCCCCCACGCCCATCTGCCTGAGCCCCAAGCCTCTTCCTGAGACTTAGAGGCCGGCCCCCAGCTCCCATCTTGCCCAGGACTTCCCTTCTGAAGCACAGGTGAGTGCCCTAGCTTGCCCCCGACCCCATCCCTGGGCACCAGCCACTCCGGGGAAGACCTGCCCAACTTGGACCCAGGTTCTGGACCCCGGGCAGGTGCCCTTCTACCCCAACCGGGAAGGATCCCCTTCTCCAAGACCCCTGGCAGACCCTGCAGTCTCCACGCCCTGCCCCCACGCCCATCTGCCTGAGCCCCAAGCCTCTTCCTGAGACTTAGAGGCCGGCCCCCAGCTCCCATCTTGCCCAGGACTTCCCTTCTGAAGCACAGGTGAGTGCCCTAGCTTGCCCCCGACCCCATCCCTGGGCACCAGCCACTCCAGGGAAGACCTGCCCAACTTGGGCCCAGGTTCTGGACCCCGGGAAGGTGCCCTTCTACCCCAACCGGGAAGGATCCCCTTCTCCAAGACCCTTGGCAGACCCTGCAGTCTCCACGCCCTGCCCCCACGCCCATCTGCCTGAGCCCCAAGCCTCTTCCTGAGACTTAGAGGCCGGCCCCCAGCTCCCATCTTGCCCAGGACTTCCCTTCTGAAGCACAGGTGAGTGCCCTAGCTTGCCCCCGACCCCATCCCTGGGCACCAGCCACTCCGGGGAAGACCTGCCCAACTTGGGCCCAGGTTCTGGACCCCGGGCAGGTGCCCTTCTACCCCAACCGGGAAGGATCCCCTTCTCCAAGACCCCTGGCAGACCCTGCAGTCTCCACGCCCTGCCCCCACGCCCATCTGCCTGAGCCCCAAGCCTCTTCCTGAGACTTAGAGGCCAGCCCCCAGCTCCCATCTTCCCCTGGACTTCCCTTCTGAAGCACAGGTGAGTGCCCTAGCTTGCCCCCGACCCCATCCCTGGGCACCAGCCACTCCGGGGAAGACCTGCCCAACTTGGGCCCAGGTTCTGCTCCCCGGGCAGGTGCCCTTCTAGCCCCACTGGGAAGGATCCCCCTCTCCAAGACCCCTGGCAGACCCTGCAGTCTCCACGCCCTGCCCCCACGCCCATCTGCCTGAGCCCCAAGCCTCTGCCTGAGACTTAGAGGCCAGGCCCCCCAGCTCCCATCTTGCCCAGGACTTCCCTTCTGAAGCACAGGTGAGTGCCCTAGCTTGCCCCCTACCCCATCCCTGGGCACCAGCCACTCCGGGGAAGACCTGCCCAACTTGGCCCCAGGTTCTGCTCCCCGGGCAGGTGCCCTTCTAGCCCCACTGGGAAGGATCTCCTTCTCCAAGACCCCTGGCAGACCCTGCAGTCTCCACGCCCTGCCCCCACGCCCATCCGCCTGAGCCCCAAGCCTCTTCTTGAGACTTAGAGGCTGGCCCCCAGCTCCCATCTTGCCGTGGATTTCCCATCTGGAGGAGAGAGAGAGAGAGAGAGAGAGAGAGAGAGAGAGAGAGAGAGAGAGAGAGGAGAGCACCCATCCTCCCCCGGACTTCCCTTCTGAACAAGAGCTTCCATCCTGCCCCGGACTTCCAATTTGGACAAGAGAGCTCCCATCTGGACAAGAGAGAGAGACTTCCTGAATCTGTCAGCTCTGAACCAAGTGTGCGGATAAGGCCAGGAACGAACCACAAGGAGATGGGCAGACGTCAAGGCAGAAACACATACAACAAAATGAATAGTAATACACCATCACCAGGCCCTAGCCCTCCTCCAACACCTAGACCTGAACATCAGAAATTGGAAGAAGCAGAAGAAAATAGCCTTATGAATGTCATCATGAAGAAGCTAGAGGCTCGTGTAGAGGAAAAGACAAAAAAATGTGAAGAACGCTGTAAACAACTAGAGGAAAGGGCAAACAAATTAGAAGAAATCAATAAAGTCCTGGAAGAGAACAATAAAATACTGAAAGAAAATCAAGAAAAATCAATGAAACAAATGAAGGAAACAGTCCAAGACCTGAAAAAGGAAATAGAAAAAATGAAGAAGACACAAACAGAGGGAATGCTGGAAATAGAAAATCTGAGAAAACGATTGGGAACTTCAGATGCAAGTATAATCAACAGAATGCAAGAGATGGAAGAGAGGATCTCTAGCGTTGAAGATACAATAGAAGAAATAGATTCATCAGTCAAAGAAAACACTAAAGTCAACAAAGTCATGAACCAAAATGTCCAAGAAATTTGGGACACCATGAAAAGACCAAACCTACGAATAATAGGGGTAGAAGAAGGAGAAGAATACCAACTCAAGGGCACAGAAAATATATTCAACAAGATCATAGAAGAAAACTTTCCCAACTTAAAGAAGGAAATGCCTATGAAGATACAGGAAGCCTATAGAACACCAAACAGACTAGACCCCCAGAAAAAGTCCCCTCGCCACATAATAATTAAACAATTAAACGTACAGAATAAAGAAAGAATATTAAGAGCAGCAAAGGAAAAAGGCCAAGTGACATATAAAGGCAAACCTATCAGAATAACACCCGATTTCTCAATGGAGACTTTGAAAGCCAGAAGGTCCTGGACAGATGTAATGCAGACATTAAGAGACCATGGATGTCAGCCTAGACTAATATACCCAGCAAAACTTTCAATCGTCATAGATGGAGTGAACAAGACATTCCATGACAAAGCCAGATTTAAACAATATTTATCCACAAACCCAGCCCTACAGAAAGCACTAGAAGGAAAATTCCAACCTAAGGAAGTCAGATACAACCTCGAAAACACAGGCAATAGATAAAGCCACAGCAGTAGACCCCAACGAAGAAAAGTACACACACATCACCACCAAAAAATAACAGGAATGAACAATCACTGGACATTAATATCCCTCAATATCAATGGACTTAATTCACCTATAAAAAGACATAGGCTTACAGAATGGATACGAAAGCAGGACCCATCTTTCTGCTGCATACAAGAAACACATCTCAAATTCAAAGATAGACACTACCTAAAAATAAAAGGCTGGGAAAAGACTTTCCAATCAAACGGTCTTAAGAAACAAGCGGGTGTAGCCATCCTGATATCCAGCAAAATAGACTTCAAACTAAAATCAATCAAAAGAGATCAAGAAGGGCATTACATACTCATCACAGGAAAGATCCACCAAGATGAAGTCTCAATTCTGAACATTTATGCCCCAAACACAAGGGCACCCACATATGTAAAAGAAACATTATTAAAGCTTAAATCACATATAAAACCCCACACATTAATAGTGGGAGACCTCAACACCCCACTTTCACCACTGGACAGATCCCCCAAATCGAAACTTAACAGAGAAATAAAGGACTTAATTGATGTCATGACTCAAATGGACTTAATCGACATCTACAGAACATTCCATCCTAACAAAAAAGAATATACCTTCTTCTCAGCACCCCATGGAACCTTCTCTAAAATTGACCACATACTTGGTCACAAAGCAAATCTAAACAGATACAAAACAATTAGAATAACCTCCTGTGTTCTATCAGACCACCATGGTCTAAAGTTGGATTTCAACAACAACAAAAACTACAGAAAACCTACAATCTCATGGAATCTGAACAATACCCACCTGAATCACCAATGGGTTAAGGAAGAAATAAAGAAAGAAATTAAAGACTTCCTAGAGATCAACGAAAATGAAGACACCACATATCCAAACCTATGGGACACTATGAAAGCAGTACTAAGAGGGAAATTCATAGCACTAAACGCCCACATAAATAAGCTGGAGAAATCTCACACTAGTGACTTAACAGCACACCTGAAAGTTCTAGAACAGGAAGAAGCAAAGTCTCCCAGGAAAAATAGATGCCAGGAAATTATCAAAGTGAGAGCTGAAATCAATAAAATAGAAACAAAGAGAACAATACAAAAAATTAATGAAACAAAGAGTTGGTTCTTTGAGAAAATCAACAAGATAGACAAGCCCTTATCCAAACTAACCAAAAGACAGAGAGAGAGCATCCAAATCAACAAAATCAGAAATGAAAAGGGGGACATAACAACAGACATTGAGGAAATCCAGAGAATCATCAGGTCATACTTCAAAAACCTCTATTCCACAAAACTGGAAAACCTAAAAGAAATGGATAATTTTCTGGATAGGTACCACATACCTAAATTAAATCAAGACCAGATAAACTATTTAAATAGTCCAATAACCCCTAACGAAATAGAAACAGTCATTAAAAGTCTCCCAACCAAAAAAAGCCCAGGACCAGATGGTTTCAGTGCAGAATTCTACCAGATCTTCAAAGAAGAGTTAATACCAATACTCTCTAAATTGTTCCATACAATAGAAACAGAAGGAACATTACCAAACTCCTTCTATGAGGCTACAATTACCCTGATTCCCAAACCAAACAAGGATACAACAAAGAAAGAGAACTACAGACCGATCTCCCTCATGAACATTGATGCAAAAATACTCAATAAAATACTGGCAAACAGACTCCAAGACCACATCAAAACAATTATCCACCATGATCAAGTAGGATTCATTCCAGGGATGCAAGGATGGTTCAACATACGAAAGTCTGTCAATGTGATACACCATATAAACAAACTCAAAGAAAAAAACCACATGATCATCTCACTAGATGCTGAAAAGGCATTTGACAAAATCCAACACCCCTTCATGATAAAGGTCTTGGAGCGATCAGGAATACAGGGAACATACCTAAACATAATAAAGGCAATTTACAGCAAGCCAACAGCCAACATCAAATTAAATGGAGAGAAACTCAAAGCAATTCCACTAAAATCAGGAACGAGGCAAGGCTGTCCGCTCTCCCCATACTTATTCAATATAGTACTTGAAGTTCTAGCCAGAGCAATAAGACAACATAAGGAGATTAAGGGGATACAAATTGGAAAGGAAGAAGTCAAGCTTTCCCTATTTGCAGATGACATGATAGTATACTTGAGCAACCCCAAAGATTCCACCAAGGAACTGATACAGCTTATAAACACCTTCAGCAACATAGCAGGATACAAGATCAACTCCAAAAAATCAGTAGCCCTCCTATATACAATGGACAAAAAAGCGGAGAAGGAAATCAGAGATACATCACCCTTTACTATAGCCACAAATGACATAAAATACCTTGGGGTAATACTAACCAAGCAAGTGAAGGACCTATATGACAAGAACTTTAAGTCCCTGAAAAAAGAAATTGAAGAAGATGTCAGAAAATGGAAAGATCTCCCATGCTCATGGATAGGCAGAACTAACATAGTAAAAATGGCAATCTTACCAAAAGCAATCTACAGATTCAATGCAATCCCCATCAAAATACCAACACAATTCTTCACAGACCTGGAAAGAATAATACTCAACTTCATATGGAAAAACAAAAAACCCAGGATAGCCAAAAGAATCCTGTACAATAAAACAACCTCTGGAGGCATCACGATCCCTGACTTCAAGCTGTACTATAGAGCTACAGTAATAAAAACAGCTTGGTACTGGCATAAAAACCGACATGTGGACCAATGGAATCGAATTGAAGACCCTGATATTAATCCGCACACCTATGAACAAATAATTTTTGACAAAGAAGCCAAAAGTGCACAATGGAAAAAAGAAAGCATCTTCAACAAATGGTGCTGGCAAAACTGGATATCAACATGTAGAAGGCTGCAAATAGATCCATATCTATCACCGTGCACAAAACTTAAGTCCAAGTGGATCAAGGACCTCAACATAAATCCAGCTACTCTGAACCTGCTAGAAGAGAAAGTAGGAAGTAGTCTTGAACACATTGGCATAGGAGACCACTTTCTAAATAGAACACCAGTAGCACAGACACTGAGAGAAACAATCAATCAGTGGGACCTCTTGAAACTGAGAAGCTTTTGTAGGGCAAAGGAAACGGTCAACAAAGCAAAGCGACAGCCTACAGAATGGGAAAAGATCTTCACCAATCCCACATCTGACAGAGGACTGATATCCAGAATATATAAGGAACTCAAGAAATTAGACATCAAAATGCCCAACAGTCCAATTAAGAAATGGGCTATAGAACTAAACAGAGAATTCTCAACAGAGGAAACTCAAATGGCTGAAAGACATTTAAGGAATTGCTCAACATCCCTAATCATCAGGGAAATGCAAATCAAAACAACTCTGAGATACCACCTTACGCCTGTCAGAATGGCTAAGATCAAAAACACTGAAGACACCTTATGCTGGAGAGGATGTGGAGCTAGGGGAACTCTCCTCCACTGCTGGTGGGAATGCAAGCTTGTACAACCACTTTGGAAATCAATATGGCGATTTCTTAGAAAATTGGGAATCCATCTCCCCCAAGATCCAGCTATACCACTCTTGGGCATATACCCAAGGAATGCTCAACCACACCACAAGAGCACTTGTTCAGCTATGTTCATATCAGCGTTGTTTGTAATAGCCAGAACATGGAAACAACCTAGATGCCCTTCAACTGAAGAATGGATAAACAAAATGTGGTACATATACACAATGGAATACTACTCAGCAGAGAAAAACAATGACATCATGAGGTTTGCAGACAAATGGATGGATCTAGAAAAAATCATCCTGAGTGAGGTATCCCAGACTCAGAAAGACAAACATGGTATGTACTCACTCATAACAGGATACTAGATGTGGAACAAGGATGACTGGACTGCTACTCACATCACCAGGCAGGCTACCTGGAAAACAGGACCCCAAGAAAGACACAGGGATCGCCCAACGACAGAGAAATGGAATGAGATCTACATGAACAGCCTGGACAGGAGTGGGGGTAGTGAAGGGCGAGGGTCGAGGGAAAGAGAGCTTGGGTGAGTGGGAGATCCCAGCTGGATCAAAAACAGAGAGGGAGAACAAGGAATAGGAGACCATGGTAAATGAAGACCACATGAGAATAGGAAGAAACAAAGTGCTAGAGAGGCCCACAGAAATCCACAAAGATACCCCCACAACAGACTGCTGGCAATGGTCGAGCGACAATCCGAACTGACCTACTCTGGTGATGGGATGGCCAAACACCCTAATTGTCGTGCTAGAAACCTCATCCAACTACTGATGGACCTGGAGGCAGAGATCCATGACTAGGCCCCAGGTGGATCTCTGGGAGTCCAATTAGCGAGAATGAGGAGGGTTTATATGAGAGAGAATTGTTGAGACCAAGGTCGGATAAAGCACAGAGACAAATAGCCAAACAAACGGAAACACATGAAATATGAACCAATGGCTGAGGGGTCACCAACTGGATCAGGCCCTCTGAGTGGGTGAGACAGTTGATTGGCCTGATCTGTTTGGGAGGCATCCAGGCAGTGGGACCGGGTCCTGTGCTCATTGCATGAGTTGGCTGTTTGAAACCTGGGGCCTATGCAGGGTCCCTTGGCTCAGCATGGGAGGAGGGGACTGGACCTACCTGGACTGAGTCCACCAGGTTGATCTCAGTCTGTGGGGAAGGCTTTGCCCTGGAGGAGATTGGAATGGGGGGCGGGCTGGGGGGAAGGTGAGGGGGGCGGGAGGGGGGAGAACAAGGGAATCTGTGGCTGATATGTAGAACTGAATTGTATTGCAAAATAAAAAAAAAAAAAAAAAAAAGATATAAGAACTAGATAACAAAAGCCTGCCGTGACCATACAATTTGTAAACAATATAAGCATCTCTGTCTTTATTTTATAAATGAGCTATGAGACTGCAGGGCTTGATGGGACCTGGAGAAAAAAACTTCAGCTACAGCTAGTTTTGTAAGTAGTAATGGTATATTTAGACATATTCCGAACATAGGCAATTTGTATATGCTATCTTACTGTGTCCTATATGATTATGTCATATTTTGAGATTTTTGTATTATAGTGTAATATTCATAATCTTTATGTACTTGTTACACTACCTCCTTCGTGTGTGTGTGTGTGTGTGTGTGTGTGTGTGTGCATTTATATGTGGTTTCACATATGTCTGCATGCATGTAGCATTCATTTTGGATTCAAAGTCCCATAAGTATTCAAAAAATACTTCATATACAAATATAGATATTTTGAAAATACCCAAAAATTCTTTGCATTTTCTCTAGGAGAATTCTGCTTTAATAATCTTTATCAGTACTCTGTCCTTAGTTCATATAATTACTATCTTTTGGGTGACATTTGAGTTCAGGGAAAGACCTCTCTTTTCTTTTATGTGTTGTGAACATGGACAGACACTCAAAACTAGCATACTTGCAAAATTCTGCCTTTTCCTCTTCATCAGCTCATTAAATATTATAGGCCATTCTGACAGTATTTGTTTAGTGATCCTTCTTCAGCGTGTAGTAGAATATTGGTTTGATTCATAATAAAATAATTGTGTATGCACACTCAGCTAATACAAGGGTACTAAAAGGTCCATCAAATATTAGTTCTATGCACAGGTGTATTAGCATTGTCCAATTGACAAAATGTTTCACACAAGTAGAGAATTTGTCAAACATGTTACCCAAGCTAGCCAGGAAAACTCCATGAGATTACTCATACTGCATGTACTCGTGTCCTGTGATTGTATGGTGATGCCTGTATGCCTGATTTTTCATATATGTATTCTGGAATTAGAACCCAGGTAATTATATTTGCTAGGAGCCAGTTTGCTGATGGAGCTTGCTTCTGGGCTTTGCTTATTAGAAGCAAGTAAACAAAATATAACATAAGGGATATTTGTCAGAGAACACACAGATGTTTCCTAATGTAATCAACTATTTGACATGTTTCCATATCTATGAATCGGTGCTTGCACTCACTCAGTTTCAACACTTGATTTCAGAATGCTCAAATAAAACCTAAGCATATAAAAAAAAAAAAAAAAAAAAAAAAAAAAAACTAAGTCATGGTCCTTTTCCTTAAGGATTTGCAAATCAAAAAGAACCCATCTGCTAAGCATAATACAATTTGCAATATATCCTCACAGTGCTAAATTCACACTGAAGAGAAAGGCTTCTTCTACAAAATACAGATGAAATAAATATGCATAGTTCACAAAAGAGCGGAACAAAATAGTAAGAGTTAATGAAGCCACTCATAGTCACAACTACTAGAATGTTTGAACTTACTTGTATTCAAGGTACATTAGTACAGAATGTGCTAAATCATTTAGAGATCCTCTTTTTCTTCATTTTGTTTTTCCTTAGTATTCCTTTCTCCCCTATTTTCTTCTTTAAATATAATCTAAATAAAAGAAGGTTTATGTTCACATACTGGGTCCTTGAGACCTCCAGTATTGACAGAGATAAAATACTCCAAGGAAAAGATGTCCCTGTGAGGTCAAATGTTGTATCTCTCACTATCAGAAGCTTCAAGACTCCCCAGTCATGTAGTAAAGAAGATCTTGTATTCAATTTACTATTGAAGAGGACACAATTGAACAGAGGTTATTATAGTCATTCAGTGAACATTTATTGAAATGTATTAAAATAGGAGAGAAGGCAGACAAACAGTAGTAGAGTCTCCCAGTCCTAGATATCTGTCAGTAGAAGGTGACTTAAGTAAACAGAATTGGAGTGGTCCTGTTCTATGGTCACAACTGAAAAAAAAAAACATGAAGGATCCTTAATGCCCCATTTTCCTCGGTAAGTACTACACTGATTGTACAGCATACCACCCAGTGAATATTCTTTTCCCACATAGTACCTCATTCTCACTTCTCTGAAATGCATTTCCATTTGGGTGAAGACCATTTATTTCCCATTATCATTCTTATTCTCTCTTTTTTTTCAAAGCAAGCTTTCTTTGTGTAGCCCTGGCCATCATGGAACTCAAACGCGCTCTGTAAATCAGCCTGCCCTGTAATGCAGAGATTCACCTGCCTCTGCCTCACAGGAGCTCTGATTAAAGCCGTGCACCACCCCCACCCCGCCTCACATTCTCACTCTTCACAGCCATGGTGCTCCCAATAGAGCTAACCTAATCACTAATCTGCTGCCAGTTTGCACTCCCTTGTTAAGCTAGAGCACAGCTAATATTTAGGGAATTTTAGAACCAGCTTTTCCCCATTTCCTCACCAAAGCATTCATTCATTAGAAGAAGAAAAAATGAGGATAAAAAAATAAAGAAAGAAAAGACAACTTTCATATGAGAGAGCCACTGACTTCCCAACAAATTAAAACTACAGTAAGTCACATTTATTGAAGATTTCTCAACTTATCTTTTTTAGTTTTATTTGCCATCCTGGTTCTGTCCCTGGATTTTGGTTTACTGTTACCTAAAGCTTCATGTGAGAAAAGTAATAGGACTGGTATCCTCACTGCCTTCTCTCTTTTTACCTGATTTCACAGGTTGCCTCAAATATCATTTTTTCAACATACCAATCTGCTGCTCTTCATCCGTGGTTGCTATGGATGAGATGGGCACCAGTTCTAGTTGCTATGGATGAGATGGGGAACAGTTCTAAGGGGGTATAGGCGAAGCCTTAACAGAATTAGAAAGCACTTAGATTTGGGCTATAGCAGAATACTCCTCAAAGATCTGGTACTTCCTGGTTGCCAATACTATTTTACCTACCAGAACCTGTCTGTTTCTATGAAGAACACCATATTTTGCCAAAGTTCTTACAATTTTTTAGACATTTTAATTGTTCTCTAGCTCTCATCATTTCTCACACACTGAACCCATGGTATGGCTTTGGTACAGTGTTGTCCTTATCAATTTGAAGTCCTGGAACTCCAGGCATACCTGCCTTTAAGTATGAGCCATGAGCAATATAGTCTTTAGTCCAAGGGGAAAATCTCTCCTGGAATTAAGAAACTACTGGGAGAAGTCTATAACTAATTTATAAGTAGGAGTTCCTGAGCTTATATGAGGAGAACAATGCTAAGTAAGTCACAGAACAGTCCCTGGAACTAAGTGAGATACAACAACTAAGCACCCTAGAGATACTGCCTCACAAAAGTGCTTGCAGGTCTCTCCTCTTGGTCATGACCTTGAAAACCCCATCAGAATTACTTATAAGCCTATCCTGACACTCTATTTGTCCCACCAATACAATTTCAGAAGAAATCTGAATGGAGAAATCTCATAGAGAACAGCAGATTTGTTTATTACAGAATTTACAGTCTACTTTTAATTGCTTCATATCAACATTACAATAGATAAACTTTAAGTGTACAATAGTAGCTTTGGCTTTGAAATATCTTTCCAAATTTATATTAGACATGCAAAGTAGCAAAAAATAGTATAAATTAATGTGCTAATACAAAGATCTAAGGGATGCATTGGTATAGAAGGAAAGAGAATTCGAAGGGATATTTCTCATTGTCTTGAACAAATGTAAAAAAAATTAGTCGAAATGAATGTGTTAATACTATGATCTAAGGGATGTATGAGTATAGAAGAAAGGAGAATTGGAAGGGATATTTCTGAATATCTCATTGTCGTGAACAATTCCGTTTCCACTCAAGATACAACATAATAAATACAAGTCAATAAGCCAACCACATATCTTACAGCTGTTAGCAGTCAAATTAGCCCTATGGAACTTAAAGTGCATCGATGACATGAGTGGGCATAGCTTACTGCTAAGTAAGTTAGGAATCATGTTCAGGCAAATTTGAATGTACATTATTTTATAGATAAGCTGTATTATGTAATGAAAAACTTAATCTATTAATCTTCTATCAAAAGAGCTGTTTATTTACATTTATGACAAGCATAATTTGAAAAAAGTATTGAAGGGAAATAAACTGCTATGACACCAATTCCAAGTCATTTTAAGTTTAAGAAAGCCACATTTGGTGATAGTGGGACTTTCAAACACTAGAGAACACACCTGTTTTATTTTGTTTTTATATGTAAATTACATAACATGTTAGCAATTTTTAAGTACTTATAATAAAAGACAAAATCAAACTGGTTGCAAATAGTGTTTTTAAAGAATCTTTTAATACTAGTAATTATAATTAAGTGGTATACAATGATATAATATTCCAGTCTTACATTCTGGTATTAGTAAAGTGGGCTAATATACAAAAAAAAAGCATATCTCAACTATTTCGCTGTCTAACTTGATGTTAAAGTGAGTTATATTGTGAAAGAGAAAATAACTCTATAGCAAAGCCAAGTACAACCATATCAGTCAGTATTATTTAACAACACAAGTTTGTTGTCCTAAAGGCACTCACAGCTGGTGCAAACACATTTAACCAAGAAAGAAATTAAATGATGGACTGTTCTCTTCTGTAATGATAGTGCTTATTTTAAAACTTAGAAAGAGCATGAAATTTCCAGGTCAAAGTGGCTAAATTCCACCCTTTATCCAATAATGAAGCCATAAGAATATAGGACAGACTTAACAACAGCCCCCAACCTCTAGGCTGAGAAATTGTGGTAGATGTTAGTTTAAGATAGTTCCAAGTAATAGCACCTATTACAATTTAACAAAATTATATACCAGGCTCTTTAAGGAAGAAACATGTTTTGAATTCTAATTTTTTAAATGAAACTTATTTAGATTTGTGTGTGTTGTTCCATTTTTTAAAAAGACATCCCCCATAGAATGGGAAATTTTCTATTTTCTACACTTACAAGATCATTACTTTGCCAGAGAGATTTCAAAAGGAACCACCAGTGGTGGGATTCCCTGAGTGTTTAAGCACTGGCCTGGGAGGGATGGAGAGTGGCTGGAGGGTTTTGCACTGAAGGAGCGTTTCCAGGCAACCTAACACAGTTGAGCAGCCACCTGCTACTGAAACAATGGTTGACACTGGCAGAGATCCATTAAAGGGGAGACTACAGAAGTACTCAGAGAGTGTGTGCCTCCATTTCTGAAAGTAATAACGAGTAGCTTAACACTGAGCTGGAGTAAATAGAAACAGTTCAGAAACAGGTGCAGAGAAACCTCAATCCTTCCACCGTTTTCTTTCAGTGGTGTCTGCGCACCAAACACAGTTTTCAAAATGAATTCCCCACGTCCTTAGCTGCCATGCCAATCTGAACAGAGCACATTAGGCCACATCTTACTGTGCATTGATTTATAACAAGGCGATCTGATGTGCCTGATAACCTCACCTTCTGTTCCTGTCTCTGTTTGAAAATGGAAACATACCAAAATTAATATTGATCAGGCTGAATTGATACCACATACTGTGATATCTGGCCTGGGTAAAGATGCAGTAGTGAAAGGAATCCTATCCAGCTTTTCAGGGGATTATCTATCCAGGACACACAAGTGACTAGACTCCAACTTTGAATATATCCACTCACACTGGCTTTTATTCTAAAACTGGGTATGCTTCATTTAATGACTTCAAGTTATGGAATGGTATTCCTAAATAAAATCTTTATTCAACAACAGAAAATGAAAATGAGACCTGTATAATTTTTGTCACCATCTACTTGTTTTCTAGGTAACAGTATTATGAACAGCTCTTCTTGATCTATGAATTTCAGTGGTATTTCTTCCCGTGCTTGTTTAATTTTGCCAGTCCAATAAATACAGATGATTTATAAATTAGATGATATTGGGTGACCAAATAACAGTAATGATAGTAGCAAACTAGGCTAGTGAGATGGCTAATCAGATAGGTACATTTACCTTGAAAGCTTGCCTAGCTGACCTTAATTCCTCAGAAGCTACTCAAGGGTAGACCAAATAAATAAATAAATAAATAAATAAATAAATAAATAAATAAATAAATAAATACCAACTCCATAATGTTGTCCTCTGAACTCTGACCTCCACCTACATACTCACATCACAACACCCTGCCATGCACAATAATGTAGTAGTAACCTGTTATCTCTTTCATTTTACATTTAAGGCAATCTCTGAGTTTGATACTGATCAGAGATCTAAGAAACACAATCTGATAGTTAGATCAATATATTACTTATTGCCTATCAGTAGAAGGAAATCAGTGTAAAATATTACCTGCCGTAACGGAAAGACTATAAAGTTTTACGTTTTAAGTATAAACACAGACATTCTCTTTTAAGTCAAAATTTGACTGCAATTGTATTTTCATTCAAACCTTCTGTTTCGTGGCTGTTCCATGAAAGACTACCCTCATTGGTTAGGAAAAGATTTTTTTTCCTTCTTTTTTATTTGAGAAAAAAGTTTTAAAGTTTTTTCATACAATATTTTTCATCATATTTTCCCTTTATGAAACTCTTGCCAGAACTTCCCAACTCCCAACCTATGCAATTTTATGTTCTTTCTCTCTCAAAAGCAAAAAACAAACAACTAAAATAAAACCAACAAAAACCAGTAAGACAAAAAATACCAAAAGAAATCATTACAAAAAGCACACAAAACTCGTGTAGTCTGTTTTGTGTTGGCTAACTATGCCTGAGCACAGTTAGCTGAGTGCAGTTGAGCTATCTAGTGACCATTTATTGGAGAAAACGATTTTTCTTCCCTAGCAGATATCAATTGCAAATAGTTTCTTAGTAAGGGATGAGACTTCATGCCCACCTTTTCATCTCCACAATGGGGTGTCTTTCTGGTTTGAAACTGGGTAGGGCTTATGTATGCTGCAGCATCTTTTAATACTATTAACTTGTATGCATAGAGGTTAAGCTTCTAATGCATAAACTTTGAGGGATCATGTCCAAACCATAGCATAAGCTAAATCAGAAGTCAGAGGATGAAACAGGAGAAGAATGAGCAAGGGACACAGTACCCATTCCTGCTGACCACACTGTCAAGTATACACATCATTATTAGAGGCACATGAACAAGTAATATGTAAATAAACTTTCCAGGAGCAATAAGTATATGGGTAATAATTAAACATATTTTTCTCATTAAATAAAATAGAGTTAGACTTTTACTTATACATTCATAAAATCAGAAAATACACAAAGGCACAAAGTATCCCATCCAATGGTGTGCATTTGAACAGAATCTGTAGAATCATGACCAATTTACAGGCTATGGGCGAAGTATTGTCTGTGTGTTAGGGGAGGAGATGTCAAGCAATATGATTTACAATTCAGTCATCCATACATAGTTCCGTTCACAAAGAAACTATGCACAATGTGAATACACATCTGTTTCTATGGTAATTTTAGAAGCTTCGATGTTCAAACAAAAAAAATGGAAAAATAAAATCCCTTTATTCAAATTTGGTAAATTTAATAAAATAAAAATTTAGGTGAAACATTTTCCATTTATTTTAACTACAACAGACAAGACAAAGGAAGAATACACATGTGGTATTCTTTCTCCCAATCTCTCTGTCTCTTGTCTCTCCTTTTCCCTCTCCTACCTCCCTTTACTCTCTTATTCTCCCTCTTCGTCTGTCTCTGTCTGTCTGTCTGTCTGTCTGTCTGTCTGTCTGTCTGTCTCTCTCTCTCTCTCTCTCTCTCTCTCTCTCTCTCTCTCTCACACACACACACACACACACACACACACACACACACATACACCACATAGGTCTAGTTTACTTCAAAACATCGCTTACAAATTCTGAAAGCAATAGTTTGAATTCTGCCACCACATTTCAGCGGATGGTGATGCTTTATAATTAGATTTGGTAGGCTTTATGCACGGAGATCAGTTTCTATAGCATCTTCCACCATTTAACCATTTAGATTGTTTGCAAACCCAACTTAATAAAGAGGAAAGACATTTATAGCCTGCTGTGCTCATTCACGCAAAAATATTGCCAGCTTTTTCAAAAGCCATATGAAATGCTTCCACAAGTCTTTCCAGGATCATATCATGGAAAACAAAGTTCCCATTTTCTTTTAAAACAGTCACAAAACTTTGGAATATTTTTAGTGGCCTTCAGAGTGTGCATAGTGATTGCACAGTTGGATGAGAATTTTGTGCCTTTGGTCATCCAATCAGTTGAGGACCCAGATTAGGACTGTCAAATTGTGTCAGGACTTTGCAGTGAGTGCTCACCAGAGTGCCTTTAATCCTCCAAGGTTTTCTCAAATGTCACAACCATCTGGAGGGGAAAGGGCTTCCCTGCTGGGTGCCACTGACCACAAATTACCTTCTAAAGAAACAGACAACAATGGAAAGCAGTTAATAAATATTTGATTTTTTTTTTCCAGAAAGAGAATGTTAAAAGAAACCCCTACCTTTCCATCTTGATTTAGCATTAAATATTTTATGGAGTACACAAAAATGACAAAATAATGTCTGTCTGGCATTTAATATGAAAGCGACTGCAAAAATCCATTATCCACTTTCAGTTGACTGAGAGGGTATTTATGTCACTGTGCACATAGCACTTACTTCCCCTTGCAGTGGCTTTCCCATAAAAAAACAACATTATTCTGTTTCTCTTCCTTCCCAAGGTGAATATCCACGGCTATGAAAGTCTCACTGACTAAAGTTCAGAGTATACTAAAGTTGAGTACCACAGTTCTTCAGAGTATCTACTTCAAGTTCTGAAAATAAGTCTGGTCTGGTCTCCTCTTTCCCAGTTATTATTCTAATCCTCTTCTCTACTTCCTCCTCTGGAAGAAGTCACACCCACACACTCATAGCTACCTCCCCCTGGCCCCCTGCATACACAAATAGGAATCCAGACACACTAGCACTTGAAAGAGGCACTATGGGCAGCTGACTTCAGGATTCAGGGAAGATTTGCTTCCAGTGTCCAAATGCAAGAACAAACGCTGTAGGCTTGGGAAAGCTATGCAGTAATGTCCCCAGTGCATGTGGCTATTGATTATATAATGCTCTTTTTAAACTGAACATTTTATATTAGATTCACATTGCTGCCGTGTTTGTGGTTAAGCAATTCAGAAAGTTTCATTATGGATACAGTTAAAGGCAAAAAAAGCCTTCTTAGAACATCAAAATTAACTTCACACTTTACTCATACTTGCTAATTATGAAGGGTGCCTTTTGGAAAACTTGGTTCTTTAGTTCAGGGAAAAAATATAATTGAGTTAAGCTTCAATTCTATAATTTTTATATATTATCAAATAGGGGTAATTTTCTTACAAAGCTAAAACTTGAACGTGCATATTGCTTGCGCTTACCTTTCACATGAATTCAACCACTGTCGGAAGAACTTCAGCCACACTGGCTGTGACTGCACCCCAAGTGTGAACCAGTAAAGAGCTCTTTCCCTCACTGTAGCTCTTCAAACTAAAAATGAGACTCTAATCTGGAGCAAAGGCAGGATGGGATTTACTCCCTGCACTTACTTGATGCTTCTCCGTACATCCAAATGCATCCACAGATCAAAGCACATTTCAGAAAGGCCTTAGAGTGAGATGGCTTTTCCGTTATTAGAAACGTGTCCTTTGAGTAACAGCTTTCCTTAGAGGATTCGGGGAAATAGAGATCCTTTGAGAGCCAGTAACTTGAAAGTCCAAGTTCATATTTTATTCCCAACAGCCAGAAGTTCTGTGCATTGCTGGCTCAGCTGACCTATTTGTCTGTTTTTTGAAACTCTTGAGCTTCAATGATTGATATGTGTTATAAGTTAACTGATTGTTCCACTTTTTCGGTTGTGTTGAAAACATATTTCAATTCTTAAAAAACCACGCTGGGAAAATTGCCCATTTTTTTTTTTCAGTTGAGTGGAAGAAATACGGGAACTCTACCTGTTGCACTAAGGAAAAAAAGTAGCAGGTGAGAAGAAGCTTTTACTCTGCGCAATCAGCATGAGTGACAGCTCCAACGGTGATGAGCAGCACTGTGTGATAAGGGGCACCGATGGCTTTAAGTTCAATAAGAGACATGTTAAGTAGTGCGATAGCAGAGTGTTCCATCAATCATTTCAATGCTCAGAGAAAAATCACTATACAAAAGAAACATCACATACATAGGAGCGTGCAGACTTGACATTCTGCTGGCATCAACTGATAGTCTACTCAACACCCAGCAGATGCAATGTCAATCTCCTCCTAAGAGGAAGGAATTCAAATCTCTGTATAATTAAAAGAGACAAAAAGAGAGAACCCAGGCATATGACTGACATATGCTAATCACGACAAAATGCTGACCACAAAACAAAACAAAGCAAAACAAAAGGCTAAAACAAAATCTATCAAAAGGTCTCCTCCAAGAGGACAGCCATTAACATCACAACAAATCACTTTTATTTTTTTATGGAACTTTGCTGACACTGATAAGGGAATCCTGCTGCTCAATCAGGAGTACTGCTTAGCCCTGTTATTTATAGGACATAACTGGTACTCAGACACACTCACTACTAGCACTTCTGAAAACCTTGTAATGTCAACACGGCATGTCATAGACAAGCAATGCTAATCCATTTAAGAAACAGACTACATCAGATCTCAAAAACAAAATGAGCATTATGAAGTTCCATGCTCAAGATATACTATGACGAATTGCTGATGTTCTGATAATCATTTATGCATATTTCTTTGGCACTATAAAAAGTTACTAGATAAGGACGCTGTCAGGAGAAAAGAGTAAATATTTTCATTTTGTATTCCATGTAAAAATAAAAATTCAAATTATTTTAATATCCAAAGAGAATAACATGCACTGTAGTACTATGATAACTGAATAATTATCAGTAGTTTCTACTTTGGGAATTAGAAACATAAGATACATCCACATAGTATTGCTATACTTAATATTTTCAAAACATTTTATTTCTGAACAATTTGGAAAGACTATAACTGAGGCAACTCTACCATCTGTAGGAATGATGTTCTATCAGACAATGTGGTTTCATATGAGAGGGCCACAGACACACAATGATGATACAGGGAAGGCCCATCATATCTCATACATGAACTGGAGAAACTGAAGCATTGCCTTCAATAATAACAACAACAAAAAAGATGGATGGTGATGGGAGGCAGAGGCAGACAGATCTGTGTGTGTTTGAGTTTAAGGCCAGCCTGGTCTATAAAGTGAATTCTAAGACAACCAGAGCTGTTATACAGAGAAACCCTGTCAAAATAAAAGTATGAGATTGGATTTTCTCCTTCTTCAAAGGAAATCTACTGGTTTTAAAATTTATTTAATGTATTTTAAAAGTTGGGTGGAAATGTATTAGCACTGCATTATTAAAATAAGTAAGTATCACAGAATGGATGAGAAAAGACTGCTATCACCTACTTAAAGAAACAAAATACTTCAGGATCAAAAGTGAACTCTGCTTAGACTCTATGTATTAAACTATACCACATAGTTTGAGTTTAAGGGAATAAAGTATTGTACCTCAGAAGCCTTATAATCAGAATGAAAATACATGCCAAAGTCTTGGTCTTTTCTACCAAGAGGTGAAAGATCTCAAGCTTAGAAAGGGAAATCAAGAATAAAATGTCATGATATTTGCAATTTACTTGAAATGCAAAGACACAAATAAGCTGCACACTAAGGAGATTACTACACAGATACTACCAAATCCTTAAATTCAAGATGAGAAGGCAAAGGTCTAACATACCCACAAAGCTATGCAGTAGAAAAATAGACAGATTTTAGTATGGGAGAAGAGGTACAGGGGACTAGATAGTTATAGTTTTCCTTGTTAACAAATTCAGAAAAGAAACTCCGTAGAGAGGTGTAAAGTATTTAAGTTTGAAAGACATCAAAAGATAGTTTTCAGTTGGTAATACAAGTTAGGATAGAAAGTGAAATAGGTACAACACTTTGGAATCACGAAAATAGAATAAATAATGGAGTATTTTCTCCAAATCTGTCAAATGTTAATGGACTGGACATTGTTAATGTAATTCTTGACTGTATATATTGTATATAGTTATTATATAGAGTTTTTCTTATATTAGTTATAACCTTTTATTATTTCAAGCAAAAAAGGGGAGATGTGGTGATATATTGTTTGGAATCTAAGAAATAAAGCTTTCCTGAAGATCAGAGGACAGAGCCAACCACAAAGTTAGCCATAGAGGTCAGGCAGTGGTGGCACACACCTTTAATCCTAGCACTCAGGAGGCAGAGGCGGAGACTGGTCTGGATTTCTGGGAGTTCAAGGCCACACTGGGCTATATGAGATTAATCCAATCTAAAAGAGAAACAGAGCCAAGCAATGGTGGCATACACCTTTAATTCCATCACTTGGGATCACACATCATTAATCCCAGCACTAGGAATGTTGAAACTGGAAATGATATGGCTGGGTAGACAAAGGAATACAAGGAGGGAGGAGACAGGAACTCGCACTCTTTCAGGCTGAGGAATTGGTGAGATAAGAGGTTGTGGCTGTGGCTTGCTTTGCTTCCTCGATCTTTCAGCTTTCACCTAGATATCTGGCTCTGGGTTTTTATTACAAGACTATTTAGGATTCTTGCAACAAGGACCAACCTAGATAAGTCTATGTAGAAAACAGACACCTAGGCTGAGATGCTCCACCAGCCCAAACATCTTGACTGACCTAAATCCAGATAGCCAATATCTCATTCTTCATCCCAGTCAGAAATCTAATAAGAAATTCAAGTATGAAATTTCTACGACCACGATTTCCTGATCTATGTACAAAGGCAACTTGGGAAATTCAACACGAAGCTCAGAATACATTAAAATTTCTAGAGAAACACAGTGACATTCAACAGCTGTTTGAGGAAATACCAACATCCAACAATGAGGCACTCACACTGCATTCCTTTTGTTGACATCATTAGATGTGCTTGCGATTAAGCAAAAGGGGAATGGCTGCTCATAAATCAATGTAACAGGAAATCTGGTTGGCAGTCTCCAATCTTAATGGAAGGTCAAGAAGTAGTATAGACCCGCAACAGGTGCACACATCCCTCTCAGGAAGTGTTGGTGGTTAAGACTGAAAAACATCCATCATTATATTGAAATTTGTAAGCTTCATTTTATCAAATAGTTGCTTAATTGCAGTGACATAAATCTGCCACTGGATATAAGTAGCAAAAACTTAACTATTTCTTTAAGATGGTTGCATCATATAAACTTTTCAATGAAAGTAAGAATATTTGACAACACTTCATTGATCGACAACTAATCACTGCATCCTAAAGAAATCCAATCACCTTTCTAGTTTAAGCTCCTAATGTTCCCATGGAAATTACACACTGTTCCACATTATCAGTCCAAGAGCTTACAATGAAGCTTACTCTACCATTCGTAGTAGCTACAGGAAGACTGAAATAGGCAATTTTGCCATTTGGTAGCAGTATTTCTGCTACAGCGACTTGTTCGGAAGCACATATGTGACTCAACTGGATTCAGTATGAAGCAACCAGACAAACATTTTTCATGAACTGTTGAAAAGGTGGTAATTAACTCAGTTTTGGGAACCTTGAACCTGAGAGATCAGTTGCCAGAGGTTCAAGAAACCTCCATGTGGAGCAAAGGGAAATTCATATACGGCTGAGATGGAAATATTAGGTAAGAGTACTCCTCATGATGTCTCACTCGGTACCTGTGTTCTAGT
The DNA here is from genome assembly GCF_949786415.1 of Peromyscus eremicus. Taxonomy (NCBI): domain Eukaryota; kingdom Metazoa; phylum Chordata; class Mammalia; order Rodentia; family Cricetidae; genus Peromyscus; species Peromyscus eremicus. The sequence continues at coordinate 41,933,559 of NC_081426.1, read as the reverse complement.
CCCATAGGAAAATCTCCAAGTTACATTTTGTAATTTCTTCTTCCAGAATCTAGCACTATGGCTCTCATTCAGAACACAGCTGTTCATAACATAGGCCATGAACTACAGTCATTAGTATTACTGGACACTTGGTAGTAAACCAGACTCCTGGGCTTCTTCCAAACTACTGTATAAGAATCTGAATCTTAACAGGCAATGCTAACACACTTTGAGAAGTTTTGAATTAGATAAGGTTAGAAAGAAATGATTAAATAATAAAATGTCACTACCAGCACAGTCCATGTCGTACCACACCTGTTTTCATGGCTGAACTACACCAATTACAACTTCACCCAGTTTTTAGTGTTTCCTTAAAAAAAATAAAATAAAAAAAAATCTGTTCACATGGCAATGTGATTGCTTAAAAATCTCTCAATGGTTCCCTGGTGAATTAGAAAATGAAGTCTAAGATCATTTATAGCATAAAAAGACCCAAGCCAGCCTGGCCCCCTCTCTGCAGCTCTGTTACATTTTTTGTTTGTTTGTTTGTTTTTGGATTTCTGAGACAGGGTTTCTCCGTGTAGTTTTGGTACCTGTCCTGGATCTCGCTCTGTAGACCAGGCTGAGATCCACCTGGCTCTGCCTCCTGAGTACTGGGATAAAAGGTGTGCACCACCGCCACCAGGCAGCAGCTCTGTTACTTTCACTTGCCCTTTTGATTGTCTGGATTTGCCACATTCCCCTGGTCATAAGTGTGAAGAGGCATCGCATTCTGCTTTGCCTTTACTTGTCATTCTTTTCCATCAGAGGTTTTTTTCGTTTGTTTGTTTGTTTGTTTGTTTTGTTTTGTTTTCCTGTACACACCTTTCTCCACTCAATTCACTCACAATCAATATCAGTTCTTGCCCATGTTCTAAAACAATCAAGAGTCTAGAAACATAGCAAACATATCCATCATAAACTCAACAATAAGTCTAACAGTTCTGTGAAGGTGGATTAAAAAGGCCTAGCCTGTAATATTTTCTGACATGTTCACTGTTAATATGTGAATGAATTGATGGGTGTTTCACATTTCATCCTTTCCTACAATTAGCCCCATACAAAACTCAGCATTCTAAATACAATAAAAAAAATGCAGTCCTAATGGTTTTAATGTGTGCTATTGCAGTGTTTCATAACCATTTTGACACTCGGTGTGTACTTTGCAATGTCTAGAGACCTCATAATTCTCAAGTGCTTAAGGTGTCAACTTACTGGTGCCTAGGGCTATTTCTAAATATTCTACTGTAAACAGAATAGCACTACACAATGAAATGTAATCTGCCTAAAAATGTCAATAGTTTCTAAATGAGAATCCTTGGATTATATGGACCTGTGCAGGATTTGCCTACAAGCATCTTATTTGCTTTTTGTTATTTCTTTTCACGAAGTTGCCTCCATGAGGCTAGCACAAGGCAATCACAATCATATAGGGCTGCAAGTACACTTCATTGGTAGAATGCTTGCTTAATGTGTGGAAGGCCTTGGGATTCATTCAAGACTATTGTAAAATAGGGGTTGAGTCCTAGATATCTAACCTGGCAAAAATTCCTGAGCCCTGATTGAGGTCCAGAACTCAAGAGCCACAATTTTCTAAAGACACATAGAGACTTAGACAAAAAGGAGTCACTTTTTACAAACATGGACTAAATAAAATACACACTACCAAATTTTGGATATTAACACTTTCAATTTTAATTGGTTCCTGGGAGATGCTAACGTGATTAATATTTAAAGTCTTACATGCATTATAGCATATCAACTTGAGATCAACCACTTTGACTTCAAAGGTAGACAGACACTAATATGACATTTCTAATAGATATTACAAAAATATTACCTATATCCATTATACATTTTAAAATCAGTAACCAACAGTTAGACCATAAATATAATCATGCAAAATTAATGTGCATGTATTTAAACAGCTCTTATTACATGTTTGGCAATATAGAGATTAGAGGGAATAAAACTAACCATACCCTCTAACCTTCCAAAAAGTTATTATAGTGGAAAGGATTAACAGCTTTCAAATTATAACAAAAGAAAATAAAGGGTCTGGGAAAGGAGTCTCCTGAGAAGGAAAGGTAAAAGGCAGCTACATTCATCTCCACTGTATAGTAAGCCACATTTGTCTAAGTGAAAGAAAGGTTTCACTAGGGTGTTTGAGATAGGATCCAAGGGTGTGAATAATGCAGACAGAAAAGGATTAAAGCTATATATGGGTGAAATGGCAAGAAAGAGATTATTGAGCATACAATGATAGCCCCTGCCTCAATTAGCAGCAACAGATGATAAGCATTTTGATATAAACTCCTAAATATCAAATACTGTGCTAGTGACCTTTCAGTGGCTAGAAAAACTAACTGAGAGTTAGAAGAAATTTCATGAAAACAATCAGTGGATAATATCTGAGAAAATGAATGTGAGAATCCCTCCCAGATTTCCCTAAACAAAATGAAATTTCTTTTCTAGCATACCTGTGGGAACTTATTTCTATTTCTTAACACAGCAATTTTATCTCCATGCCTCTGTGTTCCCTGCTACATTGTAAGTTAGGATAAAAAAAGAGATCTCCAGATGCCATCTTTGTATTTTCAACAATAATAAAAAAGATACAATGCTTACATGAGGTTCCAAACAAACTGTTACCAAAAGGATGTCAATACAAAACAGTAGAGAAAGTTTTGTCCTTTGGAAGACTAAAGTCATTGTCACAAATGTGCTCTACTGTGCCCTAACACCTAAGGGTTAACAGGATCCAATCTACCCACAGCTATGCTGTTGATTATGCCTGTATTATCAGCAAATGGAAAGAGTCAGAAACACTGGACATTAAAAAAATACTGAATGATTTGACAGATAATCAAATAACCACATATCTGTCTTGAAAGATTAAAATGGGGAAAATACATAAATACATAAATAAATAATGTATTTAAAATATACTAAATAAATATATTTATCTTAAAAGGGGATGTTCAAGTTTAGATTCTGGCCTGAGATCTTTTACTGTATCATATGCCTTGTGGCCTCAATAAACATTTAGAAGACATATGGATGAGCTGTAGATGTAGCATTAGTCAAAACCCATGCCCACTTCTTTCCACATCTCCAGACAAGTAGATAATTGTAGCTAGAGTTTTCCTGCCTGGCCCACAGTCAGGGCAAATCTCTCTCAACCTGCCAGTCCCACAGCCACTCAGACCCGACCAAGTAAACACAGAAACTTATATTGCTTATGAACTGTATGGCCGTGGCAGGCTTCTTGCAAACTGTTCTTACAGCTTAAATTAATCCATTTCCATTAATCTATACCTTGCCATGTGGCTCGTGGCTTACTGGCATCTTCACATGCTGCTTGACATCATGGCGGCTGGCAGTGTCTCTCTGACTCAGCCTTCCACTTCCCAGCTTTATTCTCCTCCTTGTTCCGCCTATACTTCCTGCCTAGCCAATGGCCAATCAGTGTTTTATTTATTGACCAATCAGAGCAACACATTTGCCATACAGAACATCACACAGCAGATAATCTGTTAGGGAAAATGCCTGGGTGGGAATCCTGTTTGATTGGCATAGGTGATGGGTCTTATTAAGAATAAAATAAAAAACACAATAGTTTGCCATTGTATAGTAACATGAAATATTGGAAATTCACCTTTATTCTCATTCTATTATTAGGCATTCACTATTCACAAACAGGACCAATGGAGTTTACTGAAACAATCATAGATTTTGGCATACATTGCTAAGCAGATGTGAATATAATTTAATGACCTAGTGGGATGAAAACTTAAGGGACATTAACTTCCTAGAAACATGATTAATCATTAGTGATGATGAACTGTCCATGTTTATGAAAATCATGTCCCAATCTGTCCATTTATACTAAGACATTGAACAAAAGAATTCAACCCTCTAAAATGAACACAAGTCATATGTCACAGGGCCTTTTTAACCAAATACTATAACTAAAAAAATTCATGTTGGATTTTGACTTCTGGAAACAAATAGACTCTAAGTACCAAATAGACCAAAATACAATTTCAAACTAAAATTACAACACTCCTGTTTTATAAATATTAATTTAAAAAGAATCTAACATCAATGCATTTATATATGATTAAAGATTTGGTGTCCATAGCAGAAGGCAAAAATCAGATTATTTGTCTTACAACAATAAAATACAAGGCAATTTCAATACTTGGTGTAGCCAGGTTTATAGGCCATTAATAGAACAAATCTCTCAAAAAACATGTCTGTTGGTAAAACTTAGTTGACCTTGTGGCAGGTGGTGTTATTTTTCATCCTCTCACAACTTTAGAATGACAGGATGTTTACCAAAAAGCTGAGCCCTAAAGACTTCCTCTTGATAAAACTATTCTCCTTTCAAATGCCTGCACTCAGTGGCAGTTCCAGTAGATTAACTTGCAGATGGAATTCTCCACTCATTCCTCACTGCTCCAGGTTCCTGTGAAAATTAGGAATGACAAATACCTCAAAGAAAATTTTCTTTTGACCTTTACAAAAGCAAGACTCTTAGAATGCAAGTGAGAATCTGTTGACAAATCTCCAAATGTTACCGTACACAAAGCCACAGGCACAGCTGTGTAAGGTAGTGACTAGTTGACTACATCAGGAAAAACAGTGTGTCAAACACTGAGTCAGTGTACTGTCACATTCAGTTCTATGTTATATAACAAAGGACACATTCTCCATGGGTACTGATGGGAAAAGCAATTCCTTTATCCTTGGCGCAATTCCTGCTATTTATCACAATACATTTGAACACACATCTTACAAAGGGGAAGGTCTTTATCAGCGAAGGTCCTTTAGAATCTTTCCTTAATTCCCCTGTGCTGGCTACTTCCATTCCTGGGTAACTGTATTCCTTTCTGCCTTGAAGAGTGTGTTCATATTTCATATTCTTAAGTTAGCTTGTTCTCCCCACTCTGTTCAAAGTTGAAGCCAACAAACCAAATATCTCCTTATTCTTCATTTTTCTCCCAGGAAACAATCTTATACTAATATATGTCAATATATAAAAATCAATGTTATAAATATAAATCAATTATATAAAAATGAATAAGGTAGGCCTGCTTGAAATATTTTTTTCATTACTATTTCCTAAGCATCCAAAATAGAAGCAGCATTGTAAGATTTTTCAAAATAATATTTCAGGAACAAACAACATACAAATACATCCTTGGTTGAGGAGAGATTACCACAGATGCACAGCAAGCTGAAACACACAACTGAGTGTATCCAGGGATGTTTTTACTTGTGTGCTTATCATTTCTCTCTAGCTAGAGACTAAAAGTATATGAAAGATAGAGGTAGCACAACAGTGACAAACTTTAATTAAGAGAAAGGAAGGGCAAGAGAGCTCCCAGGTACTCAGTAAACAACAATGGCTATTGCCATTACTCTTGTTTGTCCACCAGAACTAGAGAGTACATCTCTATCACTGAAGACATGATAGACATCCACCACTTTTTGATTGTATCTAAGGTCCACTCCATAATAAGGAATGCATGCTTGTCTATAAACCTGAGTAAGTTAGAATGTTACAGGACTTAGATAGGAAATTCCTACTGAAGATTTGCTAAACAAATACGAAATCAAACTGTGTTCTAGGTGTGTCTGTTTATGTCCACAGACCTAGAGCAGAATTCAAGGCTGGATCAGAAAAGCTTTCTTTGGCAGTGGGCAATGGCTAATATGGAGATTCCTAACTAGTCAAAGGGCTAGAACAAGAGACTGGTGGGTCTTTAGCCATATAGAGGTCATTTCAAATATTCACTTCAAGGACCACAGAAGATTACAGAATAAGAGTCAAGGAGATTAGAACTGCTGAGGGTTGGGGAGTGTTGCAAAACCCTGTCATCTGGATATTAGTTATTCGGCCATTTAAACCACGAACATATAATGGAGGATCAGAATAGAAAGAAAAAAATCTCAAAAAGGAAAAAAAAATTAAGATAGGGAAAAAATAAAGAAGGGTTAGCAGAAGTGGGAGGAAGATGAAGAAGAATAAAGGGGGTGAATATGATGACATAGTACTGTATCCTCATTTTTCAAAAATTCTAATAAGAAAGGGAAAAATAGAATAATCGAAGTTCTGGAGGAGGCAGGTCTGGAGGCTATGCATTGAGAACACAGAATCAGCAAAGAATTGCAATAAGTTACACATAAAGACAACTAAAGTGGTCCTAGATGAATTTGGCAATATGTTATGAACAATGTCAGGGGTATTGGTCCTTAGAAAGGCAATAATCATACTAAGACTCAGAAGAGTGTCTCTGAACATCAATTAGATGTAACTTTTTATTTTTTTCCAATTGCTGTTACAACTTAGGCGTTTCATGATAGAAATCCAAATGCCAGTGATTTCAAGTCATTTCAGAATCAGGAAATAATATAAATTTTTATTAGAATCTGGATTATTGTTACTACCTTCAAAACAATCTGCATTCCAACCACATCAAATCCTGTTGGTACCCAGAATGGTTCTTGTCATCTTATCCAATTTAAGTTTATATTTGCTGTTATACTTTCTTAAAATGGCCTTTGTCCCACAGACTTTATGAAAAGTACATGTAAGTTAACTGAAGATTCTTCTATAAAGAGTCCTGAAGCATAGTTTGCTTTTGTACCTATCATGGTATTAAATTCTGAGTCTCTTAATGTCACTGTTTATTTTCCTGCCACTGAAATTCTCTCTGCCATGCAATGGTTTTTAACAAATATTTGTTAAAAACATGAGGAAGTAGACTCCTGAGACACTGAAATTCCCTATTCGATTAAAAATTTAAAGTCAGGTTCTGCTCAATTGTCATGCTAAAGAGTTGTTCATTGTTTGAATATTAGAAACATTTGCAATGTATTAAGAATATACACTATATATCATTTTGTCAAAATACTCAATTAACCATAATGGATAGTCTATTTATTAGGCAAGAGAGCAATAAAATATTGGTACTGGTTCTCATAAAAAAGTCATTGTATAAATAATAGAAGGACCTCTCCCTGTTGTTTTTAAACAATGCATGCATTTTTTTTTCTGGAAAATGTTCTGATGGTGGACTCATGAGCCCAATTTTCCTGAACATATGTAGCCATTATGCCAAAATAAGCTTCACTCTGTGTGTCAGGAAATAAAGTGAATTTGCCTTGATGTAGGAATCCTTGCCCATTTCTATTATTTACCATGAAACTCTACAGGAGTGTGATATGTAAATCATGTTAACATAGACCTTTCATATTTCTAACTAAATGGGATGCTGGGCATATCCTGCTCCAAAGCTGACATCAAAGAATCATGTTCTGAATCTTTTAGGGACAAACTACAGCTTAATGCACTCTGATAGTATCATGGAAATTCTTTTTAGCATCAAAACCAGAGTCACTACGACCAGTAATACTCTCTGTGGAGTAAAACTGACCATTGCAGACTTGGTAGCAATAGACATTCAGAAATATTTTCATCCTCTGTAATTCTAAGATAATGGAGGAAAGGCCCTATGGCAACCACAACCCCGTCTGGATGTGGAAATCTGCATGAACATAATTTAAAAATGTATGAGGAGCCAAAGATGAATCATTGAAATACACCCCAAAACTCCTTTCTTGTGAGCAATAGCCATGAAAAACTACCCATAATTATCCAAAATGAGCAAGCCCTTTCAAATGAGTGACACGTGGCAGGTTCTCTTCATTTTTTCCCTTGATTTCACAGCTAGTTTGTTAAATAGCTTTCAAGTAATTCTTCTGAACTCAAGGCACTGGTACAATTAAAAAATGGACATATTTAACAATACCCTTTTTTTCTTATAAAGTATGAATCAGCCCTGTGCCTCAAATATTTTTTGTTATTATTTTAAACAAAAGAATGGGGAAAGGACAAGGATGAATTGTGTAAGTTGAGGAAAGAATCCGAAAGCCACTTCTTGGCCGCCCAAGTCATTCTTTAACTTCTTGTTCACTCAGGTATATGTAAGGCAGAAAATATGTAATGGTCCAAATGTGGCCTAGTTCTCGTAGATGTGACATACCGTCTTTCAGCTCTAGGACGATGGCTAAATTAAACTTCAAGTTTCTAAGTTACTGACCTAACTGCTAATAATCCATGAAACAAAAAACTGCTAAAAGGTTGGTTATTTAATTTGACCTAAATTCAAAAAGCGACACTAGCATCTATTTCCTACTACATTAGTATTGAAAGAAATCCAGGGAAATACTTTGTAAATACTTATGATGGAAATAGGAAACCATTACTAAAGTTTAAAAGATCTGAAGTTTCTAACTGCTTCCTTAGGGGCCAATTCCAAACAAGGATTTTATCAAGACTACAATTTAAAAAAAAATGTATTTACATGTATGTATGTATGTGCGCATGTGTATTTATGAGAGAAAAGGTAGTGGGGGGATGGGGAAGGGAGACCAGGACTTTAGTCCCTTAGGGTACTAACTCTATTTTATCAAAGATGCTGCAGATGTTGGTCAAGTGGACACAGTAATAACAGAGGAAGGAGAGCAGTTGAAAGGTTAATAGTCTGCGGGCAATCCATTCACAAAGGGAACATATGAGAACTATTCATGAGTTGTGTTCAGAGATTATCTATAGAAATCTACATCTCTATTTTTTAAAGGAGAAACTGATTACACTCCATTGGAAGGAAAATTAGTGAAGTTTCTAGTGGGAGAACATGGGCAACAGGAAAAAAAATTATTAAAGACTGAATTAAGGGAGAGGAACGGGCACTCAAGTGTTAAAAGCATTTGCTGCTCTTGAAAAGGATCTAGGTTCTGGTCCAAGCACCCACATGTCTCAAAATCTTCTGTAACTGCAGTTGCAGGGCATCTGATGCTATCTTCTGACTTCCACAGTGGCCAGGTGCTCACACGGTGCATATAAACATAGAGGCAAAACATTCTCAAAAATAAATGAATATTTAAAAATAACTGTATAATACTGCTAAAAACATTTGGGCTGTGTATAAACTTCAAAGTGCCTAAATGTTGTCAGGGAATGGAAAGTCATATATTATCATTCTTGTACCTGCCATATAATTGTTTTGTAATATATTCTTCAGCTAAACTCAGTGTTCTACTTCTGCACATGTCTCTTTGTTATTATTGGACATGCCATGTAGCAGAATAATATTGATCACTAAGGACTTTAGCCAAGAAGTCAACCAAGAATCAAGTTCTGCACTCAAAGTCTTTGTACTTTGCCAACACCTTCTCTGGGACATTATTTTCCCCATATTCACTCTTTCTTCACAGATGTCCCTTCTTTGAACTAGCATTTTCTGACTGACCTATCCAAAATAGCATCTCCACTGATTATTTCTCTGTTTCTATCCTTTATTTTTCTTATTGGAATTCATATGCTGACACTACAGTATGTTGTTTTTCAATTTCCTTTGATTCTTCTATCTAACACCAGGAAGGTAGCTGTCATATTTACTTGGAGTTACTATGGCTTTGATGAAACACTATGACCAAAGCAACTTGAGAAGAAAGGGTTTATTCAGCTTATACTTCCACATCACAGTCTATTATCAAAGGACATCAGGATGTTAACTAAAGGAGGGCAGGAACCTAGAGGCAGAAGCTGATCAGAGACCATGTAGGAGTGCTTCTTAATGGCTTGCTTTGCATGGCTTGTTCAGCCTGATTTCTTATAGAACCCAGGACCACCAGCTTAGGGATGGCACCACCCAAAATAGGCAGGACCTTCCCCCATCATTCACTAAATAAGAAACTTCTATCAGGTTGACAGAAAACTATCTAGCACAGTAGCCTATGTTCTACATATAAAAATGCCAATTACTGCTGGTCCTTAACACAGAATAGAATATCAGTCCATGCTGAGATCAAAACGTCAAAAAATATAATCACAAGCATCCTTATATCTCAAAGTTATCAGTGTTAGCTGGTATGCAGGCTACACTGTGACAGCACACACAGTGGACCAGCCACTGTGGAGATTACGTTGACAGGTAAGACCTGACACTAAAAACAAGATGAATCAACAAGCAATTGAAGGAAACTAAAAGCTCACTGCCCTGCAGGAAGTAGAAAGAGATACAGAAAGTCAGGAAGAAGCAATAACCAAGAACTGTTGAGGCCTGAATTATCCCAGTCAGTTCGTTGGTCACTAATCTGAGCTTCAGATGCCTGCCCTGGAAAAAATAAACAAAAATATCTTGTAATTTAATTCAGAGTATGAGTGTGGCTAGAACTAAAAGTGTAGGCTTGAAGTATAGATCTAAAATTATTAAACATACAATATATTTGGTATATAGTCAGTCCTTCAAAATGTTACCTTATTATTAATTCCATATTAGTAGTCATATTAGTGTTATTGTCAAGTAGCAATCCTAAAACAAATATTTTTCCAATCTGTAAGTTAGTTAGGTGCAAATTTTCAAATTAATTGAGCTTTTGGAGAATGGCAGTTTAGAGTGTGACTGTCCCACTCTGGTGTAACTGAGCTGTTATATAATTCTCTCCTAAGAGAATTGCTTAGTGCTTTAAGAATAATTTGGGGCACTGGGGGATCATATGAATCCAAACTTTGAATAATCTTGTTTCTTTCTTTATTTCATTTCTTAAGAAAAATCTCTCTAACAATTATAATACACTAATTCACATCACAATAAAGGCAATAAATTACATAGTGTCAGATTTTTCTCATTCATTATATATAAAGCTTGCTATTTCATTTTTTCTCTATGTAGACTCCATATCTATTCTTAAAATTAAAGATTGTCATGGCTTAAGCACAATAGAGAGTCTGTTTGTCTTCTTTCCCAAGATTCAGGCTCCATTCTAACTTCTTCTTCATCCTATATGTGTGAGTACCTCATGTTTCCTGGGATTGGAAACTTCAATTGTCAGGTTTATTGGACTGAAAGACAATTTTCTAAACACCTAGAAAACAAATGAAGCACACCTTTGGTGATTCTGGGCAGCCATTTCCATAGAAGATTAAATGAGTGGGTAATACCACTTCCAAAGGTGGTGGTGCCCTCACTTGTACTGGGGTCCTTTACTAAATAAGAGGGGGTAAGTAGTAGGAAAATAAAAATGCAGCTGAGCATTCATCTGTCTCTGCTTCCTGATTACCAAGATGATATAAACAAGTACCCCTTCCAGTCTCCTGCCACACTCACAAGTCACTTCTGCTACTTTGGCTTCCCAACAGGATGAACTATGTCCCCTTCAATCATGAGACCAGATAAGCCTCTCATCCTTTTCATTGCTCTTTGTCAGGTATTTGGTCATAGAAAATAATGTAAGTAATACATTACCTAATGTGCTCTTTTCTAGTATGTTTCATCACACTACCAAGCAATCTTTCAACACTTATTTCCATTGGACACTTTCTAGCACAGGGCCTCCCTTTCCATAACATCAGCTCTCAGTGCACTCAGAAGTAGTGTCTTGTCTCTTGAGACCTTTGTGGAATGGCCAGTGTTTAGGAATATTTTCATTCCTCATTGGTTCTTACTGCCATTCAAACACTTCAATAATCCATTTAATGACTGAGAAGCCCTGATTAACACACTATGCTTTCGAACACTACATAAACCTATTTAAAATATATTTTGAGATCACTCATTCACATATTCTACTTTGTACACTTTACTCAAGAAGCAGGTCTTCTGTAGCCTTTAATATTTACTTCAATGCCCAACCTCTTACGTACATACTAGATATGTTTTGGCACCTCTTTAAAACTTAAAAAAAATCATCAAAGAAATTTAATCATTAATGATTGTATACATGCCAACAAATTCAATAACATATCACACCACATATACTTCCCAAATGTGTTAGTTACTACTATGTCACTGTTACTGGAGTTCCTGACAGGAACAACTAAGGGAAGGAAGTATTTACTTTGGCTTGCTGTTTCAAAGGGCTTCAGTGAGAAAGGTAGAATATAGCATCTTGGATCTGGACTTAGGGGACATACAGAAGAGGCTGTTCTCATCATCCCAAACCAGGAAGCAAGAAATGGCAGAGAAACCACCATAGGAACCACCTTCAAAGTTCTGCATCTAGAAACCTATTTCTACCAGGCAGGCCTCATTTCTCAAAGCCTCTACATCTTCCCCTAATACTGCTGCCCGCAGGGAAAAGAGGCTTTGAAATCATGAGTCAGTGGGCAGTGTTTCCCATTTCAAACAACACTGGCTTCCCAGCTTGCTCCCTTTCACGCTGTACTTCTCTGATTTGGTTTCTCTATATTTAGAGTGTTGCTGTTGCTGAAAAGGAAACATTGAATTCAGCCTTATGAGCTGCACCATAATTTTATACACCAGAATTAATTTTATTCTCTGTTCAATTTCTTTGATGATTTTTTCTTGTTTTAATGGGATGGCAAGACACCTAATTTATAACATGAAGTGATATTCCTTCTGACTATGACTTACTGAAAGGATGTCTTATTTCACCCTCCATCTTTCTATTCCTCCCTACCTTCCTTCCTTCCTCTCCCCTCCCTCTGAATTTCCAAGAGATGTTTTATTGATCACAATTGCTTGATATACAAAACTTAATGATTGGCATAATTAATGAGTTAAGCCATAAAGCTGAACTTGGGCTGTGTATGAGTAAAACATTTGTTGTGTATGCATAAGGAAGTGAGAGTCAATCCCCAAACCAATGTAAAATCCAGCATTGTACCATGGGTGAATAATACCAGTGATTTTACAGCAAGATGGGAGGCCACATTTGGAGAATTCCAAGAAGCTCATGGGTCAGCTAGCCTGGTATATGTAGGTGTGAGATGCTGTCTCAGAAAGGTAGCAAGACCAACCTGGAAAGCTGGCTTAGGATCCCTGAAAATTGTACTCCTGAATACTCAAGCTCACCTGCACATATACACACACTCACACGCACACATGCACACCTGCTTATGCACACACATGTACTCGTACACAGATACATACAAACACATACACTTAAAAAAAATGGACCTGCCTGGACTGAGTCTACCAGGTTGTTCTCAGTCCTCGGGGGAGGCTTTGCCCTGGAGGAGGTGGGAATAGGGGGTAAGCTGGGGGGAAGGGGAGGGGGGCAGGAGGGGGGAGAACAAAGGTATCTGTGGCTGATATGTAGAACTGAATTGTATTGTAAAATAAAATAAAATTAAATTTTAAAAAAAAATGGAGCCAGAAGCTTTAGCAGACTCCTATAATCCAAGTAATTGGGAAGTGGAGGTACTAGGATTAATGCTTTGCAAGATCATTATTGTCTTCATACTAAGTTGAAGCCAGTCCAGACTATATTAGAACTTTTTCCAAAAAAGTGTCTCAGGGTGGGAATGTGGGGGTGAGAGATGGCTCAGAGACTAAAGCATGCCATTCTCTTCCAGAGGATCTTTTGTCAACCTCCACATCAGAAGACTGACAAGTATCTGTAACCCAAGCTTCAGGTTGTCTGACATCCTAATCTGGCCTCTGCAGATATTGTATGAATTAATAGAACCTGAATTCTTAATCATGGTGAATACATCTATGTGATTCTATTGGATATTTATTTCTCTTTCCACTCTTGGGGAAAGTTGTGTTCAGGTCCTTTGCCCATATTTCAATTGTGTTCTTGTTTTCTTGCTTTGGGGTTGTATTAAGTCATTATAAATGTGTGATATTAACTCCTAATCAGATGTATGGTCTGCAAGTATGATTCCTGGTTTACCTTGAGCTTGTTAATTATTTCCTTGAGTAGGAGCAGCTTTTATGATTGATACAAAATGATTAATCAACTTCAAAATTTATGTATTACTATTTTCTTACCTCAGATCTATGATAGACAAACTCAGAAGCCAATATTATTTATTCTTCCTGCCATCATGAGTTTTTTTTTTCCTTCTATAAAGATATTTGTTGTGAGAATATATGGAAGCTCACGTTTAAAACTTTAGTGAAGGAGCTGGAGAATGGCTCAGAGGTTAAGAGCACTGACCTCCTCCAGAGGTCTTGAGTTCAATTCCCAGCAAACACAGAGTGGCTCACAGCCATCTATAATGAGTTCTCATGTCATCTTCTGGCACGCAGGCAAATATGCAGGCCAAACACTGTATATGTAATGAATAATTAATTAATTAATTAAAGTCTGAGATTAAGTTTAAAAAAACTGAAAGATCATAGTTGGAAAATGAAAGTGTTAAGTAGCTATGGCAACATGCTACTTTGGTTATTTGGGAGCTAGGGTAGCAATATGAAGATTAGTTGATGACTTAGCCTAGGAGCTTAGGAGCCTAAGACCAGCCCAACAATATTCTGAGACTCTATTTAAAGCAGAAGTGAATAAAAGCATAATAAAAAGACACAGCCACTTTACATCACCATTTCATGTGTTAATCCTTTATACAGAGATAAGCTTTCTTCTATGGGATGATAAGTTGCTTATGTTTTTGTATTCATCTTTGTGCTCAGTTCCTCTTATGTTACTTTAAAGATATCTCCAGTTGGTGACCATATTTTCATATACACAAAGGAATTAATCTCATCTCTAACATATGATCTCCATATATGTTAAGACTTCTTCCTAGCTGTGCATGATTGTAGATGCCAGCACTTGGGAGGCACAAGCAGGTGGGTCTCTGAGTTTGAGGGCAGCATGGTCTACATAGTGAATTCCATAGCAGCCAGAGTTACATTGTGAGATCTAGTTTCACAAAACAAAACGAAAACCAGAATTCTTTGTATAATGCTGGATTGCATGATCTACAAAATTTTAAGTCTATAAAGTCATGATTTGGCAACTTAACTTGTAAATGGTTCACATTTTTAGTAAAAATATTCTTCAATATGCTGTTCTCTCATCATTATATTTTCAGAAATGAAAATATGCTGGCCAAGTTAAAAAAAAAAACTCTAAAGTATGAGAAATTATATTTATTGCTAATAAAGACTAATAATTATCTGGTAAGAACATGTAATTATAGAGTATAGAACACTTCATGATTCCTAGGTGCTTTAAAGTGAAAAACTAAAGCCGGGCGTTGGTGGTGCACGCCTTTTATCCCAGCACTCGGGAGGCAGAGGCATGTGGATCTCTGAGTTCGAGGCCCGCCTGGGCTACAGAATGAGTTCCAGGAAAGGAACAAAGCTACACAGAGAAACCCTGTCTCGAAAAACCAGAAAAAAAAGTGAAAAACCAGAAAGAAAAGTTGTCATTAAATGAAGGATGCAAAATGATGGAAAATAAAATAAAAACAGAAAAAATGACAAATTTAGGATACACCCCCCCCCCAAAAAAATGATAAAACCAAGCTAGCAGCAAGAAAAGCCTCCAAGCAAAGCTGTCTGTATTAATCAGGATGGTTAAGATTTGGTAAAAACAGGACCATTCACTAGTGCAATTATAAAGTGACATTTATCAGAGGCAAACGTTAGTATTTGTCTGATTATCCTCAGTGCACATGCAAATATCAAGCATTGTTTTGTGCTTATCTGATCAAGTCCACACAGAGTATGGTAGAAAGCAGAAGGTATTTGTTATGAAGGAGCCTGGACATATGAGCTCCATACAATTCCACTTTTCATTGTTGTTGTTTTTTAATGTTTGTTTTCTCTTTCTGTGTGTGCAAACCACAGATTAACAGGAGGAACCTTCCTCAATCACTCTACACTTTACTTTTTGAGACAAGGTCTCTTGTTGAACTAGGTAGGAGCTAACACAGTCATCTAGACCAGAGGTTCTCAACTTGTGGGTCACAACCCCTTTGGGGGTCAAATGACCCTTTAAGGGGCCTGCATGTCAGATATCCTGTGTATCAGGTATTTACATTATCATTAATAACAGTAGCAAAATTACAGTTATGATGTAACAACAAAATGATTTTATTTTTTTTGGAAGCGACCACAATGTGAGGATACTGCATTAAGAAAGTTAGAAACACTGCTCTAAACTGACTGGTCAGCCACTACTGAAAGTTTTGTGTCTCTCCTCTCCAACATTTGGATGTCAGGACTCCATATCACCTTGTCTATTATTCATATTTAATATAGATTCTAGGGGTTAAACTCAAGTCCTCATGCTTGCAACTTAGGCACTTTGCAGACTGAGCAATCATCCCCACCCTATAACTCCTCTCTTCAGTTAGATCCAGGCTTGATTGGCATACAACACAGCCTTGTCATCTCCAGTGCTATCCATCAATCCTCAAGAAAAACAGCCTCTATTGTGATGTATTCTAGACAAGACAAGTTACTGTTTCTCTTGTTCAATAAATACACTAGAAGTGCATCATCATTAAAGTAATTATCTATATTAAAAAAGAAGTATAATTCTGTTATTTACAATTATGGAGAATAGTAATTATTCTAACATGTTTTAATTAAATTCTTTTTTCATAAATCACATAAATTTCATAAATTAAAAATCTCTTAACTTTATTGTAGTGTTCTAACAAATGTGTCTCCTTGATGGATAATAAATTAAGAAATAGTCCCTTTCTTTTCTTCTTTATACTCACTCCCTTTACTAATACTGTCTATTAGACTGGAGGTACAGTTAACACCCAGTACTATTTTCTGAATGAAGAAATGCATGATTGAGGATTTCCAGCCTTTACTACTTGCCTAACAGCTAAGCTCCCTTTTGTCTACCAGGTCCCTGGAGACAATCAGGAATTCAACATGACTTACTCTCATCTTCTTCCAGAGCTTTAATGACATCACCATAAATCAGTTAATCCAACCGTATAGCAGTCTTTATTCTGTTTTCTCATTCTCCCTGCAAAACACACACACACACACACACACACACACACACACACACACACACACACACACACACAGGAACACACACACACACAGAGACAGGCGCGCTCTCTCTCTCTCTCTCTCTCTCTCTCTCTCTCTCTCTCTCTCTCTCTCTCCTTTCAGTTTCTCTGATTTCCATTAAGGCTCTGTTGAGTGTTATTTTTCCATTCTAGAAGTGTCACCCTGGGCCACCAAAATGATTGTTTATGCTTTCTTGTTAATTGAATTGTGAATACTTATTTATAGAGTCCTTATGCACTCTTTTTGACTCTACATTTGTCTAACAGAGTGACTAGTATATAAGAAATGTAGAAACAAATTTTTTAAAGCTTTATACATTGACAAGATGTATTTTTAAATATTTTTTGGAACCTACTTTTGATTGTAACAAAACTTAGCAGTTACTGTTTAACACCAATAAAGACTAGATAGGCCACAAACACACAGTATGTTGTTTTCACCAATATTTTTTAATTTTAGAGCATGTTTTGGGGATCCAGTATTTTCCATTGTTGAAAGTCACTTCACTTGATGATAAAATATTAAATATTAGTTACTGCTTTTTAATATGAGTTATTTTTTTAATGTTTGTTGTGAAGAGAAATCATTTACAAGCTCATGGCTTTAGATTCAAATCAAAGCTTTGGCAAAATATTTAAAGATAACATTTATCCTGTCACTGAAGCTGCCTTGTTATTTCTCACCTACAAAAGAAGCCATTGAATGCTGTTATACTCAACACGTGTAAAAGATGAATTCATATTTCCACTGCAATCATTGAAGGAGCTGAAGTGGAAATTCCCACTTGACCATTCCTTCCCCTGCCTGAAAATCCCTAGGGTAGTTCCAAGAAGAGCTGCCAGAAGCCCTCTTGTTTGGTCATGGCATCCTATGGAGTTTTGCATAATTCCTTAGTATATGATCTCTCTCATCCCAAAGCATTGTGTTCCATGAAATCATCAAAACACAAAGGTTCACATTTAGAAACAGCTTTCAGGTTATCATTCATTGAAAAGTTTCAACACATATTTAACAGGGCTTGGAAGAAAGATTGTCAAAATGCAAATGAGATGGGTAACGGTAATAGTGTGATAAGCAGGTGTTTAATACTATATTGTTTCAGATTCTCTCTATACGATTTTGGTATATGGAACTGGAGACTTTGACGGCTCAGAGGCTAAGAGACTCCACTGTTCTTGCAATGTTCTCAAGTTCAGTTGCCATTACCCACACTGAGCAGCCCACACCATTTATATGTAACTCCAGCTCTAGGGGAACTGATACACACTTCTGGCCTCAGGGGGCGCCTGCACTCACACATGCACAAACCCACATGTATACACATGACTAAAAATAAATCCTTAAAAATTTGATATGTAAGAAGTGTAAATATTGTCATGTATATTATTTAAATTGTTTATAATTTTTATTTTATCCTTTAAACATAAGAAAACAAAGTTTCACTTATTTTCCAGTGAAATGAAAGAAACCAATTTTAATATTAAAGCTTTTCAATGAGTACTTGTCTTTGAATAATTAATCCAGGAATTAGAAATAATGTTTGCTGATTCATTAAAAGAAGGAAGGAAAACACACATTCAATGTTAATTTGAGTCTCACAGGCAGCAAATAACAGCAACAAAGCCACATTTAGTCATTTTGTGTAAATAATTTCTCTTAGTATTTTTGTTTATTTATTTATAGGATTTCCCCTAGCTTAGCTATGAATATTATATGACCAAACTCATTTATAGTGGATTATGAGGTTTCATTTTCTAACCAAAGCAAATTAGCTTCCTAGAAAATAAACAAGCAGTTAGCGAGAGAAAGGCATCCTTCCCAATTAGCCAGACCTCTGCTGGTCCATGTTTAATGTCATAATGCAATACAATAATCTGGCACACGTTGCTGCTAGGAATGAGCTTCATTAGAAAAGTCGGGGGAAGGCTGTAGCTCTGCATGGCCTCAGCCTCTACTTGATAATTAAAGCCATATGCTTCAATCGATCTGGAATGAATATGAATAATGGGAGGGGAAACAAAGAGACTCACTGAGAAACCTGTTGTTTGGGATAGTGTGACACACAGCTCTATCCAAAGTTAGGTTTCACTTATTTTTTGAAATGAAGTTCACATGATCCCAGGACAACTGCCATATTATGCCCTAATAAAACGTCTGTTTAGGCAAACATAATCGATGTTCTATGCTTTAACCCAGAACCTAGGAGCCAATATTATTTAACAAGCATTCCTTCACCATACAGAACATTGAATTGTATGAACTGGGGAGGATAATAAAAGGTAAAAGAGATACAATCTCAGAAATCACTGTCAAATCTTCCAACTAAAGAGCCAGAACTCATTTCAACACTTAAAGAAAGAAAAAGAATCTTCCTTCAGAATGCATTTAACATGACATCAACATGACATACAAATAAGAGTAAATTAATAACATACAAACCGAGTAGAGAATTCCAAGGAGAGTTACAGTAAGATTCACTTAGAGTTCATTATGTACCTCTTACCAAAGAAGTTAGACTTCAGTCACTTTTGAAAACAAGATAGAGGAAGAATCATTGAAAAGCAACAAACAAACAAAACCTACATATATTAGAATCCTAAAGAACAAAGAATAAAAATTTAAAGTTGTAAAGGAGGGAGGCAGACAGCCTTCTGTCTGGAGTACAAGTATCCATAATAGAATGCACACAATGTGTCAAATGTTAGAACTTGAGACAAGATTTAGGGGTATTAACTATCCTTCAAAAGATCAACTTAATAAACTCAGCCTCAATCAGACATATTTGGGCAGACAGAGATGTGTTCAAATGAGAAAGATAAACAACCAAACAAGAAATACTAGTCTGAATGGCTGTGTGGCAGTCGAAATTATCTAAGCATATTTTAGACATGCGGCTAATAACTTGTCTTGCAAATTGAATCATCCCTAAAATAGAAATATCCTTACAAGTGTAAATGTCAGAATAAGCAGTTTATTTTTAATGCTATTTATACTGCAACTATCTCCTAAACAGACTTTTAAAGGGCACAGATAGGGAAAAACTTGAAAAGAACAGTTAGTAGTAAGTGAAAGTAAGCAAGCATAAACCAGGAACATTTGAATACAAATGGAACACTGAACTTCTGGAGACTAAAGCAAAGTTACATAAAGCAGTTTTCATTCACTCCTTTCTTTATTCCACCATGAAGCAAATATTTACATCAAGAATTATAGAAAAATAAGAGGTCACTAGTTCCAGCTTTGAACTCAAAAGAACTTTTACAAATATTTAAATGGAAGATATTAAAACAAGAAGGAAGGAATTGGGTCCTTCAAAAATGACAAAATTCAAATGTATCAGTTAGGGCTGGCTTCTAAAATGAAACCTGTGAGAAACTTAGTGATCCATGTCTGGCTGGAGCGGAGACAGAAGGCTTTTAAACTGCCATGTCAGCATACTCCAAGGTGATGATCTCAAGTAGAAGTGGGAAATAATGAATGAGCTTATGACACCTTAGGAGAACATTTGCTGAGGCCCAATTAAGACATTTTATTCTTTTCTTTTTTCCTTCTACTCTGTTCCCTTTTCCTCCCCCTCCATCTCCTCTCTTTCTGTCTGTGGTTTCTAGAGATCTACCCTACCTTCTCCAGCATCCAGTGGTTAAATGTGTGCGTCATGGCTTACATCACTGACTGCAGAAGAGCCTATCAGACATCAAGCTTCCTGTTTCTCAGAGCATCATTCTCAGAAACTCTTTCCAAGTCGAGGCTGTTCCCTCAGAAAGAAGTAAGATAAAATTGACAGCTCCCAAAGCAACCGTGAACAATGGTCTCTGAGAGCCCAGCCCAAATGATCCTTTTCTCTCACACAGTTATCTTCAATTGGTATTTTGTCTCACTGACTGGAATCCCACTACTATACAGAGCAAGGAAAGGGAAGAGAATAGGGGAGAAGAGTAGTTGAGAGACAAAGACTGCCTGGTAGAAATCCCTATGGCTTTTCAACTCCTGATTCCATTTGCAGACATCATTAGGCCTCGTACCTTTTGGCCCTTTAGTTGTATGGCTCTGCTATTTTTAAAGAGCCTTGAAATGAAGAGTCCATAATCACTTCCCCCTTTTTAAAAGTCCATGCAAGGCATGAAGGGATGGGGCCTAAGTGAACAATACTGATCGAACTCAGTTCCAGTTCAACAACACTGGTGTAATTCCTCAGGATTCACGGAAGCAACCAAGTCTGGAAACATCAACCAAAAACAGTGATCCTAGAAATTCCACTCCAGGAAATTTAAGCACCTTATGATTCGATGCCCAGTCTGGTCTCTTTGAGCTGTGATGAGGAACCAAACCTAGAACAATATCCAGTTCCAGTTCTCCACCCTTAGGATCTTAAACTGTGTTTCTCTCTGTGTGTCTCTACAACTGCTACCAATGTCACTGTGTCTTCACCTCATTAAGTGTCTAATACTTTTGCCTAGCAAAGTTTTAGCTGGCATTAATCAGATGTTCTCCACTATGCCTTCAGGGTCATATTATAAAATTCCAAGTTAAAAATATTTGGGAAAAACATTAAGTGACTCAGTAGGTACAAATGGATTACATTACATAAGAAATATACAGTAAAAGGCATGTGGAAAGAATTAAAGAAGAAAAATCCACAGCAGACTGTCATATCACAGTTCTTCAAAGTGGCCAAACCTAATTCAGCCTACAAATGTTCTCTTTTTCCTATGATGAGCTTAGACTGTTCCCCAGCAGATTATGTTTGAAGCTAAGTGAGCTACAGTGGAATATTCTTTCTTCTACAGACTGTTTAAAGCAGGTTTTATTTTGCTGAATTCTTGTATCAGGACTGCTCTAAGCTGGATCCTTAATTTCAGAAAAAGAAATGCAAAGATTCAGGTTTAAACTGAGGTATATTTGCATTAATATTTTAGGAAGTATGTTAAATGCTCTTTATGCAATATAAATACTTTAAACTCTCACTTTTAAATTTTTAAATGTATATGTTTGTACACAGCAGCATTTGTTCTTAATGTTCATTCAAGTGCAAAGTTCTTTATCCAAAAATAAAACACCCGTTTTTTCTTGCATTTTTTTTCATCATGATTTGATTCTTATCAAATGCATGTCACTGAAATGGCTAAGTTACACTTGCCTGGAAACCTGAATCTTGACAGAGGTAAACATTTGGAAACCCATGGTCACAATACGTTTCTGACTGAAGTTTTTTAAAGGAAAACATACATTTTGATACCTTCTCATAGTTATAAAATTCCCACTTGAATCTCTATGATCTTTCCAGTCCCACATGGAGAGCACCAGTTCTAAACGTGATACTTTCTAGTCCTCTTGTCTGCAAAATGAAGACAGTAAGAGCACTCCCATCACAGAGGCTTTAGGAGGCTCTAATCAGTGACTGTGGGAAATTACTTTGCAAATGGAAACATCTTTAAAATAGTACATAGTCAACTAATCCATTGAAGGAGAAGACCTCTTTACAAACACAGTGTCCTGAGATCTGGTGGTTAAAAATAGAAACAATCATCCTGAGTGAGGTATCCCAGACTCAGAAAGACAAACATGGTATGTACTCACTCATAACAGGATACTAGATGTGGAACAAGGATGACTGGACTGCTACTCACATCACCAGGCAGGCTACCTGGAAAACAGGACCCCAAGAAAGACACAGGGATCGCCCAACGACAGAGAAATGGAATGAGATCTACATGAACAGCCTGGACAGGAGTGGGGGTAGTGAAGGGCGAGGGTCGAGGGAAAGAGAGCTTGGGTGAGTGGGAGATCCCAGCTGGATCAAAAACAGAGAGGGAGAACAAGGAATAGGAGACCATGGTAAATGAAGACCACATGAGAATAGGAAGAAACAAAGTGCTAGAGAGGCCCACAGAAATCCACAAAGATACCCCCACAACAGACTGCTGGCAATGGTCGAGCGACAATCCGAACTGACCTACTCTGGTGATGGGATGGCCAAACACCCTAATTGTCGTGCTAGAAACCTCATCCAACTACTGATGGACCTGGAGGCAGAGATCCATGACTAGGCCCCAGGTGGATCTCTGGGAGTCCAATTAGCGAGAATGAGGAGGGTTTATATGTGAGAGAATTGTTGAGACCAAGGTCGGATAAAGCACAGAGACAAATAGCCAAACAAACGGAAACACATGAAATATGAACCAATGGCTGAGGGGTCACCAACTGGATCAGGCCCTCTGAGTGGGTGAGACAGTTGATTGGCCTGATCTGTTTGGGAGGCATCCAGGCAGTGGGACCGGGTCCTGTGCTCATTGCATGAGTTGGCTGTTTGAAACCTGGGGCCTATGCAGGGTCCCTTGGCTCAGCATGGGAGGAGGGGACTGGACCTACCTGGACTGAGTCCACCAGGTTGATCTCAGTCTGTGGGGAAGGCTTTGCCCTGGAGGAGATTGGAATGGGGGGCGGGCTGGGGGGAAGGTGAGGGGGGCGGGAGGGGGGAGAACAAGGGAATCTGTGGCTGATATGTAGAACTGAATTGTATTGCAAAATAAAAATTAAAAAAAAAAAAAATAGAAACAATGTTGACAAGCAGTAATAGAATCCAAAATGTTCAGTACCATTAGTCTGCACAAATCCATCATGAAGAACTGTAAAGATGCCCCATGCTGGACACTGTGGGGAAGTAAAACAGGGTGCAGACATTAACTCTCTTTACCAAGAGCTTGTTTGAGCCCATAAAATTTAATGTATGGTAGATAAAGAGAGTAATGCATGTCAACTTTTAAAGGAACAATATCTTTAATATAAAAATGTGATTTCATTTCACATGAGTTACAGTGGAATCAGATTCTAACTTAGACTACGAAGAAATTAATGAGTTAAAGAAATGAAAGCAAAACAGAAATGGGATGATACAATAGGCTCAGAGGACCCTATACTTCCAAAGGGCTAATTTACTAAAGAGAAGTTCAAGAATACAGTAAAGGAGAAAATTCTGATTAGCACAACTAATGGCCACTTTTATTCCAGCTATAAAGCATCAGTTCTCAGTTCTTGTTAGTGCTTACACAAACTGCATTGCAGTGCCATCCCTGGAGCCTGAAGATCTGCACTTCTAAAAATCCCTGACAATACTCATGCTGCAAGACATGAAGGCAAGCTTGAAAGTCACTATAACTTTCAAAAGCATGAAGCTACTAAAAATTGAAACAAGAGATTAAAGATTAAATTAGCCCACAGAAAGACTGATTTGGCTAGAAGGAGAAAAAGAGAAAGCAAAGCCGTATCTCTCTCTCTCTCTCTCTCTCTCTCTCTCTCTCTCTCTCTCTCTCTCTCTCTCTCTCTCTCTCTTGCTCTCTTGCTCTCTCTCTCTCTCTCTCTCTCTCTCTCTCTCTCTCTCTCTCTCTCTCTCTCTCTCTCTCTCTCTCTGTGTGTGTGTGAATAGTAAGAGCACTGGACTGGGATATATATATGTATGGAACCCCAAGATGAGGTGTGGCATTTGAAATGAAGTAGTATCATATGTTAACCAACAGGGAGTACTGAGCTCCTGTTTAGTTCTTTTGGTTATGGGGACAGAATCTAGTTACTGGAGTCCATGGTTCCAGTTTTATTTTACATTTTTTTTGTTTTTCTTTTTTCAAAATTAGAGATGGTGTGGTATTGGAAGTGTTTTCTGCAGAGTCAAAAACGGATGGTGAGGTGCAAGTATAGAGGAAGGGAGGGAAGTGACAGAAATGACAAAGGACGTGGTAACAACTGACTTCCAAACGGCTCGCTGCTTCGTATAAAGGCTTCTCTCAGGAGAATTTAAGATCACTAACAGCCACAAGGAAACCAAGAGGAGATGAGTGGAGTTGCCACCCACCCCCATCCCCAATCCCCCGACAAAGGGGTGGACATGTCACACTCAGCCTGGGTGCTAAAAGGCCTGACATCTGGGATATAACTCGAAGTAGGGTATGCAGAGCTTTACAGCACATATTTAAGTTAAAGCCTGACCCTTCGAAGGTTGAGGAAAAACTGAAAGGAAGCAAGAAGCACATAGGGAAATCCTTCCATTAAAAAAATGTCGAAGTAAGGGACCAATGAAGGCAAGAACAGAGACCTATTGGGGCTGGAAAAGACATGCTGTTGATGAGGCTGTTGGATTCAGCCATGGGCAAGTGACCAGTGAATTTGGAAAAAGCAATCTTATCCAACAGGCAGGAGAAAGACCATTCAATGAGCAAACAGAAGAGAAAGGGAACAAGAGAATTCTGAGCAGAAAGGTGAAGAGTATTAATAGAAACTGGGAATCCTAGGCATGTACAAGATTGGAAAAAATTAACAAACAACATAACAAGTAAGATGTTGAGTTGTCTAGAGTCTGGACTCTGAAACTGGAGCTGAAGGGAAAGGGTTAGATCAGTGGTGACCAACTATGGGTCTCAACTCCTTTGAGAGTCCGATGACCCTTTTCATAGGGGTTGCCTAAGATCATCAGAAAACATAGACATTATGGTTCATAACTAGTAAAATTATAGTTATGAAGTAAGAAGGAAAATAATTTTGTGGTAGTGTATGAAGATCTGTGTTAGGTCACAGCATTAGGTTGAGAACCACTGGGTTAAACTAATATATTGAGAAAAACAAAAAGAAATATTTCAGGGAATTAGGTCAGATGTTCTCCAAAGTAGGAAGCAAGACTACTGTTGAGAAGATAAAGTTGAGGCTTAAATTAAAAAAAAAAAAAAAAAAAAAAAAAAAAAAAAAAAAAAAAAAGATTAGAGTTTGTTTAGATTATAGGGCAAATTGAGGCAAAGTAGGGATTGGAAGAGCAAGCAGAGTAAGAGTAAAGAATTAAGTCAGAACAAATTTAAGCAACTTCCACAAAGTCTCACAACCTGCATGTCATGAGCTGAATAAGGGCAGCAACAAGAGATATGCCAAATTAGACTGGAAAGCTCAGGAGTTCTCAATCCTCCAAAAAGAACTACGGCCAATAAGGAAGGCTGGGAGCAGGAGAAATAAATAGTCTTTTCTAGTGAAGAGCACACCAAATGATGGTCCAATACCAAAGGAGCAGCCATGAAACCATACATACAAGTAACACTATATTTGAATAAGCATGTTAAATCTAGGAATATAAATGTATGTACATATACATATATGCATGTAATAACCCTTACTAAAAAAAAATAGGCCATGATTTGAAAGAAGAAAAAGAGGTTACATGAGAGAGGTTAGGGGGAGGAAGGGGAAAAAGGAAATGATGTAATTTTATTATAATCTCAAAACTAAAAGAAAAATTATATTTAAAAAGGACCATCTTGTGCTGGGGTATTTCAGAACTTGTCCAACTTATGAGGTTCCAACTCCGATTCCCTGTCTAGAATGGCAAACAAAACATAAAAAAAAAGAGTAGCTCAATATTTCTTAAGCTTTCCATGTGTAATACTGGCAGATCATAAAGATAACTGCTTATCAAATGGATTTGAAACAGGAGAACTTCATATTATACATCAAAATGAAACTATATATTCAGGGGAGCTTTTAATACCCATACTTGACTACATCATTATAAAGCAATCATTTATAATAACAAGAAGAATATTAATTGTAACATTATACTCAGACTACTTTAAATACATCAGATAAATGTTCACCCAAATTCTAACAGTCTAGTCTAAAGATTTTTCTTATTTTATATCAAAGGAGCTTGAAACTAAAAGAAGTTAAGTAAGTTGACTAGATTGCCCAGAGGATAGTTGGTTGTAAAAGACTCAGACTTGACACCTGATGACTAACTACTCTGTGACATCAGTCGTCCTCCTTACTGCTTACAGAGTGGCTACCATCTTGCAAACACAATTAATGTGCACTGTGGAGGATCATGATGGAGCCGAAGGAGCACACTAGAGCCCTGCACACCTCAGGGAATGTAGAAGGCAGCCTCTCTATACGGGCAAAATACATCAGTCATCCAACTGATATATTCTCTTTCTGTATCCACACATTTCCCCCTAGCAACACCCCATTTATAACAGAATTCAGAGGGATTGTGTGTGTCGCCACAACAGACCAGTAAGCCGAGTAGAGTGCCTGGTGACCACATTCCTAGAAACCAGCCTACAGTGTGAAAAGGTTCTTTGATCACTGGTGAGGATCAAGACAGCTCTAAGTTCTCTCACAGCCCTCCAGGATCCACTGTGTTGTTATGTCTACGTCTTGCTGAGAAACAAGAAACATCTTCATTAGAAAACAAAGATGTCCTGAGTCTGAGTTCTTCAAAGATATTCCCAGGAAAATTTTCTGGCTTTGGGTATTTATGGTTTTGTTGTTTCCACTTTTATGTCTGTGTTTTTCAAAAGTTAGCAGAGCACTGCCCTGACAGAGTCTAAAAGCTGAATCAAGTCCTTAGAAGATGAAGAAATCATCTATAAATTCATTATATTGGCAACTTCAGTAATTATGTATTGTATACCTTTTAAGAGCAAGGGAATGTTTCAGACACTCTTCTGACCCTGATGGAATTCTACTCAGACTAAAGTTAATTTTAAAATACACAAATACCATTTAAACCTATTCAAAGTAACATAATTATTGCTAACTGCCTTTTTAAATTGAAAATCAAAATGATGCATCTATCACATTCCAAATTTAATTTCCAGCATTCTAAGCTGAATATATAATTTTTCAAGCAAAACATTGAAGAACATGGGCAGTGTATAGTCTAACATTCACCTCTCATCTTAACACTTGTCTTTGAATGCCTTTAGAGGTCTAATCACATTTGCAGACACAGCAATACTTCTATACTAATGCAGTATATCAAGTAACAAACTTGAAAACACAAGCACTATTTAACAGAAATATTTAGATTGTGTCTAATTGAGATAGATAGTCCGCTGGGCAAGGACTATGTCTAATTCTACGTTAGGTACAGCACACTGCAAAATGTTGGCACTCAATAAATGTAAAATAATAACAACACTCTTCCCCCCCTTTAAAGTATATAATTACATCTACCCCCTACTGTGAGCCAAGCTTGGTGACAGATCTTTTGTTTATTAAATCCACAGCCCTGAAGGCATATAGTACTGCAGCTTCAGTGTGAATTGCAGCAAAGATCTCTCTAGTTTAAGCAGAGCTTTCAATGTCTACAAATCCCCAAAGAACATCTTAACTTAGCTGTCGACCACGCATGTAACTTTACCAAATGCAGGAAACCTTTTCTAAGTCCCCAAAGTAGAATCTAAACAAGAAGTGGAAATGGGTTCTCAATGTTAGTTTGGAAATATGTCATGGAATAAAATTCCTCTAGGCTAATTTACCATTTCTCTCTCCTAAAGACCCACGTCAAGCTGCTGTGCAAACCCCTGAAGGCTTTCTGCAGGAAGCATTCAATAGGTCCCCCTGCTTGTGTTCAAAGTGAGCTATTATCTAAGTAGCCCGAGGAGGAAAAAAATGACTCATGTACAGCTTTATTTGAGACATTTGCACTATAATGAACCTAGCAAAGCAACAGGTCAGTTTAAAAAATATTGAAGAAAAACAAAAACAAAAAACAAAAAAAAAAAACAAAAAAAAAAAAAAACAACCCAGCAGCCAAAGCACATTCAAAGGGAATTTTGGACTGGAAAGCACTTTTGATGTATTTCATCATTATTTTCTTCTAGTTTGCAGTGTTTGTGTCTGAATGCTTGCACTTGAACATTAGTTTCACAATCACCTATTCTGCTTCGGGTATTGATGAGGTTCAACATATGCTCAGCAATTCACCGCTGCTAAAATAAGAAATGCAAATTCAGCTAAGTGTGCTCCAAGTCTAATGTGGAGCTAGGGCCTCAGTTCCTTTGTAGTTTTCAAGGAGTATTATCATTAACAGAGAAGGGTTAATGGCAGAGGCCTATGATTGCTTAAAAATTCACATTACCAAAGTGGATTACATTGCATCTACTGAGGGGATCAACAATGTAAGCTTACACTAAGCCGTTATTGCAGAAACAAAGCTTTCATTTTAAGCCCTTGGAAACAAGCATAAAATGGACAAAAGGAAAACTTCTTCTGATGTAAGAACAAGGCAAGTACTGCATGCTTTTCATCCAGACTCACAGTTTTAAAACTATGATGAATACACAGAAAAATGGACCATCTTCCCAAAGAGCGCATCATTAAATGAAAAATACATCAGTGTTTTGAAGAATGCTTCTCTTTTATTGCTAGAAATCTGATGGAAATTCTTTATGTAAATGTCTTTTTATTTCTGGAGAACCAGCCCCAATATGGGGATGTAGATTCTCTAAATTGTCTTATTATATGTTCTTTTTTATCTTCTAATGAGAATGAAAGGATGATTTTGGAAAATACATTCCTGAAACCAGAATCATAGTTTTACCCTTTGCAATAGTGACTCATTACCAACAATTCTGTTCTGTGACAATGGAATGCCAAGCCACTGGCTCCTGGCAGCACAGACACTAAGCCTGGGCTGGAACCAGTTGATAACTATTCATTTCCCATAACAAACTCAGAAGAGGATTATTGGTATCCTAATTTGCAGACACAGAAACGGATGCTTATTGTGTTTAGATAACTCTATTTACACAATCTGACAGGAAAGCAATGATTCATATTCAAGTATAAGCGAAACGGTAGCTTCGGCACCAGTAACCACTAATTCCCACACAGGCCTCACACATACAGATATCCCTGCTCATTGCAAATTCTTTTAAACAGACACTCGCATCATTTGTTATGCACGAGGATCTTACCATACTTTTAATTGAAGGCTCGCTCCTTTGATTCTTGCTTAGAAATACCTGAAAGTGAAAGCCCTTAGATACTTTTTTTTTTTAACAAATTGGAACTCAAAAATGAAACAGTTTTTCATTCTGTGTTAACTAGATCAAAATGTACTATGTCATGAGTAATGGTGTGTGATTGATATGGGGGGGTAAGGGGATGGGGTAGCTTCTAAGCAATCTCAAGGGGTCAGAAAAACTGTCACTTATCCAAAAGGTAAAAATCTGACATCTTCAACTCCTCAGAAGTTGAAAGCACAGTACTTGACACATCTACCCTATGTGTTTTATGGGTAGCAGAATTCTGTAGGCCCTCCTTCTGGGTCTATTGGTTTTTTGTGCCAGGTTTGTGTCTGCATAATCTAGGAGGACCTCTGCATTCTACCTATCATGGAATTGATGGTTCACTTATTATCTGTAGATCTAAAATCTACTTGTAAGTATAGACCAGTGAAGAAGCCCTTGATTCTCCCACAAAACATAGCAGGCAATAAGCCTTGGGATAGCTGAGTCAATGAGTGTATATATGTCTTTCCACCTTGCCCATCTTACCATTTTTAAGAATGAGAAGATACAATATAAATAGCTTTGCTGCAGCCGTTAAAAATCTCTGTTCAGCCGGGCGGTGGTGGCGCACGCCTTTAATCCCAGCACTCGGGAGGCAGAGCCAGGCGGATCTCTCTGAGTTCGAGGCCAGCCTGGTCTACAGAGCGAGATCCAGGAAAGGCGCAAAGCGACACAGAGAAACCCTGTCTTGAAAAAAAACAAAACAAAACAAAACAAAACAAAACAAAATCTCTGTTCAAATCACTCCTACTGAATTGCCCAAAATAAGTAGAAAGTAATTTATAGTGATAGATACCCCCATACATAATATTCCTCAAAATATAATATGTCAATATGTAGATAATGACATTGTAGATGTTGTATGTGTTAATGAGTGTTGAAAAACTTTAGATATAGAGGTTCTTGATATATTTCAATTAAAGAAAGATGAAAATATCCACTAGACACCTCTTATTTGTCAGCCCTTGCCTGCTTGTTGGTAAGCGCCATATCAATGTATGCTAAAATGGGCAGCTTAACATTTTAACATCTTTGTAGTTTCTGTTTCTTTGATGCAATACTACATGTGATAACTGTACTAACTCTGAATTAGAACATAAAGGGCAGTATCTGCCCATATTTCTTTAAGGACCATCTCACTGAAGTGACAAATATTAACAGCTTGATAAAGATTGCTTCTGCTTTTCTATGTTTATAAAAATCTTATCAAATTTGAAATAGGGCTTGAATATAGACTTTTTAAAGGGGTAAAAGGAGATTTGGGATGCAGTTCAGTTGGTGTAGTGTTTGCTAGCCTGATTGATTCCTGGGGTTCCATCCTAAAATCACGCAAAACCAGATTTGACAGGGAACGCCTGTAATTCCAACACTAGGGGGATGGAGACAGGATGATCAAGAGTTCAAGATCAATGTTGGCTACATAGTGAATTTGAAGCCAGCCCAGGATACATGAGACTCTGTCTCATAAAACTAAAACCTGTGGGGTCATAATAACTTGGCGGCAGGCAACCCTGCCTCTCTGACATAATAAATGATCGCAGACATTCACCTTGAACATGAACTCACTGTTATATGATGTTAAGTACTTTGCATACACCAGAGTTTATTGAAATTCATTCGGATGAACATTTGTAATTTTTCTAGTTTCTTTGTTTTTTCATTGACAATCACAAAAAGAGCTGTTTTGCCTTGGAGACATCTTTTTATTCATGGGTTATTTTGTCTCGAAATGGCCCTAGATGAGGAAACCTTACAATTCTTTTTTGTCTCAAGCTGCAATACTGTGCAGTGCTGAAGACCATTTTGCATGTTGGTGTTGCATAGCCTCAAGACAAATGTCTAAAGTACAAACTGCTGAATCAACTCAAAACTCTGATCTCTTTGAGTTCAAGCTTCACTAAGTGATGCAAGGAATGTTCCAGGGAAGTTTCACTCCAGATCTCTCTCTAGAAATGTTCTCATTCTCCTTGCATTTTCAGTAATGCTGGGCAGTATCAACAATTTTTCCTTTTTCCAATTTTATGAGAGAGGCAAAAAACAGATATCCTCACTTTTATTTGCATTTCCTTGATTACTAGTGAGTTTGGGCAGCTTTCCATGAATTTATTAGCCAGCTGTGTTTCACGTTTGTATTTTACCTGTTAACATCATTTACTCTACTTCCTTTACATGTTTCCCCCTCCTTTTAATCAACTCATGTGAATATTTTTTATACAAGAAATAAATAACTCTCATCCTGCTCAACTTTTTCTTTCATAAATCAGGTCTTGGGAATCTGAATATGTTATGAGCCAAGAACATAGCCTAAGTCCTTAAAGTAAATAAGGGAACAATGAAGGAAAGCTTACAAGGCTAACTCCCTGATTTGTTAAGGTTTAGAGAACCGGGTTATTTGTTTTGGTAAAAGACCTGTACAGATAGGACCCACTATCTGAAACAGAACCTGGCCAATACAAGGTCTCAGTAAACGGCAACCTATGCAATGATAGAATATACAAATTTGTTGCATATCTTATAATAACTAAAAGTACAAGAACTCCAAGGTGATTAGCCAAGGAAGAAGATTGGTGTTGAAGGATGAAACAGGAGAAGAAAGGTATCAGGATGCTACTTCTTACAAGACACTAAAGGCTAAGAAAAGAGACTCCAGGAGAAAGCAGCTAATCGAATCAATGTGATTTACAAACAAAATTGTATAACCAGTCTAGAAACATTATCCCAATTGGAAGTGAAGAAGCAAACTTTAATCATGACAAACTACAAACACTAACGTGATTATACTGGAGATTGTCAAAGGTATTCCTTGCATATGACACAACTATGCAAACACTTGAGGTCATAAGATAACTAAACAATAATGAATGAATAAATACATTAACATCATAAAGGGACATCTAAAAATTAAAAATGCTAAATTTTAGCATATTCCTTGAACAAAATGGGATTATAATCAATTAGAGTATTTTCCATATCTCTAAAATTTATAGTACTTTGGACATGAGTTAGTAAATGAGTTAATTTTTGAATTCTATTTTTCATAAGGATAAATGAGCATTACCAACTGGCTATTACAAGTTTACCTTTGTGTTTATAACTAGCAGCAATGGTAGGCTGTTCTTATGGGCTATTTTCTGTCCTTGTTATCTTCTCTGATATTCAGACCCAGAATGCTTTGTTTACATTATAGATTTTTATCACAATAAATATTTCTCAGCTATAAAACTGACACAGGCAGGAAGAAACAAAATAAGTGTTGGGGAACAGGCCAAAGGCCATCATGCCTGAGGCTTGACACAAAAAAAATCACTGCTGCAGTAAAATGCCATTGTGAAATCAGTTGACTCACACCATGAAATGAAAAAACTGACTCCCGATGATCACATAACTCGCAGTGGCAATTCAGAACCTGTGCTATTAATCTTTGGCACATTTCTTTCTTGTCAATCTTCTTAATATGTGAGAAAACACTCTTTGGCAGACAAAAAAGAGTGTTTGAAAGGCTAAGGTTGAGCAGATACATTTAAATAGCTGAGTAGCAACAATCCCATCCGAAAATAGGGCCAGAAAAAATTAAAATGAATTTCTCATAATATGAACCCAAGAAAATCATTATTAGCACAGAAAAATCAATTTTCTTTTAAAGTGATGGGTGTACGTAAGGCAAACTTTACTGTCAATATTTTATTTGATATATGAATTGCATTTAAAACTACAAAATGTCATTTCTGTAAATCTACAAAAAGGTTTACCGTAATGGTGATCATGTACTGAAAATGATGTGCACAATCTACATCTCTGAAAAATATAAAGAATTATTTTCTCAAGGATACAATTTACTTTAATGTAAACTTATAACTTGTGTGAAATGCAATTTACTTTCATTTGCTGAAGTCATACTAAGATTCATATCTCTCTCTCTCTCTCTCTCTCTCTCTCTCTCTCTCTCTCTCTCTCTCACACACACACACACACACACACACACACATACACACACACAATTAACTGGTAGTGTAAGAATTATTTCTCATAAATCTATGCTTGTATTTTTTTTTGTTTTTGTTGTTTTTGTTTTTCGAGACAGGGTTTCTTGGTGTAGTTTTGTGCCTTTCCTGGACCTTGCTCTGTAGACCAGGCTGGCCTTGAACTCACGAAGATCCGAAGATCCACCTGCCTCTGCCACCCGAGTGCTGGGATTAAAGGCGTGTGCCACCACCGCCCGGCCTATGCTTGTATTTTATGATGGACTTGTCACTTATTAACTGGAGCAAATTTAGTTAACTACCAAAGTGACTGAACACCTATTCAAACCAATGTTTCTAGTGGTCTTAAAGTGTCTGTTTTTGTTTGTGTGGTCTGTGTTCTTGTGTGTCTGTGTATATGTGAATGTGTGTGTGTGTGTGTGTGTGTGTGTGTGTGTGTCTATAAGTGTGTTTTCTGCCAGTGGTTTGTTTCTTTTTCTAGGCTTTTAAAAATGACTTGTTTAAAGACCAAGAATTTCAGTGGAACTGAATGTGTCACTGCTGAACTACATAAGTCTTCAGAGTAAACCATCAATTTTCATTCCATGGTAACAGTTTCTGTCCTAAAAAGTGACTCCTCAAAGAAAGAAAGTCCCAGTCTTGTGTTGGGATTGGACATCAGGCCTCTGCTCAGTCCTCAGCCATGCCTCTCCAGCCTCTGCCATAGCTGAACAGAAGTTAGGAAAGGGACTTCAACAAAGAGGACAGCAAGCCACAAAGTCCCTGAGACAGTCCACAGGTGAGGAAATGATCAGTTATTACGTCACGATAAAGACTAATGTCACAATCACATCATGCGTGCCTAACAGTTCTGGATAATTATAATCATTAAACCTTTCATGAGTCACAAGGAAACATCTAAATAGGTGAATAGCCCCAATTTTCCATGGCGTAATTTAAAACTAGACATTTTACACAGTTAGAGGAAACCCAATATCAGACTCTGTAAGAAGGAGTTTCATTTTCTCTACAAAAACACTTGGAGAGACTGTAGAGAAAACACAAGCTCTCATGTTGCACACCTAAACTGTCATGGTCATAAAATGAGGCTAAATTCCTTAGCTAATCTTATTCATGAAATAGTTTATGTGCTTTTAGAAAACACCACATTGTGACCAAATACTATTATCCCATTATGCCTAGAAAATGGGGGGAAAATACCAATGGCTTGTAGCAGTAACAATATAAATTGCATTCCTTGTATTGGAAAGCCCAACTCCTCACAGAGATAAAGCTAATTGTAAAGGCTCCCAAACACTCAGGAAGATCCCATCTGAATACTAATTCAAGTAACTTATGAGATACACATTTAGAGTGGCTTAACAGAATCTATTTGAAAGAAAATTAAATTAATTCTGCAAGGAGTCAAGCTTCAATAATAGCATGCACAATTCAGCAGGTCTTCGATAATAACAGTCAATTTTTAACCAGAATAGTGACACATAGACTCACTAACTACATGACTTTCTGTGACTATGAAATGTTTCAAAACATCATCATCACATTCATCAAAACAAAATCTCCAAGTCAAATTATGAGAGACAATAATGACATATAAGATAAAATTGATGGCAAAAGTAAAAAAAAAAAATATTTTCACAATTGGTTTCCATCTTAACTTTTTTTTAGAATCCTTTTTAGTTCCTAAACTACTTATTAGCTAATTTTTTTTTTGAGATTATAATGTGACCACAACATTTCACCTTTCCTTTCTTCCCACCAAACCCCTTAACTTTTATTAGGAAAAATTCCAGAATTCTGATGATACTGTTACAAATCTTCTACTAAGTGTTCCACAGAAACTGCCTCATTCTTCATGTAGAGCACTGTGATTCAGACATGTTGTTTTGATCAATATTTCATGGCTTTTGAAAATATTGCTATAATATTTGCCTGTTGCACATAAATATCTCTTGTGATATTTTGTTTTATCATCTTGGTGTTAAGATGAGATGGAGTTTAAATTCCCACACTCTTGGTTGTGGTTGGGGCTGTAACTTAAGGATAGAATGCATGCTTAGCTCACCTAGATTCAAAACTCAACTCTAAAGAACAAAGCTGAAAAACAGTTTGCTAATTTCCCCCACTTATTCTGTACCTTAAAAAGAAACAGAAAATAACCTTTTTTTTTTTTTTTTTGGTTTTTTGAGACAGGGTTTCTCTGTGTAGCTTTGTGCCTTTCCTGGAACTTGTTTTGTAGACCAGGCTGGACTAGAACTCACAGAGATCCGCCTGGCTCTGCCTCCCAAGTGCTGGGATTAAAGGCATGCACCACCACCGCCTGGCCCCCAGTTTGTTTTTGAAGCTCACAAGAATAGCTTCATTGGAAAAGGGTATCAACATTTTAATTTTAAAAATGTCTCTAATGTATGTAGCTTGGGGTAAATATCATTTCAGTAGCAGAAAAAAAAATGTTAATCATCCATTCTTGCAAACCAAAGAAACTGCTTGGCAAACCATAAACATTGCTTGATTTATAATTTGGAATTTGTGGTGATATTATGAGTCTTATAATGATATACTAAAATTAGGCAGAAAATTAGACTTATTCTCAAAACATCAAAATAAGATGTAATGGAAAATTAAAATGGCAGAAAACAAAAAGCATTGTCATGCTCTTATAATAGACTTTCACTAAGTTACATAGAGAGTTGTTTAAAGATAGGCAAATCTCTAGATGCAGCTTTATGTGTATTTATCTCAGTCTGTATGTATACGTAGAGCTGAATTCCAGTTTATACACCAATATATAGAATTTCATTGTTTTCAAAATATAACCTTGTTTTGGTAACACTTTTATTAACTTATATTGGAATGTAGAAAACAAAGCCCATGTTGACTAAACACCTGCACTGTTGGGCATTGGATTCATCAAATTCTCACCTGTTTTTGAAGTAGTGATTTCCTCACTTGGTAGAGGCAGTGATAAGTTGGATTGTAGGTTAAGCTTGGAAAGTGTCAGACCCGGTGCTCAAAGTTTGTCTGTTTAACTTCAAAGCTTATGTTTTCTGTACTGGTTATACACCCTCCCAGAATCCCCCTATTGAGCTTATGATGTCAGTATAAAGGACCTCTTTGATAGTCTATCTGTAGACTATGCACCTCCATGCTCACATGATTAAACACAGCAGGTTTTCTTCTGACACTGTGGAGTACTCTTGGGACCCTATGATGAGTTGAATGTGTTTCACCATTCATCCTACATACACAATTCCTGACTTTCCTTTGCCGCTAGTGATCTTCCCTACTGTGATGTCCAGTCTCTTGACCTTAGTCCCCTACTTTGGCTTGAGGAGCCTTTCTGTACCTGCCCTGAGTGAACTGCTAATCCTCTATGGATTTTCATTTCCCAACTCTACATTTTGGTGGGATATGCATCTCTTGGCAGATATAAGTAATGGTCTCTTGCTTGGTACCCATAAGACACTTTTTAAGTCCTTATCACTGAGAATCATAATAATTACCTTAATCACTCCCTTGATGAAATGTGAACCTTTCAAAGACAGATTAATATTGTCTTCAATGTAGAATCAATAGTTCTAACGCTATGTGTGGCCCAGAGTAGATAATAAATAACTTCCATGTAGTGAAAACATTGTGAGCTATGGATGTGCTTGCAGGAGGAACTGGTCTCATTTTCAGTGCTGCCTTATGCTTTCACTTGGAGCTTGGGCAAGCTTCAGCCTGTGAGCTTCATGCCCTCTATGGCACTGACACAACACTGCCTAGTTGGAAGAGTTGGAATGAGGATTGCACAAGACCTGACATGAAGAGTCACGAAAACACATTTAAGCACTTGATGAATGTCGCATCCTGTCTTTTCATCCCTATCTTCCAAGCTATCTCAATATGGCACATGGACAACTCAGCAAAAGGAATTGCAATTACAGTCCAGACAAACACCCAACATCAATCAGAAGAGAAACCATACTACAGCTTGTGTGCCCAGAGGCTGGTGTCTACAACCCTAGAAGGAAAACATATTCTATTTAAATGATCATTTGTCTGTGAACTGGGACTCATGCATCAGAGCCTGGCATTGAACTCCTGACCCTTTAGCCTCAGTCTCCCAAGGCATGTCATCATTCTTTTTACTCTTTTAAATGTAGACAACTGAGTACAAGGATTCTGGACAGGAATAATTCTATGGAGAATTTAATGAAAGATATTATTACTTTTCATTGGGAAAATACCAGAAATAGTCAAAAACTGAATCAGAAGTCAATTCTCAATAAATATTGATAGCTTCGACTCATGGAAATACAAGAATGATGATTCTAGAGAAAGATACAATCAGGAACAAAAGATGTCTGTGAGGATGAAATGAGATTGCTCTGATATTAAAACACAGAAAAAGATTGCTTTAATGATCTCAAACACAGAGAAAATCTAAGCATTCCATTCCTTATCACGTTTATAATCCACGTTTCTCTCATTCTTCCTACTTATTAAGACTGTCACACAAAATTATTTAGAAGCAGAAAAGGGGATACAGATGTGAGTAGGTATTATATTTTGTACAAGGAAACGGATCCTGCCTCAGACTTAATTAAGAAAGGAGCAAAAGTTATTTCTCTGAATGAGTAGTTTCTGTTTAATATTGAGGTTCATTATATCTTACTATCCCCTCAATGCATGACTGTGAGAAAGGAGACATGGGTAGCAATAAAGTATAGTCTTATGGAATAAAACAGAACATGTCTTTCTCCACTGACCAGCTCCAGTCCTCTGCACCAGACTCCAAATGTTTTACTGCCCCCTGCTGCTTTCAGATGCTTACAGAAGTTTGCCTCTCAACCACTCTCAGCCACTTGACTGGCTCCACCTTTAACTATCTTGCACCCCCTTTTCTAGGATGATCAAGGTTCTGGAGTTTGTTTTGTGGCAAACTGAACTTTTATAATCCTGAAGATACAATAATTAGACAAAAATACACAGGAATATCTTACAGCTTTGAACACCTGGTGTACACTTAAGAAATGCTACGTGCACCATTTATTTGCAACTGCTCAATTACACGTTTTTCTCAGGAAGTGATCACTAATCCCACACACAATCATTTGCCCTCATTTGACGGTAACCCAAACTTTCTTACTTAAGTATTCAAGCTGTGTATATAATTACAGATTTCCCACATCTAATATTTCATAGTTTAGATTCAGCAGAATATAAAGTATGAGCCTGGCTTTTTCTATGCTACAAATATCTGTGTGCATATTAATTTTAGGTTATTTTAACAGGTGGCATAGGCCTTAATTTTCTCCTTGAGATCTTACCTAACCAAGTCCAGTTTGATAATCACAATTTCTTCCTTCTTGGTGTGTGTGATGGGTTGGGGATTATTTATGTCACAAAAATCTATGATAGTCAAAAGAAGAAAATGAAGAGAAAAATAAAAACAATAGACCCCCAAAGCATTCAGTCTTACAGTGAATATGTAGCACTTAAGTCCATCCTAAGTATATCTTACTTCCAATACTGCATCCAGCAAATGTTTTTACATATCTCTTGGTGCTGAAATGAAATGATAAATATGTATTCTCTTTTGCAGGAGTTCAGAGTCAAGTGTAAGAGAAAGCAGACTATTCTTTTTACATTTTCCATCTTCAGTGCATGAAGATGTCTTGTTCCACCATCCACTTTCAGGTCTGTGTTCAAACTTTCCTTGTTTCCCTTTAGAGTTATACATTATTTTGTAAGAAATTACCAGAACATTAATACTTTATAATAAAACCACAGACTGTTATTTCTAAAACTTCTCTGAGCTCCATAGGAGGCAGTTTCATGCTTGGTTTTATGGAACTGTGATGCTGAAGCATATGCAATTTATGAAATTCTGTAGATGTTGAAACTGGCCAGGGCTCAGATTGTGGTGTGGCTGAATCTCCATTATCACCCATATCATGTCTTGATGTTCCTCACACCGCAGCAACTATTGTCCTCTGAAAATCAGCAGTTCATGAAGACAGTTCCCAATGGCTACATCCTAGTCAAGCTCCTGCTTGTACCTCACTTACTAAGGTCTCATTTGGTGATATATCCCAGGGCCAGAATTAGGTTCAGAAGAGACATCAAAACAGGGAAACAAATTTGGGGGATGTCTTTCATTGTTACCAACATAACAGTCTACCAGAATGTCTCAATTTACTTTATAATAGAGTTCCTTTGGGCTCTCCTTCTAAAATGTCTTCACAGGCATTCTTTTATCATTTTGAAAGTCTCATTTTGAAAGTCTCATCTCATTTTGGCTTCTCTTCTTCCTTTCCTTTTGAAATCTTTCTCCCGGGTTCTAAGTTAAGAGTAGGTGGGGAAGACACCCATGTGTTGCATAGAATATAGCAATTCACTGCGGTAGAAATGTGACCAAAGAGAAATTTGGTAAATTGTTGCCTCTGCCAACTCACTTTTGCAGGGCAAGGGTGTATGCTCTGTCCCTCAACACCATCTCAAATATGAAAATTATATCCTATAAAATTCAAGCATGATGCAACACCTCTATAGCATTTTCATATAGTGGTTCTTTCAGACTAGCAGATGAAATCCAAAGGCTAATGCCTCCATTCCCCCAAGCTTTCTGTGTTTCCTGTAGTGCAACTTCCTTAACACTGCTCCTCACTCTTCTTTGTAGGTGAGGGTGTGGATCCTTGCCTTTCAGTCCAGCTAGAAGGCTCTTCCCTGATTGAGCTTCAGTGCAAGGACATGCAATTTCATTACCAGACCCACACTCTAGTACTTTTCTGTCAGCTCACAAAGGCAGTTGGGAACACACAACTGCCTGTCCAGATGCGGACCACGTGTTCCTGATGCTGCTGCAGGTACACTGTGACTCTTCCCTAGACATAGGCTATCAATTCCTTGAGGGACTGTGCTCGTGACTACAGAATTCAGTTCTTTCAAACACAGACATAGCACAAAGAAGAAATCAAAAAAGCAGCAAGGACAAAGAGTGAGAAAAGAGATTGTTCGTTTCTGTGAAATGTTCTTTATCATGTATTCATTATCTTATGCATGATAATATTGGTATCAGATTGAAGACCTCTAATGTGCTCCAAAGAGAAGTGTATTCTAATGATGAATGGAGGTTAATAACAAATATTGAGCAAAAAACATAATAAACAAAGTAAAAATGGAGATAACACACTTTGATTCAGCCCTTGTTTCAAAGACTTGTTAAGCTAAATGGCTGACTCCTGTGTGTTACTCTGAGTCCATCCAATGGAAATCCTGAGCCAAATTCTACATTTTTATGAAAAGAATGCAAATAGTAATAGCTATTAAAATAAGTCTTGTGCAGTATAAAATTAAATATATCTTCTATGATACCATTTTGAAGGATTGGTAGTAAATCTTAGTGATAATGTATCACTGATGTAGTGAGATCTCAGGCACCACAAAGCAACAGAGAAGACATAAATAAATATTTAACAAACAGATAAGTGAAAAATAATAATAAAATGAAAACAAAACATGACAACTGCATCAAATTTAAAATCATCGTGTGGTGTCAGAACCATTTAAGCTTTCAATTTTTTAAAGTGAGAATGAATAGTGAAACCTGTCTCATATTAACTACATATATATTGTAATTGTCAGATTTCATTAAGCAAATAGGTTTCAAGATAACATGACAGTGAATGGTAAAATGTGAATTTATACTATGAAAGTTCCATATCACATGTAATCAGACACACAACTGAGTATCCTACCAGACTGCTGAATTTATGGAAAGAGACCTTACAGGATGGATCGTGTTTGTTTAAAATTTCACGAGGTCCTTCTATAGCCTCAGGCTCTGTTTAAAACTACATACTACCCTTAATCACTCACTCCTTTGCCCACTGACTGCTCATGTCATCTCTCTAGACCCCCACTTTCACCTTTCTCCACTAACACACTCCCTTTTCCATAGCCCTCCTCAAGTGTCCTCTCCTCCCTCTGCTCTCATAAATACTCTATGTTGCTCTGATATCACCTAGCATTTTCCATGTCAACTCTCTAAAGGTTGATCACTGTTCTGCATAACCACATGTCCAAGTCTCTCCCATAGGAGTGACGCTTCACTCAACTGGAACAGCCAGCAATGGCTGCCACATAGTAGATGCTAGATAAATGTCTGAGGCCTGGGATAATAAATGATGGCCAAAATGAAGTCCACATCTTATCTTTTAATTTAAACAGCCATCTATTTAAGTCAGGACTATTCGAGGACAGCTGGAATGTATTTGGGATATAAGTAATGAGAATAAATATTATGAATTAAAAAAAATAAGAATCCCAGGTTATATGAAACAACACAACTCAGGAATGTTCCTTATGCTCCCTCAGCTTCTGGTTGAATGAGAAAAAGAAAGGAAAAACCAAGCATTTATTCAGTTGTATTTTCAGATATGTACCTTTCCATAGGATGAGGTTTAAAAAAAAAACTCATCTTTTTATCTGACTAAATTCTAGTTCAAAATGTGAATAATAATTATTTCCTTTAAAGTATAAAGCTTGATTCGAATTTAACCTGAGTCAGTCAATACACAGTATAGATCTGTACTGGAAATGACTGAGCCTGACAAATATCCCAATCACCGTCTGGCATACTTAGCGATAATTTTCCTTCGAGAAATAAAATATTCATTATTTCTAATTATAAGCAGTACAGTTGTCAAGACAACTTTTCTCATGAGGGATATGATTATTCTAAAATGGCCTTCTACAACTTTTTTTAACCCCAATACTTATTTACAAATGAAAACCCATCATCTAATGCGGATACCTCATTAATCAAAATAATCAACAATATTAAAAAAAAACTGTTGTTTTAAAGAGGTTCCAGTGGCATTTTATCTCTTACTCTAGGGAATAGAAATAATGAAATGAAAATGTAACTTTAGTTAAGAGCAGAGAGTAGCACTAGCTGGTCCCATTCATGCCTGGTCATAGGACAAAATGATGTTCTGAAGTACACAGAGTAAAAGGGAGGTTTGGTATAATAAGGATGTAATTTTAGCCATTAATGAAGTACGACTCACCATCACATTGCCAAAATGGGGTGCCATCACACCAAAACTGGCAAATAGACAATATCAGCTAGTAATGTCTCTTTAAGTTTAACTCCAATATCAATATTCTGAATTATAAAACTCTAGTATTATCAGTACCAATAAGTTCATAGTTATAATGTGTTTATAATTTGAAAGCTCTTCCATACCTATTTGATTTGCCTATCACAGCTCTGAGTAAAGCAGGTACATGTATGATATACAAGCTTCATATCAGGTAAGCATTCACCTGTTCATTCATTCTTTCATGAGTGTGTCAAATTCCATAAAGACTTTTTTTTCATGTGGGGGAAAATGTAGCTATGCTGAAGGAATAACAAGACTAATAATTAGTGTGAGTGTGTATGTGCACAAGTGTGTGTGGTATAAACATGTTCATAAACATATATGCAGGTGCATATCCATCCACATGAATGTCTGCGCAAAGGACAGATGAAGAGATAAGGCATTTTTTTTCCCTCTGTTGCTCTCTGTCCGATCCTGTCAGCACAGGGTCTGTTACTAAAACTACCCTTCATTGTTTTGTTTTTGTTTATTTGTTTGCTTGTTTTGTTTTTGACTAGGCTGGTGACCAGAAAGCCTTAGTGATCCTACAGACATGTCTCCACCTCCTTGTCCTGGTGCTGGGGATACAGATGCACACAGCTGCTAACTTCTTGCTTTCTGTTTCGGTGATGGGGACCCAACTCATGCCCTGTACATGCAGAGCAAACACTGTTTTCAACTGAGGCATCTCCCCGCACTGAGAGAAATCT
Organism: Peromyscus eremicus; assembly: GCF_949786415.1. NCBI lineage: Eukaryota > Metazoa > Chordata > Mammalia > Rodentia > Cricetidae > Peromyscus > Peromyscus eremicus. Next base: position 41,890,076 of record NC_081426.1, on the reverse strand, counting down.
TTCAATGAGAAGTTTCTACATAACAGAGCCAATGTTTTAAAAATAAAAATGCAAATTCACTCTGGTTTTGTATTTTAGTCTCCTGGTAACATTATCATATTCTAATGAAGTTCTTGCAGCAACTAGGTTAAAAAAAAAATACACGAAGAGCTCCCTAGGGGAAAAAACTTACTAAAATTTAAAAGAAAAGTGGAAGTTTCCTGCTCTTATAATGTAAAATAGGTAAACAATCATTAATTAGTTATCTAATATTCAAAATGAGTCTCTTACTATGGTAGCTACTAAATATATAGCAAATAAGAAGTACAGGTGGGTTGGCTATACTGTAACAGAGCTGTGTGTGGAGAGGAAAACTCAAACACATTCCTTATATGTAATAAACCAGGCTATACTCATATGCATAAATCTAGGGAACCAAAGTTAAAAAAATATTGTAAAAGACTATGGTATTTATGTATAAAGGAAATGAATGTCTTGTGTAATATACACCCATATTTTTTGTCAAAATAAGGTAAATCTCTGACTGAAAATTTGTATATTCTACAGAAATATACTATATCAAAATACACACATAGTTTAACTAATAGAACCATCCTATTTCCTTACTGAAAATTGAACACACGACTAAAGAATTATGGAAATTCAATACCAACCTAAATGATTCATTATGATATATTTTGAACTGAATCAAACGTCTTTATTTCTTTTCTGAATAAAAGAAATATATGTGTTTTAACCAATATAACAAATAATATTATTTCCATTACTTTATATATGTAATTGATAAGGAGGGGAAAGGGGCTTATGATCATCTTTATTAACTTACCCATAACATACTATAGTTAAAGGACTCTGTAATGAAGAAAATGGTCTATATTTTCCACATTGACTTTTATTCTACAATTGTTTTAAGATTGTGTTTACCTCAAGTAAACATATCCCACATTTCAAAATAATGCCTCTTATTTTAGAGTTTTCTCGGCATAACTAATAGACTAATACATTTAGCATTACAGACTAGATGATAATTATTACAAAATACTGCATCATTTTTCACCATGTCTGTTACAGGGCCCTGAGGACAGCTAATGCAAATCAGGCAGTTTGGTTTTGACAAATGGACAAATGCAATAATTCCAGGTAGCCTCAAGAGAATATGGATTTAGCTCCCCCTGTTGGGCCTAAAAAGTCCACAGTTGTGACCATCACATCATAGTAAACTTTAAAAAGGAAATACATATTATAAATAGACCCCTCAGCTAATTAGGTATGTACGTGTTGCCATGTTTTCTAGATGAAAAGAAATTAAAAAGAATGTACAACATGAAAAAAAAAAGGATAGAAGCTTTCTGCTTGGTGAAACACAAAGTACTGCAATAGGAGGGAATCTCACAAATGCTTTCTTCATTTAAAAAAATAGTCTTGCTGGGAAGTTGTGGTGCATACCTTTAATTCTAGCATTTGGGAGGTAGAGGCAGGAGGATCTCTGTGAGTTGGAGGACAGCATGTTCTACAGAGTGAGTTCCAGGACAGCCAGGACTGTTACACAGAAAAAAACCCGTCTCAAAAACAACAATAAATAAATAAATAAATAAATAAATAAATAAATAAATAAGAATAATAAAAAAATAATCTGATGAACCTAGTGTACAAAAATGCAAAGTAGCAATATCTCCATGAAACAAAGTGGAGAAAACATTCTGGTAAAAGTCCTTTTCCATCCTTGTTGATATATATTCCCAATAACGTATTAAATTGCACATCTTACTGAGAAGCAATTTGCGGTAGTTAAGACATAGCTATGGTGAGACTCTGGTGCTGGGTTGATTTCCTTGACCTGTTTGCTCAGGTCTGAAAAAAACTAGAGTACAAGCGAGGTAATCATAGAGCAAAGTAAGTGATAAAAGCCCTACTCACTCAGGCAGACAGAAGAGTGAAGGGAACTTAAGCTGTCACTGAGATAAACATAAAGTTACAGGTGTGAATAATAGCAAGGTTGCAGGTTTTGAGAAACAGGACAGTATGTCTCAAATCAGAGTTTGAACAAAGACCTCACTAACAACCACACTAATACTGCCTCAGCACAGCCAAAGCTCTGCTATCATCATATTGAGGAATACTGCGTAAAACAAATTTCTTTATAAATTGTAGCTTGATGTGAAGAAAAATAAATTAAGGAAAAAATAAGAACTAAACTCCAAAACTTTAAGCTTTTAGCAACATAATGGGGTGTTTCCATTGTACCTTGGTAAATACACACTTCATATATATATATATATATATAAATAATAGCTCTACATGGCCTTGACAGGTTGCTTATTCAAAATGTTACATTTCAATGGAAATGTAATAGATTATTAAGATTCTTATTAATTAGCAAAAGTCTAGTGTGCAACCAGCAATCCAGCCCAGCAGTTTGCTGCTCAGTTAAAGAGCCAGGAGAGAGAGACATGGCAAACTTGTCGGTCCTGTCTTCTCCACAGCCACAAGAAGAGGCATAAAAGCAAAAACCAAATAATGAAATTGTTGTTCTTGTTTACTTAAAGTTCATACAGGGCCGTTTTTGTCTAAAGAAAAAGGATATAAAATACATATCCCTGTGTACTTTTCTATACGTATGCCTTTAGGACCCCGCCAGTACTCAAGCAGACGCTCATACCATTTCTTCCATACATATGGGTTAAATATGTTGTACACTGGGCTGGGAACTGAACCAATGTTTACAACACGGTTTCTATGGGAAAACATGTTCCAAGTTTTAAATAGCTTACAAATATTTATAATAAACTGATCTAATTTTTTCTTCTAATATTTATTACCAAGACAGGATATCAGTTACAATGGATGCAGTTAATTTATGTTAAATCACTTTTTAACCTTCCATTTCCTTTTTTAATTTGTCCAGAGAATATAATTCTCATGATAGATACACAAGTATTTCATTTTTGTTCTGAAAAGGCCTATGAATGTTTTACATTAGCAACATGAACACAAAATAAATCTCTAACCAACAAAATCTAATTCCATCATAAAGCCCCCATTTGAGTGAGCTATTTGCATGAACAGATAGACAATTTTGCCAAGGGAATCTCAAAAATGTGGTTTTCCAAATTTTGCTGGTTGGCAAACATATTTTACTGACTAGGTTTCTCATTTTGAGGAACGACTCGACATCGGCTGGCAAACAGCTTGTTGAAAACATCCAAGTCCTTAGCATTTAATTTGAAGTAGAGGGGAAAAAAATACTATGAACATTTTGCCTCCAGACTCTCAGGCAATCATTAGAGCATCTTAGAAATGTAAAATGGCTATAATTTTTTTTAAATGAACTTTCTCAACAAACTCAAAGATATCTTTAGAGGTTCCTTGTCTCATAATGATGTCAGGTTTCTAGAAATCTTTTTAAACTAATAATTATTTTTCTCTTTCTTTTAACCCCTATAGGCCCGTTGTGTATAAATTATGGCTTCCGGGTTTGTGTTTTTATCGAATTACTGAGTGTGCTAATGAGTGTGTCTCTGCCTCTGTATCTGTTTCTTGTGCTCTTTCTTCAGCTCTTTCCCTTCTCTTTGTTTTGTCCTATGCCTATAAGTTAGTGTTTGTTGTGTTTTATTATATTTTATTATTACCCTTTAGAAAGGTGTTTGTTTTCTAATGAGAGACAGAAAAGAAGTGGATCCAGACGGCAGAAGAGGTGGGGCAGAACTGAGAGGAGTGGAGGGATGGGAGACTGTAATCAAGGGATATTATGGAAGGAAAAAAAAATATTTTCAATAAATGGGAAAAAATCCGAGAATATAAGTTCCAGTATCTATGTATATACATATGTGTATAGCAACAGTTCATGTAAAAGAGGCCATGAATGTGTAAAAGAACAAGTAGGGCTATAAGGGAGGGAAGAAAAGGAAGGAGGAAATTATACATATGTGTATAGCAACAGTTCATGTAAAAGAGGCCATGAATTTGTAAAAGAACAAGTAGGGCTATAAGGGAGGGAAGAAAAGGAAGGAGGAAATGATGTAATTATGGCATAACCTCAAAAAATAAAAGAAAGAATTTAAAAATAAATTTTTTTAAAAAGAAAAAAATGTACTTTCTACAAAAATTTAAAATTCAAGAAAACATGGCATTTCACATCAGACACTCATTTTAATTTTAAGCTTATTATTTAATGTATTTTCTTCTTTTCAGGCAATTTACAATTTACTATTTCAACATTTTATTAAATAATAAATTATTAAATAATATTTTATCAACTATTTCAAAATATGTTGTTAAAATTGGCTTCAATGATCTTTTCTTTATTTTTTAAAAAAAGGAGAAAAAAGAAATACAAAAGAAATGCATCTGAATTTTTTTTTTAATGTCCAGCCTGGTCTACAGAGCTAGTTCTGGTACAGCCAGGGCTACTCTGGTAAACCCTATCTTGAAAGCCAAAACCAAAACCAAAAGGAAAAAAGGAAAAGGAAAAGAAATAAAAATTTAAAAGTATAAAATGGTGAAAAAGGAAGGCCTGGGCCTAAAAGCAGGAAGAAAAGTCTGGCACTCTGAAAATCAAGACATATTAGCAGCACAGTACATCGAAGGTCAATTCTGTAGGCCTCTGATTTCACACATTGTACAGGTATGAGCTCTGAGCAGTTAGCTCTCCTTCACATTAGGAGAGAAAAGGGTTGATTTCACACTTGCACTGCTCTGTCATAATCAGAACATCGTAGTTTAGAAATACAGTCCTCTTGGTTCACTCTTAGATGATTTCAATCTATTTGCTGCAATCTGCACTTTGCTTGGCAGGGCTTAACTTCTTATAAACAAATGAGAGGAAATTTCCCATCTCTTCTTTTCACAAAGACCCCATCACAAGGCATCAGGGTAGCCTGCCAGGCAGCTCGAAAGCAAGTAGCACATTGGTCAGTTAAAACACAATAATGTTATAAAGCGCACAAAGCCAAGTAGCTAATAAATATTTGAAGACCTTAACTTCCTGAGGCCTACTTAATATCCACAGTCTAGCATCCCAGAATGGAATATCAGGGCACAGTGGGGTTGTTTACCTGCCAATCACTTGTCAGCCTAACAGGTTCTCTACAAACATCTGCTGTAGTTGAAGATTTCTTGACCAGTCTCCGTAATTAGAAATTTTAAACACAGCAATAGACACATTTCACATTTTCTAACACCACTAAATTGAATCACCAGCACACACAAAGGGAAAGGTAGTGCCATGGTAACTTTTGTGTTCCTGGGGGGATTAAAACAAAACAAAACAAAACAAAACAAAAACAAAAAACGTTTTTACTGTTTCCAGAACAGATTATAGGCCTATTTTGTTTGTTTATTTTTCACATAGTTTAACATAACATTTAACTTTTCACAACTTTCTTCTCCAATCTTTGCTATTACTACATGTAGGTGGAACATTAAAACAAGCAAAACCTTAGATATTATCGATGAATTTATACACATAGAATATGAATTATTTATTCATTTTCTTAAGTAGACAAAATGTCTAATCAATGGGAATGTGCCTAGTTTGTTAGTGTGTCTAGGAAATCTATACTTTGTTAAAAAAAAAACTCAATGAATGGCCATCAATAGCAAACATGAATGAACATATTTCTGTGTCTTGGCCATTTCCTTGGGTTAAATAGATGTCCAGACCATGATTCAAATACAATGCAAAGAGTCTCCATTGTAGCAAAAGCAGGAAAGGATCACAAAATCCAAGCACCAACTCCAGCAACAATTTATTTGATAGTGAGCCTTACCTTCTCTTATTACTGTCTTTTCAAAAATAGTCTGTTCAGAAAAGTATAGCCCATGAATTGAAAGAAGATTTCTCTATAATCCAAACTTCTTTATTGATCATAATGTTTGAGAATTTTAGAAGAAACATATCACTGTGTACAGTAAGAATCTTTGAGAGTGCTTCTTTAAAAATCTGGGAAATCATACTCCATAAGATTTTACTTTGTTTTGTTTCACTTTACATTCAATGGATACTTGGGCAGCTAGGATAACTTTCAATGAGGGACAGGGCAGTGACTGGTCAAAATGGCAGCACGTGAGTATCATGGATGGATGAGCTGTTAGGATAATAGATGATGTCTGCCTAAGTATTGACCTCACTGTGGATTTACTCAAAGTCAAGCACAGAACAAGAGTCGATAGCACAGACTGACCTTGTTCAAATCGAAGTTAAAGTAATATCTTTTCTTTGAAATGAAAATTGGAAATACATGACTCCTGAGTTTTTCAAATTAAGATTACTGAGCACATAAGGCTTCAGAGAGAGACCATAGAGAGATTTCAAGAGGAGGGCTATTTAGTATCTTTGTTTCAAACACGGAAATCATGGGCAATAAATTATATGTTAATTTATACTAATAGACTTAGAAATTAGAAACATTTAGTACATGATATTTAGGCACTATCCCATCAGGGAAGCTGCTAGCTACAGGACTCAATGGTCTCTATAGGGCCATGCAAGACAGTCACTTTCTATGCCAAATTACTTTAGTGTTTTTACTGTGGTCTATTTTGTAAAAAGTATATCTCAACTGTTTGAACATTTATAATTGAGTATTATACTGTTTGTCATCTGTGAGCACTCCAAGTTCCTTCAATCTATTATAATAGACTCTTTTATCTAGCACTCTACTACCCTGACAAATTTCCTCTGAAAACTCTTCACATTGTCAATATTACTAGTAAGTCATTAGTGATGGCTTCTTTAAGGGTAAAGACCAGGGAAGACATGAATTCCAGTCATGAGTCTATCTTTTATTAACCACAATTCATTTTTCTCTTTCTGGTCCAGAAACTAAGGTATATAACATTTCCCTCTTAACAAAAAGTTGTCATATAAACTCTAACCAACTTACAAAGAAAGAAAATGTAAATTTCCTTTCTCTTTTTTTTTTCAGAGCCAAAAACATTGGTTAAAATAAAAAACCAAACATGCCAGTGTAATTGAAAATTTCTGGGGAAAAATTGACATGTCAGCCTGTCTTGCAGTGACTTCAGCATATACACTTCAATGTATGGAGGAGAAATAGGCACAGTGGAGGCTCTGAGCTTCCAGTATCCTGACTTCATATAGAACATGGGGGAGCACCCTCGATATGCTGGTAGTTTCTAAGGACACCATATCTCCAGGGAAATGTCCTCAGTGACAACAAATAGAGGAGCAGGTGGAATGTAGGCAGCCTGGAATCTCAGAAGAGCCTTCATACAGGGAGTCTGGAATCTGAGCAACAGAGACAGTGGCAGTTCTCTTCCTGTGGTAAGGACTGCCCTGAGCAAGGCACAGCATCGCTTTGGCTCCTTTTGCTTCACCTAATTTCCTCAGACCCTTTCCACAACGGAAATGCTTTGATTCTACTACAGAAAACCAAAGCCACACCTTGGTTTCAATTCACCCACACCCCTTATTGCTCCAATAGCAGAATAGGAGAGCATGGTATCAAGGATAAAGAAAAATGTGACTCAAACCTGAAATGGAAAGAAGTGTTTTATGAAGTGTGATTTTATTTTTCACTATGTATGGGTTTAAAATTTCATTTGATAATTACGTCTGATGTCTCAAATAATCAAAATGCTGAAGCAATCGCTTCCTTTTGCTTTTTATACAGGCTTTCTTACAAATCTAAATTCTTTCCCTCTATCTGAAATCATCATACTGTAAAACATATATAATTTCACTATAAAGTATCTCTCCATAAAGTCTTCTTCCCTTTTCCTGGATGAGGACTTTCCAGGGCATTATCATATAACTGACCTCTAGATCTTAGTAAAGATCACTTAAATTCATGCATAACCATAGATCCTGATTGTGATCCTGATCAGACAGATACTGCCAGTAGCTGTTATTGAAGTCATTAGCCTAGTAGTCACACCCCTCAAAATGGTCCAATCCACACTTCTTAGACTATCTTTCCTGAACTGACTAGTGCAACACATGAACTCTTCTGCAGACATAGACTGTACCTTCCATCCTCATCAGCTAATATTGATTTGTTTACATGAATGCATTGCCTCCTCTTGTACATTTAGAAACTACAAAAAAAAAAAACCTACTTAAAATGAAATTTGTATGTTGTCATTCCAAATATACTGGTAAAATTCATCTCAGTTCTCCAGAGCTCTGGGTCACTCAGGAGTCAAAAGAATAATGATAGAAGACATATCTAGTTACATTACTCAGTCACATAACAGGGGTACTTAGAGTACAGAGGCAAAAAAATGAAATAAGGGCCTCTCACCCTCTAAACCCAAGTAATTCCATTATCCAGACATCTGAATGAATATGTAGTCAAATTTACCAGCTTAGTAGACCAAAGGAATAAACCTTTCCTTCAGTCACGTCAGAGTCAAACAGCTGTGGTTTTATTACCACTCATAAACAAGAAAATGGATGTCAGAATTTAACACTCAACAAAATACATGTTTGGTACTATGCAAGCCATGTTAAAATGTTCCTGCTTACTTCTGATAACAAATTTGTGAGTTAACACAATTTCCATCTTACAGAGGAAAAGAAAGGACCCACAAAGGCACAGAGTTATTTTACCTAAAGTTTAAACGATGAGCTGTGTAATTCTAGTGAAGGAACTCCGTGTCCTGATAACTGTGTCTGCTCTGTAAGTACTGCCCAACCGTCAAATCTTCATATTCCAAAGCAGAGAATTACAATACTGTTCTGTACTAAAAGGTTTAGAATATGCTAATACATGGGAGACGAGATGATTGGTCATAAACTTCTCTTCTGAGAGGATAATTGGCTAATGAGTCTTGAAATTAGCTGATCTGCTCTTCAGAAAAGGACTGCCTTGTGATGGATTTGAACTACAATGCAACCACAAACCATCCATTCTTCAGCATACACTGGGACAAATGATAGTCACATGATTCTCACATGCATACATTTGCAGGCATACAGTGGAAATGGGGACTTCCCAAATGTTTTTACCCTAACCTCATCTATCCCCTCCTAAAGCTTTCTGAGAATGACATCCAAAGAAACTTGCAAATCACTTTTGGAAACTCTTATTGTATTAAAATTACTAATTAAATTAAAAATTCTCAATAATGTGTTATCATGTGTGATGGTACCCATATTTTCAGCAAAACTTTCAACCATTCGTAATTTGTTTACATGTTCATAATTTAGTATTAGTTTCTCTATATGTTATGTATTTTTAAAAAATAGAAAAATGTAGAGTTTTAAACACTGAGAGAAAATTTAAGTAGAAATGGAAGCAAAAAATTTTAACATTTTCTTTTTCCCTCTGTTCTTCATAGAATCTCAATGGAAACAGAATGAAAGGCAGCCTCTTCAGGGGGCCAATAAGATACAAAGAGCAGGAGGCAGACTTTCTGAGTCCTATTCTCTTCCTTCCCAAATGCTTATATACATTTTTTTCAATGTCCTCAAATATAAGATCATTGAAAAGTAGACTTTCCCGAGCAGCCATGAGGGATGCATATACTACACTGAAGACACAGAATTAAATTATAAATATTTACTGAATGCTTTTCCAGAAATACATTAGACATCTGGGGAATATCACGCAAGTGTAAGGCATGCATTCATTAACTCACCCACGTCAAAAGTATCTCTGGTGCCGACTATGCCAGGCTCTGCGCTCAGCAATAGACAAACATCTCAGACTAGATTCTGAATCTACTTTGGAGAGACAGATGTAAAAAAGAGATGAGTAATGACAGTGTGACAGTGCTAACAGGATTCAGAGCCCTACAGATCACCACACAATCCAGACTTGAATAAAGAGAAGCTTGGCAAAGTAAAATCTATATTCTCTTAAGCTGTTTTCTAGTACTACAAAAACACCTGGGACTAGGTAATGTATAAAGAAAACATTTTTATTTAGAAAAGTGGTTCCCAAGGCTGAGGAGTACTTTGACTTATTACCAAAACATATTCAGGATTTGGTGATGATTTTTTGTCCTGCACTATAGCTCAGTGCACAGCATCTCGTGGTAAGGCAGCATGAGCACCCATGCTGGGAACTTTTCCTTTTGTTAAAAAGACATTTATACTATTATGGAGTAGAGAGTCGTGTGCATTGTACATGACCACTGGCATCTTGAATCATAAGGTCATTTCAATCAGAGATTCTCACCTTATGAAGTGGGAGTCTATCAATATCCACCTGTAGAAAGAGTAGGGATGCTCACAAGACAAAGGCTCATGGGGTTCATGGGAATCCCACGGTTCATGAACATCCATGAGATCTTTATAAAGCTGATTACCAAGATTATTAAAGTGGTAAATAATAGACTGGGGTATGTAAATGCCTTGGAGTCACTATAAGAAACTCCCAACAAACTCCTTGACTCACTGTGCTAGCTGATTTTATGTTAACTTGACGCCATCTAGTATCATTTTGGAAGAAGGAACATCAATTGAGAAAACACCCCCAATAGACTAGACTGTGGTACATTTTCTTGATTGATCATTGATATAGAAGAGCCCAGCTCACTGTGGATGGTACCAACCATCCTGGTGGTCCTGGGTGCTAGAAGAAAACAGGCTGAGGAAGTGATGAGGAGTAACCCAGGAAGCAGCACCTCTCCATGATTTCTACATCAGCTCCTGCCTCTAGATTCCTGCTCTAACTTCCTTGGAAGATGGGCTACAAGCTCTAAGGTGGAATAAACCCTTTCCTCCCCAAGTTGCTTTTGGTAATGCTGTTTTATCACAACAACAGAAACCCTAAGACACTCACCAAGTTGGACATGCAAGGGATTTTTGCTTGGTCTGCTATGGTCCTCTCTATCTGGATGAACAGGCATTTCTTCACATCCCCATAGGAACACACAAATACCATTACCTAATCTTAACAACCTCCCTAAGGCCCTATCTTTAAATATTATTACCACATAAACTTGGGGGTCAAGCTTTCAATGCATGAACATTAGAGGATCGTGTTCAAACTATAGCATAAACTGAGCCATAAATAAGACAATAAAACAGAATAAGAATGAGTCAGGGATACAACATCTATCTCTGATGAGCACAATTTTCTTTTATGTAGCTTATTATTAGAGACACATAAATAGATAATATGAAAACAAACCTTCGGCAAACAATAAGTGCAATTTACTAAGAAGAAATATGGAAGTAGGCTGACAAGACAATGTTTGCTGGCATTCATTCAATCTGTAATTATGAACAACTAACATATGCCAGACACTGGCAAACCATTAGAGGATTGAGTAAACACTTGCCTGTTTTCAAGCTGTAGTAAAGACAGGACATTCGTACTTAATCACATAAAGAGAGATGTATTCAGAGAGCTGAGGAAGAGAGAAAGAGAGGGCGGGGACAGACAGGCAGACAGACAGACAGACAAAGGCTATGCATATGCCCAAGCCAGTGCAGGTGAGGAGGGAGATAAACCTCATGAGCTACAGAATCTTGCAGAGCTGGATTCCAGGGAAGGAAAAGAGGCAAGTGGAAGCTGTCCAGAGTATGGCAGGTGTACAGGCCTCAGAGCCCATTAAGAATGGTTTTATATCTAAAAAACTGATAGTTCCTGGAGCCCTGCAGGTCACATTTAATCTTTCCTCTCTCCTTTTCTTTCTCTCCCTTCCTTCATCAAACCTGGTAGAGCACCGAGCCATCCCCACCTGCCATTTCTGAGACACGGCTTCGCTGAGTCTGGAGCAGAGTCTTCAGGAAGTTCACATTTTAAATAAGGAAGCAGACAAAACGAATCTGTACAAACTACAAGAATATTATCCATGACAAAGCTTCTACATAGACTAAACAAGTCCTTGATCAAATATAAAATGCCATTCAAAAAATAATAATACCTATGTGTGGTTTCTCTTGGGTAGGTTGTCATAATGCAAAAAAAATATGAAATGAAAAGTGGATATACACATGTGGCAACCATGAAATAAATGAATCTCTGAATAAGAAAAACGAAAAGATTATCATGTTGACAGTTACTGAGCCTCACAGATATTTTTAATAATTAAAATAATAGTAGTCTACCCACTACATGGGAAAAGGAGGGAAAGAAATTGTAATCACAGGAAATCATATTTTATGCTCACAGATTAAAAAAATGTTAAATAAGAAAGCTGGCTCTAGTTCTTGCTGTAGGGTTAGTGCTTTAAACTTTAGTTTGCAAGTAACTGAAAAGTCTCCAAACCTAACTCCATCCTAAGGGGAATTACTATCTCACAGGGCAAGCATCTCAGGGGTGGAGATCAAGGCACTGACTGGAGCTTTTATCTCTTCATTTCTACATTTCTACAAGGTCAGCTTGTTCAACAGCTTCACTCCTGGACTAAACATGGTCGCCAGTGTGAGCAGGTTGCCATACTTCCTGCCTTAGAAACAGAGAAAAAGAGAATAAAGAGAGAAAGAGATAACAGCCCTGCAGAGGATATCTAGGTCTCTTTCTTCTGTAGGATGAAACAACATGAACTAGAAAATTTCTGCTATAGAATTACCAAAGAAATGCAATGTGCTGACTGACTTACACTAGGCAGCCTGCCGCTATGACCTGTGAAGAGATGGGGCACTGAATCGAACTGGGGATCTCCTGGGAAAGAGAAAGAAGATGAGGCTGGACAGAGAGAAGTTAGCGAGAGGTTTCCCTACTGTTAAGACTAGGTCATTTCAAAGAGTAAATGAAATGAACATGAACTCAAAAGACTGTCAGTGTTCCTAATACTGCCATAGTGAAGGTGCCTTGAAAATGTACTGAGCTTGAGTACTTTACTGACACCATGGCATCACCTAGGCTTCACCACATACTAGTAAGGTAAGTGCACATTGTGGACATTTAACAGGCAGGGGAGATAGGGCCTAGAGAGTGATTCTCGTGCTAAACCAACATTTGAGCTCCTCCTGCCGTCACACAAAGGCTGGGTTCTCTCTCTCTCATCTATAGCATGTTAACATACAAGCCAGTGTTTCTTTCTTTCTTTTTCTTTTCTTTTCTTTTTTTTTTTTTTTTTTTTTTTTTTTTTTTTTGGTTTTTTGAGATAGCGTTTCTCTGTATAACAGCCCTGGATGTCTTGGAACTCTCTTTATAGACCAGTCTGGCCTTGAATTCATAGAGATCTGCCTGCCTTTATCTCCCAAGTGCTGGGATTAAAGGTGTGCATCACCATGACCTGGCTTACAAGCTATTCTTTTAAAAAGAGTGCAAAATAAATTACCATAATATGTTCTCATGATAAAGTCATAAATATAATAACAGCAATGACAGTTTACCAGGAAATCAGTTGAGTTACCAATTTGTAGACAATAAACATGCTGTTATTTTTAAGTATTGAGCTGTTTAAAAATCATATGCAATGTTACTGAAGTTGTATTTTATTCGAATTTTTTTCCAGTTTTGGTAGAAATTTGGGTTGGAGGCAAAGAATGAAGAGCCTTTTTATTTTATTAATTGCATTTTTTTTCATTTATTTTACATCTCGATCATATTTTCTCCTCTTTCCTCTCCTCCTATTTCCTCCCCTGAGCTCCCCTCTAACCCCCTCCCCATCCACTCCTCCTCTGTTTCCCTTCAGAAAGGGGCAGGCCTCTCTGTGGGTTTCAACAAAGCACACACACACACACACACACACACACACACACACACAAACACACACACACACACACACACACACACACACACACACACACACACACATCAAGTTGAGACAGGACCAACCTCCTCCCCCGGCATCAAGGCTGGATGAGGAAATCCAGTATGAGAAGTAGGTTTCTAGCTCAAGTGCCAGGCACAGGTCCTTATGCCACTTTCAGGAGCCCCACTAACAGACCAAACGACACAACTGTCACACACATGCAAAGGGCTTAGACTGGTCCCATACAGGCTCCCTGGCTGTTGGTGCAGAGTCCATGAGCTCTTGGGAGCTCAGGTCAGCTTTCTCTGTGAGTTCCTCCTTCATGACTTTGGCATCCCTGGCTTACACAATCCCTCCTCTCTCTCTTCAACAGGACTCCCAGAGCCGTGAATCTCTGCAACTGGAAAACCCTTTTAAAAATATATACATAAATGTATTTCAAAACAAAATTTAAAAGAAGGAAGAAAGGCTTTTGTTAATTCTATTTATTGGGAGATGAAGAAATGGTTCAAACATTAAAATCACTTGCTGATTTCTCAGAGGAACAAGTCTGGTTTCCTGCACCCACTCTGGGTGTCTTACTACTACCTGTAACTCAATTTACAAGGAATCCTGGTCATTTACTTGGCTTTGTAGGCACTGCATGCACAGTATACCCAAACAAGTGTATATGTACACACACACACACATACACACACACACAAATTAAAACAAATGTATATAATATATATAATACATTTTACAAAATTTATCTAGCTTCTTCTGTGTGATTGCTCCTATGACAACTGCTATGGGAATCACAAAAATGAATAACAGAATCTGCCACCAGTACTTTGAATGCCAGGAAGGAGAGAGAGAGATGAGGGCCAAGCTTACTGTGAAGATACAACTGTTCTACTAACTATTAGAAGTACAGAAGGATATTGTTGCCAGCCCTGAAAATATGTAGCCTTAGATTAAACCCTACACATGGGCCTTGCAGAGGAAAAACACATTTAGATTTGTTATATACTATCCTAAAGTCATTTACTCAACAAAATGTTCCAACAAAGGAACCAAACAAAACAAAAGATGATAGCATAATAAATAAAACATGACTTCAGTCTCAAGATGCAAGAAATATCAAGTCAGTGTATCTCTCTTTCCTGTGTTTTGCATGCATGCTCGTGTGTGTGTGTGTGTGTGTGTGTGTGTGTGTGTGTGTGTGTGTAATAAAAGGTATTTTGAATTTTAGAAAGTAAAATAACTATCCTGATTGGATTTGACTGGTGCCAAGTAAATTATGGTGATGAACAGAGAGCACTGCCTGGTATAAACTTCATCTGCCCACTCAACTGCGTGCTAAACTGTCTGTCAAACAAGATGTGAATCAGGGCAAGGCTACTAATATTTGCCACAGCTGATGAACATTTTCCTAGGACAGCAGACTTCTTCATCGTGCCTCGCTCTCACTTCCTTGCCCTTCATGATGTGGCCTGTGTTCCCTAGCAGAGCTGTCATGATTCACTGTTTCTGTGTGGCTGGATTTGCTAAGAGAGATAATGACTTTTTATGTGTATGCACCGCGAGTTTTTCCCCACCCCCTGAGCAGAGAATACAATTTAAGAGGAGAGGAAGAAATTGCTGGATTTAATACAGTGACCAAGCACAAAAGACTAATAAAAATGTCACAAACACATGGTGTAGAGTGGCAAAGAACAGGGAAGCACACTGAATGATGCAAGCTGTGCCTCAGCAGCCCAAGGACACAAAACAATGACATGAAAGCATCTGCCTCAGTTCCTCCTACCATAGAAGGAACTTCCATCTTGTAGAAAAGAAAAGTCTTATTTGCAAGTTAACTAAATCAAGCCACCATACACATATACACATTCAAATTATAGGAAGTAACTGATGGCTGGATGATCCAAATGGTATTGAGGACACTTTGTGGTTTTTTTTGTTTTTGTTTTTTTTGTTGTTTTTTTTGTTTGTTTGTTTTGTTTTTTCTGGGCTTTCATCATTAAGATACTTTGCATACCAATGAATAAATTAGTACAGAAAGTTACTGGTGTTGAGTATGTCCATTGAGCAATTTTCTGATTGCTATTCTCTTTCAATTTAAACACTTTGTGTCTCCTAGTAATGCCATAAGTTATACCCATAAAGTCTCACCAACATGACTGCGTAGAGATGAGCCAAACATGAACAAGAATAGACATGCTAAAGTGAACAGGGGAAAACCCAAGAGGCTTCAACCATACATTGAGAACTACAGATAACTAGGGAGTGCTGAGAGTGAGAGAACATGTCTTCTTCAGAGAAGAGCACACCAATTGGTTTTCCACCATCAAATGGTCAGACCTGGAACACTATACGGAGTGAACAGATTGTATTTAGGAATATATGTTTCTAAACACATACAAACGTGCACTCAATAACAGTTAATTTAAAAAGAAGTCATGGATTTGAAAGAGAGCAAGAAGGGGTACAAAGGAGAATGGGGAAGCAAGAAAAGGAATGGAGAAATGACCTAATTAGATTATAATTTCAAAAATAAGAAAAACAATAAAAATCGAATGCCAATATTTAAAAATAAAGGTTCAAGTGCTTTCTGCAGTGTATTCATCATGAAGAATGAGTCTTTGAACCTATTGTGTTCTCTCTCTCCCCTTTTCTCTCCATTCATAAATACCTAAGTGCCCGCTCCTTGTGAATACTGCTCTATGCTGCTACAAGGGAAGAATACACCCAAGTCTTCAAAGACTGTTCAACCTATGGAAAGCATTTAGCTACTTAATTAACAGCTCTAATACACGACTCTACAATATGCTAGACTGAGTCAAAGAAGCACAATTTTAATTCCCCAGGCTATACTTTTTGTGGCTTGACCATGTTAACAAGTAAGTAGAAACATACGATGTCTATCGCTTGGAAGTCCATGGCAACCAAAAGGAAGAGGCCCCCAAGCTGTAGTGGTATCTACTGAGTAGCAGTAGTCATGCTAAAGGGAAATGAAATAATGCCTGGTGAGTAACAAAGCCAGGTAGGATTTCCACATCCAAGGAGCAGGTGTGAAAACACAAAAACTCCAGGAGAATATAAAGAATTGCCTACAGATGATACCTAGTAGGAAGGCCAGGGCAAGTAACTCGTGGTTTGTCTCTACATTACTGGGCTTTTCATTCTAACACCAAGGAAGACATGGGGAGAAGAGGAGAACTTAGCCAAAAGCAAAAACAAAACAACAACAAGTGATTCTAATATTCTTGTAAATCTCTGGGTATTTTTCCTAAGCCAAAGCCATTTGATCTATGGGCCATAGTTACCACTAACTGAACTCTGCAGCAGACATGTCTGTAAGTCCTCCCAATTATTCAGATACAGCATGACTCTAATATATTCTCGCTTTACAGGAGAAGACACTGAAACAAAGAATGACCTAACATGTTCAAAATCACATGACTACTAACCACTAGAGCCAGGATTCAAATACTGGCTAATGGCTGTGTCCATATTGACTCACTCAACCAATATTGCTTAGCTAGAAGGTGCTACTCTCTACCTTCTGAATGCTTCCATTCTAGCTGAAACAGATAACAGGATACATAAACAAAACATCCGGGACAGTTGGTGGTGTTGGAACCCAAGGAGAAAACCAACACAGGGAAATGGAAAAGAAGTTGGTGCAGTATGTGTCTGATGCTTTACTATGCACAAAACCTTAACCATTGCAAAATGGATCATTTTGGCATTTAACAGCATCCAAAAATATGTTTTAAATATTGAATGCAATTTGAAATGTGTTTTAAAAAATTACTTTTGGAGATTTACAATATTATTTCTATTTATTTTTATTCCTGTGTTAAATCCCTCATTTCTTAGCTTGTTTGTCAGCTAGTGCTAAAAAATTGTCTTGGGCACAGTACTGAAAATATTAGCTTTGCGGTGATTTCAATCAGAAACAAGCTACACATAAAATCATTGTTGGGCAACATGTTCTATATGGAGAGGGTGAGACTTCTTAAATGATGCGCTGAGCTCTAAGAATGTACACTCTATTTTGCTGTTTGATTGACGAAGAGTGCTGTGCACAGCAGGTGCTCCCACACCACACTCCAGGATGCCTAGTGATAAGCACAAGGGAAAGAAGTCAAGCTAAGCAATGATAAGGTCATGAAAAGTATAGTTGACTGGTTTTACACAACCACCCATATGCACACGCGCGTGCGCACACGCGCACACACACACACACCTAATACAAATACTCTTCCTAAGTTAATGAAATTGTTACATAAAAATCTAAGTTTCTCTATCCTTCATCACAGTTTCAGAATGCAAAATTCACCTTTGCAAGTGGTTAAGATAGACAAAGACTGTACAATGGCATGCTGCACACCATGTTGCTACCAGAAAGTTAATTAATTATATGCCTCAACTATCATGTCCAAAATAATTTTTATTGAAAAAATGTTGGGGCTGGAGAGATGGCTCAGAGGTTAAGAGCACTGACTGCTCTTCCAGAGGTCCTGAGTTCAATTCCCAGCAACCACATGGTGGCTCACAGCCATCTGTAATGAGATCTGGTGCCCTCTTCTGGCCTGCAGTCATACATGCTGTATACATAATAAATAAATAAATCTTTAAAAAAAAATGTTATCAGAATTACTAAAGAGTAGTTAATTGGAAGAGTGAATTTTGGGTTAAACTGAAATAAATAGGGCAATTGAAAAAGGAGAAAGGCCATCCAGTCAAATAGCTTTGTGAAACAATTTTCTTAAAGAATATATTTATTTTCATAGATATTGGAGATAGATATGCAAATGCACTAAAGATATGTCTTTTATCAATTTCTATCCACTGGACCACATAATATATCAACTTATATTTGAATACTGTTCTTCAACCTAGTTTCTTTAAAAGAGAAAGCTCTTTATGGACCCTATTGCTGTAGTGATTCATTCTTTTTTTTTTTAAATTATGCTGGGACTTTTAAATAGAAAAGTTGAAAACATTTGTCCATGTGAAAAAACTCTACCAGATTTATAGTTAATTTTCATTTGTAAGATTTAATGGGGTTTCATATTGTAAGATTTAGTGGGGTTGCTTCTTCTGCATTTGATGAAGTAACCTTTCCCTCAGATAGCAAGGATGTTATCTGCTAGCTCATTACACCAAAAATAGTAACAGTGCTAACAGTATGAAAGCCAGCTGTGTCATTGACAAGAATGAAGGAAACATTCTTTTCTAAACCCCGTTAGATGGGACTTCTTAGTTTGATCTACAGACTTTGTGATGTTTTTAACATAATTACTGAAGCTACACATGTTATCCTTGTTCATTCAGCTTCACTATTCCAAACACATTTTTGCTGAGGTAATTCCTCACATCAACTAAATTACAAGGGATTATGTGCTTGATGGTAAGACGAAAAGGTATTTCAATTTACCAAATGTAACTGTGTAGCTTTCTCATCCCTGCCTACCCCCTGCTGCCCTCCACATAGGTCTGTGAAATGAAAGATTGCAGGATGGTAACCTGGGGCAACTGATTCACAACTTTGTTGTAAACTATCAATTAGGTGTGTAATTCATTCCAGGAAAAGGTGGGAATGACAACCACAGCATCTCAGAGAAGGAGCTGCTCCCCTAAGAGGACCACACTCCAGATGTCAATTGCATTCAGGTATGCCAGTTCCATGTATTCTGTGCTCCTCAACAGGTTCAGAGAAAATTGTCCAAGTGCACAATGCATTCCCAATAGAGAATGACAGAGAATCGTGTCCACTGCTCTCAAGCCTGATACTTTAAGGATCATAACACAAATATGAACAAGTAAACCTTCATCATGTGTTGTTCGAATCTTAGAAATAAAAAACCCAGAGCCAGATATCAGGGTGAAAGCTGGAAGATCAGAGAAGCAGAACAGCCAGTCACTAGTTCTTACCTCTATGAAACTCTCAGCCTAAAGAAGTTCCTATATTCTCATGCCTTATATACACCTTTCTCTGTCCTGCCATACTACTTCCTGGAATTAAAGGCGTGTGTACTTCCCAGGCAAAGGCATGAGATCTCAAGTGCTGAGATTAAAGGTGTGTCCCACCACTGCCTGACTTCTATGTCTAATCTAGTGGCTGGCTCTGTCCTCCTATCCTCAGGCAAGTTTATTAGGATAAACAATATATCACCACATCAAGTGTATCTATTATTTTCTATTTGTTTTCCTTGTCTGAACTTTAATCTGACTCTTTATGCTACTGTTAGTAGTGTTTGAGGAAGACAGTAATTGACACTGTGTCTGTTCTAACCACTCAGCTCATATTGAATGATTATCAAGTATCAAGATAGGCAGGTAATAGCATATAACCAACAAATCTTCTTTATGTACCTCTCTTTATTAATCTAAGGTATTAGATGATTCCCATTCAATAAAAATACTGTGCAAAATGTAAACAGGCTATATTTCCTTAACAAAAGAAATCTGTCTTATTTTAAAAAATGCTAAGAGGAGAAAGCACTGTCCCAAAACCAATCGTAATCCTGGTTAACAGGCATAATAATCTAATTCATGGCTTATTGTAATGAATAATTGAACCAGTGTAATTCTTTCAAGTTCTGTAAAGAGTCCCTTACAAATTTATAAGAAAGAGCCACCAAAAGTATTAGATACATTGCAATCTCTTCCCTTACCTCAATTATTTTTGAACATCAACTAGAGACTTGGAGCCTTTGTTCGGTGCCTAACTTTCTGACATCACAACACCATGCAGCTGGCTACAAATTTCTTTCCAGAACCATGCAATCCAGTTACAAATTCATACATATTCCTGGAAAATATCTCAAGGTTTTAAGTAAATTTACAATTTTGTATTGGGCCTACTAGACCTTACAAGCAAAGGAAGAGACCTTCAAAAGGGTCAGGTGACTCTGTTCAGCATCCACAGCTAGTGAGAAAGAGTTTTAGGAATGAAGCTAGTAGAAGCAGTTTGATTTCTCTTGAAATATTCTTGTCACACAGCCTATTTCTTTCCTAATTCAATGTACTCTTAGAGTCTTTCTTTCAATCCAATTTCTGTTGGAAAATATTTATCAATCTACCTGTTTTAGAGTCTATGTGATATATGAAACAACGAAAAATAAGACAAGTTTTTGTACAAAGCTCACATGTAGGATATAAGTAGATTTTTTTTTTTAAAGAATATTATATGGAACAGAAAGCAACTCAGGATAGTTAATAGCATTTGTTCCAAGCACCATACATTGCACAGTACATACATTGCAGTGTGTCCTTAGTGAAAAACTTACTTCACACAATGCAATAAGGTTCATTCTAAAAATATCCTTGCTTTATACATGAACTTGAAGCTTGGGGCAGATAACTGAGTAACATTTCCAAAGTTATACATTAAGTCATCCAAAATCAGCAATGAGTAAAGAGTTTGCACTCATAACTGTTAGGTTATAATGAAAGTGTGGCGGGGGATGGGGGCTCAGTAGTTTGAAAAGTCTTGATGGAGGTAAAATTCAATGGAGGAGGATAAATGTAGGAGGCAAGACAAGAGCCAAAAAATGTGTTGGGAATTTCTAAGCAATAACAGTATATCTGCTTGCCCTGACACGCAGCTTGCAGCCATGATGATAACACATAATGGGAAATTCAAAAGCCATGAGTCTTCAAAGCCTGAAAAATGGGTTGATACAATATGGAAGTTAATTCTAACGAAAATAATCACTGCCAGCGACAATATAGAGCATGGCTGGATAGCCTATCTCCTGACTGCAACACACTGAGCAAGTGTCTAGTTCATTTGTTACACTATAACTATACACAATTATTTCTATTGTTTAAGGTACAAACTAATGACCTGAAAGGAAAATGAGAATCTATCTTTATAAATCAAAAAAGAGCTTCAAAAGAGCTAATATATGGAATTTTAACTGTGACTTTCTCAGTAGAAAAGCTACAGGTTTTTGTCTAGCTAAATTAACTTTCCTGTAATTCCACAAAACAGTTATTTGCCAAGCAATCTGAAAATTCACAAAATCTTTCTCTCACTCTCAGTACGTCTACTTCTTAATCTGTGTCCCATTAATCTCCACACCCACCACTACCACTTGGCCGTCCTGGAACTGCAGGTGACACAAAAACTCCATCACTTGGTATACACTAGATACCCACTATATTAATAATCAGGATTTTGTTTCTTTTCCACTTCCATGTGTTTGATATTCTGACTACCCCAACCAAAAGGTAGATTCTTGTACAAAGGAAAGGAAAATTTAAACAGTATCTTAGTTATGAGTTTCTATGACTAAAATCTGAGAAAATAAATTATACTGGGGGAATAAAAAAGGTTGGTGTGCATTGAAGAAATGCAGAAACACTGATCTGGGTAGAAATAAGAAAAACATAACCTCAAACCAAAATATACCCAGCAGTGTTTTTTTTTTTTTTTTTTTAAGTGAGAACATATCTCTGTTCAAAGTAGGGTTACTAAGAAATTTTAAGAGCATTCAATTCTCAAGGTGTTATACAGCAAATAATGCACAAACTAGGCTTACTTTTACATATTTGATTTAAAATAAAAGTTGGATAAGTAACTGGGGATAGGGCCCAGATGTTAGAGTGTTTACTCTGCATGCCTGAGACTCTGGGTTACTTCCCCAGCACCACACAAACCAGATGTAATCCCAGCACTCTAGCCTTGGAAGCTGCATATCAGTGCAAGAGCATCCTCTCCTCTGCCACAATCAAAGTTCCAAGCCAGCCTGGGATTTAAAAAAAAAATGCACAGACAGGGACAAACTTTCATTGCTGCAGCAAGAGAAAAAAAAAAGTGTGCTTAGAAAAACCCCATTAGGGCTAGTAAGATGGTTCATAAAGTAATAGTGCCTTCTTCACGCTGAGTTCAGTCCTCACAATGCAAAGGAAGCCTGATGCAGCAGCTCACATCTGTCTGTAATCTCAACAAGCTCAGGCAGGGAAATTGGATGGGAGGCAATGACCAGGTTCAGCAAGCCTGGAGTGCTCAGAACAGCAGCAACCAAGAGAGCTGCTGCATCAAAAAGTCCAAGAAACAGCCAACTCCACGTGTTACCCTATAACCTTCTCATGCAGGCCACAGAAGTGGGTGTGGGTACATCCATGCACACGCAGATAGACACATCACCAGACAGGTAACATTAACAAATAACACAAAATTTGAACATGGAAAGAAAGAAAAACTACATTATGATAGGATGGTAATTCCTAGAAAAGGTAAGAGACATTTTGCTATACCAGTATACAATCTGGTAAACACCTTCAAAGTTTCGCGTGTTCAGATGGAAAATTTATGTCTAGATAAAGCCAGAGCAGCTCATACACATTTTCTTATAAGTGTCTTTAAAATGTCAGTATGCAAGCGGCAGCTCCTGACAGTACATTTTGTACTTTCCATGTTCACCACATTGCAGAAGACCATTCCTTTTTAGTCATTTGTCTCCTAAAAGAGCAAGAGAGAATTAAGATGTTTGAGAGCTCTCCTCGCTCGATATTTTAGTGAAGTAATTTGGAACTTTCAGGTTAATAGCATTATTCTGCTCTATTGTCTATATATAACTTTAATCAAAATGAGAGCTGTCTCCAAAGTAACTGCAATAAAATAATGTAATAATGTACTTTTTTTTTACCATAGAATTGTCTAATTTCTAAGTACCTATTTGATCCAGACTTATAAAACAATACGAATACAGTAACTTAAAAGAAAAAAATGTTTAAAGTAACACTCCAAATTTATTAAACTAATTAAGATTGATTGATGATTTTAATTGCTTTGCAGTCAAAATTTTAGAAGGTAATTTAAATAATTTATATATTTATAAACATTGGTAATTTGCATTATTTTATAATTAAAAGTTTAGGATGCAAATTAAATAATGTTGATATATTTACACAATTACAAACTTATAGATCTTTACTCAAAATGTTTAATTAACATATATTTTAAATTATTAGTCTAGAAACCTTTTAAATAAGCATTCCACATTGAAAACTGAATTTCAATTATTATTACAGAAAAAAAAAAGAGGTCAAGGTTAAACTGTTTGTCTTCCTTAAAAAGTTTATCATGTCTATTGTGTCTCTACTTAGAAAAAGAAATTTCAATGAAACTCGGATATTAAAACCTCCCAGGAAACCAACAGTGAAAGCTGCTAAGAATTTCACAAGGTTTTCCCCCCCTTAGGTGTTAATTAAATGATCATTTAACACTGCAATGTACACACAGCATTTTCATCTCCTGACAGGACAACCTGTTATAAATCCAGGGTAATAAAAGTCTTGGTGTAAAGGCTCTGAACTTAGTTCCCACAACACTCTAAGATGCCTTGTAGTGTCTAAGGTTAAGCATCCAGACACAAAACAAAGCTTGAGCCTACTCGACTCCCAGTCCAATTTTCCCATCGCCTAGTGACCTAGGTAACACTGTGAGCAATAAAGAATAAATTTAATTTCTCCAGCATTTTGTGAGGATTAGGAACAATTGTTGGCTTGCAATGACTTTTTATCCTTAGATTCCTTTTCTCTGGAGCATTCCTCCGGTCCTAAACGAGAATTCTGGTGGTTTAAGACATAGAACAAACAGAACTTTAAATTAGGCTTTTTTTTTTTTTTTTCAATCAATTGGAACAGTTGGAGGGGCAGCAATCAACCTTTCTCCTTGCTGAAGTCAGCCATTCACATCAAGCTTTAATCTTTCACTTGAAGAAGAAAGCTATAGTGATGGGCAAAGCTATCTTTCCTCCATTCTTTTTCCAGACTTAACTTACTTCTCCTTTCTTTCAGATTATTTTAAACATTTAAATCAAGTTGCTATACTCAGCCATAAACATTCATTTGGGGTCAATTCAAGAAGCAGGGATGTTCTCCTACTAACATTTTGTACTACAATATGATGCCCTGGTGTGGATGATGATGAAGGCAACTCTCTCTCTCTCTCTGTCTCTCTGTCTCTGTCTCTCTCTGTCTCTGTCTCTCTGTCTCTCTGTCTCTCTCTCTCTTCTCTCTTTCTCTCCTTCCTTCCTCCCTTTCTCCCTCTCTTTCTTTCTCCTTTCTTTCTTTCTTTCTTTCTTTCTTTCTTTCTTTCTTTCTTTCTTTCTTCCTTTCTCTCTCTCTCCTTCCTTTCTTTCCTTCCTTCCCTCCCTCCCTCCCTCCCTCCCTCTCTTCCTTTCTTCCTTTATTTTCTTTTTTATTGTTTCCTTTTCTGGGACTCACCTTTTTAACTTCTGTCCAAAAATTTCAGAAATCACAACTTCTCAAAATATGTCAAGAGCAACCTCTCCCATGAAGAAGTCAAGGATAAGGAACTAGTGTGGTTATGAGACACAGATGACGAGGTGCCACACATTGTATCCCCCTGACTACAGCATGTGAATACTGAGAAGTATTAGCATTAGGACGAAAGCAGAGGAAAATAAAAATATCTCCTGACTCTAACTCATTTCATTATAAAACAGTGATTACATTCAAAGTGCTAAATAGTTTGCAATTTTTACTACATTTTGAAAAACAAACCAAGTATCTTTACATTTAAAATCACACATGCACTTTAAAATACAAAGTACTCCGGGCGGTGGTGGTGCACGCCTTTAATCCCAGCACTCGGGAGGCAGAGCCAGGTGGAACTCTGTGAGTTCGAGGCCAGCCTGGGCTACCAAGTGAGTTCCAGGAAAAGCACAAAGCTACACAGAGAAACCCTGTCTCGAAAAACCAAAAGAAATAAAAATAAAAAATAAAATACAGAGTACAATGCCTCATACTTCATTATCATACCTCTGTAGAAAAGACACGTGAGTGAAATACCATATTGTCTTTATTAAGATAGACATTTTCACTGGTACTAAAAATGACCCTAAACCAGGGATCTGATGTGAATATTTGGGACATCCTCAGAATCATTTCTGATATTCTTGAAGTACTTTACCTAGTATCTATTTTCCCTTCGCCTTCTCATGCAGGAGGACACATCATTAAAACAGCAATTTAAATGTGTACTAGCGCGTTTAACTTGTTCCTACCCTGATCCATCTTATATATGAAGTTGAAAAGTATGTTCATCATCAACTGGGAGAGGGAGAGATGAGACCTCATTAATAATACCCTGGCTAGGACACACCTTCTGCAGCCAAGAGACACCAGATGGTACAGGTGAACAGTTTCTGTCAGTGCACGTTGCTGTGATGATTAGGTGGCTTTGCACATTTATTTACCAGTTACTGAACTGAAGATGGAGTGCAAGGTGAAGCGACAGCGCCATGAACCTGGCTGACTGAAGAAAAATCACAGGGCTCTCTGAGTGATTCTTGTCTTCTCTGTGTTTACAATGAGACATCAATAACAATAGGAAGAGAATTTTCACCCTACTAGGAACCTGACAGTGCTCCTTTGAATATAAAATCTGAATGAAACTTGTGATATCTCCCAGAAAGTAGAAAATATGATCCTTCCAATTCCACTGGTAAGAAAACTTGACTCCAGAGGCACGTGGCTTCCAGGGATAAAAGAACCCCAAAATACCTATACAGTATTTCAAACCACCTTCTTCATAAGGCAAATCAAGTCGATTTCAATGACCTAAAATACAATGTAAATATGTACATACATTAAAACTATTTTAGTGTAGCTTAATTTATATAGAATTTATAAATTTGTATAGAATCTGGTTCCCAAATTACAAGATTGACAACTTAACGATTTATAATCAAGGTTTAAAAAATTATCTAGATATGTATATATGATGATATTTTTCTTGCCTGAAAACCAGATATTTAAAATGCATGCTTCAGGAAACCTTACAATTCTCAAAGAACTCTCTAGATTTTAATTTACATATTAGTAAAAGCTGAGGCTTAAATAATACTTCCCATACAAAGGCTACATATCAAGTCAAATTTTCCCCTTGTATTATAATATCCTCCAAACCCAATGCGGAGTACCATGAGTACTTATGGGGGCAAGTAATGTGATGATTAAAAGCATATGTATGGGTGAAGCAAACATTTTTTTGAGCAGATTTTTGAACAACTTCATTGCTCTAGGCTTTCTGATGCTGGGCACTCTGTCATAGATTTCATAGCCAGGGTCCACGTGGCAGATGTCACAGAAATTTGATTATCATCATCAACAAAGCTACTAGCTACCTCTTTGGAGGAAAGCTATTACATCAAGCTGGGACAACCATAATTACAATCTTTAATTTCATTTGATTTGTGACAAATAACTCCTTATATAAATATGTTGATTTAAAGAGAATCAGAAGTAGTTCTGTTGAATAATTTGTATAGCATTGTTTGGCTGGCCTGTAGCAATGGTTACTCTGAAATATGTACAGATACCCTCATGTCGTTTTTTTTCTACATACTTAAAAGTTAACCTTTGATATGTGAAACAGTGGCATATTCCTGTCAGTCACTGAAGCACTCGGGAGGCTGAGGCAGGAAGAGTGTCGTAGTCCCTGGTCAGTACTGCCTGAATAGTGAATTCCAGGCCAGCTATGGCTACATACTGAGATGGTGTCTGAATAAGTCAGCCAGTAAGTAAATAAAAATAATTATTTAAATATTTGAAACTGCATAATAGTAATCTTTTAAACTTTAATTCTTGTGTATATCTATTTTTAAGTGGCAAACCAGAGTCTCTCAGGCCAAGTAAAAACAAGTAATATGTTACTTAATAAGTAATAAAGGACTGGCATTTTAATCACTGGAAGTTAACACTGCTATACTTCCTCTCCTACAGGCTCTTTGTTTTCAAACGCATTCAGTCAGTCGGATCCCTCACCAAAGTTTCAATCCACAACACACACACAAGGTTTCCCCAATTGGACTAGAGGACAGATGGGCTCTTCCTGCAGAACTTCCACCCTCAGCACCTGAGACTCTCAGGCCATCTCAGCAGTGAAGTCAGCGGTAGCCATCACCGTGGCTCCCGCCAAGAATAATGATCCCAGCCTGGACAATGGTAACCGTAGCAACTGTAACCTGCAATTCCTGCACAGCCAAAGTCAGATTTATTGTGGCAGGGGCAAACAGGCCAAGAGTAAAATGAAGCAGGAAACTGTGGCACCTGACACCTCTAGTGGCCCACACTTTAATCAGAGCTGGCAGAAATTAATTCAAGAGGAATCTTTACACGGCTCCGCTGTCCTATTCTGCCTTTATGCTTGACTACAAGAATCCTAATGAGACTCTCCTGACATCCCAAAACAAGGTTAGTTGTACATAAGTATTACATTGCCCCAAACTTAAGTATATTTTGTTTAAATTAAAAAAAAAGGGTATCACTTTGATTACGCTGGGTCTGCTGACACCACTCAGTGTTTAGAAAACCCAAGGGAACCAAACATTTAATTAGTCAAGTTATCTCTTAAATTAAATTTGGTTTTTCATAATTCATAATGCCTTCCCAGAGTTATCACTTGTTCATTCAAGTTGCAAACTTGGAACCCAACAGAGACTTAATGCAATACATCAGTCATTGAGACCTTACAAGGGTCAAGTCTCATACTAGACGCTGGGGATATTAAATCATTTCCATAATATATTCACTGAGAGTATTGACAAGCACAATTACAAAACAAAACTTAGGTTATAATTCTCAAATATAAACAGTTTCAGTGTTCTGAATTTTAAAAAATGTATTTACAAGAAGAGCATATTCTTTTCTTGAAACTACCTAAAACAATGAAGACTTTTGCTATAGAGTAGGAAAAAAAGGGAATAAAGACAGCTAAGTTGGGTGTTTGTTACACTAGAGAAATTATTTTGTTGCCCTAATTAAACAACAAAACCTGAAGTTTCCTTTCTAAAGTTTCCCTTGACTATAATTATCAGTAAGTGTCTTGACAATTTTAGGTTTTTTAAGATAAGGGTTGCCACATGACCAATCAATTTAAGCAACGAAAAATCTATTCATCTCCAGTAAGAATTCATCAGCTATAAAGAAGGTGTTTGGCTTTAATATTTGTAATTTCAGGAAGTTTGGTGAGCTCACATTCCCGAGGCATAATTCCCACTTTGGAACCACAAACAAAACTTCTATTCAAAAATACTGTAGTAAAGTGTGCATGAAAACACAGGTAGATAAATTTCATTGTTGTTTGTTTTCTTTGGAGCTGGGAAGACACTAGAGAAAGAAGTGTTTCTGGAAAGTACCTTGGATATGAAAACTTAGGCTAGATGTCTGGGTAAATATAGTAATACTCAAAGAACGAAACTGAAAACCACAAAACAAACATTTCCAATCAGATGCTTATTCATGGCCCCATCAATGAAATTCCTCTCAAAATGAGCCTGAATAAGCAGCTGCAAACTCAGATGGGAAATGGTGCATCACACACTTGCAGGCTACCTTGAAGGCCAGGCTTATCTGGAAGATTAGCATATACTGTTCACTGGGTTCAGCCCATAGTGGCCAAGCTCTTCAAAATTCACCACAGTTTGTTTCAGTTAACTAGCTCCAGATTGCCCAGAGAAGAATTTTCTTCCACTCTTAGGTGGATCATAAAAATGCAAAAAACCTCCGAGTCAGAGGAGCAAAGGGGAGGAAAGAATCTCCCTGTAGAAGGCAGGAAAACGGCACTGCCTCTTGCAGCCTTCACCCTATCCTCCTTTGCTTCCCCTTTACTTACACCTTCCATCTGTCAACAAGGGCTTGTCATTTTATTACACTGTCCTGTCGTTTACACAGAGTTGGGATTATTTTACAGAGTTCTGTTAATGGACGGGATAAACGGTAATGCTCTTGAAACTAGTCTCCTGCCCCAGCCAACACAGCTGTGAGTGTACTACTATTTCTGAGCAAACATCTTGACCTGAGCATGCAGTGCAATCTCAGCCCTTCCGAAGAGAAATTGGAGCAGACAGAAAGGGAAAGCATACTTGGCCGCTAGCAGCAATCAACCGTGTCAAATCATAATTCGTATACCGTGTACCCTCTTTTTCTTTTAGATCGCATTTTTAGAGTCTGCAAAAGGCATGTGTGACTGGCATCTCATTTTCAGCCAAAAGTCAGATGATGATCATTCATTACAAAAATTCACAGAAATATGTATAATGTCCAATGTATCAAGATAGTTTTCATATAAGCAAACAATGCTAAAAACAAATGCCAGCTTATAAACTGTATATTAAACTGGTTGTCTTACTTGACTGGCAATATATACTGAAACTATATTAAATAAAGTAGACACTAAGTAAAAATAAGTAGTGGATATATAAATTAGCATCATTTATGAAAAAAATTCTAAAAGTACTTCCTGCCTGTGATTTACATATGCACGGCTCTACTCTGTCATTCAGCCAGGTGCCAATGGATATTTTTTTTAATATACATATGCAGCAACTAGTCGATTATTTTCTTTATGCTAATATTCCTCCCCTGTTATTTGTCAGAATTCCTATGTCCCTTTCTCACTCATCCTTCTTGTACAATGATACATTCTGAAGAAGCATTTCAAAGAGTACCTATGAATGCAGATTTGAACACATTTTTCCATCTACTGCAGTATCCATTTCAGATGAGCAACTAGTCACCTGCATCATGTGAGGTGGAAAAGCAATGAACCTACATCATTGGCCTCCATAGATATACCAGCCCTAGTGTAGTAGCCAGACTTACAAGCTTTTGTCTTTTTGCTAACTTAAGACTCTTAATGTTGGTTGTTTCATTTCACTGGTAGTATCATTTAATGAGTAGTCACGTTTCTTTCATATCTTTCCCTCTCAATAGAAATACCATAATTAACAATTCGCCCACATCTATCCAATTCTTGTGAGGCACGGGATCCTCAGCTCAAAACAAAAAAATATTTCTGATGTGAATGTACAGGCAATAATCACACTTCTATGACTATGGTTCCAACATTTAGAAGACTGAGGCAAGAGAAATGCCACAATTCAGGGCTAGTATATGTACACAATATGTTCTAGGTTAGCCTGGGCTACAGAATGAGAGAAACAGGAGAGAGAAAGAAAGTCAGGAAGAAAGGAAAGAAGGAAAGGAGGAAGGGGGAGGAGAGATGGATGGAGAGAGGGAGGGGTGGAAGGAAACAAAAGTAAATCTCTATAGTTCTGTTTAAAGAAAATGTCAGCCATCACATAGAGATACTGTGTCAGTACTAACTATGATGCCATGAAGGGCTAGGTTTAGCAATACTACAGTATTTGCATTTGTATTAAACTATAAATATGAACGATTAACATTTTTAGCTTCCATATTGTCAGGAGAAAAGTATTTGTGCAAAACAGACACATAAATATCCCATATGTTTTTCTAGCTGCCCCTTCCCCTTTTTAAACATGCCTTCAATTAATCAGAAAACGCTGTCACAGTCTGTGGGGTCTTATTCCTCTTCAGTCCACTTCTCACAGTTTTCACATGTCCCATTATATAGAAGCTTCAGAAAAGTATAAAATCTTAAAACTTAAGGGGAGATCTCTTGGTTCCACTGTGTGATATTGTCAAAGAGGTCTAAATGTCAAATGGCATAATTTGCTGCTGGGAACTTCTAAAATGCATTAATGCTTGAAAAAACTCCTTGGGAAATCACTTCAAGTACTTCTAGAGAAAACATAAAACACTCCTGGTTTTTCAGAGAGAATGTTGAGGTTACTCGGTTACTTCTTACATTTTTTTATAGTACAACTGATAACAGACACCAGTCATTCCATTTAAGTTCATTTCTGCAGTACATTAAAAAAAAAAAAAAAAAAACTTCAAAGGCACTGTATGCTGGTTTTTTACGCACACTGCTAGCAAAGACACAGTCCTGCAAGATCATTGGCCATTAGCTTCAGAATCATTTCTTACAAATTTCTTCAGCCCCCTGACAATTAAAACAAGGGTGATACTATTTAAAAGCAAATCTGGCCCTTACTCCACTAACTGCAACTATTTAAATATATCTCAATTGATATATATGTGTGTATATATAATTTTATAGCAGGCTACATCCTACCTCTTAGAAAAAATAGCCCTTAGAGATCATTTGTTAGGAAAACTTTCTTTGATTTTGAAAAATACACTTAAATAGGACCCATTATACAGCAGAGCTCACAAACAGGAGAAATGAAGCCAGAGGTTTGGGTTCTCCTAAGGGAAGTGATGTCAGGAAAGAAATGTAGGGGGTCAGCTGGGAAAAGTCTTTGTATTGGGAAATGATGTATCAGGAAGACTGACCTCACAGATATCCTGTTTTCAGTGGGGGTGATATGAAGGCCTCCCTCCTCCCCCAGACACATACACTTCTGGAATTGATAACAACAATATTGAACTTGTAGGCTACAAAGCTTTGGCTACAAAATCAAATTCGGAAAACGGCAATGTGTTCACTTCTTCTACAAACACTTCCATATGGGACTTCCCCAACATCCAGGTGGGGCCACTCCAGGCAACTTACTCTATATATGGGTTCACAACATACACAAACATTGATAATCATTGCTATTTATTTTTTCCAACACTTTGTAGCATATCTGCCATCTGTGCAAAACCATGTACACAGCTGAAAAATCTAATTTTCAAAGCCTTCATAAATATGTTTTCACTATTATGCATTAGGTCAGTGAACATGCATTCCTAGGAGGAAAAATGGATTCCACCTAATACTCACAATGTGCTTTTTTAAAAGAACAACTTCCCTAACAGCCCATGAGATATTCCAATATGAAAACCTTGCCTTGCAGCAGTTCACATTTCCAAATTTGTAATTCTGGCTAAAGAAACACTTATGAGAGAATTTACATCTTTCAATGCCTTAGGGTAGGTAATATGCACGAACTAATTAACACTACTCCTCAAGTACCGAAAGAGTACCACAAAAGCTAACAGAAAGAACCCCAACTTTACAGGAAACACTGTCAACTTCCTTTAAGTAGAAGACCAGTAGCAATGTTCTCCTTAAGTTTTTGGTTTCTATTGAGCACTAAGCAAACCTGTCTATCACCACATAACCAAAACCAAGAAAAATATACAACTGCAATAATGAACAATTAAACCACAAAATGCTACATAAACAAAGCCACTGGAACCACTGAAGATCTTCTACTTCCTTCAGAAAGCATAAGGGCAAACTTTCAATCTAGGAATCTGTTAACACATAGATTCCAGGAAAGCACAAGAAAACACCCACAATTCTATTAATAAAACACAAGGTCAACCCAAAGCAACAGTGAACACTTGTGTCTACTTACAGCCGGTAGAGCTTCGCAGTCCCGAGAAAGAGCAGCTCAGGAAACAACTGAAGGTTATTTCTGTTTAAACGCCTTTGGAGAAAACAAAGAAAAACAGAGCTTAGGTTACACAGAAAATATGCAGCAACAAGGCTGTGCTTTGGTAGTGTCGTGCCTCCTCCTGCATTTCTAGAAATAATGTAATGACATTCAAGAGAATCCAAATCAAAAGATGGTCACGTCTTTTGTTACATGACAATTTAACACAGTTTCCCTTGTGCTTAGATGATTACTAGGACCTCAATTCTTAACTAAAGCCCCTGCAGCATCAGACACACATGATGGGATGGGACTTCCTGACCCAGACACAACTTCAATAGAGGATAGGTATATTATTAATACAGTAAACTGTTAAAAGAATTCATACATTTTCATAAGGTCAAGATTTTCCGACAAGGCACAGCAGATAGAAATTTTAATTTTATTACCTCTTTATTTGACTGAGGGTCGGGCATGAGACAGTGTCTATAAGAATTTTTTCCCCATAGGTAAAATTAGAATAAAAACAACCAAGCTCAACCCTCAATCCACAGCTCTTGAGCTATCACTGAACTGAATTACTTTCTGTGTGATTAAGTAGCATTTCAAATGTTGCACTGCTTTTACTTTTTAGGTGTTTTAGATATTTAGAGTAAGAATCTAATTGCAAGATTTTTTTTTAGATGTTTCAGATGCTTCTGACAGGAATCTAATTACAACTCTAACAAGACCCAAAGTACTGTTGAGCTCACAGGGAGTGTGCACACCTACTAGAGTGTGTAAGCAAATGTTATCATTGATATACTAAAGACCCAACCCTACCGGTTGTATGTAAATACTTTCATCAATTGAATAATAACTGCCTATGGTTGTGCTTCTCCCAAATCTAAATACGCAGACGAGTAGCTAGTGGAAAATATCTATATGAATGATGTATAAGTTGCTTGTCTTCCAAGATCAATAATGTCACCCTGAGAGAGGCAGAAACAAGTTTCAGTCTTCAAGACAGATGTTAAAGATGTCCTGACTTATTTAAAGGCTTATCAGGTGGAATTAAGAGGACGATTACTTGATCTCCAGCAGTCAGGAATGAGACCAGTGATTGCATTTTCTAAGAAAGCAGATAATAAGGGAGTTCTTTCTCAAAGTTACCCTAAGGCAAGAAGACCTGCATTCAAAAACTCTCCACTTGCAATCCCATGAATGCAAGCAGAGGCTTTATGAATTTTTCTTTGTCTGAAAAGGACAGTCTAAAAGCAGGGTCTGCATTTAAGAGAGCTACAGGACAGGTGAGCAGAAGGGGTAAGGGTGGTCAGAGCTTCGGGAATCTAAACATGCTAGGAAGCTGCTCATCTACAGAGCCATGCTCAGCACTTAATAAAAATTATACCAATGAAAATGTGTTCCAAGGTACAAGAAGGGCAGAGAGGGAAATTAGTGATGAAAGGGTGGATTTACAACCATCCGAGCACCAATTTTTATGAATGAACCACATAATGAAGTTAAAGTGAAACAAAAAATTTTATTCTATTTTTTTTTCTTGGGCGTGATTCTGAGGGGAAAGTACTTTCACCATCCATACCATCCATCATTTTCCACTTTAAATAAAACAGCTTCATTGCGACTTTGTTATGATAAATCTTTAAAAAAAAAAAAAGAAAAAAAAAAGCTCATTCACAAGCACCTAAAAGAATCATAGACATTTTCTCATAGTGACAATGACAATTTTTCCAGGCAGCAGGAGTTCTTTGGGGGATGTATGCACAAAATGCCTATCCTGATTGCTAAAATGACAGACATGGGGTGGTTTCTTAATCGTATTCTAAGAACTGGATTAACAGACCTCGGCTGATTCTTCAACCCTAACAGACAAGCTACTTCAAGCCTCAAAACAAGACCCTGCAAGAGGCAGCTTTCCATAGAGAGCTTTCCCTTCCCACCAGTGCTTTCTTACACCCTCTATGAAACTCCAGCTCTCCTCTGTAAACTCCATGCCTCCCTTGGCTGTGTCCCCAGAGCATTTGATAAGACCCCATTTGCACTGTATTATATTGACTCATGTGCTAGTCTCTTTCCCACTGGGCTGTGAGCTCCTCAAATGTGAAGACCCGATTCTTTGTGTTCCTTCTTCTTCCTCTGGCACTTACTAGGTTAGAACTGTATTAAAAGACAAAGCAATCTCCTGTTCTCATTCAGCACTCCCCAATCTTTCCTGGCATTTAGCAGGTTCTTATTGTGTTGAATGAGAACTGACTGCTCTCTTTGCATTTTGATATAGTTCAGTGAGGACCCAGTATATTGCCTTGATATTAGGAATGCTTTGCTTTGGCATACTCCCTGAGTGATCAGCTGCTATCCAGCTAACCAAATCCCTCCCATCCAACATGCTTCCATGTACCCTAGATATGCCCTTCCTTCTTCACCAATGGCACATT
Organism: Peromyscus eremicus; assembly: GCF_949786415.1. Taxonomy (NCBI): domain Eukaryota; kingdom Metazoa; phylum Chordata; class Mammalia; order Rodentia; family Cricetidae; genus Peromyscus; species Peromyscus eremicus. Next base: position 41,854,795 of record NC_081426.1, on the reverse strand, counting down.
GTCAGCATCATCTAAAGAGCAAAAAGAATTTAGTGCATTTAAATAAAGTCCAGTGCATAAGTGATCAACAGCTTTTTCTAAAGTACTTAATATATTAGCAAAACTTTGTATATTATGAGAAAGTGGATATTTAAGCCTTGGTACACATAATATTTTTGTCTTTATTATTATAGTTATTTTCACATTCCTAGTGGTTCCTAACTAATACCACAAAAAAAAAATCTGATATGTATTAGGCTATGTGGATTATTTCATTCACTTGTCCCAACATCCTCACAAATGAGTAACACACCATGTGCTCTGGTAACAAATCTACAGCTCAGAAGCAGAACTAGGACATGGTTTCAGGTGGTGTGATGCCACATAAGGAGAATCACCATTGCTGCTCCTCATCAATGTTGCAAAATAATGCAATGCTGAACGTTTCCTTGAGAAAACCAGTTTTATGTAGTCCATTTCTTAAACACCTTTAAGCTAATCAAATGAAAACAAGACACTTAACATTTAAAAAGACATTATCTATGGGAGACTGGCAGGATGGCTCAGTGGGTGAGGTGCTTGCCACCCACAATTATAAGCCTGACAACCTGAGTTTCATTCCTGGAACAGGTATGAAAGCAGAAAGAGGGGCTAAAGATATGGCTTAGTGGTTATGAGTACTGGTCTTCCAAATGACCCGGATTCAATTCTCAAAACCCAATGGCAGTTCACAACTGTCTGTAACTCCAGTTCTAGGAGTTCCAATGCCCTCAGAAAGATGTACATGCAGGCAAAACACCAATGTATATAAATAAAAATAAATAAATCATTTTTTAAAAGAAAAATGTGAAAGGAAAGAAACTACTCCACACAGTTGTTCTGTGGCTTCCACAAGCACACCTTAGCATACAGACCTCCTTGTGAAGGCTGGCACATACACACACACACACACACACACACACACACACACACACACACACACACACATATGCACACACACACTAATTATATTTTTTTCTGAATTTAGTTATTTCTTCATGAAAGTGAATGTGTCTAAAATCATGGTGTATTTTGTTTTGAACATGAGGCAAGGTAACATCACAAAAATGGCAGACATACTAAAGGAAAAGGAAAAAACTGAAAATTTGCTTTTCTTCCTCCATCATGGACATGGATATGTATACATAATAAGGTTAATGGAAGGAAACCTTTTCAATAAAAGGACACCAGATTCCTTCAAATTCAATGAAATATTTAAATGTAAAAATTCTTGTAGATGCCAGAAATTAAATCCCTAAACAGCATTTTTTTAAATCTATAATTGCTTTAAAGACTAGTAAGATACAAAACAATCACAAAAAAAGAACTGGAGAAAAGGCAGTCCTGTGTCTAATACCACAAAGAAAACATCATGGTGACTTAAAAAAGGGAGTGTCATGATGTGAACTCTAATGTAAATGAGATGGCATTTAAAGTGATGGTCCCAGGACAGGACAACAGTGAAAGGCTGTTGCATAGGATTATTGATGGGAGACCACACAAGGTACTCTGTAAAAAGCCTTAGTTGTGCCCAAGGACAGAATACAGTCACACCAGTTCTGTGTCATCACCCTGGGATACAGTCTGCCCACAGGATCCGAGGACCATTTGAGGATTCTCTGGATGATGATTCATGTTTTCAGAAAGATGTGTGTGGTGTGTTTCTCTGAGATAGCTTTTCTAAGACCAGAGATAATTAAAGCTCCTAGATCTATGCCACCTGCTGTTTCTGAGTGTGACTTTCAGATGAATAAATGATCTCAGAGCTATCAGAACACTGCAGGCCTCTGAAATGCTGATTAACAACTACCTGGATCACGAGTGAGATGCTTTTTCCTAAATTATTATCTTCTATCTGCCCCAGTGATTTATCCTTTGATGGACACTAGAGTATCTTACTTTTCTCAACTTTCATATCAGCTCAATTTTATTTTAACTCAAGATAACTTTCCATATAACTCAAAATGAAAGCTTAAAACAGTTTCAACAAAGTCCATGAAAAAATTGTGTTTCATATCCACAAATCAATGCAAATATACTTCAGTATACATACCTGGTCTGAAATTCAGTAAATGTTACCTTAAAATGTATCATTGCTCTCCTACTCTTCATACATATACAATCAATGCTAAGGCTAATTATTCTCTCTTTTGACTCTTCAGGTGAAATTTCTACTTGCCCATTTAAAGCATTATTTTTTGACATTTGTAAAGCAAATGCTTTTATCTTACATAAAACGAAAGTTTAAATTTTCATCAGTTTTATCATCTAGCTTGTTTGAAACAGCTGAAGGTTGGGGTTTTGTTGTTGTTTGGTTTGGTTTGGTTTGGTTTGGTTTCAGCAGCAATCTCAATGATGATTTCATTCTCTGTGCCCCATGTTAGAGAAGTCAATACTTTTTAATAAAAATGCTGTTTCTTGCTAATATCCTCCAGTTAATGTTACTCTACATGTTAAGAAAGAATATAAAATACTCTTTAAAAACATGAGGAAAAGTATGCACTTTCTTCATACCTTCTGATCCCATGAAAAAAACTTAAAGTGAAAGTAACAAATATAGATGAACAAATATAATATATTCATATTTTAAGATACAAAATACCCTTAGATTCAACTTTTGAAAAAGAAGTTGTGTTAAAATCTATAACTGCACTTTTTTAAGCACAGTGTACCTACCATGTGTTCCTAGAAACTGTGTACCTCATCTCACTAATCCCAGCTTTCTTTAGTAATTAGGTATTACTATCCCTATTTGAAAGGTGAGCAAACTAATGATTTTAAAGATGATGCAAAGTAATCAAGGTTGCACATGGGTATTAAAATTCAGGGTTTTCTGAAGTCTTTCTTCTGAATGTTTCCAAATTTAGGATGGAGGAGAGTTCATACATGGCTAGACAACACCAGCAGCAATACAACGGATGAGTGCTTTGCATTGGTGATCTAGTAGATGATATGACAAGGCACCACAAAGAAAGAATGGCTAGATAGTCCACACGAATACCATTATCATCACAGTCTAAAATAATGTGTCATAATTTATGCACTAGAGCAGTCTTCCTGAATCCCAGGGTGGATGGATACTCTAAAGAGGAAAGGCAACAGACTGTGTGGAAGGCATTTTAAAATGATACTCAGCACCCATAACTTGAAGTCAGCCTTTTTGTCCCCAAGGTTCCATTATTACTAATGTCCCCTGCTGTCCAGCAGATGTAACTTGTTTTGAAAATAGGACAATACATGTAAAGTCCATAAAGAAAAAAAAATGCTCCCCTTCTATGCAAGCTTGTGAAACGTACTCTGGAAGGCATAATTCAAGCGGAAAGGTATCCAAAAGCAATGAAAGACAGAACTAAATGGAAAATATTTGACATTCACTGCTTCCACAAATACACTGAAACAGTGCAAACTAAACTCCTCATTTCAGGGGAAGCATAAAGGAAACAGCATCCAGCAAACAATGTCACAAAGGATGAGCCCAAAACAGATGTGGGAAAAATAAACACCCTTTGCTGCCTTGGAATTTATAAAGTAGTCCACAGTGGCAAAGTGTCTTCTCAGCACCCTTTGACTTCAGTGCCCATAAAAACACATTGCAGTGATTGTCCCTCTAAACTTGTAACAGCACCCTCTCATGAAAGCTTTCTAAGACCACAGTCAGTAGCACAATTTAAAATAGTCCATATATTGCTTAGACATGCATCGGAATTGAGGCATTTCACAACTATCAGTCATTTAGCACATTTTTACTTTATGGGATGTGCATACTCCAGCTCTGATGTATTTCTTTAAGAAAAAAAAATGTCTATGAAGTTAACAACAGGGATTTTAAACTAAGGTGTAAGATACCGGAGAAGAGTCCCTTGAGATGAACTTGGATTCTTTGCCATGGAGATTAGCGTAGTGAGATTCTCTTTACAATAAGAAGTATGTATGTGTTTAGTTGCATATAAGCTTTCAGGATTAGAGGGAAGAGGGGTCCTCTACGGCCTGGACAAACAGAGGATAAACAGTGCTATCCTTCAGACCTGTTCTACAAGATTTTCTCCACTTGAACTCATGTGCTACAACCCACAACACAACCGCTGTGTGTGCCACACCTTTCAGCCTCACATTGTAACTTGTTTATGAATGGTGTGTTCATGTCAAAAAGAAAAATTCAGTACCGTATTACAGAAAAACATATATTTTAAGTATTTGTTCATGAAATACAGTGCTTTCTCAAATAGGGCCTTTATCCTAAACGGATCTAAATTTCTATGTTAAAAAGTGATGAGATTTATGATTATGAATTTGGTGGAAACTTCAAAATATTTAAGTTATCAGATTTATTTCCCAGGATTCCTCCATGGCTACATCACATTATTATAGAATTATATTTTTTAAGCAAACTATCGAGTGGCAAAACCACTGGAACTAAAAATGTTACTTTAAATATGAAGAGAATAAAAGCGGGAGTATTTGAATGAAGTATTGGTCTGAAAAACAGACAGTTGCAGTACTGATGGAAGAGATGGGTCTTAATAGCTATCCCTATTTTGAAGAAAAGGAAACAGGAGATTTTAAAGAGGAAGTTGTGTTATAAAGATCACACAGGAGAATTGAAATCCAGGGTCTGTGGAAGTCTCTCTTGTCCAATGTTTCTGAGTTTAGAGTGGAGTTGAGTTTATATGTGGCTAGAGAAACAATCAACAACACAACTGATGAGAATTTTTCACTGTTGATCCATCAGAATATATTAAAAAGGTGCCAAAATCCCTGAACGGCTAGATAATTCATTCAGACCCATGCCCCTCTGTTTTTCTGTCTCTCTGTCCTACCCCCATCAGCAGAGTCTAAAACAGCATCACATAGCCCACTCTCTGAAACTGTCTACCCATCCACAGTGCCTTTCTACTTCTGTATTTACTGTATGATGAGTATTTGGTACTTAGGATGTCCATACAAAGCCACAATTTCCTGTTCCTGGCGGCTGCTGCCCCATGAACATAAGCTAGACAAATACGTATTTCATTTTGGCAGTTTCAGTGTATCAAAATTCCACTCATGTTTTAAGAAAATTTTCAAAATGAGAGGAGTTGATTTTAACAGTAGAATGCTGAAGTCCCCACAAACAGCCATAAAAAGCCAAAGAGCAGAACTCAATGGGTACAGCATGACCATAGCTGTGAATATAGCCAGTGAGCAGCACAGGTTTCAGTAGCCTGTAGAATGTCTGTGTTGGAAAAGGAAAGAAAAAGAGGGAGAGAGGGAGGGAGAGAGGGACGGAGGGAGGGAGGGATGGAGGGAGGAAGAGAGAAAGAGACAGACAGAAAGAAAGAAAAAAGAAAGAAAGAAAGAAAGAAAGAAAGAAAGAAAGAAAGAAAAAGAAAACTAAGACATTATATACCTTGAATTAACAGCTTTTAAAATTAGTCTTCTGTGAAGTATAATAAAATGCATACTTCAAGTATCCTAACTTCCTGCTGTAACTTACTTGTATGTACTTTGGTTTTTGCTTAATTGATTTTGATTGGATCAGCTGGTAAAATGACTTCATTATATTCCTCTATAACTTTCTTATCAAACAATAGGAAGCTGTTGTATTGCAGTGTGCATGACGAGTATTCTCCATGACCCCCACCCCAGATAAATAATACTACTGACAAAACAAAGCATTCCAGACACTCACCCTGGCATGGCACAAGTCAGGCCTGGAAGTATGGCAGCAACTGTCCCAACATGTGCTCATGGGGGGCAAGTTCCATTAAAACCTATCCCATTTACAGTGATCCATAACCACATGCTGATGACATCTTCATCATCAGATGCTGCTTTCCCCATAGCAAAAGGAAGTGACGTGAAAGGAAGGAAGAAACAGGGGGAAGAGAAAAGTTTTGAGAAGAAGGTAAGAAAGTAAAGGAAGAAGGACAGGAGGAGGGAAGGAGGAGGGAGCAAGGGGGAAGGAAGGGCATCTTAACATTTTGACTGACACCTTTTTTTAACCACATCTATTTAATTAAGTGAAGAATATCTTTATTTTGCACTGATAGTGCTTTGATTTGCAAGTATGCCTTTCTAATCTCATAGCATGAAATTTAAGTTAAAATGACCTTATTGTTTTTTTACAAATTTAAAACCAAATGCGTAAAAAGGTGTAGAAGGAATTTACTATTTTCTGATCTGTCTTCTCCTCATCCAGTTAAAACTTCATCAACATTATGCAAAATGCCTATCTCTGAAGTTTTCACAAAATACCTTCACACTGGCAAATGCTACTATTGTTATCATTTTAAAATGAAAACAACTCAGAACCGTAACTTGTAAGTGAATAAAGATGATGTTTTTTATTCTGTTTTGTTTTACATACAAAGAAAAAACACTGAGGTCATGCTTTACTTCATGAATGGCTGTTACAACATAAACTATTTCTAATGCATCTTTTCACAATTTGGAGTTCATTTTGCAATTCTGAATCCAATTTATTAACAAACATGTAGATTATACAATCCAGTGTTTAACATTAATCCATTGATTATTTTCTGTTTCTTACATTGTCCCTTGAAATTTTGTGAGAAAACAATTTGTGTGACAATAATAATGACTCTATATAAAATAAGAATAAATGCTATAAGCCATAATAATTGGAATAGGAAACTCACAAACTAAGGTGGGGTTTTTGTATTTTTATTTCTTAAAAAATAAACTGAAGGAAATTTAAAATAGCCTTTTTCCCAATAATTCTGAATGCCTTCCTTAGCAAAACCTCCTTGGCATTTAATATATTTAAAAATAAATATTTGAAAAGTGTATCCACAATGTTCCTAAGAAATGGCTTAGAATTCCAGAGTTCCAAGGAGATGAATTGGCTGTCAGATAACAAAGCGCTTCCATCTGATGGACTTGGCAGTTGTAAACAAATGGAATTTTCTCAGCTTTTCCTCACAAATATGAAATATTTGCTCTCAGCCAACAGCTGGGGTGATTTAAAGAAGTCTTGCATATATATTAGTTTTCATTCAAAATTACAAGCCCTCCTCCCACCCTGCAACATCTGACTTAGTCTTTGTAGAACAGAAAATTGTTCTGAGATGAAGTGACGTTCTCAGGGGAAGTAAAAGTCAAAAAATAGTATCCACTTACAACTCTAATCAAATTTCAGATTATATGGCATCTGTAGGATTTTTTAGTAAGAACTAATTTATTTCAGATGAGAGTTCACATGAAATTCTGAGGTGGCTTTAAAAACTAAGAAAAAGTGTGCATTGCTGGTATGTTCCTAAAGATTTAAAATTATAATACAAGTTAACATGAGTTGCAGAAAACACCAGAGAATCCTGTGATTTAAATGAATTTTAGAATCATAATATGACTAGAAGACACTCTTGACTAAACTGCTAGTGTTCCAATGAACATTTATATATCTATTCATCTAAATTTTAGCAATACATTTAAAACATATGTGGTTTAAAATATCTTGGAGAGTTACTCACTAGGTATATCAGCTATGGACAAACATCTAGGAAGCAGCTGAAGAATAAATGCTTTCAGAGTATTTTTATATATTCAACATAGGTTACGAACGTAAGAACTTGGGTGTGGATTCCATTAAATATTTATCTTGATTTCACTTCCTCAGAAAATATCCCAGTGTACCTAAATCAATTTATATATTATTCCACAGTTACAGTGTAATGGACAGGTTTTATAGTAAAATAATGTAGACATGACGATGCTTTGCTTGAGGCAATAAAAACATAGGCTGAATAGTCATTCATGTATCACAAAATTACAGGCCAATTTTCCACTTCTAAACAATGACAGAATTAACCTTTTCTCTTCGGCCCAGTGAATCTAAATACACGCTATGCCAAGAATTAAGATATTTAGATAGAAGTATAAATTTTATTTTTGCCAAAGTGACTATTAAGGCAGGCATGGAAACTTATTAAAATAATTATTAGTGCTTTTAATACAGTTTTTGCCTGCCCTAAAAATGAAAACATACTGAACTTGAATAATCAAGACACATGAAATCTGTAAATCATATTTTATATTACAGAGTCTATAATTTCTCTGACTTCAGATATAAATTTTGTCTATTATACATACATATAATGTGAATAATATGTATTCTGTAAACACAGTAACAATTAAGTAACACTTACATCTATAAAATTTTTGCATCTAAATATTTTTAAAGTGCAAAATCTACACTTAAACTTCATGGAAAAAAATGCCAGTGATGAATGATCACCCATCCCTATCTTAATAATCTGCAGCTCCTTTTTCCCAGCCGTATCATTTTAGAAGCTACTAGAAAACAATTAAATAGAATTAGGAGTAGCAGTTATTATCAATGTTCACTGTAAGTATTAAATATCAAAAAATGTAAACCATCCATAAAAACCCTTTTTAAATGTCCTAAAGCATCAACAACAGTGCTCACGTAACAACATAGATGTTTACAAGATTCTTAGCCAAGCCTCTTTCCATAAAGTACCATGAATGCAAATAAAATTTCCAACCATTCTTTCTGCATAAACCACAGATAACAGATATGAACACATGTACCTATTTTAGTGCCAAAACAATGATTATGAAGGAAATACGTATCTGAGGAAAGCCGTGAACTTTTATGCTTTAATACAAGTTCATGTTCTTTACCCAGGGATTTTCGCTTTGACGTTGGAAAACACTTATTTGTGCCCTTTCTTCTTAAATGTTAAAAGCTAAGCCATGAAACTGAAGACATAATCCTTGAAACTCAAGTGGTTTTAAACATACAGACATGCTGTCATAGGTTTGGAACTGAAAAGACTTACAATCTCTCCAGCTCCTTAAGGTCCTGGAATGCTCCCCTCTCGATGGTGCTGATCTTGTTCTCCATGAGCTGACTGCAACGCAAAATAGAACAGGCTTCTTAATGTTGCCCTCTGAGGAGGCTGCGACACAGCAGCCAAAACCCGACAGACTCTCTCTCACTTTTCCATTATATTTTGCTCTGTATTGAGTCACTAGCAAATGTGAGAGAACCCAGAGAGGGAAAGCAGCTTCCATACCACAGGAGGTTATTTTTAAGAATTACTAAAGAAGTTTCTCACACAAGTTACTAATGAAAAGTAAAATCTACACCTTAAACGCCAACGTAAGTCGATAATGGAAACTATCCTTTGAGGGCTTTTTTTTTCTAGTGATTTCACCAGTGTCCCTAACTAAGGAATTTAGTAGCTCAGCACATGCATGGTTGAATTCTGACTTGTGGATGCACATCACCAATTGGCACATGTCATAAGGACCAAAATAAGCCCTTAAAAAGTAGTGTGGTATGCATAGTAGTCAAAAATATATGGCCACTGGGTGTAAATATTTACAAACCTGTGGGGTAATGCAAATTTACATAATATGGACTCAACTAAGGGTTAACTCACAGCTAATTTAAACCACTAATTAGTGCATTAATCATATCAAGACAATATCAGTTACAAAACTGCAAAGTAAAAAATACAACCCAAAATGAGAGCAATATACTTGATACTTAAACACCCCACAAAATCTGCTGAAAAGATGGTTGCATGATTTTAGTGTTAAAGTTTTTCTCTACTTTTTCTTAGCAGAAGAGAAATCTGGATACTTTTACTTCAGTAAGAAGAGAAAGCAATCTACTGAAACCCCCCAAGTCAAATCTAAGTCCTCAAAGTATCAGATTTCTTCCATCATTTGCTTGTATTGCGAAAACAGTGAATCTACATTTCTGTGTGTAATGCCCTTAGAGTATAGGTCCTTTCTACTCTGTTACCCCCATCACACATCCACTCTCAAAGGCACAAGTTTCACTAAAAGTTATACAATGGAAAACAAAAAGAAATACAAGATGACCTTAAGTTGTTGTTTTATTTTATTTTTTTAATGCTCCTGTCTTCAGGAAAGTTTTAAAATCTCCGAACATTTAGTGATTACAACTAAGTAAGCCATCTTAAAAACAAAACTCTCAGGACTTGGAGGGAGAAGACACTTACAGAACTCTGAGGTGCCTGAGACCAGCAAAATCTGTCTTCGTGATCCTTGTGATGTTATTTCCGTTCAGATCCCTAAGAGACAACCAAAAAAAAAAAAAAAATTAAAGTTCCTTTTGATTTGTATCATATTTGGTCAAACAAAGTAAAACTTAAAGCATGTTAGAGATTTATGGGAAAAAAAAAAACCTTAATTCAATTAGTGTGGCTTAAAAAGTAAGCTGGAGAGCAAAGGGAAGAAGCCTTTGAAATAATAGTTTATAAATGTCTCATGTTTACAGAATTCTTGCTGACATATGACAAGAAAATGAAGTGATGATGTCATCACTAGCGTAGCTTTTGTTGTGTGTTCCTGGCCTGTGTGTGTGAGGGCCTTCTATTTGGGTTTCCCAAAGAATGTGGGTATTTATTTACTGAGGTAGTCTGCAGTTTGACTTTTATTTTTAGCACAGCCCCCAAGAATTTTCTTTCAGGAAAATTAATGAAAGAAAAAAAAATGTCTCATACTATTCTGAGAGAGATTTTTAAAATTAGAACACTTTGAGGTAGCATTGTCGCCAAAATTCCTGAGGCAAAGAAAAGTGTGTGTCAGGAAGAGTGCGGCACCTCAAAGACCTTCACTTCCCCACAATTCTCTGTCCCTGGGGAAGCTGAACTCTTCATTGCGTCCCCAGTGCCCCCACTGTGACTGTAGTTTAAACCACAAGTGGGAACAATAACGGAAGTAGGATTTGGCCTTGAGGCATGTTTGATCCATTTCAGCACTACTTTTTCTTCAATCACAACCTTCTTTTCTGGTCAACAACTAAATTTGCATAGTCTCATTCATTCACAATAAAACTAGCCTTTGGGAGGTTTCACTGTGTCCCTTTCTGGAACTTCTCTTACTTTGGACTTGCAAACTTCCTGCTGGAATCTGTATTTAAAGTGTTTACTTGGCTAACGATAGAATTTTATAAACAAGCACTGAGTATGCGGTTTCCTGAAAACTCCACAAATCTCTCCTAAGGATTTTTTCTCAACCACTAGGTACTCCACTGCCATTTCTGGAAACCCAGTGCTTTGACAAGTTAGTGTTTACACTGTTCTGAAGGGCGTGGAATGACAAGAGAGCTAAATTAGCCTTTCTCATCTTCCCTAGTCCTCTCCCCCTTCTCCCCAACCAACCGCTTGGAATTGTCTCTAAAGTTGTGGGAGTCCTTCGAGGGCTATTTGTTATCTCCTCCGGCGATCCCGACCCCAACAGCACACAAATGTGCTGGATCACATCCTGATGAGACACCCGCGTCAGGAAAGGCCCGACTAGCTGAGCACCAAGGGATTAGAGAAATTAGAGCTAGGGTTTGTCAAACCTTTCAGAAAGAAGAAAGTCCTAGACTTAGGCCCTCAAACTGGGGAGGGGGGGGATCAAGAGGAGGGCAACTGTTGGCCCTGATGACTTTGAGTACAGAAGTCCTGTCCTAGGGTCTCCCCTTAGGGCAGCTTAATGCAGCCTTAGCAAAGAATCCGAGTCTCTGCGCAATCACCAGGACACACCAGCCCAGGCCACCCGCGCCTGCCTGACCCATGCGCAACCGGGAGAGCCTGGCGCATCCCGTGCTCGTGGCAGAGGGCTCCGCTTCACAAAGAGAGTGGCTTCGGCGCTTCGCTTCCCTAACTCGGGAAGTGTCCCACCAGGAGCGTGTGGGCAGTCATCCCCGGATCTGCGTTTATTTCTTCATTAAAGACTGGCGCAGACAGGGAGGCGGGGATGTCTGCGGGCGGCAGAGCGCGAAGAGGGGTAGGCAGAGCAGCTGCCACCACGTGAAGGAGCTCACAGACTGCCAGCAAGGTGCCCGAGGGCACACAGCCGCAGCGGGGAGGGCTGCAGGGAGCAGCCCAGGGCCACAGGGTCACCAAAGCAGTTGGACCCGGCCCAGTGGGTTCCAGACAGAGGAGCAATGCTAACTTTACTTAAGCCCTGGGACGCAGTCCTCCCTCAAGTCTCCTAAGTGGATTCCCTTAAGGACGCTACTGTTGCCGCCTCCTCCCTGTAAAGGAGAGAGAGGGGCTTTAGAAAGTAGTGGCAGGGAGATGATGCGTGTTGCTACTGAGTCTACTCTTGTTGTCCTGGGACATTCATCCTTCACAGACTATGAAAAGATTCCCAGGACACCCCAAGACTCCACGCCCCCCCCCTCCCTGCCTCGGTAATTAGAAAGGTACACAAAGCCTGGGCGAGAAAGCTTCTCTCTTTTGAGCAGCCTGCCACCTCCCTTTGCCCCAGTCAGAAGCAACAAGGTCCTCAGATAACCCATGTTTGCAACACTGCAAGGTGACTCCTTTTGCAGAGTCTGGGAAACACAGTCACACCTCCCTTGCCCCGGGCATCCTTGAATTCTAGTCCCAGGCGCCTCTCTCTCCAGCCAGAAAGAACTGGCCCACAGTCCACAGGCAGTTGTAAGTGGAGGGGACGGGAGGGGGGGAGGACACGTAGCTGCCAGCGATCCGCCCTTCCTTGGCAAAGGCTCCTCCCAGTTAAATGCCCGCCAATCTTTCACCTTTTCAGAGGGCCCACCCCCGGGATGTGCTTGCTGGAGAGCCACTGAGAGCTGCCCCAGGAACCGGTTTCTACCGCCGCACGTGGACTTTCCAGGCTGGACGCTTGGGGATATGCTACCTCGATGGGGAGTGAAGGAGAATCGGGGAGGGCGAAGCGCCCGTACTCACAGTCTCTCGGTGTTGCGGGGGATATTCCTGGGCACGCTGCGCAGTGCCAGCCCATGACAGTCCACCGTGCTGCCTGAACAGGAGCACTGGGCCGGGCACGCCTGCGGCGCTACCTTGTTCAAAATCGACAACACTAACCCCAGCGACAGGGACAGTGTTTGCCAGCCAATGCTGCTCATCTTCCCCAGCAGGCTCTTAGCTTTGAGGGACTTCTCTTTAGCTCTCTGTTGTGTGAGAACTGGGCAATGTCCAAGGCCCGGTGCCTGACGCTGGGCACACACAGTAATATGGAACAGTAATATAAGGCAGTAGTAGAGCTGGCAGAAGCACACGCCTTTCCCCTTCTATCCACGCTTTTCTAGCAGAGCAGAAGATCCGTGGGCAACTTCAGATCCTGAGTATCAGTAGGCCCAGATCAGACTGCAAGGAGACCCCAAGCAGCTGTGAGGACAAAGTGTGTCTTCAACTTGGCGGTTAAAAAAAAAAAAGAAAAGAAAAGAAAAAAAGCTCCTACTCGAAATGACCGCAAAGATGCAGGGGCTGATTGCTTGAGGACAAGTAAGGGCTTCTGACCCCACGGACCCTCTAGCAAATCCGATTCCAGTTGGAAGAGTACAAGGCTGAGGAGGGGACTTCAATAGTAATGGTGGCCCTGATCAAATTGGGCTCCCGGAAGCTAGAAGGCGAAAGGGCTTGGCAAGTCCAAAGCAGAGCCCTCGGAGATACTGGGCATGGCGCGCGCGCGGGGGCGCACCGGGTGTTCACGCAGCTCTGGGGGCGCCGGGCGGCGCTGCGGGGCGCAGGGCTCAGCACACAGGGCCTCTTCACTCCTGCGGCACAGCAGCAGCCCCAACCCGTCTTCGCCGCCTCCCGACAGCCAAGGATGTCTTGCACACACACATGCACTTCACTGGAGGATATCTAGGCAATCCCGCCTCCCTCCTGGCGTCCTTGGCGACGCTCTGCACCAGGGCCTGCCCCTGAGGTCACACAGAGAGACAAAAGGGCAATGGGACCGCTGCAGCCCTGCAGAAATATCCACTAGTCCGCACCTCTGCAGAAAAAAAGAAAAAAAAAAATCCAGGAGGCCAAGTTTAGTAGGAGAGCGAGAGCTTCTAGGAAGATTGAGTGGGAACTGGCTGGGGCAAGACTCGCAGACAGGCAAGCCAGGAGAAGCAAAGCAAAGGCTAGGTGTCCGCGCTCCCAGTTCTGCTAGTATGCCCTGGTGGGTATACTAGGTGATAGGCGGGAGAATGGGATCTGCTACCCAGGTAGATCACAGGCGACAGCCGACTGGCAGCCGGGTGTCCGCGCTCTTGTCAGCCCCTCTGGTCTCCGGGATACGCCGCAGCTCCACCGCACACACCTGACGGCACAGGTAGAAGAAACAGCAGCGATGTCCTGAGGTTGCGCAGCCTCTCAGCCACCCGCCAGGCAGCCCCTGCAAGTGGGTCCTCAACCTCAAAGTGCAGGAAGTTTCCCCAGGCGTTGGATCCGGTCTCCTACTGTCACGGGAGGAGTCCAACCGCGGACGCTGAGATGCTGCTTTGGCCCCGGACGCTGCACCTGACTCGGCGACCGCAGTCCAGGCAGCGCTTAGCTTCTAGCCCCTTCCCTTCTCTGGGAAGCTTTCGGCGCCTGCGGCTCCCGGGAGGAAGGTAGGGGGGAGAGAGAGAAGGCGGAGACAGAGAGCAGGGACTGGCGCTCCGGAGCCCCAGGCAAGTGTCTAAACAATAGGACGGACGCCGCTGCCTAAGTCTCGCCGGGCTGCTGGAAGGTGGGTTGTTGTTGTAACTGGAGTTGTCCGCTTTGGCTGCTGGGCGCTGAGCGCAGCCGAACAAAAAGACCCCAGCCCGGGCCTCTGGAGTCGCCTGTGGGCCCCCGGGACGTTCCCCTTCCTCCTCAGTACTCCCGCAGCCCCAGGAAAGCTCGGCAGCTCTGGCCTGCGCCCCGAAGCCTGGGCGCTCCCATCCCTCGCCGCCGCCGCCGCCTCCTCCTCCTTTTTTTAACCACCGTCTGCGGCAGCCACAGCCGCCGCCTCCTCCAACCTCCGCCGTCCAGGCGCTCCGCAAATAAATAAACCCAAGTCCGAAGTTAACGCGGCGGCCGGCCTTTATATAGCAGCGGGAAGCACCCACCCTTGGCTCCGCCCCCGCGAGCCCCGCCCCGCCCCCTGGACGCGCGCGGAAAGCCCGCACCTCGCCCGCCGGGGAAAGAGAGGTGAGGCCCAGGCTGCTAGCGCCGGGAGGAGGTGGCGGTGGCGGCGCGCGTTCCCGGGCGTCCCCTGATCGAGCCCAGACTCCCTGGCTGGGGCAAAGTTTGCCACTAGAAGGAGGCTCCGGGGTCCCCGCCCCGCAACTCCTTGGCCCCCCGAGGTGACCGGAGCCTCCCCCCCCCCCCCCCCCCCCCCCGAGACCGAGGTTCCCAGGAAGAGAATGCCGAGAGGGGCGGCTTTGAACGCAGCTCGTAAATACATGGAGCCGGCAGCGCCTAGGCTGCAGCCTTTTGAGGCGCGATCCTAAAGGGGATCGCTCTGGGCTTGCTACGCTGCAAGAGAGAGACAGCGAGATTATGATTTTAAATTAAAACAACAACAAAAAAAATCCTACTGAAATAGATCTGCCTGCGCGGGTGCACATACATTCTCTCTCTTTCCTTCCCTCCCTCCTTCCCTCCCTCTGTCTTCCTCCCCCCTCTGTCTTCCTCCTCCCTCTCTCTTCCTCTTCCTCCTTCCTTCTCTCATCTCTCTCTCTCTCTTTCTCTCTCTCTCTCTCTCTCTCTCTCTCTCTCTCTCTCTCTCTCTCCTCTCTCTCTCTCTCTCTCTCTCTCTCTCTCCTCTCTCTCCTCTCTCGTGTATTTTGGGAAGCTTAAAAGTTCAGTTTTAGCAAGTTGTAAATAATGTTTTCCAACTTTCCTGCTAGCCTTCCTAGCCACCCTCTTCCGTTAACCCTTTCTTTACAGTCACTTACTGGAAAACACCACACCAAGTGGGTAGTTTGTATATGCAACCCTATAGCTCCAAGGGTTTGAACGTGTCCCAGTGGTAAAGGAAAGGTGAAATAAATCCTAGCAACACCCATTATGCTGAAAGGTTCCTCTTATTTCAATGCGTCTCTGGATTACCACCCCCCCAGCCCCCACCCCCCACCCTGCCCCCCCATGCCCCCCACCCCGCGCGCGCTCACACACTGTTTGGAAAGTGAAATTTCCTGATTTCTTCTTGTCTCTTCAGTGTGATGTGTGGCAAGAGCCACCATCTCCCGCTCTCTCAGAGGAAACCAATGCCTCTATAGGTTTGAGATAACATCTAAATGAGTTAGCCTCTTCACTTAATTTTTAAATTCCTCATCTTCCTTCTCTCTAGTCACAGTCCACTTTGGAAGTCTTTGTGGGGGGAAATTGGTGCAAGCCCCTACCATAAAGCCGTTTGTGTAGTAAATTATCATTTGTATTATGTCTGCTACCTCCTGAATACAAAGTCTGTCCAGTTCACTTGAGCATTTTTTGGTATTTAACAACTTACCTGTCACTTAGTAGGTTCCCTGATAAGTATTTTAATTCAAGAATATGAAACCTGAAATCTCTCCAACATCTTTACTTTGGCCTGTTTAAAATTTTCAGGATATCTTTTTCAGGTCATTTTGCCTGCACTGAGATCCAAAAACTCTTCGGAGGATATTTTCAAAAACAAGGTGTCCCCTCATCATTTGAATGTCATTTATTTGTGTGGTACCATTCTTTTAAAGGCTTCAGAACATTTGACATCCATGAATTCATTTGTCCTTCTAGATTTTAGCTTAAAGGTCTGTTACATAACTTCCTTGAGGAGAAAAGAAACGCCATAGTCACATTTCCTTATGACTTGAGACATAGAACACATGTCAGTTGCAAAAGAAATTGTCACTGAAGAAGGATTCCAACCCCCAGTGAATTTCCTTTATAATAATAAATTATGAGGTTGAGGCATGCTTCCAGGTACACTAATTTATTGACTGTCACAACTTTGACACTGCATTGGTAGCAAGATAAATTTTGTGCGAATTTATCCACCATACTTGATTCATTGTTCTATGTGCATTTTAATTACAAGAATATTATCTGCATTCAAAATATTATCACTGGAATTAGATGCAGCAACATGAATTCAGGTTTGATTCTCTCCCCCTCCCCCTGGCACCAGGCTTGCTTTTCAATCTGCATAAAACCTAGAGTAGGTTGAATAACATTCACACAGAAATGTGCCTATGGAAACATTTTAATTAAATGAAAATTTATATGAGAAGATGTTGCCAATGCATTTCATCAAGAAAATGGGTTGTAAGTAATTACAATTAGTCCCAAAGATGTTTGGGACTAGTGAGTGTTTTGTGTATCAACTACTTTCAGTTAAGAAAAAAACATGAGGGACAAAGTTTCTCATTTTTAAAAACATTACTACATTCTTTTTACAGTCCTCCTTCAGGATGTTTGCAAAAGGCCTTACATGCATCCCTAACATTAACTTTCAAGGCTCAGTTCTTCCTAGGTTTTGTTCCTCCCCAATGAGTTCTGAGTTTCTCTTTGATTGTTGAAGCCAGCCTCAAGAAAGCCCTCTGTGGTGCCTCTTGTCACCACACGAGGTCTCCATAAATCCTGACCTGGATTAAGTAAGTGGAATCCACTACAGTCAGCATGCCTGTTCCTATTATTTTTAAGAGGAAATCCCATTGGTGGAAGATTGTAGGGATAATTTAGATACTTAAAAAAAAATACAGTCAAAAAATGCAGTGTACAATCAAAGGTTTGTGACATCAGGGCATATGGGAAAGGGGAGTAAGGGAAAGAAAATTGTTAGAAAAAGGAGGTAAATGCTAGTTAGACTTCTGCTATCTTTTAACAAAGGTAAGCAGTATTAATTGCGTTGACCAACTTTGTAAAACTCCATAGAACCATTCTTTGATTTTTTTTAACTGGTTTCGTGCTACTATTTTCTATTTCTGTAAAATGTGCATAATTTTCTAATTTTCTTCCAGTATTTTTATTGGAAATGTGAATATGAAATGCAAATACCATATAAACTATGACTGGACTAAAGTTTGTCTCATGCTCACTCACTGCCAAGCTACTTGATGGAGTATGGCTATGCCCACTTCCTGTTTTCCTCTCATGCTCTAAGATGATGGTTTTTCAGTGAGGGCAGAGTGCATTGAATGTTGAGTGGTGGCTAGGACTTGAATTCTCCATGTCCAGCATCAACTGCTTCTCTTTCACCTGAATATGTGCATCCCCTGAAACTCTAAGGTACAAGGAATGTCTAATGCTTTGAGAAAGAAAACCATCCAAAATGAGGTGTTCCTCTCTCTCTGTGTAAACTCTATGGTCCTCTGAGAATGTGGTAGAAAGCTCTGGTTTAAAGCATTCCAGCCATCTTGAAAACTACCCTGTTTACCACAGAGCCTTCTGCTTGGAGATGGTTCTAAACATAGGTGGTTCTCAGAACATGGTCCTCTAATGAGCAGCTTTATAATCTCCAGGGGTAGTTGTATTTGCGAATTGAAAAAGTCAGTACAGAGCCTCGGAATCAAAAACTTGGAGGCGGCAGAGCAGAAGCCTGCGCACTAACAAGCCCTAAAACTGATTTTGATGCTTGCTAACATTAGAGAATCTCTGATCTAGAGCTCTGCACTACGGTATCTGGATCATCTAAGCATGGAATGGAAAAGAAGCAAGAGTGATAGCTCCTGCTAAATGGCCTTCCGATCTCGATCTCCAGGGGTTGACAGGTGCACATCCCTGTTCACCTCTAGAGGGCACCAAAATATTTTCCTCTCCAGCCCCACAGAAACCACAGGCTCGAGTTTCATTTCATTTTCTAAGGACATGGCTTTTAGAATTCGAAAGACCTTGTTAGCAACCTTCCTTAATTTTGATGTCTCAACTAATTAGCTACATTATATTTATATATTTATCCTGTTTATTGTTACCTATCACAAGAATAGTAGTCTCTAATTTTCTTGTGAAGATTACGATAATACCTACCAAACAACATGGGCTTCTTGCAGTTGAGTACTTATTAAATAAATAGTCCATGTCATAATTCTGTTATCCTATTAATATTAATACACGAAATATTTATATTAGAAGAATAGATATCTACTCCCATGGGCAAGTTTTATAATTTTGTAGTTTGATGAGGGTTTTTTTTTTGGGGGGGGGGGTTGTTGAGACAGTGTTTCTCTGTGTAGCTTTGCGCCTGTCCTGGATCAGCCTCTGTAGCCCAGGCTGGCCTCGAACTCACAGAGATCTGCCTCCCTTTGCTTCCTGAGTGCTAGTATTAAGAGCATGCACCACCACTGCCCGGCTTGTTTTGTTTTTTTGATACAAGGTATTGCTGTGTAGCCTTGACTGGTATTGAATTTACACAGATGCAACTACCTCTGTCTTCCAAGTGCTAGGATTAAAGGTATGTGCTGCCATGCCTAGCTCTTGTAGTATTCTTTTACTGAGCTCTGAATGTGCCTGCTCTGTGGGAACC